>NC_135481.1:753297-1379299 GCF_052094955.1 Ictidomys tridecemlineatus | reverse complement strand
TTGTTTGTCAGCTCTGACAAATACATTCTCCCATGTATAAATTCCTGTTCTCCGTCTTTCATTTCTTGCTTACCCATTTCTCATTCTTCACTTTCCCTTCATGTATAATTCACCATTTTTTTTAATGGAAAATGTTTAATTGCTTTGCTAGCAAAGGAGAAACACAGGGGACTCCTGTCCCAGAGCCTGTGATTCTGCCCATCAGCAGGAACAAGGGAGTTTTAAAGACGTGACTCAAAGGCTACATTCCACTTGTTCTCCATTGGAATTGGAATTCACTACTTAATTTGGGAGATAGTCATTTCTGAGGTCTTCCAATACCATTCCCAAAGTCTGGATTATTTTTTTCCTATGGTGGGTGTGTACTCAGGGACAGATAACTCTGCCTAGGATAGGGAAGAAAAGTAATCCCATTTCCCCCGAGATTAGGGAAGGGGGAAAGATTAGGGAGGAGCAGGGAGAGAGGAAGAGAAAGAAACATTTCCATTTTAAAAATAAATTGAAGTGCCAGAGCAACAAGGGTTATATTCAACACGTAAAGTGAATCACTGTTACATTTTCCCACTGTCAACTTCCACATTCCATTTCTATGGGAAAATATAATTCACTATTAAACTGTAATAAAATCAAAATATATAATTGCATAGCAAAAACAATTATTGCAAGTCAAGCCAGAGGAGGTAACATAATTAGCAATACAGAATGATCGAAGTCCTTTTATTATAAAAGAAAAATATATAAAATAATATTTATAGAGATAGACCAGGAATCAGCTGTCCTTTGTCACACAAACTCCACAGAGGGTTGAGCTCATCAGTTCCAACTGTGGTCCTACATTTGGCGAGGATGATCTAGAACTGAGCACATCTTTTGGGACCTCTGACCTGTAGGGTTCTCTTCCAAGTTTCTCTCCTGCTGTATATTGAAGGGGAATTATAAATAACAAAGCCTCCAGAAATTAGGGAAAGAAAAAGAGGTGAGGCAAGATTGAATAAAATTCAGAATATATAATTATAATGATTATAATAATACAAAGTAAGGAGTGATATGGAAAAATTGCCCAAGTTTCACAAGAACTTTAGGGATCTAAGTGTAAATAGCAATTTTTTTTAAAGGAAAGTGACCATAATACTTGGAGTGACCAAAAGATCTTTATTGTAGCAGTGCTAAAGGAGAGAGAGAGAGAGAGAGAGAGAGAGAGAGAGAGAGAGAGAGAGAGAGAGAGAGAGGAAAGAGAGAGCAAGAGCAAGAGAGGGAGACAGAGAGAGCAAGAGCGACAAAGAGAGCAAGAACAAGAGAGAGGGACCTGGCAGGAGGCAGTTTTTTATAGCCCAAATCTAATGGGGTCTCTGCAAGCTGCCTTGTTGGATCATATAGTATAGTAGTGTTATCTTCTGCCTTCAGGCATATGGGGCCCCTAGGGGCTAGATGTGGGTTTCCATTGCACCAGATGGGTGGGGGTTGAGTGTTCAGCCTTGAGTAGGGTTGAGTGTTCAGACTTAATGCAAAAGGTGATAAAGGACCAGACAGAGTGGGGTTTGAGTGTGTAGGTTATACTGCAGCTAAACATGAAAAGTTGAAAACCTACTATATCCATGTATAAGACAACCACTTCAAAAATGAAGGTTAATGGGAAAAGGATATCAATTATTAATCAACATTGGGTGACATTGAATATCCATCAGTACACATGAAATCTATATTTAAATGCACAATGAATGCAAATCAATTGCATGTGATCATAGATCTAAATATAAAAGTTTAATACAGCATATAGAATATTATTTAAGAGTCAGTTTGTGACAATGAGGTGGGGTAAAAACTTCTTAATATAAACCCAGAATATATTTAATATACAAAAGAAATAACATATAGCATAGCTGAAGTGAGCAAAGACTCTGGAGAGAAAATAAGTTCAGGGTTCCTTTTACTCCTTTTCTTGTAGGTTGTCAGATCAAATTCAGAACTGGATGATGGGACTGGTAATAGAGCCTGCATCTTGAGATGTGGAGAGGTTCGCTGAACTAAGAATATATGAAGAGAGGCAAGAGGTCTATACTAACTAGTACATCAGAATTTGCTAGTACTTAGATTTTTTAAGTAATTGAAAGATGTATTTTTACAGTTGATGAATAATACATCACAATGAAAGAAGTTAATAAATTATGACACAAACTTCTCCCAACTTAGAATTTTCAACTCATAACTATCAAAAATTAATCCTTTTCCCTTATATAAACTTAAACATGTTTTTATCACTCTTATAACTACATGAGATGGAAAATAAAATATATTAACAAAGATATTTCTATAATTTCTCCCATTCAGATCAAATCCTCCTGGATCACTTTTCATCCAATTTGGTCTGCAGTTTTCTCACAATATTGCCATCTATCCTGATCAGAAACTTGGCTATGCCACATTTCTTGAGACAGTATTATACAACTTTCTGAAATTATCTATCCTCATTATTGATGCCCCTCTTCAAGATTTGAAGTTGATGACATCATCAAAAGATGGCAAAGGTTTTTAGACCAAGTTTAATATATGCACTTGAGGACCATCACATAATGACTACTTTCTGGATAACAGTGTCTTCATAACAAAAGTTTAAGATGGCCCCCTGAAAGATGTGAAAATGTATACCATGAAATACACCTTTTTTGACTTCCCATTTCTCAGTATAAAATCATGGACACAAATATAAGCATGAAACTAAGACTTCCATACTAAAAATAAAGGAATACATTTCATGGCTTAGGTTAAACAATGATTTCTAAGATATAACCACAAAAATTCAAGTGAGGAAAAAGGCAAGTTTTATATTTTGACCTGTAATTGAAGAAACTTGCTTACACCATTTTTACAATAAATGGACTAACTATAGTTACCTTCTACCTAGTTATTGAACTAAGAATGCAGTGAATGATGAAGTAATCCATATAATTTATAATTAATCAAATTGACTGAAATTTCCCCTAAAGCTTAAGAATCCATGGAGGCTGAATTAAGTGAAAAATAAATCCAAATGACATAAAATAGAAATCAAGAAAGCAATCCAATTTACAATAGCTACAAAAAATACCTAGGAATAAATTTAACCAAAGAAATGAAAGATCCCTATAATGAAAATTATAAAATGTTGATGAAATAAATTAAAGATGCACCCCCAAATACAGAATCTCCCCATTGTCTTGGATCAGAATAAATGTTTAAATGTCCATAACCTCCTAAGCAACCTGCAAATATCTCTCAAAATAACAATGATATTCTTCCTAAAAATAGAAAAAGAAAACCTACAAAAAACTGAAAGTCTGAAGCAATTCGGAGCAAAACAACAAAGTAAGTGGTATCTAACTTAAAAATTTACTACTACAAAGCTGCCGTAATCAAAAAACCAAGGTATTGGCATAAAAACAGAAAAATCAACAGAACAGCATACAGAGCCTAGAAGTAAACCTATACATCGTCAGTCAATTACTTTTTAGCAAAGGTATGAGAAACACCATGGGGGAAAGAGCAATTTTTTCAATAAATGATGTTGAGAAAATTGGTTATGTGCATGGCAAAAGAAACTAAGTCATCTCTTACCAGATACAAAAAAAAAATCAAAATAGGTTAAAGACTTAAATATAAGACCTGAAACTATGAAACTTCAAGAAGAGGAAACACATTTTAGGGCATAAAGTGGGCAAATATTTTTTAGATATGAGTCCCCAAAGCTCAAGAAACAAAAGCAGACAGATCAAATTATACCTAGCTAGAAAGTTTCTGCACAGAAAAGGAGAAAAATCAACACAGTGAAAGGACAGCTAACAAAATGAGAGAAAATATTTCCAAATTATACATATAACAAGGGATTGATATCTGTGATATGTTAAGAAATTTTAAAAAACTCAACATAAAGCACTCAACCTTTGACTTTTGTAACCAAAAGCTCAGTCCTTGTCCTTGATGCCAATTTAATACTAAAGCCAAGGTCTTGAGGAAAAGGAAAAAAGAAGGTATTTTGCTTTGCTAGTAAAAGAGAAACACAGGGAACTCCTGTCCTAAAAGCTGTGATTCTGTCCATCTAGGAACAGAGGGCTTTTATAGGATGATTCAGAGAAAATTAGATTAGGGAGGAGAGATCAGGAAGGAGAAAAAAGAGTTTAGAGAAAAGAAGATCAGGGAGGAGAGGTTTAGGAAAAAGAAGATCAGGGAGGAGAAATTTAGAAATGCCTATTCTTTCTTACCCCTTAGTTGATTGACCCCAAATGCCATTTTTCAATGGCTAACTTCTTATTCTTGTATATTGTGTTTCCTTTATTATCTAACATTCTGTCTTTCTTATTTGTCTATGAAGAATATGGCGAGGTAATATTCATAGGAACATTTATGAGGGACAATATTGTAGTCACTGAAATTAAGATGATAAGAGAAGTCACTTCACTACTCTAGGAACTCCAATGATAATGAATGGAACACCCCTCATTCTTTTAAGATGATGAATTTAAATGAGGATGACCTTTCTGAAATAGGACAAGGCAGAGTGAAAAGGTTTCTTGAATAACAATTTATTGCATCTAAATATTTGCTTTTCTAATCTCAGGAGTGATAAATATGATAGAGGTCAGCTTTATCTCACTCCAATATCCAAACATAATAGCTCATATTTTTTTTAAAAAATCTATGAATGCAGTATAGAGAATATACCCCACAGTATGGCTCATAAATCAAGAGTCTTCATATTGTAGATATCCATGAAGATCATTGAGCAGTTTCATGGTTTTAAAGGCTTTCTAGACATGGTCCTTGAACACAACCCTGGTGCTGCCCTGCAGAGAACTGTAGCTGTGCACAGGGGGCTTTCGGTGATAAGTGGGCAGTTCTTCCTGCAGTGGGAGTCTTTATTTATCCAGCATATGTGCAAAGTTCTCATTCAGCCTGTGCTGATCTCTTAGATCACTGCAAAGAGTTGGGAATATGACTTTATGATTTATTCCTTTTTATTTACTTCCATTTTTCCTACTAGTCTTTCTACAACTGTGCCTATTTTAAAGTACTTCCCTACATCCATCATTCAAAAACCTGGCATTAGAAGGTTCAGTGCAAGGTTTGTGAAAGTAAGCACTGCTCTAAATCTCCATTTTAAAGTTTAAGGCTATCCTGACAATACCTAGTCTGTGGCTTTGCAGCTTGTGATAGGTAATACAATTCCACAATGTGACTTTCATATGATCCCAAAGAATTCATGAGAGATTATATAAAATAAAAAGAACCTGACAGTTGGGCATGGTGGTGCATGCTGTAATCCCAGCAGCTCAGGAGGCTGAGGCAGGAGGACTGCAAGTTCAAAGTTAACCTCAGCAATATATCAAGGCCCTAAGCAAATCAGTGAGACTCTGTCTCTAAATAAAATACAAAATAGGGCTGGAGATGTGGCTCTGTGCCCCACAAGTTCAATCCCAGGTACCAAAAAAAAAAAAAAAATAGAACATGACTATCAAAGGGTCTTCTCAAAGACTTTCTAAAATATAGTTCTCTACTGAATACTTAAATAGACCCTGTACCAAGAAAATATTCCTCAGAGTACAGAAACTTGATTTATGCCCTTTCTATAACATTTTTCATGAGTTGACTGTTATTTGAGGTTCAGTATTGTTTGATTCTGTTTCCTATTGCTGTAGCAAAATACCTGAGGTTGGAAACACTGTAGTGGGAAAAAGGTTGATTTAGCTCACAGTATTGGAGGTTGACTGTCCCAAATCAGGTGATCAACTATTTGATTTCTGTTGAGGGCCTTGAGACTGTCACAACATGTCATATGACATTATGTCAGATGAAACTTTACCTTTACAAAATTTTTTAGATTTAAAAAATTTTGTAAAGGTAGTGCATTTTGAGAAGATATCACATGGAAAGACAGGAAATGAGAGATTTAGGATATAGGCTTGCTCTTTCTTATAAGGTCCTCTTTCTAGAACTAAATAGAGTCCCATGAGAAATACATTGATCACTTCAGAGGATGGTGCCCTCAATGACCTAATTACTTCCCACTGGGCATTGTCTCTTAATTTTTTTCTTAAAATCTTTTTTTCCCAACCCTTTCCTGACACTGCCATACTGGAAACCAAGCTTCTAGCACATGAAGATACACACAAACTGAATACAAGACATATAGGCACTTATTTTTAAGAAGTTGTTACTCAAACTGGTGAGTGGGTAATGAAAATAATTATATGAAAGTAGAAAAATAAGGACCATTTCAGAGATCAAGGGAATATTTTAAAGCAGAGTGTCTATATTTGCAAGGGTAGATTAAAAAGAAAGTTCTCTGCTATTCTTCTATACATGTCTATTCAACACCTTAGCTCAAGTACATTTTGTGTATATCCATGTTTGTTTGTTTGATGCCCAAGAAATACTTGTTAAATATTTTTTATTTTAAAGTTTAGATTTAAAAAATTTTGTAAAGATAAAGCTTCATACATCTTTACCTTCTTGTAAAGTGAAAACCTTATGTAACCATTGAATATAGACTGAGAAACGGACAATGGTAGAAAACTAAAACTAAATTACTGATGTTCCAATTATGTCATTTTTTGTGTCCCAGGGTACTGTCTTATATAACTTACATTCAGGTAAATTCATTCTTTATTTCTTTATAACAAATTACCACATAGTACCATACCCTATACACATTACTCACAGTATCTTGAGTCAAGAATGAGATGTAGATGGTAGAGGATGCTGAAGTCTCAACTCAAAGTTCAGGTGGGGAAGGGTCATCCTCCACGGTCATGTTACAGATCTTAGGAGTTAATTCCCTACCCACGTAGAGATGACTTCACCAGAGAAGTATCCCAAACCTTTAAAGAATTAATCATAATTCTTCATTAACTTTTATTTTGAGTAAAAATAAGAAAACATTTTCTACTGTATTCTCTGAGGTCATCTCACTGTGATACTACAACTAGATAAATACATTGTAATGTAAGAAAAGAAGATTATAGAACATTATGCCTATTGAATACAGAGGCCATTATTGTGAAGAAAATACTATGAAAACAAAATCAACAACATATAAATATACTATAACCAAGGATATCCATCTCAGAAATGCAAATATGATTCAACATACAAAAATAATTAATGTAGCATACTTTATTAATAGAATAAGGAGCAAAAACACATAATCACCATTCTAAGCTCATTCATGATCAAAGCCCTCAACAAATTAGGCATAGAAGGAACTTTTTCATCTAAAATGAGCATCCATGAAAAATGGAAGATTGATATTCATTATCATGACTATCAGTTCTTTTCTCAAGATTAGAAACAAGAGAAAGGTATCATCACTGGGTGCCATGGTGTACACCTGTGATCCCAGTTACACAACAGGATTACAAGTTTGAGGGAAACCTGAGCAACATAATGAGCCTCTGTGGTTCAATTCTCAGAACCAAAACACACACATACACACACACACACACACACACACACATACACACACAAAGATATCCATCTACTTTGTCTCTTCTATTGAATATTTTATTGTATTTGAGGATATACACAGTGAAATTAGGCCAAAAAATATCTAAGGCACTAAGATCAGAAAGAACAACTCAGACTATTCACAAATGACATGATCTTCTGTACAGGAAATTCTAAAGGATCTATTAAGATGCCCTTTAAATTAAAAAAAATTCAGTAAGTTTAGAGTGTACAAGATAAATACACAAAATGATTGCATTTCTGGACATTATTAATAAGTAATATAAAATGAAATTCATGAAAAAAAATCCTATTTAAATACCCTAAAGGGAAATTTTAATGGAAATAAAAATAATGTCAGTTTATTCTGGGTCTTTTATTTTTCCATATGAATTAAAAAATAATGTCAGTTTAAGATATAAGTTAAAATTATAAAACATATTGAAAGAAATTTCAAAATTTCTATATAAGTGGAGGACACTTTTGTGTTTATTATTAGAATGATTAATGCTATTAAGATGCAATCATTTCCAAATTAATCTATAGACTCACTGAAACTCTATTAAAATCCCAACTCTTATTTTTCTTTATTGTGCAGCAATTGATATTCTAGATCTACAATTGTATGGAAATTGAAGTACTCCAGAATAGCCCAAAGAATCTCAGAACAAAGTGGAATTACTCAACTGTACTTCTTGACTTTAAAACTCACTACAAAGCAATAGTATTTAATACACTGATGCTGAGGGCCATTACCAAGTAGGAATGACACATCGAAATTTCCTTGCCAAGCGTACCCCATGCTGCTTAGAGGACATTCGATGGGACATTGCATGCATGCTTTAATAAGGTGACCTTGCTCAAGGACCAAGGCAGATCCGGGTTTAGAGCTGATCAGGTTTGAGGAAGTAACCGGTTCCTTGAGTTTAAGGCGTTGCCAGTTTAAGATAATGGGTTTTAGGGAAGTTGGAAGTTGAAGATTATTGCTGGGATTAGGGTGTTCCTGCTGCTTGTTCCCGTTGAGTTCTCGTCAGATTAAAATGGGATTTGGAGATAGCCTCGTGGAGTAGGTGAATGGTGCGGAAGACGGCAGAACGCGTTTGCCCCTGGACCTGTGTGGAGGCGGTGTGAGAGCGGGAATAAAGAATTGCTGTTTGAACCTACAAAGCTGTGAGTGCCTCGTGATTCTGGTGCCAAGCCGAGACATTGGCCTTGGCACACTATGGTATTAGCCTAAGGTTAGACACATAGATTGATGGAATGAGAAACAAGTATGCAAAAATGATCCTTACATTTATTCACCCCCGCCTTGTTATCTTATTTGAAAAGGGTTTTGAGATGAAATGTAGAAAGTATCTTTTCAACAAATTTTGCAGTAATAAGTGGATATCTACATGTAAATTGGACTCCCACCTCACATCACTTATACAGATGGCTTGCTGGGTGCAATGGCACAAGTCTAATCCCAGAGGCTTAGGAGATTGAGGTAGGAGGATCATGAGTTCAAAGACAATCACAGCAACTTAGCAATACCCTGTCTCAAAATAAAAATCAAAATGGTTGGGGAATGTGGTTCAGTGGTTAAGTGCCCTGGTGCTGGAGAAAAAAAAGGGGCGGGGGTTAACATGAATCACGGACACAAATGTAAGCATGAAACTAAGAATTCTGTATCAAAAATAAAGGAATACATTTTCATGGCTTAGGTTAAGCAATGATTTCTAAGATATAACCACAAAAATTCAAGTGAGGAAAAAGGCAAGTTGACATTCTTTAAAATTAAAACTTTTTTTAAAGTCAAAGCATACTACCAAAAAGTGAAAAGATAAGCAATGTTTTCTCACAATTTGGGGTTTATCTTATAAGGGCATATTGTTCAGAATAAATAAAAGCATCATACAAATAAAAAATATAGAGGCAAATGAAAATATAAAACCTGGTAAATTATTTAAATAGATATTACTATACAGAAGTTAATGTATAAGCACCTGAAAAGAAGTTGTTTAATATCTTAGTCATTTTTCAAATCAAATCAAAATGAGACATAATTCACAAATCTTAAAGGCATATTCTTAAATGAAATAAGTTACTCTAAACAGATGAAATACTATGTAAACCCATTTATATGACACTCTGAAAAAGGCAAAGTTACAGGGATTAAAAAATTATTGATTGCAAGGGGCATCAGAGATAGGGAGGTAAGCTAAGTGAAGTTTAGAAGTCTTTAGCTCAGTGAAATTATTCTGTATATTAGGGTTGCATATATGATACAGGCTTCAATTCAATAGAACTTCATAATATAAAGAGTGAACTTCATATTAAAAATATTTATTAGGCTTGAGGATATAAGAAAGGGATGCACAGGAAACTGTATAATGGCATAATAAATACATGGAATAACCTTAGTGAATGGAATAAAGAGAAAAGTGAGTTGACAAGTAATTTAGTAAGTAAGATTCTAATCTTGAAGTCCAAAAGCCATATACATAAGCACTGCACTTCAGTTGGTAAAGTCTTTCCATACTGGCATAGATTACCAATCAGGATAGAATATGGAGATAAGGCCTTGTGCTTTTGCTGCCTAGTAGCCTGACAGAACTTTCCAGTTCAGTTAATAAATGGCTCCCACATTTGAGATCAGAACTTGGTTTCTACTTCAGACTTTCTGGAGACTAAAGGTCCAGGTGAGATTTCAGTCAATATCCTAATTGTGAATTATGTGAGTTTCTTCTCACTCAATATACTCATAAGTGAGAATCAAAGCTTATAAAATTTCCAAACATACAAATGAAGAATCATTCAGAGTGGAAAGAACAGAGCAAAAATTACATAGACCATAACGTATCTACTTTTGCTGTGACTGATCATCAAGTGACTTGTATGTTCATCATTCATATCATTTCATGCAGAAGTAGGATTGAATAAAAATGATATACACAAATGTTATTACTGAGGAGTTTAATTTTTAAAACATTTTAGAGGAAGCACTGTTCATATTTCTAAGATTAGGGCAGAAATTCTCAAGACACAACGTTTTCTATATTTCTATAATGCTACCACTGCATTGGAATGTTCATATAACTCCTTGTAAATTGTCTTTCTTATCTTGATTTTATTGAATCATAGCTTACAAAACGACCTGTCCAAACAAAGTAGGAATTCTAGGAGTCCAGTAATTACTATGGTAAACCTAACAGCCAGGGTTTTAGTTAGCATTTTTGCCTCTATCACTAAACGACCTGAAAAGAACAATTTTAGAGACAGAAAAGTTTTTTGGGGGGCTCACAGTTTCAGAGATCTCATTCCATAGACAGCTGGCTCCATTCTTCTGGACTTGAAGTGAGGCAGAACATCATGGCAGAAGAGGGTGGCAGAGGGAAGTGGCTCATATGAGGCTCAGAAAACAGAGAGAGATTTCACACACCAGATACAAAAATATACCCTCAAGCCATACACCCAATACCTACCTCCTCCAGCCACAATCTACCTGTCTTTAGTTACCACAGTTATCCCTATCAGGGGATTAATTCCCTGATAAGATTAAGGCCCCATAACCTCTAAACCTTCTTGCATTGTCTCACGCATGAGATTTTGGGGGACACCTCCATCTGAACTATAAGAGCTAGATAAGGTTTAAATAGAGTTGTCTATGTAATATATGTGCAAACATGTTTGGTCAATAATAGATCATTTACAACATATTAAACCCTAAGAAAAGGCAGTCAGAGAGAGAAAGTATTTTGCTTTGATACTAGGGTACACATTTTTACAACTTTCAAATATATATACATCTTAAAATTGATATTTTAAGAAAATTGTGGGTCAGAATGCAGACAGATTGTAATTGTCACTACGAGAACTTCAATAAATTTGATCCTAAAATCTTCCATTGAAATCCTTGAATAACATACATAGCACTGCACAGGGGTTTCAAATAGGTTGGAAAGAAAAATCTCAGTGAGTCACATAGGACTATCTCAAGAAACAACATAATCAATGTTTCTGAGTAATACAAACATGAGGAAAACATGAAGAATCATGCACGATAAGCTGAAAAGTGCTTAAGAGGAACTGATCTGAAGTGAAGGAACAGTAGGAATACCTTTCTTAATGTATATAGTCCATCCCATAAAATCATAGAAGTTATACAAGACAAATATACATGGTTTATAAGTTGAAAAGTGTATAGCATACAATTTCCAAGTGATGAGAAACATTTATGTTATTATGGTAAGTGGATTTATTTTTTAAAGTGATTCAAAGGACACATTTCGCAATATCTTAGATAAAATTTATATCAGTTCTCAGTATAAATCTAGTATTATATTATTGTTTTATCTGCTATTAATTCATACAATCCAGCCCATATCTCAAGAGTCAGGCATCATCAGTTCAGAATCTGAACTAAAGTCCTATAAGAAAGGAAATATAGAACTTTGGCTTGAGCTTGACTCAATCTGTCTCCAGAGTTTTGCTCACATCCACTCTGTTAGAATACCTTTTCTCTTATATGAAAACTGTGTAAGTCTAGTTTCAGAAATCTTACCCTACCATCTTGTCATGAAGGTATTTTTTTAGATTGTGTTATATCCCATATTAAATATTTCTATATTTAAGACTTTGATTTTTCTGGAATTAATTTTGATTGTAATGTGAGGTTAAAAGATCATATTTTAATCCCCACCATGTATAGTCAATTTTCTATAGCATTTACAGAAAAGTTCTACTTTTCACCTTTGCTTGACTTATATTTGTGTTTATATATGCATTGTCTATTATCAGATGTTTTCCCTTCCTCTGGCTGTGTGCAAATACATTTTCATAGTTAAAAAGTTTAAAAATGAAAACCTGATTTAAAACAAATTTTTTTCTTCCAGAGTCCGTTGTCTAATTCTTAACCACTATGCTCTTCTGTAATGAGGAAAGATAACCTGAAAACTTACATTCCTTGCACGACACCAATATTCCTAGCTGTCCTTTGAATAAAGAAGAGGACTTAGAAGTTCAGAAAATTTGCTTCCAACACTTATAACTCTAAAGTCTTGTGAATCTTAGGCAGTTATCTTGATACCAGTCCATAATTTATTTACTTAACACCTTTAATAAATCAAGGAATGATGGAAAGTTTAGATGCAACCCTTGTTTAGACATCTCCTGAATAAGCAAGGGCACCAGTGGACATTGTCCTCCTCTGTAAGACTTCAACCACCAAGGACAGGGCCATGGGAAGAGCCACTTGAGCCTTGCTGTTGGGCCTGCTTGCATAAGGGCAGCTGTTCCCTACCCTCCCTGTGGTATAGATTGGGAGTTACATCCTTTTATAGGACAGTGAGCATGTTTATTCTGCTTGATAGCCAATGTCACTTTACCCCATGAGTCCTTGCATTGTAATATTTCTTCTTGGATTTTGTTTTGGTGAACAAATGTCTTTAACACATGTTCATATGAACAAAATTATATTTTTTTTGTATTGTGTATTAAGGCCTTACATTTTCATGAGTAAAAACATTCACAATTGCATTTTTAAATAAGTATTCCAATTACTCTAATTTTTTGAAACATCACCCTTTTCTAAATATAACTTTTATTAAGAAAGGCAGATGTTATCTATTATCTGTTCTAGTACTTCTCAGAAATGTATTCTGAAATGCCTCTGGTTAAAACAGAACAAGAGTTTTCTGAGGTAAAGGCTAATGGCTATGAAATGTTCTTTGTAAAGAGGCTGCACTATTGTCTGTGTCATTTCTTCCTTTCCTATTGATGCACATTCTGTGCATGTTGGGACTGTTGATCTTATAAGGAAATTACAGCAGAAGATTTCAGAACAAGTCCATCCATGCACAGGATGATGAAAATTATGTCATGCATGGTGGATTGTAGTAATCTGGATAAAACTTTATAAGTAATATAAAGAAAAACTGGAGAAATATGCTACTTAAAAAGTATCTAGAAACATTTTACAAAGGGTCATTTTATTGAAGGTGAATCTTGGAGAACAAGAGTATCTTACTTGTTCTAAGAGGGCAAAACTATCCAGAAGGAAAGATGTGATGCAGTTCTCTGTGATATACAGAAGGTGTGAAGCAGCATGGTCCATAGAGAATCTTCACAGTGGTGTCAGGATGGGGAGGCCAGAGAAGAGGCTGAGGTGGAGGTCATGGTTCATGTCCTGTCCTGAGAATAGAAGGGACCAAAAGGATAATGTTAATCTGCCTGAAGTGGTGGGTGGTGGTGGGCAGACCCTAACAGACTTTTTTTCTGAGGGAATTTTCAGTAGTCTGTGCCTGCATGGCCTAGTTCATTTACCAATGTCCTCATACTAACTTCTTGGCTTTATCCTGTGTCTCAGAGCATAATATATTTTAAATTTATTCTATCACACATGACCTTTACATTATACACATAGAAATAATTTATTACTTAAATTTCTCATTGGCAGATTACTCAGAGTAAACATATTTGTCAATTTACTAAATAATCTGAATTCAGCATGTCTTTATTGGATTCTTTAACTAAGTCATATCCCTAGCCCTTTTAAATTTTTTTATCTTGAGGTAAGGTCTTGCCAAGTTGTTGAGGCTGGCTTTGAAACTGCAATCCTCCTACTTCAGCCTCCCAAATCTCTGGGATTATAGACATTTGCCATTGGGCCTGGCTGTTGGATTATTTCTGATTACTATCTCCTTTTTCCCCAAGAGTCAATTTTACTTGGGGTAAAGCAAGAATATTCCTTGGGGAGCTGAGATTTGTTAATTTTGAATACTTCTGTATTATGGAAACTATTAACCCATACACACTTGAAACAGTGAATTGCTTGAAGATGGATGAATGGAGGTGTCTTTTCTGCAGAGGGACCAAAACAATAAGTAAATAACTAAACTTTGAATAGTGTCTAAGAGAAAACACCGAGACTCAACAAAGGAGTAAAAAGAACCCTGTTAAACAGAGAAACTTGGAATATCAGCATAGAGAT
The DNA here is from genome assembly GCF_052094955.1 of Ictidomys tridecemlineatus. Lineage (NCBI taxonomy): Eukaryota > Metazoa > Chordata > Mammalia > Rodentia > Sciuridae > Ictidomys > Ictidomys tridecemlineatus. Next base: position 1,364,853 of record NC_135481.1, on the reverse strand, counting down.
GGAAACAAAGCATCCCATCTCAGACACTGTTTCATGACAGTATTGGACTTAAGATGAGAGGGATTCCTCATTGCAAAAAAGGCAATCAAGAAAACTCTATTAGCCCCTGTTAATAGAGTTAGGCCCTGTTAAGGCTGCAGATATCTGTTGTTCTAACAAGAAGAGAATCACAGGCCACAAAGTCCCTGAGCCCAGTTTAGCTACCCTAGGTTCATATGGCAGCTTTGCTCTAGAAAAGGAAATCACACATGTCTCTTACTTTCTTACTTTACACTGCTATGGTACTGTACCAACTTGAAAATGGAGCCACTACTGGAGTACATTCTGCCTGAGGGGCCATTAGTCACTGCATCTCCCTAAACCTAAGGCCCAGTATCCATCTAACATACTCACTCCAAAGGATGTGATGCCCACAATCTCAGCTAGGCAACTATACTAGTGACCTAGAAATCAGTCTTCTGTTAGGTTGGGAATGTGTTGTATCTTACCGTTTTTTTCCCTCCACCTGTGAAGAATACAGTCCACATCACTCACTTGCCTGCACATGCCAAAAATCTTGTGTATAAAGGTTCATTTTCAGGACTGTGCAAGCAGGACTGTCCTAAACAACCATATTTTAAACATTGTTGTGGAACCAGTCTCACTTCTGACCATGATATTGATTCTATGCTTTTGGGCTTAGCCATAAGGTAATTCCATTCTATGTTTCAAAAGAATACATAGCCCCAAATAATTTATGATAAAAAGATAATGAAAAGAGTTTAATAATCAAAATTGCTTGAAGCTATAGTTGTCTTTTGGACAATTGAAGATTTAAACCCTGGACCCCTAACACACTCTCCTAAAGGCAGAAATATAATTTATGTCCCCTGTTAATGACATTTCTCAATCTTGGCTTCAAATGTTCAGAAATTGGTAACACATTACAGTGGAATCCTGCAGATACACTGCCTGACGGTATCTAAAAATAGGTGTGTTTGATATATATATCCAGCGCAAGCACTTTGAAGAAATGTTTATTGATAAGCAAAAGAATCTGGAGAAAGAAGAAAAAGAAGGAGAGTCCACAGAGCTTAATGATGTCTTCCTAAATAGGTGGACCTGGGTTTGGAAAGTGCTTTGTTGTTTTCCACCATGCCCCGAGCCCAAGATTTTTTCTTTGCTTTAGCTATTTTTGTTTCTGTCACCAAATTATCACTTTAAAAAATCTTATTTGGAAATATTTTTTAATTTTACAGGGATTTGTATTTGTTGTAAAGAGAGTTTCACACCATCTTGAGCTTCGGGAATTGTTAACATCTTACATAACTCTAGTAAACCTATGCAAATTGAGATATAGACAGTGATACAACTATACTATTTAAGTTTACCATATTTTCCACTAAAGTTATTTTTTCTCACCCAGGATGCATCCCAGGTGCCACATTGTACTTAATGCTAGTTTTATGAAGCATTTGTTGCTGTAAGAACAAATTACCACAGTATAGTATCCCCAATGCACACACATATGACTCACTGTTTCCCTGTGTCAGAAATTAAGATGCAAATGATGTCCAAGGCTTAAGTTTGCAGTTTGGGTTCATCTGGGGAAGGATCTTTTCCAAACTAACTGTTAATATACACAGAGATTATTTTACTTGAAAGTGATTTTGAATCATTAAGAACTAACACCAATCCATCACCAACTCTTCTAATCATCAACAAAAACACAGAAAAATACAGCACTTCCTGATTTATAAAATGAAGCCAGAGTTTATCCCAATACAACAACTAGACACAGATATTACAAGAAAGAAAATTATAGACCAATCTGCTTTAGGAATATAGGGAAATGAGAGCCTCTTTTCTTTAATGTATGTTTATGGCATTTTGTGTAGTATGAGGTAACTGTATTTATGTCTCCATGTCTTCTTTCTGTTGGTGTTCATGTTTGTTTTTTGTGACAATACCATGTCATTTTTGTTACTACAGCTCTGTATTATAATTTAAGGTCAAGTATTGTGATGCCTCCATCACTTTTCTCACTAAGGATTGCTGCAGCTATTCTGGGCCTCTTATTTTTCCAAATAAATTTCATATAACTTTTCTATTTTTGTGAAGAATATTATTTGTATTTTAATAGGAATTGCATTAAATCTGTATAGAACTTTTGATAATATGGCTATTTTTACAATATTAATTCTTCCTTTCCGAGAACAGGGGGAGATCTTTCCATTTTCTGAGGTCTTCAATTTATTTCATTAGTGTTCTGTAGTTTTCATCATAGAAGTTTTTTACCTCTTTTGTCAGATCAATTCCCAAGTGTTTTTTTTTTTTTTTGAGGCTATTGTAAAAGGGATAGTTTTCCTGATTTCTCTTTCAGCTGACATGCCATTGCTGTGTAGGAATGCAATTGATTTGTTGGTGTTGATTTTATACCCTGCTACTTTGCTGAATATGAGTTATAGAAGCTAATATAGAATCATGTCATCAGCAAATAAGGATTGTTTGAGCTCTTCCTATTCCTATAATATCATTCTTTTGTCTGTCTAATTGTTCTGGCTAGGGTTTCAAGGACTATGTTGAATAGGAATTGTGAAATAGGGCATCTCTATCTTGTTCCAGTTTTCAGAGGGAATGGTTACAAGTTTTCTCCACTTAGAGTGATGTTGGCCTTGCGTTTAGCATATATAGCTTTTACAACACTATATTCCTATAGCAACCCCCGCCCCCCTTTTAAATTCGGAAGTAGTGTCTCACTAAGCTACTTAGGAACTTGCTAAATTGCTGAGGTTGGCTTTGAACTTACAATCCTCCTACCTCTGCTTCCTGAGTCACTGGGATTACAGGTGTGTGCCACCACATCCAGGAAGATAATACTTAAACTGAAATTATAGGGTTAATATGTAAATATATATATATGGTTCTCTACATTATTTTCTCTGCATATTTTGAATCTGTTGACACTTTTGCTTCTTTTACATGAAGGTATGTCAGCTTTCTGTTGCTCTGACCAAAATACCTACCAAAAACAAATTAGGGGAGGAAATGTTTAATTTGGGCTCAGGCTTTCAGAGGTTCATTCCATGGTGGACGAAAGCTGCTCAGCACATGGCAGCTGGGAAACAGAGAGAGCACAAAGAGCCAGGGACAAAATATAATCCCCCATAACAATTCCTTGTTACCTACTTTATTGTCACATGTCCGTCTACAGTTACCACCTAGTAGTTCATTCAAACTATTAATACATCACATGGATTAATCGACAGATAAGGGTACAGGTCCCATAATCCAATCATTTAAACCAACTTTGAACATTACTGCTATGGGGATCACATTTCCAAACATGAAAACTTGGAGGGACATTGACAGGTTCAAATAATGATATTCTGCCCCTGGCTCCTAGAAGCTAATGCTCATCTCACAAAACAAAAATGCATTCAGGATATCTATAGGCATCTGCATACTCTTAACAGGTTCAGCATTGCTCAACAGTTCAAGTCCAAATTCTTATCTTGGACTTGAGCAAAACTTAGCTGTGGGCCTCTGGAAAAAAATCAAATTACATGGTTACAATGTACAATGGCATGGTGTAAATATCCCCATTCTAGAAGTGAAATATTTGAAATCTCAGTGAAAGATTCTGTGAACCCCTAACTCCAGCACCCTGCATTCCTACAGAATCAGCACAATTTGGAAGATGCCAAAGTCTGCTATCAGCTTGAGCACTAGCTGGGCTCTCTTGGACCACAGCTGCATGGCCTGTAAGTGCCTGCATGGCTGTGTACAGTGAAATAATTCTGGAGAAATACTCCCCAGGTACCCCTTTGTGAGCAGGATACCCAAGGTCTCTTAAATAAGTTTTCACTTTTACTTCTTGAGCCTGACATGGGTGTGGTCTTATTGATCCTTCAGATGCCCTCAAGTCATCTTTCCTATCTTCTCTCTGCAACATACCTAGCTTCTCTTTAGTGACAGTAGTATCTTCAAATACCATGCTGTCCTCAGCTCCAGTTTTACTCCCACTTTTCCAGCTAAAATGTTTCTACTCCGATTTCTGCTCCTAATTATCACAGTTAACCTAACTAAAAGCTGCCAGCAACATCCATGCCAGCACTTACATGCCATCCTACCTTGAAATTTCCTTTGGCAGATTAATTATCCCATCACATTTAAACTCAGCCTCACTGAAAGTCTCAGGACATGAACAAAATATAGATAAGTTCTTTGTAAGAATATAATACAAATGACCTCCAGTTCAATTTTCAATAGAGTTCTCATTCTCATCTGAAATATTATGAACACAGTCTTTGTCCACATTCCTATGGGCATTTTGGTCTTCTGAACTCCCACCAAAATTCCCATTAATCTCTGCTTACAAAATTGTGATTTTTCCACCCTGAATCTCCAAACTCTTTCAAACTCCTGCTGCAAACCATCTTCAAGGAATTCTGAACCATATAGTGAGATATATACACAGGAAAAACACCATTACCTGCTTTGGAGGTGGTACCAGGGATTGAACTCAGGGGCATTCCACCACTGAGCCACATCCTCCCCTATTTTGTATTTTATTTAGAGACAGGCTCTTGCTGAGTTGCTTAGTACCTTGCTTTTGTTGAGGCTGGCTTTGAACTCACAATCCTCCCTGCCTCAGCCTCCCAAGCCACTGGGTTACAGGTGTGCACCACCACACCAAGCAAATCTCCATTCTTGATACCAATTCTGTATCAGGGTTCTGTAGAGCAACAGAGTCACAGTATGGATGTATTTGTATATATGTATACACACATGTGTACACACATACACACACACACATTGTACACACACTTGTACACACACACTTGTATACACACGTATATATACATATGTGTATCAATATATACATATATACACACATGTAAAGTATACATATTATAAAAGGGAATATATTAGATTGGCTTACATGATCAAAAGCTGGATAGTCCCATAGTGACCATCTGTAGACTAGAGAGCTGGAGAAACCAGCAGATGTGCTCTGTCCTAGAAGCTGGAGTCACAAAAAAAGAAAGAAATAACGTAGCCCCACTGTGAGACTACAGACTTCAAAACTTCCTGGAAAATTGCTGGTCAGAGTTCACTTCAGAATAGTGAATGAGCTGGAGTCTGATATCCTCTGGTAATGGCAGTGTCAACTGAAGTAGCCAGTCAAGAATCAAGCTTGCATCAGATTAGTTTCCTCCTTCTTCCAATTTGTCAGGCCCTCATTCTATTAGGTTGTACTGCTTACTTGCATGGCCCCATCTTCCTCAGTTGGCTATCCCACATGCCAATCGTCTCTGGTGTGATATGACACACCCAGAAGTCTCTTAAAGCTAGGCATCTCTTAATTCAATCAAAGTGACAATACAGAGTAATCATCCCAAAGTCCACCTCTTGTCAACTTGACACCAAACATCTCTCTTTGAATCATACTTAATCTCCAAATAAGCAAAACAAGGTCTTGATTTCACCTACCATGATATAACTATCCTGAATATAAACAAAACTTCACTGATTCCTTCCTCAGAATAGAAGGCAGTTTGAATGATACTTTTCTGACATCTTGCAACACAAATTTTATAATGTTTATTTAAAAATATTTTTGAGTGGGTGCTTCAATTGCTGCCACTATTGCCTGAGGACACTGGACTCCAGCTCCTTCTCTCTTCCAAAGTGGACTTTGACCAACAACTCTCCAGGGAGTTTTCAGGCTTTCAGTTTCCCTAGGTCTCTCATTGGTCCCTCTTGTTTTGAGGCTTCAAGTTCTTGGACTGAGTCCCTATTGGTTCCACCAGCTCTCTAGTCTGCAGACAAGACAGCCCATTGTCAAATTATTCAGATTCTGATCAAGTAAGCCAATCTAATAAATCATTCCACATATGTATACATATACACACATATATATGTAAACATATATATGTATATATATATATGTCTGTGTATATATACATAATATCAAATATATATATCATGTTGGTTATGTTCCTCTAGAAAACCCTTGCTAATACAAGATAATTTTATTCAAGATTGCTTAGAAATTTATTATTTCAGCTAGTCTTAACACCAAAGAGTTAACTTCTAAACTAACATGAGACTGAGAAAAAAGAAAATAAGGTATAAAAGAGGCCTTTCATGAACCAAGCTGCAGCTGCACTGGAAAATGCTTTACCTGAAAAATTTGGTTGTTAGCTTTTATAAGAATGCAAATAAAACTCTTAAAAGAATTTAGCCTTATGAACAGAAGACCAGATCTTGAACCATTTTTGTCATAAATGTAATTCACATTCAACTGTCTTTTTATGAACTAATAAGTTTATATTACTCTGTATCAGAAGTTTGTTGGTAAAATTAAAAAAAATGTCTTCAAAATTGTTAGCCTACATTTTTGCTAAATTTGATGGTTATCTTTATCTGTTAGATGTTTAGAATAATAAGTATATAAATTTTACCCAAGAACAAATGTGCACGAAAAAGTACAATGCAGTTATGTTTCTCTGTATGTATCATGTACAGTAATTTGACTATTAATACTTTTCTTTAATAAGGGAATAACTCAAAATAATGACTATGCTCGTCTAATATCACAGTTCCTAAGTTACATAGGCTTAATAAAATAAATGAAGTAGGAAAAACAAATATATGCTTGTAAGTAAAATTTTCATGTAATTTCAAGTGTTTGTTTCATTAAATAAAAGATGAGTAAATTCAAAAGAGATCATTTCATTCAAAAATATAATTTTGTCTGAATTCAGAGATTTTAAAAATTTGTTCTTTTTAGATATACATGACAGTAGACTATATTTTGACATATTTATATAAACATGGAGTATATCTTACTCTAATTTGGCTCCCAGTCTTGTGGTTGTACATAATGTGAACAGGTTTTAAGACCTAAATTTAAGAAATGAAACAATATAGAAAGGTACCAGCAAGGGAAGGATATTAAAAAAATTATATATTTTTTGTGAATAAGATTAAAAAGTAGAGGTTTTTTTCCCCTTTGGATGAGAAAGGATTTTATATGGTAATTATTTTTGTCTAAAATATAATGACATTTCAGAATTGAAAGAAAGATGGGGCAAAACTGAACTTTTAAAAAAGTTGAACAGGATCTGAGCAGTTGGTAAAAGATGAAATCTATGAAAGAAAATTTGTTATCAAGTTGGTTATAAGTTTTTAAATATTACTGATAGATTCTTAGCAAAACCTATCACAAATATAATGATATAAAGCTATAATCTAATTTATGTTTAAAGTAATAACATTTCCTTAAAATATTAATCTGTGGGGCTGTGGTTGTGACTCAGTGGTAGAGCATTTGCCTAGCGTGTGTGAGGCACTAGGTTCAATTCTCTGCACCATATAAACAAATCAGTTAAGGTATTATGTCTACCTACAACTAAAAAGATTTAAACAATATAAATCTGCTGTTAGTAAAAGTTTCAAGAAAAGGCCTAGAAAGCAAAAAAAAAGCACTTACTTATATTGATAAAACATTTTTTTTTGCTTTCTAGGCCACTTCTTAAGTGCTTTTTTTAAATTAGGCTTTTTATTATGTAGAAAAACTGAACCTTAAGTGTTCCTTTTTAAAATAATGTTTTAAAGCATCTTAAATAATAAGTTTATAACTCTAATCATACAGGACTGGACTTGCCCCACTGCATATCACTAGGTGGAGTATATAAATATTGTTTGGTGATCACTTTAAAGTTTAATCCATGGAATTATTTACATACACACACACACATATACATATACACATATATACACACATATATGTACACACACACATATATACACACCAACACACATGTACACACATGTACGCACATGCATGCACACACATGTGCACACACATACATGCACAAACCCATATGCACACATATACATGCACTCACATGCATGCACAATACATGCACACATATATATACACATGCATGCAAACACACAAACACAGATGCATACACACACATATACACGCACACATGTACAACCACACACATATATAGATGCACGTATATACATGCGCACATATGCACACATAATCACATACAAGCACACACATACATATATATGCACATATACACACATTCACAAACACATGCAAACATACAGAGACACACATACACACACACCAACATACACATATACACACACATGCACACACATACACATATAACCACATACATGCACATACATACACACAGAAACACATATCCACACACATACATGCACACATATGTGCACATACACATACATGCACACATATACACACATAAATATACATACACACATTTACACATACACATACATAAATATACATGTACACACACAAATACATACACACATATACACATACAAACATATAAACATACATACACATACATATATACACACACACTTATACACACATACACACATATACACATACACATACCCGCACAAACCCACACATGCACACACATGTGCACATACACATACCCACATACATACACATACATGCACACATATACACATACATATACACATACATGCACACACATGTACACATACACATGCATACACACATACACATACATGCACATACATGCACACACATACACACATATACACATACACACACGCACGCATACACATACATATACACTCACACACATATACACATACACACATACATGTACATGCATATACACATACACATGCACACACATACACATGCATGAATACACATGCACACATACACAAATAAAGGCATACACAGGCATACACACATACACACCATACACCTACACTCATACACACATACGCACGCATAGATGCACAATGTATACACACATACACATGCATATACACACCTACATACATATACACATACACACCAAATGTATACACACATACATATATACATAAACACATAGATACACATATACATACATACATACTATATATACACAAACATGCAAACACATAGACTCATACACACAAATATACATATACACATAAACATGCACACACATACACACACAAATATACATACTCACATACACACATACACATATATACACACATACACATACACACATATACACATACACATATATACACAATCATGCATAAACATGCACTCACACAAATGTACATACACACAAATGTACATACACATACATACATGTACACATACACATGTGTACATATGTACAAACACATGTACACGCACATGTACACATGTGCACACGTACATACATACACACCTACACATGTGCACATGTACACAAATACACACATACACACATATGCATACATACATACACACCTGCATACACACACACCTGCATACATACACACATACACACACATTAAATAATTTTTTTTAATGCTGAAACCCACCAACTACAAGTTTCCTTGACTAACCTGCTTAGATAAAACGCAAGACTCCAGTGAAAGCTGCAACCCACTGATCCTTCATCCTGTATTTTTCCCCTGCCTCCAATATTTGTGCATTTTAAGCCAGTAAGGCTCCTTTATTGCCATTGGCACTGAGGTTTTGCTGCCTTCTCTCGGGAATCTCTAAGTGATATATTTCATGTGATTTTTTAGTTGCTTCCTCTGTCTCACCTGACTAACACACCTAATCCTAACTTCTTTCTCAGTCACAGTTCTCAGAGGTACATATTCTCTCTGTGGGACCAGTATTCATGAAAGGTATATCGTTAAACATCCAGGACCAAATCCCTTGTAATACTATCAGGATAGAGCAACAGTTTATGGTCACTGTCTACAGGGTACAATGGAGAAGAGCAATTTAGAAATACTAAACATACAACATATGTAAAGAGATCACTTTATAAACTATAGTCCCAAAAATGGATTGAAAAGATAAATAAATAAATAGAATTACTTCAGAGTTTGTGCTGGAGTAGTGTTAATATTTAGATGTCAGGTATTCCCCAAAAGCTCATGTGTGAGACACTGAAAAACATTCCAATGGGAAGTGAATAGGTAATGAGACATTGGTTCAATCCACTAATAAGGATTAACTGTGTGGTAACTGTAGACACATAGGATGTACTTGGAGGAAGGGATCACTTTCTCACTGAAGTTGTGAATATGAATACATCCTGTGATTATGAACTTTTAAGAGTTCTATATTTGTGGATACCCATGGAGTGTAGTGTGCAGTCCCAGAGCTCTGCTGTGTGTGTTGAAGTGGCTCCTACACACTCAACCCTGGTGCTGCCCATCACAGAGCTGTAGCTGTGCACAGGGGTGAGTGGGCAGTCTTCCCTGGTGTGGTAGTCTTTGTTTATCCAGCACATAAGCACAATTCATTCAGTCTGCATCTACCTCTTGATCACTGGAAGGAGGTTTGGGTATGTGTTTTCACCTTATGATTCTTTGGATTTTTTGTACCAAGCTTTACTTTACCTCTACAAACTATTTATCACTCACATGCCTGCTCCTTTCAAATTCCTGGAGTTTAAATGGCTATCTATGGGTCAGACTAAATATAAAGAGGAGAAACTTCCCTGTATATAAAAGTTCTGTTTGCTTTTTGTACCCTGCTCATCTCCTAACATTTCCATACCAATTTGTGGCACCGGGGCTTGGTAATGTGTAATATAATTAAATAATATTAGTTTCAACATAATGTTATTCTAAATAATTCTTGATGAAGTCTGGAGAATGGAAAGAACTTGTCACAGGTGTTTTAAAAGGCTTGAAGATAAGTTGTAATTTTCAAAACTTTCTGAGAAGGGAAACTATGTACTATGGAAACATTTTGTTGAATGCAGACATGATTTATATTCCCTGCCTCTGACTTTTATTCCAAAAGATCTGAGAGGGATTCTGCAAATACATCTGGAAATTGGGGTTTCTAGGATATATAAGGCAAAAGTGACTTTGAAGTAATAAATGACACTTAAACTGGTGACTGGGTAATAATGGAGCATATAATAGGGAAGGAGAGAGAATCCCCAAGGCTTGATGCCTTCCCAAAGCAGGTACACCCAGGTTTGAAATGCTTTGACACTCTCTCCCTACATAAGCATTAATCTTCTGATCCCAAGGTTCATGCTTATGATTTTGTTTGCTTTGGTTTTCCAAAAAATTGATATATTTTAAACAAAATTTAATTTTGAAATAAGTTCATATTTATCAAAACTTGCAAAGATATTAAGGATATTTCTGTGCATTCTTTAGATTCCTATATTAACATTATATATACCTCTAGATTAAAATTGAAAAATTGACAGTTACAAAACTATTAACTGAACTAGACTTTTCTACATTTTCTAGCTTACTTATGTCTTTTCTTTTTTTTCTTCCAGTACTAAATTGCAGGACACTATATCACATTTATCATCAAGTGTGTTACATATTTAATTCTGCATGACTAGTCCCCACAGTTTAGTTCTTCAAAACCACACAATATTACCCAGTTTTTCTGAATTAGGAATGAAGATGTAGAAGAACATTGAGATCTCCTAAGCTGGGGAAGGTCCTTTCCATGCTCCTGTGATTATTAAGAGTCAGTTGCTGCCAAGGTCAAAATTATGTCACTGGTGAGTTACTTATTATATCCTCCTCTATTATTTCAGGAAAATAAATTATAAAGAATAAAAAGTAAACATTTCCTGATACATTCTTTGAAGCCAGTTTACCTGATATTACAACTATACAAAGTATTACAGGAAAATAAAATAATTTTAAACATTCTTTTGTAAATAATTTACCTGCAACCATGATGACACCTAGCCCCTGGCCTTTGGGCTCAGCAAGGTGTAATATAATCCTACATCAACTTCAATAGAAGACATGGTCCTGAGGAATTTATGTTGGAAACTAGAAAGAAAATAACTTAATTACAAAGTTCCCCCCCCCAGAGGCTTAAAAGTACTGCTGATTTTTGTAAACTTAACTAAACCTTATAACATGAAAACCCTCTTCTGAATCTCAATATGATTTATGTTCCCTGTCACTTATATTTCTTAATCTTGGCTTATAACCTCCAATGCCTTCATTGGAATCCTATACATATACCAATAAGATGTGTCTGAAAGCAGGGCATTCTGACATATGTGAGCCCCAGGCAACTCTTTGCAGACTGACCATTACTGACAGTCTATTAAGTGGTGCTGGGGTATATCGTGGGGAAGAAGAAAGAGGAGGCAAGTACCCAGAGCTTTCTGGTGTCTTCCTGAAGTAGATGCACCTGTGTCAGTAATGGGGGATACATAAGGAAGCTACTCTACCATTTTCTACCTAGACTTTCTATACCTTAACTTTTTTTTTTTTTTGGTGTTGGTGGTAGGGGTGATACTTGGGATTGAACCCAAGGGCACTTTAGCACTGAATTACATTCCATTCTTTTATTTTTAAATTTGAGACAGGGCCTTGCTAAATTGCTGAGGCTGGCCTTGAAGTTGTGACCTGTCTCCCTCAGACTCACAATTTGCTGGGATTATAGGCATGTATCATTGTGTCAGGATTAGTCCAAGTTTTTGTTGCTGATCTTGTTTTTTATTGCATTTTTTGGTGGATCACATATTGTATTAATCTTTTATTTAATTGATTATATTTTTAAATACACAACAGAATGCATTATAATTCTTATTACACATATAGAGCAGTTTTTCATCTTTGTATATAAAGTATGTTTATGCCAATTCATGTCTTTATACATGCACCTTTTTTGCATTACAATTCTTATTACACATATATACCACAATTATTCATATCTCTGTATATAAAGTATGTTGACACCCAATTCATGCTTCATAGATGTACTTTGGATAATGATGTCCATCACATTCCTCATGGTTGCTAATCCTCTGCCTCCTCCCTTCCCCTCCCACCCCTCTGCCCTATCTAGAATTCATCTATTCCTCCCATGCTCCCCCCCCCCACCCCACTAAGAGTCAACCTCCTTATATCAGAGAAAACATTCAGGATTTGCTTTTGGGGGATTGGCTAACTTCACTTAGATTATCTTCTCCAACGTCATCCATTTAACTGCAAATGGCAAGATGTTATTCTCCTTTACTGATGAGTAAAATTCCATTGTGTATATATGCCACATTTTTTTGTCCATTCATTCACTGAAGGGTATCTAGGTTGACTCCACAGTTTAGCTATTGTGAATTGTACTGCTATAAACATTGATGTGGCTGTGACCCTGTAGTATGCTATTTTTAATTCCTCTGGGTATAGTCCAAGGAGAGGGATAGCTGAGTCAAATGGTGGTTCCATTCTCAGATTTCCAGGGAACCTCCATACTGCTTTCCAGATGGGCTGCACCAATGTGCAGTCCCACCAGGAATGTATGAGTGTACTTTTTCCCCCATATCCTCGGCATATCATGATAGCATAATGGTGGATACATGATACTGTTTTTTCAAATCTATAGAAAGTTATGTCACTGATGCAAGGGCAGGGGTCCCCAGGGGTCCCCAAGTCCAGGTTCTTAGCATCCTGAGCAAAGAACTGAGTGAGACGGGAGAGGTTGGCAGGCAAGGCAAAGGCTCACTAAAAGCAAAGGAAACACTCTGGAAGACCAGAGTGGGCCAAGCTGCAAAGGAGCTCCAGGACCTATTTACACAGTACAGCTTGCTTTTATTGGGCTGTGCTAGTTCTCCGCCTTCTCTGGGTGGAGCTGGGTTGACTGACACCTTGATTGACAGTTGAATCTGACAAAATTTTTTTTCTACTGTCCTTGTTTAAATTTCCCCCAAACTGGGAAAATGCAGAAAGAGGGAGCAAACACTCATGCTATAATGCTAAGGACATGTCAAATAGCAACAAGTTAACTTTAGGTCAGCCCCCCTAGCTATTGCACATGCCAGAGATTGGATAGTTTCCCCTTTAGGATCTTGAATTACTCTTGTGCTAGCTTCTTCCCTTTAACTGCAAGATGGCCCTGTTTCCCCCTCACTCTTAGATGATAGGTGGGGCAGAGTTGCCCTAACCTTCCCCAGGCTTTATGTCGTACTTAATAACACAATGAGAAAACATGCAAACTTGGGTGGGGGGAGTAGGTTTGGGAATCACAGGGAACAATGCTGACAAAATAAAATAACTATTAGAAGTGTGTGAAATAGTCTAATTGAAGGAGTAGAGGAAAAGAGGACTGACCTAAGTGAATTAGAAAAATGTAGAGATTCCAAATTTTAAAGACTCGAATGCAAGTCCTTAACATTTTTGTTAAAATTGATCCCCACATGAATATAGATTGCCCTTTCTGAAAAAACTATACATGTATTTGATGCTAAATTTCTTATTGGTGTGTTTTCATACAAATAATAAGGAATGGGTCGATTAATTCCTGTATTATTAGATTAAATCATGTGGTGCTGCAAACAGTAGGAATGCATGCTTAACCTAATAAAGATAAATGTGGATACAAATACTGAGGTACTAGATTAGATCATGTAGTACCACATGCATGCTTAATATAGACATGAATGGATACAAATGGGGGGAACATGTAGAAATATTCATAGACATGTTTGAATGTGTACATTAGTATTCACAGTACCTTTTATTGCCAGGTGACAGCTGGGAATCAATGAAAGTTTCAGGAGCCATGAGTAGACTCTGTCCAGATATTTTGTTTCAACTCTGTTTTCCAGTAACAGAAACTATACAGAGCTTCTTGAAAAAAAATGAATACTAGGCTTGGGCAGGGAATAAACACAATTAACCTGTAGTGACAGAAAATAAGAATATGTTTAAACAAACACAACTTACCAGCCCCCTCCCAAAAGCAGCAAAGTCAAATTTCAATTATGTGAATATTTCAACATCAAATAGGAGCCAACTGAAAGATCTTCCAAAGGCTAGCATGGGAAACAAAATTAATTGAGCAAAACAATAAAACAATTTATGAGAAATGTAAAGTAAATATCCAAGACTGCACATGTAAATAGCCATGATCATTATTTAAAAAATGGATTTGAAAAATTGTGAATACTAAAAGTATTTCATATAATTTTTATATAGATACTTTGTCCATAAGGAGGTAGAACATGAATCCTAACTTAAGCATGTGTTATGACTTCTTTCAAAAAGTACAATTAGAGACTGAGACAGTAGGATCAGAGAATTCAAAGTCAGCCTCAGCAAAAGGAAGATGCTAAGCAACTCAGTGAGAACCTCTCTCTAAATACAAAATAGTACAGGGGATGTGGCTCAGTGACCAAGTGCCTGGAGTTCAATCCCTGATACCTCCCCCCCAAAAAAAAACCACAATAAAGAAAGGGGAGTAAAGAGTAGTTTTATGGATGAATCTGATAAACAGCCTCATCATTAATGTCAATGATGATAAAGCATGTCGATATTCCTTAGTATTATGGGAGGAGAAAGGCATTTTCCCTCTGTGGACTACATTCTTAAAACCAATAACCCAGTGTAATCAGGAAATTTCCAAATAAGGAATGTTGCAGTCATTAAAAAATATGAGTCTGAGAAAGTGTCACATCTGAAGGATATGTAGTAGACAGGATATTGAAAAGTTATCTGGAACCCTGGATGGGATATCCCAGAACAGAAAATGACCATTAAGAGAAAGAAATAGAATATGAAGGTGGTGTGGTTGTTAGTGAATAATGTGTGTGTGTGTGTGTGTGTGTGTGTGTGTGTGTGCATAAAATATACATAAAATCCAGGATTGTCAATGATAAATGTGTCATATCAAGTTAACTTCTTAAGGTTAACTAAAAATAAGGGGAACTCTGGAGGTAGGGGGGATATGAATACTTTCTGTTTACCTTTGCAATTTTTCTGGTAAATATAAACCACTTGAAAATTTTAAAATAAAGTTGTGGTATTTTTGATCTTCACTTTAAATATGAATTAATAGAACATTAGCAATGTGGTCAATGCCCTGAGTATATTTCCTTACCTACTGAAAGTAACATTTTAAATCATCTTTATTGTACCTTTATTTTTATTAATTTCATCCACAAATTTTGATTATATTTATTATCTTCACATTTATTTAATTTTTCTACTGGAGACTACCTAGTGGCATATTATCACTGAGCTACATCCCAGCCTTTGCCCTTATCACTTTTAAGACAGGGTGGCCATAAGTATACAAGGCTGCCTGTGAACTCACACTCCTCTGCCTCCACCTCCTGAGTCACTAGATTACATGTCCAGTTTAGAGGCATCTAAATTAATCCACAGTCCTGGTCTAACAGTTATCACCAGATATATCCATACAATGGGACAACCCACATAAGGTCTCTTTCAAATTCTTTTCAAAGAGTTAAGGTTATGAAAACAGAAAATGTTTAAGACTGGACAGTATCTGGTTAGTAGACTACTATGGTGCCAAATTATCTCCACCTGTTAGTTATCACAACATTGTATTTTAATCCCTTCTCTATATAGTCAGAAGATATGACTTATATTGAATATTGAAAAGTATAGGGATAGCAAGTAGATAACTATGTTGCATATGATTGTGATTCTGTCTTTCTGGAAAACTCTTATACTTTAATAACTTTGGTAAAAATTCCTCCATATGGAAGAAGCCCACAGCGTAAGAAACTGAATGCAGACTCCAGTCAATAGCCAGCAAGGAAATTAGGCCCTTGGTCTAACAGCTTGAACTATAGTTTGCAATATAATATTTGCAACTTGCCTTTCAAAAACACTATGTTGATTCATAAGTATTGTGAGAACCTTATAACAAAATAATCTAGTCCCATCCTTTGTAATATTGCTGTCATTAATTTCACATAAGCATGTGTGTATGTATATATTATCTAGGATAAGAAATCATGTTTTGGGCTGGGGATGTGGCTCAAGCAGTAGCGCGCTCGCCTGGCATGCGTGCGGCCCGGGTTTGATCCTCAGCACCACATACCAACAAAGATGTTGTGTCCGCCGAGAACTAAAAAAATTCCCTCTCTCTCTCTCTCTCTCTCTCTCTCTCCTCTCTCACTCTCTCTTAAAAAAAATGAAATCATGTTTTATAATTATAAAAGAGTCAGCTCCAGGATAATATAACAGTTCTTACCATGTATAAATTTAACAATCAGGTTTCTTGAAGAAGAAACCAATGTCATCACATGAAGAAATACTTACCTATAATGAAGGCTTCAATACTCTCTATTAGAAATGGGCAGATTCAGTCGGTTGAAAATCTGTAAGAAAACAAATGCAACAGAACCAACAATCAACTGGATATAATTATCTATTTACTACTTCATCCAACAAGGTCAGAATATGTATTCTTCAGCTCATATGTTCCATTCCCCAAGAAATAGCACATTCTTGGATATAAAAAGAGCTTTAATAAAGTTAAATAATAATTATCATACATTATCTGCCTTCAGACAACAGAATTAATCTAGAAATTAAACACTTAGGTCAAAAAATATTAAGAGATACTAAAAATATTTTGGAATAAATAAAATGAAATCCTATCTCATCAGAATTTGTGGGAGGTAAAGAAAGCAAAACTTATGGAGAGATTCACAAAATTGAATGTTTGTGTTAGAGGAGGATAAATCTCTCAAATAAGAATGTTTTAGCTACAGGAAACTGAAAGACTACCACTTTATCCCAGTTAAGCAGAAGAAATGGTGCAATGTTATAAAGACAGTGAAAACAAAAGAGAAAGCAATTAGATTTATCGTACAAATATTGATAACTTTGGATATTTCTATGCTCTGGAAATGAAGCTAACAGGGATGACACAATACCCTAAGCAGTACCCTTTCTTACATGTGTGCAGAGATGACTTCTCTTTAAAATGAAACAACATTAATCAAACAAAATAAACAAACAAAAGCAAACTAGCATGGGGCAATTTCATCTGTTTACCAAGCTGGCTAATACCAATAGCAGTTTCTTTCTAGAGTTTAGGTTCTGTTAACTTTTCTGAATCCACAATGAACAGAAATAATATGAAAAGTGTTCTATACTGTTCTGCCATGATTCACTCATGAAGATTATAGTTTATGTTGAATTTTAAAAATGAATTTATAAATCTTTCAAAATACCTCACATATATTGTTTTCTATTTTCCAATAAACTTCAACTTTCAATCTGAACGTGATTTGAACTTGAATATCAACATGTTCTCTCTCCTTACTGTTCTCAGGGAAGGACATGAACCCTGACTTCCACCTCAGCCTCTTCTCTGGCCTCATTATTCTCAAAACATTGTGAAAACCCTCTGATGTGCACACCCCGGCTGCTTCTCACCCCATCTGCACCTCTTTTGCTCTTTGTGGTAGTTTTGCCTCCCTATTCCAAGAAAACTCTTCTTTTCCAAGATGTAGCTCAATTAATATGGCCCCCTTAATACTTGTTGTCTGTTCTACACTGGCTTCCAATATTTAACCAAGTTTAGTACATGTTTTTCCAATATTATCTCAATTGCTGTTAGCCTGGTCACAGCCTTGATATGGTTTTCATTGTCTGCATTTGTATGAACTTGCCTGAAACCATTTGTTGGCACCTGGTAGATCACTTGCACCAACACCGGAAGAATGAGTATCAACAGGAAAAGTGGAAATCACAGACATCATTGCAGCCTCTTTATTATAAGAAATATTTCATTACAGTTAACCTTCATGCAACAGGGGATGATGTGAAAGTATCCATGACCTTCAATAAAAATCTGCCTCAAGGCAATCAGAATCAGAATATTAGGGTATTTGTGAATTCACTTATGATCTAATTTTATTATAGCTTTTATTTTTATGTGAACAAACTTATGCCTTTAGGATTATAGGAAGATATCTTAAACAAATGTAGAATAAGGCTATTATGCATAATAGTTTAACTGATAGGCATTATGCTTTCTTTAGCTTCATCTTAAATCTCTGATTCATTGGCTTATGGAGGATCCCCCCATGAAGACTTCTATAGATAACGTGCACTGATCAATTTGGATCTTCCTTCACTATTATAAATGCAAGTTCACTTTGTCTTCTAAGTTTTATTCATATTGTTCCTTTTTCACTTTAACATTGAATCCTAGAATCATACAGCTAGAGATATATTAATGAGTAAGTAATTATAGGAGGAAGGGAGCTATACACTGTAGGGACATAATTAGGGATTGAATTTACTTTTCTACACTTAAAAACAAACAATATGCAAAAAATATAAAACACTGGTTTTTTTTGTTGTTTTGTTTTTAAAGACATCATACAAACACTGAAGGGCAGCAAGACCTGAAAGAGTGAAACTCACAACTTCAAGAGCATTTCCAGACTGTGATGTGAAAAGGATGATGACAGAATTCTTCAGTTAAGAAGATGCTGAACATCTGGAGAACAAGGTGGCAAAATTTCCTCAAGCCATTATCCACATCCAAGAATGGGAAAGAATAATTATGCCACCTTCCTTGTAGATAGAATTGTCACTTGCCATCATTTCTCCACCATGTCATGGGTCACGATACTACAAGAATTCAGAAGAACAAGACATAAGACATCATTTGAATAAACTCAGTCTTTAACCTTTCATCTAATTTTTGACTGCAAAAAAAACAGATGTCAGTAAAATTTACATGGCATGGTCATCTTGTATCGAAGGCAAAGATGAAAATGTGTACATTAAAGGTACAGAAAATTAGCTATATAAACAGTGTGAACCATATATCCCAGACACACAATGACATTTCTTATATTTCTGTTGTGTGTCTGATAAAATTACTACATTGTGATTTTGGTTTAAATGAAGTTTTCCATTTATAAGAAAAAGCATAGCTATCATTAATTATTTTTTAAAGAGAGAGAGAGAGAGAGAGAGAGAGAGAGAGAAAGAGAGAATGAGAAAGAATTTTTAGTATTTATTTATTTATTTTAGTTTTTCGGTGGACACAACATCTTTATTTGTATGTGGTGCTGAGGATTGAACCTGGGCCGCATGCATGCCAGGCAAGCGCACCACGGCTTGAGCCACATCCCCAGCCCTCATTAGCTATTTAAAGAAAATAAAACAGTGACTTTTATATGTTTCCCCAGAAAATCCCCATTTTACTTTAAATTTGGGAACTATCTTGTCTATTCCCTTCACTGCATGTATGCCACGGTCTATTTCCCATGAAGCAGTATACAAAAATTTGATATGTATGCAGTAAATTAAGATTAATTATGCCATGCTATAGTATTATCATAATACTATACTAGTATTAGAGTAACAATGAAGGGGTAATTCTTTTTCTTTTTTCTCAACCATGATCGGTTTTGAAATTCTATGATTGTTTTATTGCAGGAATCACACAATTGAAATCTTATCTGGCCAAACAAATCCCCCATTATTAAGTTGATATGAGTTAAGTATATTCTCTGTTTCTTGCTAATAATATCTCATAAATCTTGAGGGAAACTCCTCAGAATAGTTTTAGATCATCAGATTGACAATTTTAATTATTGCACAGTAGGCACAAAGGTAATAAATCTCAGATCTCCCTATGGGAATCTTCTTTCATTAGAGAATGTGTTCCTCTCAACAGTCAAGCTAGCTATCATTTTTGTATACAACAAATCCAACAAATCCTAGTCTGCATGTTGGTAGCCTGAATCTAGTCGGCCCTCTTCTTTGGTACCTCCAGGTGGTATCATGTAAGAAAAACTCTGATCAATCCAGGTTGAGGAATCCCATCTTCTCTATTCAGGACACATAACATCTATTCACAGAGGAGTGTCAATGGTTCAGTATAACCAAGACCTTCTAAGTAATAGAAATGTGTGTTAATTACTGTCTAAACCTAGGATCTTTTATAAAAGTCACAAGAATAAAATGAATGTCACTTTTTATGATAGTTTTTCTTATGTATTTACTTTAATAAACAACAAAAAGGTTTTCTGCCAAAACATTTGTCACGTTTAAAGTATAAAATAAAATACAGAGCTTCAGACACATGAATCATATACACATACCTACACATCCATTCCCCAGTCCTACACAAACCCATCAACAGACTAATTTGTCCATCAATACTATTGAGTAAAAAGCATATGTATCTCTAGAAAAGCAAAAGTGGTTTTCAGTAACACTGCCAAAGTGTATTATTTTCAATTTAGCACTTAAAAGGGTAGAAATAGATATTTCCTACAAATAGAATTACCAAGCATAAATCCAATTTATAAGATTTTTTAAAACATGTTCTATAGGAATAATTAGTAGATGTGCCTTTAGTCACCATTAGTCATATTAACACTATACAAATTAGAGTTATAGCAAGACATCTTTTAAGGATAATTAACAGAAGCACTGGCTAATCATCCCTGGGCACTTCAATACTAAACAAACTGGAACTGCAGGAAGACGTCTTATAAAGTAGACTGCATTCCAGGAGGGTGGGTTGGTTGGACTTAATTTTGTCCAACAGCACAGCATCTGAAAGTCATGTTTTCTGTGGAGCTGAAATGATGGATGGCTTGGAGGCTACCTAAAGCTGCTAAAAACTAAACCCATCACTAAAGGAGGTGTCCGAGTTTCAACACTGGATAAGATATTCCAACAAAAAGCAAGAATGTAGAAGTTTTATCTGGCCAGACACAGAACTTCTGTGTTGTCACTGAACACAAGAATGTCCTGCCAGTCAAAGGGGACAGGTTGCAATGGCACCTTCACTCTAGGATGGTCCATCTTACATGGGGCCTCAGACAGGCATCCCCACTCCAGGCATAGGACTTCATCACGCCTGCTCCTGTAACTGGGAACATGCCCAGACAGGGTGGCCCTGTATTACATGAATGGCCTTGCACAACAACAGAAAACATATTCACTGTCCCATTTTTATAAGAAAGGTTATATGTACACTCTACACTTCAGCCTCAAAATGTGGACCCCAAACATGCCCTCTTCAGCAAGCAATGACCCGTGAGGACCCCACACCCTCAATCCCACTTAGCAGAGCATTTGTCACGTTTAAAATATAAAATCAAATACAGAGCTTCAGATGCATGAACCATATACACATACCTATACATCCATTCCTCTAAGTCCCCTCCTTGGCTGCCAGGCGCTGGTGGTGGACTTGGTCTTGCTGAAGCTCCTCCTCGTGATTCGGGTGCCAGTCTCATGATGATGCTCTCTTTAGAGAGAGAGAGAGAGAGAGAGAGAGAGAGAATTTTTAAATATTTATTCCTCGGTTTGTTTTCGGCAGACACAACATCTTTGTTTGTATGTGGTGCTGAGGATCGAACCCTGGCCACAGGCATGCCAGGCGAGCAGCTACCGCTTGAGCCACATCCCCAGCCCTCATGATGATGCTCTGGATGTTGAGGGCATAGATGGTGTGTGTAGGGATGACTTCCCAGTGTAACTGCAAAGCCTCAAGGAGTTCCTACATGTTCACTGGAGGCAAAGATGCAGGCAGCGAATCCCCAGAGCAGATAAGTAGGAGTGCAGCCTGCTGCTCAGCAGCATCAGGGGGCAGGTGGGCAGTCGGGTTCTGACCCGCACAGGGAGCGGACACAGCCAGAAGGCCTTTGATTAGGCTATTGTAGGCCACCACGCTGTTCTTCAGGTATGACTGTAGGGTCACATTGCTACTGAAGGCAAACTTAAAGTGGTCATCTCACAGCCGGTTGGGCTTTCCTTCTAGACACAACTGACGTCAGTATGTCTTTAAAGTGGCTCAAAGACCACGGTGTCCTCAGCCACGCTATCCAGCCCGTGCTCCTAGGCTGTCAAAATCATCCTCCCCTCGAGCTGGCCGCGCGTGGGAAGCATCATTATGTGGGAGCAGAGTTTCAACTCGTCGTTATCCTGGGGATCCTTTGCCAAGAACTGGTCAAACTTCTGACAAACAGAAGAGCTTTTTCTTGCCCTTGAGCTTTCCAGGCTTGGCTGCAGATCCCCCAGTCCAAGGCAAAGATCCAGCACCCTCTGGTGTGGAAACCAAAATCTGATAGCGCGTGAGGATGGCCAGGAGGAAATTGTTGAGAGAATGCACATTTTCCTGTGTGAGAAGTCAATGGGCCTCAAGGTCAGACTCCTCCTTGCTGATCTTCTGCTTGACCACAGCTTCAGGTTAGCCCAGTATTGCTTGACCGTTGTCCGCCAGCGCCTCACTCAGGTTCTTCTTGGTAGCCTCCAGCTTGTTCACAAAGGTCGCTATGGCCCCCGCGCACTCCGCCCTCCCACGCACCCTAGCCTCGGTGCCCAGCAACCCGAATGTCACTTCTTATTGCACTGAAAACAACTTTAGTACTTGCTCAAAGAGTAAAATAAGAATACAAACTTATATCATGGGTATCTATATAAGGCAGGTATTTAAAAAATGAAATAGAAAAAAAAATCAAAGACTCCAGTCAATGCTTTCAAATTTTGGGTAAACAATCTAATGAATTCATACTTGCATAGTAACAAAATGGCTGGCCTATGCAGTCAGAAAGAGTTTCAGTTTTTTTAAATTGGGTTCTTTACTAATACATGACTGTAAATCCATTATGATAAAGTTATACAAGGATAGGATATATCTTCCTCTAATTAGGACTCTGTTATTGTGGTGGATATGATGGTGGGGTTCATTTAGGTATTTTCATATGTGTTTGTAGGAATGTTATGTCAAGACTCATTCCATTGTCTTTCCTATTCCTAACCCCGTTTTCCCTTCATTCCCCTTTGTCTAATCCAATGAATTTCTCTTCTCCCTCCACCCCCCTGATGCCCTGTCTTTATTCACATACCAGTGAAAACATTTGACCTTTTTTTTTTTTTTTGAGATTGGGAGTTTCAACATTATTTCCATCAAAATTAACGCCTTGTGAATTAAATGAAAGTAAATGAAAAAGCCATGTAATGAAAACTATTCATAGATTAATGTGTGTGCACAATGTGCATGTATGGGGGGGCGAATGCAGGGTCTCCTTTGTGCTGGGTGTGTTAGACAAGTGCTCTATCACTGAGTTACATTCCCTTCTCCCTCAGACCTTTCTGAGCATTAAATTCTGCATAATTTTGACATGTTATTCCTAAAAACTCCCCTGTCTTTTTTCAACCATGAAACTTTCTCAGAAACACTAATATAGATGTGTAACATTTGTCTTTTCTAATAAAAAGTGATTTTCCCATCTGATTAAGACTGTTGCTTGAAAAGATGAGAATAAATGAAATGAATCTTGGGAAAATATATTTTTTAAAAGATACTGTTTCACAATACAAAAATACAAATTTAAATTTAGATGTCATATGACCAGGAACAAAATATATATACATAAGTGAAAATGTTTACAGCTAGCATAAAAAAAATTAAAGAAGCAGGAATATGTTTTAGTAAATAGGCACACTGATTCTTGGGAAAAATCATTATTTACACAAATGATCTGAATTCCACATTTAGCCATATAGGGAGGGCAGGGAACTGGAATATTTGCCTATATAGTCCCCACACATAGGCTGAGCTCGCACCTGTCATGAGTGGTCTTGAGACACGACCACTGTGTCCTCCTTGCTTGTGCAGAGTCACTCAGGAATGCCTCCTCAAGTTCCTCTTGTGTTCCATGTGCCCGTGCCCGGGGGAGTACAAATTTCCCAAGTCTTCAGAAAGCCATGAAAGAAAGAGAAGCAATGAGATCCAATAAAATTCACTTGAATATATTGCAAAAATAAAAAGAAGAGTGTTTGGGGAAGGATTACCCAGGATTCACCAGTACAATAGACATATTTATGTGAAAAACTAAGTTGTGTAGTTGTAAAAATCTCACATTTTCTTGAACAAGCATTTATTTACCCACAGTTCAGGTAGCTGGGTAAATCAGGCCACAGCTGGGAATACTGCTAGAGGTGCAAGATGTGCAGTTTTCGCTCTTCATTATAGAATAGAAGCATGGTTGAGAAAAAGGGCTCTGGAGGGATAATTCTGGTGTTAAATGAAGTCTCTTTGTAACTATTACAGTATGATATGTGCGAAAATAAGAAATATATTAAACCAAATAATTTATGACAGATCAGTTGTGACACTTGATGCGGGAAACTGAATATTCTTGGAGCAAATTAAGATCTGACTTTAACAGTGAAATGAATCTGACTGAATTTTCATGTGTACATACATGGATGTGGAACAGTGGTTCCTGGCATTGAGTGTATCCCCTGGATACTAATTTTTTTTAAATATACTATAAATAGATTGAAGAGGGATTGATGAAGTAGAGGGAGGGGAACAGGGGAGTGCCGGGAACTGAATCTGAGCAGGTTGTATTCCATGCTT
Source organism: Ictidomys tridecemlineatus (assembly GCF_052094955.1). Classification (NCBI taxonomy): domain Eukaryota; kingdom Metazoa; phylum Chordata; class Mammalia; order Rodentia; family Sciuridae; genus Ictidomys; species Ictidomys tridecemlineatus. The sequence continues at coordinate 1,339,664 of NC_135481.1, read as the reverse complement.
TTGTGATAATGTCAGGGTGTATCCTGGTGTTGTGTATAACTAAAAAAATATCAAAAGTCCTAATCTTGGAGCTCATAAAAACTATTAATTAGTGGTAGAGTACAGACTTAAATTGTAAGCAAATATAGAGTTGAAAGCCTAAAGGAAAATAACTCACCATGAGATATGGTAAAATTCCTGAGAAACTAGACCTAAAAAAATGTACCTATAATTTAAAAAAAAGTATTTCTAAGATAATTGATGTGAGGAAAGACCCTGAAGACAGGCTCAATTTTCTTACATTATTTTCTTGCAGAGCTTTAGCTCAGATTTACAATTGAATCACATAAATGGTAATAGTTCCTACCTCTTGAGAAGTTATGAAAACTGAATTACCAAATACATAAAGCTTTTAAACTAATGGTAAGTCTATACTAAGGAAGGCAATATTTTCTAATACAGATAGCTCTTTCTTAATCATTGATGTAACGCTCTACTCAACTTATATATGCATCAGTATATGTGAAAATGAAAAAATAAGCCCTTAGACAAAGAATAAACATATTTAAAAAATATTTTTAGTTGTAGACAACTGGTTCCTGGAGACCTCACCTTACAGGAAAGCTAGATACAACACTGGACTTGCCCCAGTGGCTCCCACTCCCCTAGTAGACCATGCAGATACTATGCAGAGATCACCTCCCACTCAGTGTGCCTGCATGGAGCACAAGTTTGCAGGCTAGAAACTAATAATTATGACTTCCCTTGAGTAACCTACTTGGTAATACCATTAAGGGTGCAGCCCACTGGACCTTCATTATGTATCTCTCCTTTTCTGACCGTCCCACCTCACCCAAGTGCTTGTGAGTGCTTATCCAGGATGGCTCATTCTTGTTACCCCAGTGGAGTGAGTTGCCCTCTTATCTGGGATTTTAAGAGTAATACACTACTGTTCTTAATTCATGTGTTTTCTTGCGTCTCCTCCATTGTCTCACTTGACCAACACAGCTTATCCTAACTTCTTTTTCTGAGAGGCTATCCTATAGAAAGTAAAAAACAACAAAAAACAAAACAAAACAAAACAAAACAAAACAAAAACAGAGACATAAGTCAGATAAAAGCCCAAAGGGTTGTCAGCTATGCAAACAAGTTTCCTATGAGAGAGAATGTTATCAGAAGTCAGGCAATGAGGACAAAGGCCACCCACCAAAGATAAAGAAATTCCATTGAAAGATTCCCATGGCTTACTGATGTCCTAGCCATTATAGTGTTGTGGTAAAAAGTATTATTCATGTGTTTATGATGATGTTGGTGTAAACACATGTACTGTGTTTCCAAGTATGAAAGTATAGCACTATTGTGTATAATATATTATAATCGTTTTTTTAAAGAGAGGGGGGGAGGATTTTTTAATATTTATTTTTTAGTTTTCTATGGACATAACATCTTTATTTTATGTGGTGCTGAGGATCAAACCTAGCGCCCTGCGTATGTCAGGCGAGCGCGTTACTGCTTGAGCCACATCCCTAGCTTATTATTATCAATTTTGATAATAAAAGACTGTTATTGTTAAGTTTGTTTGAGTGGTACTCAAGATTTAACCGAGGGGTACTCTACCAATGAGCTATATTCCCAGCCCTTTTTATTTATTTTGGTACAGGATCTCAGTAAGTTGCCGAGAGTTTAAATCACTGAGGCTGGACTCAAACTTGCAATCCTCCTGCCTCCACTTCCAAGTCACTAGGATTATAGGCCTGCACCACCATGCCTGCCTTACATATTTTCCATACTGTTTTAGCTTTCTGTTACTATTAAAAAAATACCTGAAACAGTCAACTTACAGAGAGGAAGTGTTTGACTCACTTTCAGAGGTTTCAGTCCACAGCTGATTGAACCTATTCATTTGAGTTTGTGGCAGCACAGCAATGGTAAAAGCAGGTGATAGTGCAATACCATTCACCTCATGGCTTCAGCATGAAAAAGAGAGACTGAGGTCATAATCCTATTCAAAGGTATACCCCCAAGTACCTAAAACATCCCCAAAAGATCCTACCTCTTAAGTTTTCACCACCTCCCAATATTACCATGGGTTAGGAACTAGGCCTTTAGCACACAGACCTTAGGTAGACATTCTAGATACAATTATAGCATACATTTTAAATTAATTATGCATAGGTAATGTTTTCCTATAGCCATTTTGTAATTTGTATTCTAGTCCTGTTGTAGTTTCTTTCTTACTCTCTTAAGAGTAGTAAAGTGATTTATTTGAAATGTTTTGAATTCTTATTTATAATTTTTGGTTAGCCTACTATATGTGTTTGCTTTGTAGTTACCAGGAGTTTTACAAAAATATCTTTTGATTATAGAAAGATTTTTTAAATGATAGCAATTTAATGATCACAGACATAACAGATAAAACACAAACTATACTTGCATTCCACTTATCTTTATAATTGAATTTTTGACATTCAATATCATATCTATCTAAATTGCCTATATTAATATTTTAAGAATTATTTTCAATTATTTTGTATTTGTCTTCATACCAAAGATACAAATGGTTTATGGGTTGTGTTTACAATATTTGAACATTCTGAGTTGTATAATTACTGTTAACATTGGGAGATATGAAACTCGCTGTTTTCTTGCTCACTAATATGTTTCATGTTAAGGAACTGCCTTTAGCATTTATTGTAGGACAGGTTGGGTGGAGATATATTCTCTCATGTTTTCATTTTCTGGGAATTGTATTCTGTAATTAAAAGACAAAGTAACTGAAACAATAAAATCCAAATATATGTTCTTTACAAGAAACTCAATTCACTTCTGCAGACAGGCACAGACTGAAAACTAAGGGTAGAATAAAATGTTACAGGCAAATGGAATACAAGAAGCAGGAGCACCCATACTTATATCTGATAAAATAGAATAAGTTAAAAGTGGTAAGAAAAAGAAGATCATTATATAATGGTAAAGGGGTTAATTAAGCAGGAAGAAAAAAATTCTAAATAAATTTGTGGCCCATATCAGAGCACTGAAACATAGAAAACAAATATAAGTAGACCTAAAGGGAGAGATAGATTGCAATATAATAGTAGGGAATGTAACACTGCACTTTCACCAATGGACAGATCATCCAGAGTACAAGGAATAGCAGAGTTCATTTGCATCCTAGACCCAATGGCCCTAATAATTATCAACAGAACATTCCACCCAACAGCTACAGAAAATTCTACTATATGCTTTATCATTATTTTGACTGTACTCCTTACACTTTTAAAATGAAAAAGTTCACTGTAAATCAGTATGTTATGTTTCACTACCAGCAGCTTCACCCATCTCATGTTTACTGAATCTCTTCATCATCTCATTTTCTCTTGTGCTTCATTTAATCCTTGTTTTGTTCATGCCATGGCTCCTAAGCCTACAAAATCCACTGCTAATGTCCCAGTAAGAGGCCATCTCAAGAGACTGATCTGGAAAAGAAATTAAAGTGATTAAGAACTATGAAGAAAAAAATATTAGTGAAAATTATTGCACAGTCAGGCATGTTCCATCCCACCATGGCTATTCTCTTGTAGGACAAGAACACAGGGATAGAAGCTGGTAAAGGGTTTGCCTCCTGAAGTAATGGAAACTAAAATTTGAGAAGGACTTGAAGAAGAAATGGAGAAATATCTAATGACTTGGATTGAAGACCAGACACAAAGATATCCCTCTCAGCACTATGGTCATCAAGGTCAAAGTAAAAATGCCGTTTGTGATGCTGAAAGAAGGCTGGACCTAACTATGATTCGGAATTTACTGCTAGCTCTGAATGATTTAAATTACTTGAGAATAATTGCTCATTACATAATGTGAGAAAGAGTAACAAATGTTCATGTGGTGATGTAAAGTCAGTTGGATTTTTTTTTAAACATGCAGATAGTCTGTGGAGGAAAACTATTTACCAAAGCAAAGCAAATCTTCAGTATTGACAATCCCTCCCTAATCTGGAAACAGTCTCAAAAAGAGTTTTTTCATCCACAGGGAAGTTAAAGTCAATGCTAAGTTTTAAGACATTGAAAGATGGCATAACAATATGATTTGGGGGCAATATTGAAGGATACCAGCTAAAATTCTTCTTAACCTACAGTGAGAAGCACAGGGCATTCAGGCATCTCAACAAGCACACACTGCCATTGCATTACAGGAACAATCAGAGGTCATGATGACCCAGCTCCTCTTGCAAGATGCTCTCTTTGTATGTGTTCACTGCTACACCAGAAATGGAGAAGCACAATTTTGGAGAACTACACACTTCAATGTTTTGCTCATGTTGATAATGTTCTTGATTATCCTCCTCCAACTTTTAATCTCCAGCTCTTTGCCAAGGTGGCGTTTCTTCCTCCAAAACACCATTCTTTGATACAACCAATGAATCAAGGAGTTTAAAAGGTCTTAAAATCCACCATCTGAGGATAATGTTTGCCTAGGCTTGCTGCAGCTGAGGAAGATAGTAAGCAGACACTGATGCAATTCTGGAAAAATTAAAAATCTATGACTGTATCAAGAACCTTGCTTTCACTTGGAATGATGTCACCAAGAAATATGAGTGGCATCTGGAAAAACAGAAGAATTTCACTTAGGATTCAAAGAATTTGTTAAGGATTAGGTGGTTGCAAAAAAAATAGTTATAATTAAGGTGCAAAACAAATTTAACCTATGTGTAGGTAAGGATAATATTGAGGAGCAGAGGAGCTCCTAGGGTGTCCCCCTGCAAAGAATAGAATAATAAGGCACTGTTGGAACTGGAACAAGAACTCCCAGCTATAAAGACAGAAGAAAATTGCATGGGGAAATAAAAAACTTCCAAAAAATTCACAGTGAAGGGTTTAGCAATTTTCAACAAGCTCCTTAAAAATTTGAAAATATGGGCCCCCCAAAACAAAAACAAAAAAAATATTTATAGAGGGAATATTCCTGATACATCATCTGTTTATAAGCAGATCTAAGATGAAATAATGAAACCATGGAAACCACCATGTGATGCCAGACACTAGGAACTTTTTGCCTGGATGACAATGAAAAACAATACAGTCAGGCAAGTGAACACATACAAGGCTTTTTTTTAGGGCTTCTATTTGGTAAGGGAGACAAATCTCTGACAAGAAGCATCCCTGAATCAGAGAAGAGTTCATTTTACTAGTTACTTGCAGGGTGAGAATATTAATTGGCACTAAACTTGAGCGTTTTTCCCTGTGCTGAAGATGATTCACTACAGCTGTTCAGGACAACACATACAGGACACCCAGACATTAGTGATGCAAAGTGACTCTGGTCACTGCATGATCCCAGAGTTCTGTGTCTGTGTCCCCAGACTATAAATTGCCTGAACGTTCCTGTGTAGTCAAGTCTCCTGGTTGTTGTTCCCCCGGCGTGGAAACAGTTAACAGGATCCTTCCATTTAGGGCTGCCAACTTAGCTTCTTCATCTGCCTGTCTGTTTCCAACTGCCAACTGCCACGGGGTCGTTCCCCTTCTAGTGCCCATGACAGTGCACTATAGCTAGTTCTTTAGGGCCTTTTACTGCCGAGAGAAGGTGGAGGATCTCATCTTTGTTCTTTATTTCCTTCCCGGCAGAGGTTAATAGTCCCCTTTGCTGGTAAATAGCCCCGTGCACATGAGCAGTGGCAAATGCATAGCGGCTATCAGTGTATATGGTGGCTCTTTTGCCTGATGCTAGCTCCAGTGCTTTCGTAAGGGCAATTAGTCCTGCTTTTTGAGCTGATGTCCCTTCGGGGAGGCCAGAGGACCAGATAACATTAGTTTTGCTAACTACTGCTGCTCCAGCCCGCGGCTTACCGCTTGTCGTCTTGGAGGAAGCTGCTCGGGTCTGTAAACCATATGACCTCAGGGCGGGGCAGTGGCTAATCCTTTAAGTCTCCGCGTACACTGGTCTCCTCTGCCAGTATGTGTTGACAATCATGAGCGAGGGTCCTGATGATTCTTCCGGCAGCAGTGTAGCCAGGTTAAGTGGAGCAGGGGGTCCCAGCATTATTCTGTCTTTGTCAAGCAAGAGGCTCTGGTAATAGGTTATTCTGGAATTTGATAACCACCTGTCTGGAGGCTGACAGATGATGCTCTCCAGGTAATGGGGGGCTATGATGGTCAGCTTCTGCCCCAATGTTAATTTATCAGCATCCTTTATTAGAAGGGCTGCCGCCGCTATAGCCCTTACGCAATGGGGCCACCCACTAGCCACTGGGTCCAGTTTTTTTGATAAGTATGCTACTGGCCTTCTCCAAGGTCCCAAAGTCTGAGTGAGCACTCCTCGTGCTATTCCTTTCTTTTCCTCCATGTACAGAGTGAAGGGTTTTTCTACATCTGGGAGTGCTAAGGCTGGGGCAGATAGCAGCGCCTTTTGATATTATCAAAAGCCTGTTGGTGTTCAGGGGTCCATTGGAATTGTGCATCCCCCTTTATCAGCAGGTATAGAGGGGCAGCCAAAGACGCAAACCCAGGAATCCATAACCTGCAAAAGCCAGCAGTCCCAAGAAACTCTCTGAGTTGTCTCTTATTAGATGGGGGTGGTATCTGCACAACAGTTCATTTTCTGGGCTCAGTAAGCCATTGTCTGCCACCCTTAAGAGAATAACCCAGGAAGACTACTTCTTGTTGACAAATTTGGGCCTTTTTGGCAGAAGCCCTATATCCGAGCTGAGCAAGCTCGGATAATGGTGCTTGGGTCCCAGACTCACAGTTCTCCTTGGTGTTGGCTGCCAGCAGCAGATCATCCACATATTGGAGTAGGGTGACTTCGGGGTGTGCAGTTCTGAAGTCGTTGAGGTCCCTGTGGAGAGCTTCATCAAAGAGAGTAGGAGAGTTTTTGAACCCCTGTGGGAGTCTAGTCCAGGTTAGTTGGCCAGATGTTCCTGTTTCTGGATCTATCCACTCGAAAGCAAACAACAACTGACTGTCCTTATGTAGGGGCAAGCAGAAGAAAGCATCTTTTAAGTCCAGCACAGTGTACCATTTTCAGTCCGGATTCAGAGTGCTAAGCAAATTATATGGATTAGGTACCGTGGGGTGAATATTCTGCACTCTGTTGTTGATCTCTCTTAGGTCCTGAACAGGACGGTAGTCCCCAGTTCCTGGCTTTCTTATTGGTAGCAGGGGGTATTCCAGGCCGACTGACAGGGCCTTAGGACCCCAAGAGCGAGGTATTTCTGAAAATGAGGCCTTATCCCCTCCCTAGCTTCTTTGCTTAGAGGGTATTGTTTAACACTGATTGGAGAGGCAGAGGCTTTTAATTCTACTACTATTGGAGGTTGTTTTATGGCTAGACCTAACCCAGCAGTTTCTGCTCAGGCATCAGGATAATCTTTTATCCATCTCTGGGGTAGTCTACCTGTTTGATCAGTCCCAGGGGCCGAGAAGAATTGATGTTCATCTTCTACTGACATAGTCAGAGCCGTGACTATGGGGGGTCTTTACTGAAGGGTTTAGAAACTCCACTTGGGGACCATCAGGGTTAAAGGTTATTTTAGCCCAGAGCTTTGTGAGTAGATCCCTGCCCATCAATGGGGCCGGGCATTCTTGGATTACTAGGAAAGAGTGGTGGACTTTTCCCCTTCCTAGGTCCATAGTCCTCTTTGTTGTCCAAGCCTGATATTTACTGCCATTTGCCCCTTGAACTAAGGATCTTTTATTAGATAGAGGGCCCAGTGGGGTCTTAAGGGCTGAATATACTGCTCCTGTATCTACTTCAAAGTTCACTGGGGTCCCCTCCACTTCAAATGTTACCCTGAGCTCGGGGAGGGGATCCGGGCCCCGACTTTCCTAGTTATCTTCTAGAGTCAGCATGGCAGACTGGCGTAGCTGCTTCTTTTGTGGGCACTCTTTTGTCCAGTGTCACTTTTCTTTATAGTAGGCACATTGATCTGAGGCCAGGGGCAGCCTTTGGCATGGGCCCAGGTATCCCTTCCTGTCTCCCTGCTTTTTAACTTCTGACCTATCTGTGGCTGTGACCAGGACCTTAGCCAATGCTTTAGTCTGCCTTATGCTCCTTTCATCTTCCTTTTGTTCCCTCTCCTTCTCCCTCTTCTGTTCCCTCTCTTCCTCAGTTTCTCTCTTATAATATACTTCCTCAGCTTCTTTAACTAAATCTCTTAAGGTCATATCTTGTATTCCATCTAAACATTGTAACTTTTTCTTAATATCTAGGGCAGCCTGCCCAATAAAAGCCATTGCAACAGATGCTTTTTGGTCCTCTGCCTGAGGATCAAAGTGAGTGTATCTCCTATATGCTTCCATAATTCTTTCCAGAAACATGGAGGGAGATTCATTGGGTCCCTGAATAATCTCTCTTACCTTGGCCAAATTAGTTGGCCACCTAGCGGCCGCCCGGAAACCCACTATAAGAGCCCGACGATAAGTGGACAGATGCTCCCTACCTTCAAAGGTGTTAGGGTCCCAGTTGGGTTGGTTTAAGGGGAAGCCAGCTTTGATGATGTTAGGAAGTTGGGTTGGTCTCCCATCTGGTCCAAGAATATTCTTTCTGGCTTCCTAGAGGATTCTCTCTCATTCCTCTGTTGTGAAGAGAGTCCCAGAAGTTGTTGGCAGACATCCCAAGTGGACTGGTGTGAGAACATCAGCGACTTGACTAAACCTGTAAGTCGGGTGGGGTCCTCAGAAAAAGGGGGATTGTTTTTTTCCAGTTGTATAGATCTGAGGAGGAGAAAGGCCAGTATTGGTAAGCCTGCATCTCCCCCCCCCCACCGTGCCCATCATCTATTGTGGGCCCATAGGGACGAAGAGGAAGCATCACCGGGGCTTCCAAGTTCTCCATTATTCGCCGCCTGCGGGTTCCTTTAGCTGGCCCAGTTTCCTCCAGTGGGGGAGGGGCTGCTGCTGCTGCTGCCATTGCCGCTGCCACGGGGAAGTCCCCGGGAGGGCTTGGGTCTGAAACAATCACCTCTAATGGCGACCGAGTCAGCAGCAGGAGGGTCACCTAGGACGAATTGGGGGTTTGGGAGCATGGGTAGAGGATAAGGAGGGGGGTGGAGTCCAGTAAAGTTAAATCCTGTGACTCAGGGAGAACGGAGGGACGAGGGAGAGGAGCGGAAGGTTTGAGTGATAGGATCGTGGGGGAAAGGATTGGAATAGGAGTTGGGACAAGGAAAGACTTCACCCATGTGGGAGGAAATTCACAGAGGTCCTGCCAGGTTAAAATATATGGCTGTTGATCTGGATGGCCATGTGGCCCCAGCTGAAAGACAATATCTCTGACTTTTCGGATTAGAGGGAGGTGGAAGGACCCTCCTGGGGGCCATTCAACTCCGAGGGTGGGAGTTCTGAAGCGCAGAGTGTCTGCCAGGTCTGGCATTTCACTGAAAAAGAAAGATTCTGGGCCCTTGAATGGATGTCAGTCCAATGTTCAAGAGTCAGGGACAGAGGCATGGAATGGCCTTGTCCCATAATGAGAGTTACTCAAACAAAAACAGGGACAAGACAAATGTGACACAAACACGGACACACACACAGTAAACGTTTAACACAAATTCAGAAGCAAAGATTAAAGACAGACAGTAAACTCAACCCAGACAGTAAACTCAACCTGAGAAAAAGAATTGCCGGCAAGACCAGACGGGTTAGCAGCAGAGTACCTGATGAGGGCACCTCCGTCCCTCTGAGGGCACTTCCATCCCTTCACCAGATGGGGGCCCTCCCATCCCTCCCCGAGTCCTCCAAGGCATCCCTTGGGAGACATGGCCTGTAGCTTCAGGACACGTCTTTCCACCACCACCAGGAGGAACTTACACTCTCCGCTGGCAGCCATTCTGCCAACCCAAACCGAAAACCTGAACAAAAAGCTCTTAGCAATTGCAAAGAAAAAAGAAAGGAAGTGGCACCTTTCTTACCCCTAAAGGAGTCCGTTGGGGTCTCCTTGTCTGGCGATGCGTGATTCCCGGCCAATGCACCAAATGTAAGGGTCCCGCGAACGTCGGAGGAAGAGACCACCAAGAGATCGGCTCATGCAATCAGCAAAAGGGGATTTATTGAGGATCCAATCCAGCATGCTGGGGCTCCATGCTCACTCAAGAAGGGATAGCAGCCCAGAGCCCAGAGCAGAGGTTAAGCAGTGCTTAAGTACACTTTTTGGGGAGGGCGGGGGCTTTGCATACATCAGAACAAATCATCATGAGGCGCGGGAAAATCAAACAACAATTCTTAAACTTGATTAGTACATTCATTGGCGGGAACAGGTCGGGCGGGGGTGATTGGTCACTCCTAAGTGGGGTACACATTCAAACTGATTGGTTTGGGCCCTGAATGCCTACATGCCAAGCTACACAGGGTCCTAGGTTATTAAACAACTAAATGGTCAGTTCCGGGCATTGTCTTAACTGCCTCAGGAATTTCAGGTTCTGTGTGCAGTTCAGAAACTTTACAATATTTAGTCCTTTACTTTTTAACTAGGGCTTTGCAGCTTAGAAACCTTACAATGCCCAGTCTTTTACACTTTAACTTCAATTTCTTTTACTCTTACAGTTACCAGTCTTGAGATAAATCCTAGTTTGGGGTTTAGAACCACTAAAAGTAAACCCACCTTTCCCATTCAGGACTCTTATAAGGATTTTGCTTATAGCCTAGGAAATAAATGCCTGTGAGTCTGGCTTCAGTGATACATTTGCTTGCAGTTTTGTCCCTTCTTGACAGAGGGATAGGACATTCTGGGGAATAAAGAAATGGCAGATAGTTTGAGAGCCAATAGTTTAAGTAGAAGGGAAAGATAAGTATCTCATCTAAGCACTACCATGTACTTCTGAAACCAAAGACTCCTGGTATGATAAGGCCCAATATGTTGGATCAGGGCAGAACAGGCAGCTGCAGTATATACAAGCTTTCCTACCTGCACATCTAGGGTGACCCAGGGTTTCTCCCATGAGATCAGAGTTCCTGGCAGAGTCATCTTTCAATGGTATCAAGAGAGGCCTCTGATGTGGGTTGCAACTTTGTTGCCCTGTTCATTGACAATTAGGGCATTCATTGCCCCAGGTTGCTATTATAGCCTTAAACACACTGATTGGACCCTGGGGCTGTTGGTGATTTCGAAACCTCTGGGAGGGCTCTTTCCTAAGGTCACCTTAATGAAAGGGCAGACATATTAGGGAAGAAAGCTTCCTTTTTCTTTTTTGCTTGTGCCAATCATCTATCCTAGTTTGCTTCCTCTGCCCTGTCTCTATTAAGTACCTTAAAGGCCTCTTTAACCAAAGCAGCAACAGGAGTTAATGTTCTTGTTCTAATTTTTGTTTTCCCTGTGTCCAGAGCTGATTGGGTAAAAAAAAAATTCATGGCTATCAGAGTCTATTCCCTCTGCTGAGGTAGTATCTATATTAGTAGTTTTATATAAGTTTCTATCTGCCTGTTTCTGTTTAGAAACACAGCTAGACTTTGTTGTGATTTGCAGGTTTAATTGCATATCTTTTCACAACCTAGCTAAGCAGGGAAGTGTCCCATTTACTCCCTACAGTGAAACCCCTGGCTGTAACCCTATTTTGAGTTCCTGTTGGAATGGAATCACTCCCTAACTCATTAACACTGCTGTGCAGCTAGGTGATCACAAATCCATCTGTAGCTTTCCTTGCATTAGCAATCATTCTAACTTTCTCCAGTGCAGTAACTAGCCAGTACTCTCATCACATCTTGGCAGGTAATGGGAAAAGAAAGTTTAGCTTTAAAATTTCATCCTTGAACCTTTTCTCGCCTATTCCTAAATCTGTTATGAAAAGAGGGACACACACTCTAGTGAAGGAAAGAGGGCATACACACTAGTGAAACTTCCTTCTCCATTAGGTAATTCTCTGAGGAAGGAAAAAAAAGATCAGCTGGTTCTAATTTTGTCCTAGAAGGAAGCCTCATCTGAGGGGTTCAGAGCTAGCCTCTCAAGGCAGAGTGGTGGGGAGACTGTCAGTGTTACCATTCAGGAGGTAGCAATGTCAGGGAAAGTATCAGAGGGGTAGGAGTAGGATCAGATGACTGAATTTGACCTTGGACAAGCTGAATCATCTAGATCTTCTGATGGTGGGGTCCTAGTACTTTCAGTGCCACAGTTTTTTTTTTAATATAAGGAAGAACAAATGACTTCTCTCCAGAAAAATAAAAAGAAAGAAGTGTAGAAGACTCAAACATCACATCTCTCCATGTACCAGAGGACAGGGCCTAGCAATTACTTCAGGAGGAACACTCCCATTTCCTGATTTGTAGCTATCAGAGTGATCCAGCCCATTTTATTACCATAGAGGCCTCTTCATATCTTGGTCCCTAACTAGAATGGGGACTGAAAAATAGGAGAATGAGAAAGAAGGGGAGAGAGAAAATATGAGAAAGAAAAGGAGAAAAACAGAAGCAACATAATGGGTAAAGGAAAGGGAGCCCTACCTGCAGGACAAAGGAGGGGTGAGGAAGTATTTTTGCAGAAAATGGGGAAAAATGGGCTAGAGAAACTTACCCCTTGCCTTGACTATTAGAAAAGAAGATCCAGGTGGCCTAGCTGTTCCTGGCAGGTCATGTGGGAAGTCCTGAGCCTAGGAGGTTCTGCCCAATGCTCTCCAGGGGAGTCACCAAAATTATGTCAGACACTCAAACCTTTTGACCTGGATGAAAATGGAAACAAAACTGAGTCAGGCAAGTAAACATACAGGTAAGGTTTTAATTGGAGCTTCCATTTAGGAAGAGAGACACAGCCCTGACAGGCAACATCAGATTGAATCCCTGAAAAAAAAAAAGGGAGCTCATTTAATTGATTACTTGTAGGGTGGGAATGTTAATTGGTACTCAACTCAAGCATTTCTCCCTGTGCTAAAGAAAAGTTACTGCAGCTGTTCAAGAGGATGCATAGATGGTACCCTGACCTCAAGGATGCAAAGTGACATTGGTTGTGGGTGGCAAATACCAAGTCTTTTAATATCTACTATCATGCCATAAACCAAGGTCCAGAAGGACATTTTCCTCTTTGCTTATGCTGTTTCCTCTCTCATCTGAAAAGAAAAGAGTGATTCATTAAGAATAGCTTCAGGCAGGGCCATCAGAAGGTGTCCCAGAAGAAGGATTGTTATCCTAGGTACTAGCAGTTCCATGAATGTAACTGCCCCTGATGATCTTCCTGTGGGACAAGATGTGGAGGTGGAAGACAGTGATGTTGTTGATCCTGACACTGTACTTTTTTATACATGTGTTCGTGTGAGTGTGTGTGTGCGCACACGCACGCTTGTGTGTGTGTACACCTGTAGTATAAAGGTATAAAGAAAGATAACATTTTATACATGTGTACAATGAGTTTTGTGCTTAATGTGTTAATATAAAAAGCCCAAAATTATGTTTATTATTTTAAAGAATCCCATTGAGCTAAGATTAATTAGTCATAGAAGAAAGGGAAATGGTTTTTAACAGGGCTGGGGATATAGCTCAGTCGGTAGAGTGCTTTCTTTGCATACACAAGACCCTGGGTTCAATCCTCATCACCACAAAATAAATGAATAAATAAATAAATTTAGTGTAGCTTAAATGTACAGTGCATATAATGTCTATAGTAGCATACATCAGAGACACAGCTCACCAGATTCATTGTTCATGCTTTCAGTGTCTCACACAGGGAAGCATCCAGTCCTGCAAGCTCCATTCATGTGATGTACCCTATCAACTTTTGCCATTTTTATCTTTTAACTGTATTTTTACTGTATCATTTATATGTTTAGATTTATTTTTTTTATTAAAAAACAGGTATTTGCCATTTGTTCCAACTGCCTACAATATTCAGTAGAGTAGGTAGGCTAAAGTAAATCTGTGTTATTCAGCTGTCCATTATTAGAAAAAATACCTGAAATAATTAACTTCTAAAGGGAATAATTTCATTTTGGCTCATAGATTCAGAGGTTCTAGTCCATGATCAATTTCCTCTGCTTTGAGTGAGGCAGCAATTCATGGCAGGGGAAATGTGGGAAAGTAAAACTGCTTACTTCATGACTGTGAAACAAGAAACATAGTGAGGAGGGTCTGAGATGGCAAATAGCCTTTGAAGACATACCCCCAATGTCCTTTCACTAGGTTCCACCAACTCCCAATAGCACCTGCCTGGGACTAAGCCTTCAACACATAGATCTTTGGGAGACATTTTAGATCTAAAATATAGTAAGACCATACTATTTAAGTGTGTTAAGGTATACGCTGTGATGTTCATACAAAGACAAAATTACCTAATGGTACATTATTCAGAATGTATCCCCATTGTTAAATAATGTATGTTCCTAATTGTTTTTATCAGTTGGTATCAATTGCATAATACATCATTACTTTATGTTGCAATTAGAGAATAAACCCTTTAAAAAACTATGACACAAATATGTATTATCATTTAGTATTTTATCTTATTATTGTTGAAAAGAATTCTACTTATATAAATGTAGAATAGGGACACCTACACAGATTATATGCACTATAATTATGGACCATAAAACCAAGGATCTTGACTTTTTCTGTGACCACAGAGTACAGTGACTAGTTCCATGTCCTTGTAGGCTTTGTATGTATGATTCTTGGACCCAGTCCTGGTGTTGCTCAACAGAGCACTGTGGCCATGCATAAGAAGCTATGTGAGGGCTGGGGATGTGGCTCAAGCGGTAGCGTGCTCGCCTGGCATGCGTGTGGCCCGGGTTCGATCCTCAGCACCACATACCAACAAAGATGTTGTGTCTGCCGAGAACTAAAAAATAAATATTAAAAATTCTCTCTCTCTCTCCTCTCTCACTCTCTCTTTAAAAAAAAAAAAGAAGCTATGTGAGGTGATGCACAGTTCCAAAGAATTTGTTTATCAGCACATATGCAGTCATCATTTACTCTGTGTCTATCTTGTAAATCACTGCATGAAGAGTTGAAGGAATGTTATATCATGCCTATTCTTTTTAAAATTATTTCAATGTTTTTTCAAGTAAACTTTCTCTATCTGCCCCCAACATTGCCTATCACTCATTTGCCTTCACTTTCACAAAAATATGGTATGTAAAAGATTCATTTCCAGGTCTGTTTGAGATAGGACTGGCCTAAGCTATTTTTTTCCTTTTTGGCTTGGTAGTAAGGATTAAACTCAGGGCCTTATGCATGCCAGCCTAGTGTTCTACCACTCAGTTATAGCCCCAGTCCTAAGCTACCATGATTTAAATTTTTTGTTGTTTCTACTGTGCTTATCTGTGACTGTGATGATACCTACTCTGAGGCTTTGGAGCTTGGAAATGAAGAATATAATTCCATAATGTGGTCAACAGAATACATGGTTCCAAAGAATTTTTGATGGAATCTGTAAAAGAACTTATTCATCACAAAGTTTCCTATAGAATCAATGGTCTTTTGAGAATGTAAAGGAAAACCTGTATCAAGAAAACACTCTGTTGAATGCACAAATATGACTTATGCTCCCTGTACTGGCATTCCTCATTCTTGGCTCCTAAAGTCTAGAAGTAATTTCTTCCAAAGATCTTTTTTATTCTATGGATAATTAGGTGGTGTGTGAAAATGGCCTAATTTAAATAAGTGGTTACAGATACTCAAATAGGTGATTCAGTAATAAGGAACATGACAAATATCAAGAAAGAGGAGATTCCCTGGATCTTGATGGTGTTTTCTTGTTGCAAGTGTACCTGGAAATGGAATGATTGACAAGGAAGGTGCATTTCCGACCATTTCTTACATGTCTATTTCTCTCCTGAGCCCACATTTTAAAGTTATTTTTCTGTTTTTGTAATAATTCAATTCTCTTTTTTTAAAAAATTTACAAAGTTTCAGCTTTATGGAAAGATGCACAGATAGAAAAGAGTTCTGTATACCTTCAGCTTCTTATAACATTAACATCTTACATGATAATACAATATTTATGAAAATTAAGAAATTGACAGTGGTAAAGAATTATGAACTAAATTAAAGACTTTCTTAGTATTTTACTAGGTTTTTGAATTATAGATGTTTTTGGTTCCAGGATCTAATCTAGGATACATAATTTCATTTACTATTAGTATTTCTTATGAAATTGCTGTATAACAATTTACCATATATCTTAGTAGCTCAAAACACATTACTTACTCTGCATCAGGAATCAAGATATATGTCATAGCCAAGGCTGATGTCTAAAGTGAAGGCTTAGCTAGGTGAGGATACTGTACCAAGCTCATGAGATTATTGTTAGAATACAAGTTACTACCATCATAATTTTGTTTTGGTACTGGAGGATTTAACCCAGGGGCACTTAAGCATTCAGCCACATCCCCAGCACTTTTTATATTTTATTTTAAGACATGGCTTCTGTCAACTGCTGAGGACAGTTTTGAACTCATGAGGCCTCAGCCACTGGAATTATAGGTGTGTGCCACTACACCTGACAAATTATTAAAAATGTAAATTTTAAATAATTATTAAAAATGTAAATAGGTGCAGGGGTGGGATACAGCTCAGCAGTAGAGTGCTTCCCTTGCCTATCATGTGCAAGGCCCTGGGTCCAACCTCCACATTACAAAAAATCCAAAAAACAAAACAAAAGAAAAATCTGAGTGCAGTGGCATGCACCTGTAATTGCAGCTACTAGGGAAACTAAGGTAGAATGATTACTTGGGTCAAGGAGTTCTAGGCCAGCCTAGCACTATAGTGAGATTCTATCTCAAAAGAAAAAGTAAATAGAAACTACAACAACAAAATAATGGTGGAGAAGTGATCACTTCCCAATGAAATCTCTGAGGCAATTTACCTTGATACCACAAATATGCAAGACAATTCAAGAAAGGAACATTATACATCAACATGTCTTTTGAAAATACAGTTAAAAAATCAAGGAAATTACTGGTAAAATATGACATAAACATGTAAAGAAAAATATGCACTGTAAACAAGAGTAATTATCTCAGAAATAACAATTTGGTTCAATGTACAAAATTAGTGAAATGCATTCCATTAACAAAAAAAAGAGAACAACACATAAATATCCCAAAAGATGCAGAATCTAAAACCCATTAATAATTTTTAAAGTATGCAACACATAAGCCATAAAATGTAATTTATTTCACTTAAAAAGAGCATCTACCAAAAATTCACATACTATTATATGTTAAATGAAAAGCTCTATTTTTCCTAACATTAGAAATACTTTACAGATCTCACTCTAGCCATGTGTGTTCAATACTGTATTGGATGATGTACCAGGCAATTAAGTTAGGAAAAAGAAATTTAAGGCATTTATATTGGAAAGACAGAATATCTCTGTTTGCAAATTACTTGATTTGGTACATAGAAAACCATGAGCATTCTAAAAAGGTAATAATAGTATCAAGCCATCACGTGGTTCCATATAAATATGTTGAATTTTATGTGTCAATTAAAAACAAAAATGAAGTAAAGAAAACAATTTTTTACTGAACCTTAGTGGTTTCCATATACAATGTCAATATATAAAACAACTGTACTCCTATATACTCCAATATATATACACTAGCAATTAAAAATCCAGAAATTCAACTAAAATAATTCCAGTAAAAATAACCAGCTAAAGAAAAAAAAATCATAAAAAATGTAACATAAAAGTTTCAATATACACACTAAAAACAACTAACTTTATTAAATAGAATTAATGGAAAGCAAACAAATGGGAAACATTGATTAGAAACTATATTAGTTTGTTTTCATTTGCTATAAAGTATCTAAGGCTGGATACATTATAAAGAAAAGAGATTTATTTACTTATTTATTTAGTTTTTATTTAGCTCACAGTTTTGGAAGCTGAAAGTCCATGATCAGGTAGTTCCATGTGACAGGGCCCTGGTGAAGTCCTCATGGTAGATGGGAGTCAAAATGGCCAAAATGCCTGTTCCTGATGATAAAGGAAGTCAGAGAGATTCAGGGGTCAGACTAGCTTTTTTTAAAATGATCACTCTCTAGGAAACAACATTATTCACTTATGACTGTGGCATTCCCAATGACCCAATTATCTTCTACTAGGCCCTACACTTAGTTGTTCTAACACCATCAACCCATTGAAGACCAAGCTTCCAACACATGAACATTTGGGAGGACACACCCAAATCACACCCAAACCACAGAACACTACATAGTGAATATGACAGTTCCTTCCAAATGAATCTAGAGATTCAGCACAGTCCTTGTCCAAGTCCTAGATGACTATATTTGTCTAAATTTGGCAAACTGGTCTTTTATAGACCCAACTTGATCTTTTCTTAAAATTGGAAGCCATCTCGCCACAAAGCCATGAAAAGATAATTTTGGCTTTACTATAAATTACTGCAAATACTGAACCTGCTTGGAATGTCTGCCCGTGCCTTGAACTCACCCATGCCTGGCTCTCTGACCAGATAGCGGCCCTCTCGGAAACTTTAGTGACACCTCACAAATCTTGGCCTTCCCTGGCCAGATAACGACCTTCTCTGAGGCTCTAATGACCTTCATAAATTCTGATGTCGGGGCCAGCAAAAATGTAAACTACCATTAGTGTTATGCTCGTCAGAGTTCTGTTATCTGTAACCCCCCTTTGTGTAACTTTCTGGGCTATAAAGCTGGGCTGCTGTCTTGTTCCTGCGGTTTTGGGTGGGAGAGGCAGCCTAGCCAGTCAAAATAATAAGCTTGCTTTAATTTGATTTTAATTGGAGTCAGTGGTCTTTTCTTGTGTCCTGGTCTAACATCTTAATATTGTTACATAGATACAACACATTCCAAACAGTCAAAATAATCTTGAAAAAGAACAATGCTGGCATGGTAAATTCATAGTTCTTATTTCAAAACTTACTACAATTCAACAAGCTTCCGACGTATAGATCAATGAAACAGAATTGAGTGTTCAACAACTAAGCCTTATGTTTAATAAGTTCAAATGATTTTCATGGATGCTAAGTTAATTAATATGCAAGTTTTTTTTCCATTAAATGTTGCAGGATCAAGTGGATATCCATGATCAAGTTGTGCTCTTCCCACAGACCCTGTACATGATGTACATAGTTCATAAAACTGATCATATGTGTCAGTGTAAGTGCTAAACAGGCCAAATCAACATAAGGAAATGTAGTAATTCATCTCATGGTCTTAGGTTAAACAATGATTTCTAAGACACGACACCTAAAGCACAGTGAGAGAATAAAAACAGTTATATTGAACTTCATCAGAACTAAATCCCTTTGTTACCCAAAGCACACAATCACAAGTAAAAAGAAGAAAATGTGTTATATATCCAATGGAATATTATTCAGCCATAATAAGAATGAAATCTTGTCATTTGAGACAACATGGAAGGAATAGATCATTACGTTAAGTAAAATAAACCAGCCATAGAAAGACAAGTAATTCATTGCATGGGCTCTTTCTCATACGATGAGGAGGTCCACGGAACAGGGTAGAGGAGAGTCACTAATCAAGACCTCCAGAGACCAAGCAAGAAGCAGGTCTAATTTTATTGTACAGTTACTATGTATATATACTTAGGCAGTAGCTAAGCAGATTACAGGCAATACAATTTCTGGCCAACTGTTCTTGTAGCAACCAATGGAGAAGTGGGCCATGGAGCAAGCACAGGGACTGCAATACGTGTCCTCACGCCCAGTGCTGTGCCTGGGGGGTAATTGGTTTGCTGCTTGCACACCTAGCATGGGGGAGCAGCCGACCCCTCAGATGCCCTTAACGTATGTCATGTATGCAGTACTCCATGCAATAACTGTATAAACTGATGCATCAATGAATAATAACTCAACAAGTGATGCTCAATCAAGAAGTCAGTTTATTTTGGGAGGAAATGGACATATTAATGGATTCCTCTGCTTTGAACTGCTTGCAGAACTTGCCTGGACTATGTATCACTTGTATGCATTGTGAACTATCTGTTGGTGCAACGAATTGTGGTAGTGCTGGGGTATCTTTGCTGATAGTGTCATCGGTGGTACAATTTTTCCAAAAAGAGCCATCATTTGGCTTGATGCCATGGCATTTTGCATCCTCCTCCCTTTCTGCTTGTGATGGTCTAAAATTTGGGGGCCAACAGAGGTGAGGCAAAGAACCTCACCCCTCCACACTGGTGCAAAGGCCTATCCACAGTATGGCTGTATGCTGGACCAGTAGCCAATGATGGGTAAAATCCAATTACAATGGTACCAACCTAAGACAGGAGGCTGACGCCTTGAGGTCAGCTCATCCGATGACGGGTAAGAACCATATGTAGTATTGGACAACCTAAGACAGGCACGGTCCCTAAGCCACATGCTTGTTGTTTAATTAAACAGAAGGGAGGAGATGTTGAGAGCCACAGTTTAGTCGGAATGACGCCTGGCATTTTGCTAGAGGGAATGGTTGAAAGGTGACCCAGCTCCAGGATTAGGGAGGCTCCAGGATTAGGGCGGATCCTGCTGGGATTAGGGCAGATCCTGCTGGGATTAGGGCAGATCCTGCTGCCTCAGGCACCCTCTATTTTGGAGTTCCCTGTGAGTTCTTGTGGGGTTCTGGGAGAATAGGCACACGGAACCCGGTGGAGGGACAGTGTTCCCGGGAAGTGTGTGTAGAGTGCCGGTGAGAGTTCCGGAATAAAGAGTTGCTGTTTCAACCTACAAGGCTTTGTGGTGGTTTGATTATTTGGTGCCCAGCCAGACTGCGGCACTTGTCCCCATATTTCATGATCTCACTCATATGTAGAATTAAGAAATTTGATTCCATATGGGTTGAGAGTAGAATGGTGGTTATCAGAGCTGAAGAAGAAGGGTGATGGGTAAAGATTGATTAATGGGTACTAAATTACAGTTGGATTAGAGCAGAAATCTCTAGGGAACTATTACACTGTATACTGACTGCAGTGGTTTAGATGTGGTGTCCCACACAAAAGCTCATGTGTGAGACAATGTAAGAAGGTTTTGGAGGAAAAATGATTAGGTTTTATCCTTAACCTAATCAGTTAATTAATCCCTGATGTGATTAACTGGGTGGTAACTGGAGGCAGGTGGGGTATAGCTGGAGGAAGTGATTCATTATGGGTGTGGCTATGAGGTCTATATTTTGTATCTGGAGAGTGGAGTCTCTTTCTGCATCTTGATCATCATGTGAGCTGTTTCCCTCTGCCTCACACTCTACCATAATGTTCAGCCTCAACTCAAGCCCCGGGGAATGCAGCCTGCTGTCCATGGCCTGAGACCTCTGAAACTGTGAGCCCCCAAGTAAACCCTAATATACAGTTGTTCTGGTCAGGTCTTTTAGTCACAGCAGCAAAAAAGCTGACTAACAGACTATAGATAACAATATGCCTTGTACCTTCCAAAAGGCTAGAAAAAAGAATTCTGAAAGTTTTCATTACAAAGAATTGATAGATACATATGTTTAAACTGATTTAAACATTGCACAATGTATACATGTATTGAATATAAAAATGGTAGCCCATTCATATATATAGCTTTTTTTTAAAAACTGGGTATTGATTGGAGTGCTTAAACACTGACCACATATCCATTCCTTTTTATATATTTTATTTTGAGACAGG
Organism: Ictidomys tridecemlineatus; assembly: GCF_052094955.1. Classification (NCBI taxonomy): domain Eukaryota; kingdom Metazoa; phylum Chordata; class Mammalia; order Rodentia; family Sciuridae; genus Ictidomys; species Ictidomys tridecemlineatus. Next base: position 1,318,148 of record NC_135481.1, on the reverse strand, counting down.
GTCTAGCTGAGTTGTTTAGAGTCTCACTAAATTGCTGAGGCTGGCTTTGAACTCATGATCCTCCTGCCTCAGTTTCCTGAATAACAGGGATTACAGGTGTGTACCACCATGCCTGGCTATATAGACAGCTTTTATATTTTGTTTATCAGTTAAAAATAAAAGTGAAAAGACATCCCAGTGAATGAGAGAAAATCATATAGCTGATAAGTTTCATATTAATAATATGTAAAACAACTCATAACTCAATAATAAAAAGGCAAATATACCAAACAGGGAATATAGCTCAGTTGGTAGAGCACTTGCCTGTCATGCACAAGACTCTGGGTGTGATCCCCAGCACCACAAACATTTTTAAAAATAAGGCAAATATGTCAGTTAAAAATGGCCAAGTTAATAAATACATATTTTTTTTTCCAAATAAACTGAAGTCATGGCCATTAAATGCATAAACAGATGATTAATACCTTTTATTTTTAGTCAAATGCAAGTCTAAACAATCATGAGACACACTTCACCTGTAAAACACACACACACATCTAAGCACACATCTAAGTTAAAAAAATAAATTAACGACAGAAAGATTCAATATAATTCAATTTTTATAGCACTCTGGAATAGGTAGAATCATAGAGATCAGTAAAGAGATTAGTGGTTACTAAGGACCTGAGAGACAGGAGTGTCCAGGATATTAACACAATATATTTAGGATATTTAGGACCATGAAATTACTATCTATACAGTTTTAATTGTGGATACATTTACTGGTCTTCAACCCCTAAAAACACTTCAGTAAACAAAGAGTTAACCTAAAAGTATGCACATTTTAGACCTTATTTAGTAGGCTAAGAAATCCCAGGAAGGGAATGTAGATAAGAAAACATTACTGTATAACAAATGTATGAAATGACATCACTGAAGGTAGTAAAGGAAAAGGGTCTGAATAACTTAGGAAGGAAGTAGAGATCCTTGTCTAAAAGGCCTAAAGACTTGTACATAAGCACTTCACTATAGATGGTAAAGCTATTTCCTATGGGTGCAGGGGAATATTGATTAACAATTCTGAAACTACTATGCATGTATTTTCAGATGGTATGATTAAATTAACAAAGCCAACTTTCTCAACTTTAGGATGAATTTTACACAGATAAAAGCGTAAGAAAATTAGTTGATGTGACATTGGATTAGATGTGGCAGTGGAGACATGGGTAAGAATTCATGTTTAATTAAATATACATACATGGGGCTGGGGATGTGGCTCAAGTGCTAGCATGCTCGCCTGGCATGCGTGCAGCCCGGGTTCGATCCTCAGCACCACAGACAAATGAAGATGTTGTGTCCACCAAAAATAAATAAATAAATAAATAAATAAATAATATTAAAAAAATCTCTCTCTTCTCTCACTCTCTCTTTAAAAAAAATAAAAAAATAAATATACATACATATGAATATATGTAAAAATATTTATAGGTATGTGCATATTTATGATTAGTATATACAGGGACATGTTCTTTGATGAAACTTTGAATCAACATACTCACCAGTAGCAGTAAGTACAACCAGTGCCCTATGCTTTAAATTTCGTTTTTCAGTAAAAGGCAGTTGGCACTATATATTATTTATGGAGTTTCTTCAAAATGATTCAGGAGCTTTCAGGTGCACTGATTCATGCCTTTAATCCCAGCTATTTGGGAACTGGAGGAAGGAGGATTTCAAGTTTGAGGTCAGTCTCAGAAACTTAAGGAAAACCTATCTCAAGAAACAAATTAACAAAAAAGGTCTAGAGATGTAGCTCAGTGGGAGATGAAGCACCCCTGAATTCAATCCCCAGTACTGGAAAAACAATATGCAGGAGCTAACTGAAAGACGTTTTTAATGGCTAAGAATGGAATAATTTGAACATCTGTAAAAAATAGTGTATAAGTAATGTATAAAATAAATGAGCAGGCTTACATATTGATAAAAAATAAATGGTTGATTAAATACACTATGAAATGAATAGAACCAATGAATGCACATGGTAAATTATTTCAAATATATTTTGAAGATACTTGCCTTATGGAGGTGGAGCATGATGGCCCACTACTTAAGTGTGTACAATGCACAGTGACTTCCTTTGAAATCATACAACATGGAAAGGGGCGAAAAGCATAATTTTACAGTGGGAAAATTTGGTAGGAAATATGACCTAATCCAATTGATCAAATAAATCTGAACAGAGTTAATGCATGCTGATAATGCATACTACTGATAGGATCTGATGAGAACGGCATGTTACCTTTACCATCTTCCTCCTGAAAATCCACCACTCAGTCTAATCATAAGGGAAACATCCCAAATGGGAATGCAGATGTTATTTTTCAAAAATTAATTTCTCAGAAATTGTCACTGTCAAAAGAGCCTGAGGAGGAATGATAAACAAATGTGATGTGGTATCCTGCGCAGAGATCTTGAAGGAAAAATGAACATTAAAGAAAAAGTGAATGAAGTGTGGATAGCAGTTAATGACAGTGTAAAATACTGGTTTCTAATTGTGACAAGTGTCTCACACTACTGAAAGAGTTTAATAATAAGTAGCCCGGAGTTGTGGCTCAGTGGTAGAGCACTTGCCTAGCATGGGTTCAATCCCTGGTACAACACAAAAAATAAAATAAACAAATAAAGTAAAGGTACTGTGTCTATCTACAACTAAAAATATTTTTTAAAAAAGAGTTTAATCACCAATAAGATAAACTGTGAGATATGTGGGAACTTAACGTATTCTATTTCTAAATGTCCCATAAACCTAAAATACCTTGAAATTTTTAATTTCCTGTTTTAAAAATAGTCATTACTGTATATACAAAACAGAAGTGTATCAATAGTGCTAATACGACCTGAATGCATCATTCCAATTTCATCATTTTCCATAACTGAGGAAGGTTTACTATTATTGTGAAAAACTCTTTTACATTCTTTAATTTTTAAAAATAATTTCCTCTCCATTTGTGCCTCAAAATAATATATATTCAATTTTTCTTATTTAGATAAATGTAAGCATGCAATTTAATCCATATTCCTAGTATTATCATGGAAAATTAGAAAACAAATAATTTGTGACATGCTTCAAAATACTCTACTGGTATATCTCAAAAAAGTCAAAGTCACAAACAATAAGTAAATACCGAAAACACTATTTTGCATTAGAAAAGATATGATATCTCTTGATATTTGCCACAAGACGGGTAAACCACAAATTGAAAAAAGAAGGGAGACCAATAGAGACTCCAAAGGGTGTCGCCAACACAGGACGGATTCAGGGTCACTTTTCGTGAATTGGGCTGGCAACGAAAAGACCACACAGAACCAAAATACCTTTTTCAGGGGCTGGGAATGACTCTGTGACCTCAGGGGTCAGCTCCACGCTGGTCAGCACTAGAAAGGGCAAGAGAACCAGCACACCCAACTCCCTCCGCCTAATTATTGGGGAGAAGATATTCCATAGAATATTCCACCCAAAAAAGGCAACCAGAGGGGTGTAGTCCAGTCCCATTAGGTGACATCAAATCCCAGAGCGGCACTTCCTTGAGGAGCGAAGGTAAGGCCCACTTGCTTCACACTGTGTGGGATGCCAGTCCATACCCCTTTTACTCAAGGCTAAACTCAGCTCCTATTCAGGGCGGCCTGACAGAAAAGGATTCAGAGGAAGGAAGGAGGGATGGATAATAGAAGGTACTGGGGACAAAATTGACCACATTATGCTATTTCCATGTAGGAATATACCACAATGAATCCTAGTTTTATGTATAATTACAATGCACTAATTTAAAAAAAAATAATAGAAGGGAAATCAGTAAAGGAAGGCGATCAGAGGGAGGAGGGAGGGAGAGAGGAAGTATAGTGGAATGTGATTGATCAAATGATGTGTGCATGTGCAAATATGTCACAATGAATCCTAGTATTATGTTTAATTATAATGCACCAATAACACCCATAAAAACAAGAATTCAAGCACCTTTTCAAATAATCCTCAATTAAAACCATGAAAGGTAGAAAATGAATGGATTAAAAAATCATGGAGAAGTAACAAAGACAACAAATTTATAGAAAATGGTAACAGATAAGGGAGGTAACCAACCACACCAATAATCACTTTGAAAGTCAATAACCTAAAAGCAACATTTAAAAGATAGTGATTGTCGGAGGGGATCAAATTAGAATGAACAATATGTCATTTTTAAAACCTACTTAAAATGTAAAGGCACATACTAATTAAAAATAAGTGGTTGGGTCGTGCGCTGTGGTGCACACCTATAATCCCAGCAGTTCAGGAGGCTGAGACAGGAGGATCCTGAGTTCAAAATCAGCCTCAGCAACTGTGAGGCGCTAAGCAACTCAGTGAGATCCTGTCTCTAACTAAATACAAAATAGGGCTGGGGATGTGGTTCAGTGGTAGAGTGCCCCTGAATTCAATCCCTGCTATCCCCACCCCCAAAATTAAGTGGTTGAAAATAAATGAGTATAACAAGATGCACTGTGCTAATACTAACCAAAGAAAGTAAGAGTAGCAATATCATTTTAGACAAGCATGCTTCAAATGAAGAAACATACATGATCAAAGGGTACAAAAAAGTAGTTCTTATCTTTGCCACCTGCACCTCAGAAAGCACATTTATCTCCAGGATATATAAAGAACCCATAAAACTTAACACTACAAAAACCCAAATACCCTAAATGAATAAATGGGCAAAGGAACTGAACAGATACTCCACAGAAGAAGAAATATGATCTGTCAAAAAAAATGTATGAGCCACAGGCATGGTGGCATATGCCTATAATCTCAGCAGAGGGAGGCTGAGGCAGGATCCTGAGTTCAAAGCCAGTCTCAGCAAAAGTGTAGCTCTAAGCAACTCAGTAAGACTCTTTAAATAAAATACAAAGTAAGGCTAGGGATGTGGCTCAGTAGTCAAGTGCCTCTGAGTTCAATCCCTGGTACCAAAAAATAAATAAATTATTATTAATAATAATATATGAAAAAATATTGAACATCTCTAGCAATTAGAGAGATGCAAATTAAAACCACGCTGAAATTCCATCTCACTTCAGTCAGAATGGCAATTATCAAAAATAGAAGTAACAATAAATGTTGGTGAGGATGTTGGTGAAAAGGCACATTCATACATTGCTCATAGGACTGCAAACTGGTGCAACCAGTCTGGAAAGCAGTATGGAGGTTACTCAGAAAATGTGGAATAGAACCACCATTTTACCCAGTCATCCTACTCCTTAGTATATACTCAGAAGACTTAAAATCGGTTTACAATAGTGATGCAACCACATTAAAGTTTATAGCAGCTCAATACACAATAACTAAGCCATGGAACCAAACTATGTGCCCTAAAACAGATGAATGGATAAATAAAATGTGGTATATATACACAATGGAATATTACTCAGCCCTAAAAAGAATGAAATTATGGCATTTACCGGTAAATGGATAGAACTGGAGAATATCATGCTAAGTAAAATGAGCCAATCCCCAAAACCCAAAGACCAAATGTTCTCTCTGATATGCAGATGCTAACACACAATGGGAGAGGAGAGGGAAGAATAGAAGAACTTTGAATTAGATAAAGGAGAATGAAGGGAAGGGAATGGGGATAGGAAATGGAAAGACAATAGAATGAATAGGACATTCCTATGTTCTTATATGAATACATGATCACTGAAACTCCATACCATGTACAACTGAAATAATATGTCAAAATATATTATGTATGTATAATATGTATTCTATATGTATAATATGTCAAAATATATTCTAGGGTCATGTATAACTAAAAAGAACAAAAAAACTTTAAAGTAATTCTCTTTATAAATAAGACATAACAGGTATTCATCTAACAACAGAGTGTTGAACTACATGAAGTAGAACTGCAGAGAGAAGTGGGTGAGTGCACTATTTTCACTGGGGAATACAATACCCTCTATCAGAAATGGACAGATCCATTGGCAGATGTTCAATAAGGACATACTTGCCCTTCATAGCACTACATATTAAGGATATAACTGATAAGTATAGACCTCTTCTAGATATTACACATTCTTAAGCTCATCTGAGCATTCACTAAGATAGACTACATTGTGGGCCATGAAACATACCATCATAAATTTTTAAAAATGAAAACTATTCAGTGAATTATGTAGGCCAAAATTTAAAAAAAATCAAAGGATAAATGGCAAGAGAACTGGAAAATATTAAAATGCATGGGAATAAGAAACATGCTTCTAAATTTTTTTGTAGTTGTTGATGGAAAGAATGCCTTTATTTTATTTGTGTTTCATTTTTATGTGGTACTGAGGATCGAACCCAGTGTCTCATGCACACTAAGCAAGCCCTTTGCCACTGAGATACAGCCCCAGCCCAGCAACACATTTATGAATAACATGTGGGTCAAAGAAGAGAAATCAATAAATGTCAAATTATTGAACGAAATGAAAATAAAAACACAACTTATCAAAATTTCTAGGATGCAATGAAACAGAAGCTGGAAAGAAACATATATAGCACTGAATGCATGGCTTGGAAAATATAAATGATCTGAGATTAGTCATCTAAGTTCCCACCTTTGAATAAGAGAAAAGAGCAAATTAAACTCAAAGTAAGCAGAATAAAAAATATAATATTGTAAACAATAAAAACAAAGTAATTATTAATGCAAATGGACTTTCCAAATTAAAATTGATAGCTTAATATTTCCTATATATAAGTAACCTAATTAAAAAGGAAAGCATGACACCCCCAAAATAAGCCTTGCCTGAGGTTACTCTGGCATGACCCTCCTCAAATGAGGGGACACTAATTTTCAAAAATATTCAATTAAATGCATACTGATGGAAGTGCTGGTAATCTCATTTGTTTGTTTTGTTGTTGTTGTTTTTTTGAGAAAATGAAAAGAAAACACAGGGGACTCCTTTCCCAGAGGCTGTGATTCTGTCCATCAGCAGGAACAGGGGGCTTTTAAAGAGATGATTCAAAGGCTGCATTCTGTGTATACTCTGTTGGAGTTGTAATTCACTTGTTAATTTGGGAGACAGTCAGTTTTGAGAATCTCTGGTAACAACCCCAAAGTCTAGATTATTTCATTCCTATGGTGGGTGTGTACTCAAGGACAGCTAACTCTGCCTAGGATGTGGAAGAAAGGCAATTCTATTTCCCTTGATATCAGGGTCTGGGAGAGATTGGGGGGGGGAGCAGGGAGAGAGAAAGAAACATGTTCATTTAAAAAATAAGTTGCAGTGGCAGAGTAGCAAGGGCTATATTCAGAGCAAGGGCTATATGTTTACTGTTATATTGTATATTTTAAAATGGCTTAAATATATTTTAAGGATCTCAGCAAAAAGTATAATTTGGTGGGGTATGGTTCCATTAATTAGCTTGACAGAACTTTTCTGTTGTGTATACAGAGATCAACATATCAGCATACCTCTCAAATGTGTTAAAAACAAATTAATTGGTAAAGTATAAGTAATAAGTATAAGTAATCCACCAATAATACATTTAGATAACTATTGCTAAGTAAACTTTCCATTGTGTATATGTGAATACACCATAGTGAATCTCACCATCACGTACATCCACAAGTCCGGGATCCTAATTAGAATAAGATATGTTTCATTCTTGTATAATTAATTATATCACAATGGACTGTAGTGTGATGTATGCCTAAAAAGAACCAGTAAAAAATATTACAGTACTATACAAGGTAATATCACAGGGCACTATTGACAGAATTTAGTTTTAATATACGCTGTGGTTCAAGAAACAGAAGAAATCATGAGATTTGTATAACAGAATAACATATAAGAAGTCACGCATACAGGGACTCTGTGTCTACAGAGAAATATCCTGAAAAAGCTGCCCACCCAGCTTCCCACCCAGCGCCCACGGTCCACTTCCGCTGCCCACAGCCATTGAGGAGTGCGCCCTCAGCCCTCCACCCCTTCTCTGAACTCAACCTCTGACAGCTTGGTAATCAGGCTCGCCAGCGCGACTCCCCTCAGATCCCCCTCCTCTGGGCAGCTGCAGACCCTGCCTACTCTCTCACTAGCTGCTTCCTGCTTAACTGTTCTTAAACTCCAGTGTGTGGACACCAGGTGGCGATAAGCAAGTGTTTTAAAATTTGTCTCGTCTATGGGTTTCATTCAATCCTGCAAAATCCCCGAGGGGACGAGAATGTGCACTCTGAGTGGAGAGGTGTGAGCGATGTAGAAAGGGAGAGGAACGGAGGCGTCTGGGTCCCTGAAGCTGTCCATTCAGCAGCCTGATCCCCCTCCTGACCTTCTCCACCTTCACTCCAGCCCATCACAACCCTTACTGATAATTCAAAGGGACTTCCACAGTGGACAAGAACCATCTATAAGATAGTCTGTGTTACCGACAGACTTTGTAGGCTGGGTCAGTTTGAAGAAACAAGACCCAGGTAATCAAATTCTTCAACACAGATGCATTCCTCTGTGAAAAAATGAAAAGCACTCATCAAAGAGTAAGGAAAAAAACACATATTTCTATGGTAGACCATCCTTACAGGGCAACAGGCATATAAACATTTACAAAAGCAAGGTGGTCGCAATCTGGGACCTCAGCTGATGCTTATAGAACTTTGGTAAGAGAAAAATCAAACAAAATGATGAAATTTTATTTTTGCATATTAATGAAATGCTGTGCATCTGTAATCAGAAATGGCATTTCTGTGCTCTTTCTACACAATATTTTGTGAATTTTTCACAGATAGAACAAAGTAAGACATGCAACAGAAACATTGACCATTATTTTTTAAAATGTATGTAACTTACAAATTTGTTTTGTGGTTCACAGACAAGCCTTGGTTTATCTCCTTTTCAGCTAGAGGTACTTCAGAGGAAATTTCTGGAAAACACTTACACAAAGAATGTGGCACATATGTTTTTCTGATAAAAGGAATACTCTATTTAATTTAGTAGCATAATACTTGAAAACATGGAAATAATTGAAAAGATATTTTGAAAAACTATAATGAATGCATGGTTAAACATAAAATGAAAGGCATTAATACACAATAGAGAAATACCAATTTAGTTGTAGATGAAGTCTCTCCTACAAAAAAATGTAAATTTATGCACAAATGTTAAAAGACATTTACATGCCCAAAGAAAAAGCAAGAGCAAATATAACAAGGCAAAACCTAAAGTGATCATGTGCCATTGACAAACCCCATGTTTATACAAAAAGAATTGAATTACTCAACTAATCCCAGGAAGAGAATGAGGAGCAGCTGTTCTTCCCCATGCAGACCCCACCAACAGCCCCTTAGTTACCAGTGCCAGCTGCTGCCTCGCCCTTGGTGGGCATGGTCTAGAGGAGAGGACACACCCATTTGGTCATCTACTTGTTCTGGAAACACCCAGGGACATCTGCCCTGCTCACTGTTACTATTGGAATAGAAAATTTTCAAAGATCCAGCATGTAGGATAATAAAATGAGGAGAAATAACTGAATGAAATGCACTGAAAAACACACTACATACATAACATGGGGAGTAGTGAGGGGGGATTTCCTAAGATTCACATGAACATCAGAGAGTAAGTGTAGACAGCAATATTCTAAATTCCAAACCCTCCTTTTTATTTAAGGCACAAGTGGGAATATTGGTGTAGGTGCAAAGCATGCATATTTTTACTATTTTCAGTCTTCTTCATTATAAAGAAGCATAATAGTTAAGAAACAGGCTCTGGTGAAAATGTTCTTGTGTTAAATGAACTTTCTTACTAACAACACAAGTGTTGTTAGTAAGACATTTATTTTTCTTTGTGCAAATAAGACACAAGTGTGTTACTTGCACAAAAAATAAATCAGCAGGAAATAAAAAAACAAGAGCTCAAAAATAATGTATTCATATGTAAGCAAATAATTCAAAATAATTAATGAAGACCAATTTTAATAAATGTTCCAAAATATTGAATTCCACTAGAGAAAGATAACATTGTCCTTTAAACTCACATTCATACAAAACAAACTCCAGGTAGATTATTGACCTAAGTATTTAAAAAATATAGTACTTATATTATACTTTAATCTCATGACCACAGAGTAGGATAAGAATTCATAAACTAAACCTTGAGGTATTTACCAAGTAGTAGAAAAAAATATTCTAACACAGTTGACATGAATAGAGATTATGGGTATAAACTGAGTCAGGCTCAAAGTTCTTCTTTTCCTTTGTTGAAGTCATTTAGGTCAGATTCAGAATTGACCGTGGGAATAGCAGTAGTGTCTGCCTCTTGACATGTGATGAGAACTGAATGAACTAAAAGAACATAAAGCCTAATAGCAGGTTGATACCAAACACTAAGTTAGTATTTGGTAATACTGACAGATTTTCCTAAGGAACTTATAATGTAGCATTTATATCAATTAAAAAATTCATTGTGATTTTATGTGACAATGAAATAAAATGATTAAATTGTAACATAAATATTTCTAATTGTGTTTAACTCATAATTACTGAAAATAATTCCTTGGAATTTATATAAATGGGAATATATGTGTTATATCACTTCTAATATTACAAGAGATGGGAAACAAAACCAAAATACATTAAAAAGGATAGTTAAAATTTCTCCTATTTAGAACAATCTCTTCTAAAAATTACTTTTCAGGTCATATTTAGTGTGTGTGTGTGTGTGTGTGTGTGTGTGTGTGTGTGTGTTGGGGATTGAACCCAGAGCCTTGTATATTTGAGACAGGCACTCTACCAACTGACCTATATCTCCAGCCCTCAAGTCACTGTATGTGAGTTTCCCATGTTATCCTAATTTTTGCTACCAGAAGTGTTGATACGGCCACATATCTTATGAGTCCCAATCCTACTCATTGTGAGGTGATCATCAAACCTACTTACTGACAATTCCTCTGCAAGTTTTAATGTTGATAGTATCATCAGAAGGTAACAGTGGAAGGCTTTTAGACAAAGTTCACATGTGTACACTAGAATATGTTAATAGAATAAAGGACAAAATCACAAACATGGTCAAAAGATGCAGAAAAATAATTTGACTACTCCAAAACATCTTCAAGCTAAAAACATACCAGAAAGTATGCACAGACAGGAAATTTCTTAGCCTAGAAATTTTGGACTATTCTTAATGTTGAATTTTGGTTTTGTTTCCCATTTCATTCACAACATAACTCATATAGATCATATACCATCAAAAAAGGCTTAACAACTTTCCCTAAGAATAGGAAAAAACCAAAAATGTCCATGCTTGTCTCTCCTACCTTATATTGTATTGGGTTATACAGTCTTGGCAATTAGGTAATAAAATATTTTTTTTGAAATACACATTTAAAAGGGAGAACTGAAACTTTCTTTTTCTCTGCAAATTACTGATCTTTTATATAGATAATGCTAAGGGATATAGTATAAATGACTAGAACTAAACACAGTGTAGTAGATTTCACTATATAAGGTCAAAAATACAAATTCCTATATTTCTATACACTATCACTATCACATTAATAGTGACGCTCATATAATAATTCCATTTAAATAGCATCTAAATAAATAATTTGAGAAAAAATTATGTGAACAAGCATAACATACATACAGTGTTAACTACCAAACATTTTGGAAGAAATCACAGAAGTTCCAAATTAATTTAAAGGCATCCCAAGGTAGTTGATATAAAATGTAATATTGTTAGTATGATAATAATTTCCAAACAGAGTCCTAGATTTACTGCAATCCACATGGAAATATCAGGTGCCTTTAAAAATATTTGTTGTAATTAGCAAGTTGCTTTTAAAATCCATATGGGAATACAAAAGATATATGAGAAAAAAATCTGAAAAAAAGAATGAAGTTCTTCTAAATAGAGGTGCCTGAAACTCCTTCCCTCCCCTAAAGGAGAACTAAACAAACAAACAAACAAACAAAACAACAACAACTGCATTTCTAATACAGTGGATTAAGGAAACTACTGGAGCACAGAATGCCAGGATAGAAGCATAGAAGGGGTGAAAACCTCAATGCCAATGCCATACCATCTCTCCTGCTAGGATCAGCTCCCAGTCATTTGACAGAATTGTCTCAGGAAAAAGATAAGCAGGAATCCCCCAGCAACATTCATTGCAGATACCTCCAGTCCTTGCTACAGGAGAATCAGGCAATCTTTATAAGCTCTAATCTCAGTTTGGGGAGCTGTCTGGGGTTCACATGTTTGCATTGCTGCAGACAAGACAGTATGTAACTTCCACCCTCTATGACCCGAGCTAATATAGTGGCATCTTGAAATTAGTGTCATTGCTAGAGTCCATCCTGCTCTGGGGGCCAGTAGCCAATGCAGCTTCCATTCCTGAGGCTTCTCCATAAATATACCATGTTCACAAATGTGACTGCAATGTTATAACCCTAGCTACTCACAGATTAGACTCAGCAGAGCAGTGGTGATCCTGATACCTCTATCCATGTGATATCCAGTCCACCAAGGAACAGGTGGTCCTGCACAATGGAAAAGCCAACCAAGCCAGCAAACCTGCTGTATCAGTGTGCCCTTGGCCTAATAAGAATCAGCTTGGAACTCTGACCCTGGCAAGCCTGCCCCTGAGCCAGCCACCCCACCATTTGCATTCACCTTTGTCTTGAAAACAAGTTCTGCTCTTTGCATAGGTGTACCACCCTCTACCACAAGCACACTCAGCCTAGGTCACTGATGCACTGTAGATATTGGTGATGTGAATTACAACTGAATAAATGGCATAGAAACTATACTATTGCATTCACACAGAACTAAAACTATTGAAACCTATCCAATATTTGTTACCCTAGCCCATCTATAGGAAAAAGTCTTTCCTTGTAAAAAGAATATTCCATAAAACTAGAAGTATTTTGTTGTGTTCATTATTGTGCATCTGGTGGGTTCATTACCACTAAAAGCAAAATAAGGAAACATGACAAGTCAAGACTAACACAATCAATTCTCCATCAATAGATCCCAAAGAAATGGAAATTTATAAAATGTTTGAAAAGGAATTCAAAGTAATGATCTCAAGAAAACTCAGAAGATTAAAGAATACAAACAATTCAATGAAACCAGGAAAAAAAGACTGGAATGGGAAACTCAACAAAGAGATAGATATCACAAACAAAGAGCTAAACAGAAATTTTGGAGCTGAAGAATTCAATGTACTAAATTAAAAACACAATCAAGAGTTTCAAAAAGAGACTAGTGCAAGCAGACAAAATAATTTCTGAAATTTAGACAAGTTTTTTGAAATAAAAAAGTCAGAGGGGAAAAGAAAATGTAAAAAAGAGAGAATTAAGAAAGCCAATAGGATTACAGGATATGTCTTTAAGCCAACAAATATTCACATTATGAGTCTTCCATGGGGAAAAGAGATGGAGAAAGGCACAGAAAACACATTTAATGAAATAATGACTGAAAAATTCCCAAGTCTTGGAAAATGCAAGGGTAGCCAGATTCAGGAACCTCAATGGTTCCTAAAAGAATTCAATCCAAAGTTTCCTCATTGAGACACATTATAATCAAACTATCAAAAGTCAAAGACAGGGGCTGGTGTTGTACAGAGCTTGCCTAGCACATGTGAGGCACTGGGTTTGATCCTTAGCACCTCATAAAAATAAATAAACAAATAAAATAAAGTTACTGTAACCATCTACAACTAAAAAATAAAAATAAAGACAAAGAGAAAATTCAATTGGGGGAACTGGGAATTGAACCCAGAGGGGCTTTACTGCTGAGCTATATCCCAAAACCTTTTTTAAATGTTTTCTTTTGAGAGCCAGTATCACTAAGTGTCTTAGGGCCTAAGTTGCTGAGACTGGTCTCTAACTTGAGGTTGTTCTGCCTTCGCCTCAGGAACCACTAGGATTCAAAGAGAGAATTCTAAACACAGCAAGAAAAAAATATGTAAATGAATGCACATTAGACTATTAATAGTTTTTTATCAAAAACCTTTCAGGTGAGGAAAGAATGTGAAAACATACTCAAAGTGCTGAAAAAAATGCTAGCCAAGAAATTCATACTTGGCAGCTATGTTTTAGAAATGAAGAAGAAATGAAGTTCTTCCCAGACAAAAAAAAAAGTTGAAGAAATTAATTACCATTAGAGCTTACAAGATATGCTAAAGACAATGCTACAAATGGAAGTGAAGGATGGTATTTGATAGAAAAAATCATGTCAGAGTACAAGACTCATTGGAGAGGCAAATTCATAATCAAACTCATAATATATTCAGTATTTAATTGGTGCTATGTAAATCCTTCAAACTTCTGCTATGAAGGATAAAGTCAAGATGGTCAAAAATAACTACAGTTATAATTAGTCATTAAGGAACACACATTATGCAGAGATATAAATTAAGAAAAAACATAAATGTTGTGAAGATCATAATCTTAATATGTGAATCAGATTGTCACTATCAGATTAAAACAGTCTATTGTAACTATAAAACATTTGTTATCCTATAATAACCACAAAGAAATTACAGCAGATACACAAACAGAAAAGAAAAAGCAATCAAATCTTAGCTTCACAGAAAACTACCAGTCCACAAAGGTAAAAAAACAAAAACAAAAACAAAAACAAAAAAAACAAAAGAACAAGAAAAAAAAGGGCCTAAAATGAAATAATTGACACAGTGGAAATTACAATATTAAGTCCTTAGTTACCAATTAAAATCTCCAACTGCTGTGTATAGTGGCTATATATATATATATATGTATATATATATTTTTTTTTTTTTAATTTTTGAATTAAATTTTATTTTTAATTTTCAGAAGTAAAAAAGTTATAACACTCCATATAAACTGCTAATAAGTCAGTTGATATTAAGTTAACCGCATACACTGTTTTCCTTTTCTTGAAAATAAATATATTTATATCACATCCTTTAAAAAGTACACTAAAGGATACTTATGTTTAACAATTTCTATAACTAAATTCTAATATGTCCATGTTTTTCATGCCACTTGAAATACTCTTATATGTCAATTTAACCTTTTAGAAACATCACTTTTCACAATGAGAAAGCAAAAAATAATATATAATGAATAGGAGCAAGCCTGAATCATTTATTCTCTTTGTCAAAAGATACAGATTAAGTGTGGGGGTCAATATAACCACAGAGACAGACTCTTCTGTTTCTAACTTTTACTTCTGGCTCAGAAAAAAAATAAATGATAATGTATAATCTATTGGTGAATATGACTTAACTATCAAATTCTTCCCTATTTGTAAGGAAAAAAAATAGGTTTAATGTTTAAGAGAAGAATCGGTTTAACACAATTTTGTTATTATCACAATTTAAGAAATGTCCACAGGAACCTCTTGGGAAACAGGTTACTGTACATTCACTCCATTTGGGAGATTAGGCAATCCTAAATCCACATAAGGAAAAAATTCAAAACACATTTTGTCCTCACACATTACTTTTCCTCTGCACAAAGTTCAGATTAAATATCTTTAAAAGATCACTTTTGGATGTCTCCCTCAAGAGCTCACATAATAGAAGCTCGATGCTTAGTGTGATAATGTTAAGAGGTGGTAGTAGTACCTTTAAGAGATGGGCCTAGTGAGAGGTCATTACTGGCCCCTCCCCATTCTCTGGTGTTCTGTCTCACTACCTTCTGTCACACCCTCCTGCATGGATTATGATGTCATCCACTGTGAAGTGACATAGCCAGAGGCCCTTACCAGAGCCAGTACTTGTGGATTTTCAACCTCCAAAATCATGAGTCCTATTTGCAGTTTAAAATATGGTGTTATGATTTTTATTTAAAAATGAAGGTTGCATTTCATTTATATTAAGTTGCTGAAATAGTAAAAGTTGTATTAATCTGTTTTCAGTTGCTATAATGAAATACTCAAGGTTAGGTTACTTATTAAAAAAAAGACATTTATATATATTTTTTTAAAGATCCAATTATATGCTTCCTAAAAAGAATGAATCATTTCACTTGTAAAGACACACATAGGTTGAAAGTGAAGGGATAGAAAATGATATTCCGAGCATTTTATAAACCAAAAGAGAACAAGAGTAACAATAATTACATCAGATAAAATTGGTTTTAGTCATAAACTGTAAAAAGACAAAAGGTAGGTTATTATAATCGTCCCAGGTATGTGTGGGAGAATTAGATCCAAGAACCTCTAGAGACAATAAAATTTATGAATGATCAGGCCACTTATGTACAATACATAGTATTTTTATATAACCTAGGCATCTTCTTCCATAAATTTTATTTTTCCATATTTTTATTGGTGTATAAAACTTGCACATAATGGTAGGATTTGTTGTTACATATTTGTACATGTACACAATATAATAATAAAATTTGATCATTATTATTCTCTAGTATTTTCCTGTTCCTTCCCCTCTGCCCACCTTCTATGTGCTTTCAGTCTACTGATATCCCTTCAATTTTCATATCTCTGCTCACCTTTATTTTCTGTTTTCCTTTCTTGCTGCCACATTTGAGAGAAAAATATATGACCCTTTACTTTCTGAGTTTGGCTTATTTTGCTTAACAATGTTCTTAAGTTCCTTCCATTTTCCTGCAAATTACATAGTTTAATTTTTTATAGCTAAATAAAACTTCATTGTCTATATGTATATCTATATGTGTATACACCACATTTTCTTTATCCATTCATCCATCGATAGATACCTAAGCTGGTTCCATAGTTCAGCTACTGTGAATTGTGTTGCAATAAACATGGATATGCACATATTGCTATAATATGATGACTTTAATTATTTAGGATAAATACTAAGGAGTGAGTATAGCTGGGTCATATAGTGGTTCCATGCCTAGTCTTCTGAGAAACATCCATATTTATTTCCCTAGTTACTGGTCTTTCAACTACTTTTAAATAATTTCTATATTAATTATAATACCTAGTAAAACAAATAATATTATGTAAACAGTTTTTACACTATATTGCTTGTGGAACAATTACCAGAAAAAAAATGCATATGATTAATCTTCAGGACACATAAAGAACTCAAAAAACTTAACAAATAAACCCTACAAGTAACCCAATCAATAAATGGGAAAAACAACAACAACAACAACAACAACAACAACAACAAAACCAACTGAAGATAACAAAGAAATACATATGGTCAACAAATATATGAAAAAAATGTTCAATTTCTCTAGCAATTAGAGAAATGATTATTATAACTACACTGAAATTTTACTTCACTCCAGTCAGAATGGCAATTATCAAGAATACAACAATGATAAATGTTGGCAAGGATATAGGGGGAAAGGCACACTTATACATTGCTGGTGGGACTGCAAATTTGTGTAACCACTATGAAAAGCAGTATGGAGACTCCTCAGAAAATCTGGAATAGAACCACCATCTGACCTGGTTATCCCACTCCTCAGTTTATAACTAAAGTACTTAAAATCAGTATACTACAGTGATGCAGCCATGTCGATGTTTATACCATCTCAATTCACAATAGCTAAACTATGGAACCAACCGAGATGCCCTTCAACAGATGAATGGATAAAGAAAATGTGGTACATATACACAATGGAATATTACTTAGCCTTAAAGAAGAATGAAACTATGGCTTTTGTAGGTAAATGCTGGAACTAGAGAATATTAACAAAATGAAATAAACCAATCCCCCAAAACTGAAGGCCAAATGTTTTCTCTGATATGCTGGTGCTAACATACAATAAGGGGGTGAATACAGATTCAGTGGATAAGACAGGGGAATTAAGGAAGGAAGGGAGGGTGGGAATAGAAAAGACAGTACAATGAGTCAGACATAATTGTTATGGTTTGGATGTGAGGTGTCCCCCAAAAGCTCACATGTGGGACAATGCAAGAAGGGTTAGAGGAGAAATTATTGAGTTGTAAGCATCATAACCTAATCAGAGACTTAATCTCCTGATAGGGATTAACTGAGTGGTAACTGAAGTGGCAGGATATGGCTAAAGGAGGTGAGAATTGGAACATGGCCATGGGGTATATATTTTGTATCTTGAGAGTGGACATTCTCTCTACTTTCTGATCACCATGATGTGAGCTGCTTCCCTCTGCCACACTCTTCTGCCATGATGTTTCCCCTCACCTCCACCCCCAAGGAATGGACTCTGTTGTCTATGGATTGAGACGTCTGAAACTGTGAGCCCTGACATAAACTTTTCCTCCTTTAAAATTGTTATGGTCAGATCCTTTAGTCACAGCAATGAAATAGCTGACTAAAACAAGAACTTTCCTATGTTCATATATAAATTCGTGAACAGTGAAACTTCATATCATGTACAACCACAAGGTGGGATCCTAATTAGAACAAGTATACTCCATGTATGTATAATATGTCAAAATACACTCTAGTGTCATGTATATCTAAAAAGAACAAATGAAAATGTAAATAAAATTTAAAAAATTTTGCATACTGGAAATTTAGAAAATGCATGTATACGTTCAGTACACATGCAATTGTTTCCAAGTATTTATAATTCATCATTGGTTAAATCCACAAATATTTAGGCCATCCATATATACTAATAAAGGTGTCTATTCATGAAGAGGATGTAAGAATTTTAAATACATATATGTATGTATATATACATATATATGCATATATAATATTTAGGCACACCTAACACTGTAGCACCCAAATATATAAAGCAAATATTATTAGAACTAGACAGAGAGGTAAATTGCAATACAAGAATACTAGAAGATTTCCACACCCTGCTTTCAGAAATAGATAGATAATTCAGAGAGAAAGTTGACAAAGAAACATCAGATTTAAATTATAGTCTAGACCAAATGGACATAGCAGACATTTATAGAACACTACATCTAACAGCTGCACACATTCCTCTAAACCACACATGGAATATTCTCCAAGATAAGTCATATGATGGGACACAAAGAAATTCCTACCAATTTAAGAGAGAGATCATTATCAACTATATTACCTGACTACAATGATATAAAACTAACTTTCAATAATGAGGAAAACTGTAAAACTTTATAAACACATGAAAATTAAACAATGTGCACCTGATTAACTGATAGCTACTTGAAGCAGTCAGAAATATTGTGGAGGCAGTACTATTCAGCCTTAAAAAGATGGAAATTCAGAGCTGGGGATGTGGCTCAAGCGATAGCGCGCTTGCCTGGCATGCGTGCGGCCCAGGTTCGATCCTCAGCACCACATACAAACAAGATGTTGTGTCTGCCAGAAACTAAAAAAATAAATATTAAAAAATTCTCTCTCTCTCTCTTTCTCTCTCTCTCTTAAAAAAAAGATGGAAATTCTCCTGTTTGTGATGACATATGAAGCTAGAGAACATTATGTTAAATAATCCAGACAAGAAAGACAGAAGTCAGAATCATTCTACTGTTTTTCCCCATCCCATTCCTGCTCTCTTCCATTCATTTCCCTTTGTCTACTGATATTTCTTAAATTCTTTTTTTAACCCCTCCTCTTACTTTGGATTAACTTCCAACTTCTGCATATCAGGGAAAGCATTAGACCTTTGACTTTTGGGGACTATCTTATTTCAATTAGCATGATAGTTTCCAGTTCTATACATTTACATAATTTTACAATTATATCAAAATGAATCACATTGTTATGTATAGCTAAAAAGAACCAGTTAAAAAAAGACATGGCTGCCTGATCTCAACAATAAAAATTTGATTTCTTTGAAGTAGAGAGTAGAATGGTTGTTACCAGAGTTTGGAGGTGCTAGGAAGAATGTGTGGGGGGAGATATTTGCTCAAGAATGCATAATTATGATTACATAGGAGAATTAAAGTTAAGAGAACTGTGGCAAGCATGGTGGTGCCTACCAGTTATCTCACACCTCACAAGTCTGAAGCAGGAGGATCACAAGGCCTGTCATAGCGGACTTAGTGAGTCCCTTAGCAACTCAATGACCCTGACCCTGTCTCAAAATGAAATTAAAAAAAAAAGTTCTTGGGCTGGGGTTGTGGCTTAGTGGTAGAGCACTTGCCTGGCATGTGTGAGGCCCTGGGTTCAATCCTCAGCACTGCATATAAATTAATTAATTAATTAAACAAAAGATCCATTAAAAAAAAGTTCTAGAAGTATAGCTCAGTGACAGAGCACTTCTGGTATCAATCAACACACAAATAATGAAAGAGTGTGAAAGAGAAGAGAGATCTGTTTTGCAGCAAGGTGACTATATTTAATGATAGTATAGTGTATATTGTATTCTTGACAAATTCAAAGATATTCAAACATATGTTGGGTATTCTCACCACAAAAATAATAACTATGTGAGGTAATTAATTTTTTAACTTGAAAAATATAGCCATTCCACAATGCATACATACTTCAAAACATCCTAGTGCAGCACTGGGACTGTAACGCAGGGGTAGAGAACTTGCCTAATATGCAGGAGGGCATGGGTTTGATCCTCAGCAACACAAAGAAAAAATAGCTGAAAAACAAATACATAAAATACTATCCATTTAAAAACTGAAAATAAAAAAATCTAAGAAATTCTGGAAAATAGAGGAATACAAAGGAGGAATGAAAGAACCAGAACAACAAATAGAAAATAATAAGCAAGGGAGATATTAATCCAAGTATAAACATTATCACTGTGAATATCAAGGGTTTAAAAGTACTAATCAACTAATCAAAGGAGAGAGATTGTCAGTTTACATCAACTAAGAAGATCCAACTACATGTTGTCTAGAAGAAACTCACGTTAAATGGAAGATGGTGTTATGGTTTAGATGTAATGTCCCCTAAAAGCTCATGTGTGAGACAATGCAGGAAGGTTTGGGGGAGAAATGATTGGGTTATAGTCATAGCCTAATCAGTGAGTTAATCCCTGAGGGGATTAACTGAAGTGGTAGGGTGCTGCTGGAGGATATAGGGATTGGGGTATGGCTTTGGGGTATATATTCGTATCTGGTAAGTGGAGTATTTCTCTCTGTTTCCTGATGCCATGTGAGCTTCTTCCCTCTGCCACCCTCTTCCACCATGATGTTCAGCCTCACCTCAAGCCCTAAGGAATGGAGCCTTCTGTCTACCTCTGAAACTGAGTTCTCAAATAAACTTTTCCTCCTCTATAGTTGTTCTGGTCAGATCCTTTAGACACATCAGTGAAAACGATGACCAAAACAGATAGATATAAATTAAAAGTAAATGAACATAACCGAATATAAAATAATAAAAAGGCAAGAGGACCTATACTAATTTCAAAAAGAGCAGAGTTTAAGGTAAGAAATGTTATCCAGAATAAAGGCATTATATAATGATAAGTTGATCAGTTTCTAAGAATATATTACAATCTCAACATGCAGGTGTCTAAAAACAATAGGTCAAATAAAGAGAAAAAAGCTGATGTGGCTGTGTCAATGTAATATGCCGATTTTAAATTATTTGGATATACACCAAGGACATATAATATTCTCATATACATATAAGAAAACATCACAGTGAATCCAACAATCATACAAGAATGGAATCCTAACTAAAATAAGATATATTCCATGCTTCATAATGATATCAAAATGGATTCTACTGTCATATATAACTAAATAGAACCAATAAATAAATAAAAAGAATATAACTAAGAACACTCTTAATGAGGAGTACATGATCTACATGAACTCTTAAAACTTTTGTAACAAATAAAATGACAAAAGTATGTCTTAATTATTTTCCTTTAAATGATGTAAATATGTCCATTTTTCATAAATTGGTTTTAAGGTTACAAAAGAGAATTGCCAGGAGAGATAGATGAATTTGTCATATTTGCAAGACACTATGCACCAAGGAAGGACATTAAGGTCCAAGTGTTGTGAAACAATGACTTAGCTCTACTATTGTCTCAGCTTAGTGCTTCCAGAGAGTTTGCAGGATGTGATGTGATGAGGATCTTGGCAGCCCTTCTGTTTTGAAAAGATGGAGAAGAAAACATTTGATTCCTGACTTTCTGAATCTGGCTTATTTTACTTAGTATGTTCTCTAGTTTCATCCATTTGCCCACAAATGACATAATTTCATTCTTCTTCAAGGTTGAGTAAAACTCCATTGTATATGTATATCACATTTTCTTTATCCAAACTATAGGAAATAATCTAGTAAAAAGTAAAGAGATTTCACAAAATAAAAGGGAGACCAATAGAATATAGAAAGAGGATCAAGTGGGAAGAAAGAGGGGAGGGAATGGGAAAGGACTGGGAAATAAAATCTACAAATTTCTGCTGTGTACATGTATAACTATGCCACAATGAATCTTATATACTCATATATACATAAATTATAATTATTAATTATAATAACAGATACATTGCTGGTGGGACTGCAAATTAGTACAAACACTATGGAAAGCAGTATGAAGATTCCTCAGAAAACTTGAAATGGAACCACCATTTGACCCAGCTATCCCACTCCTTGGTTTATACCTGAAGGACTTAATATCAGCATAGTACAATAATGCAGCTCAATTCACAATAGCAAAACTATGGAACCAAGCTAGGTGTCCTTCCATAGGTGAATAGATAAAGAAAATGTGACATATTATTGTAATATTACTCTGCTTTAAAGAAGAATAAAACTATGGCTTTTTCCAGTAAATAGATGGAGCTGGAGAATATCAATGCAAAGCAAAATAAGCCAATCCCAGAAAACCAAAAGCTAATATGAGGATGCTGATTCACAATAAGTGGAGAGGAACACTAGAGAAGAATAGTTTTACCTTAGATTATGTAGAGGGAGGTGAAGGGAGGGAAGAGGAGGGATGTGGGGATAGGAAGACAGTAGAACATTATTACTGTGTGTGTGTGTATATATATATATAACTACAAGACCAATGTGATTCTACAACATGTACACTCAGAAAAGAATTTATACCCTATCTATGTATGATATATCAAAGAGCATAAATGCATTCTACTGTCATGTATAACTAATTAAATAGAAAAAAATAGAAAAAATAATAACAGAAGGCAGATTAGTAGAGTTAGTAGATCAGGTGAAGAGAGGAAGAAAGGAAAGGGACAGTAAAGGGGAAAGAGATTTATCCAAATATGTTATGTGCACATATAAATGTGGCATAATGAATCCCACTATTTTGCATAATTAGAATGCACTGATAAAAAATAAAAAAGAAAAGATGGAGCAGACAGTCTGGACTGCAAGGTGGTCCAAAGGCACCAAGTCATTCTCTATATCCAATGTTAGAAAGGGGAAAAAGTAATCATGCCAGCTTCAATGCAGAAAAGGTTGATATGTGCCATCATTTCTCCACTGTGACATGGGTCTCATAAATAAATAAAAGAGCAGTCCAGAATAAAAAAAAAGCAAAAACACAGGAGAAGCCATTTGAAAGAATTTGGCCTTTGACCCTTTCATGGTATTCCTGACTGCAAAGAGACATGACATGGCCCATCTTGCCACAAGCTCAAGCAAGAAAGAGAAAGAGGATCAAGTGGGAAGAAAGAGGGGAGGGAATGGGAAAGGACTGGGAAATAAAATCTACAAACTTCTGCTGTGTACATGTATAACTATGCCACAATGAATCTTATATACTCATATATACATAAATTATAATAAGGATGAAGGAAATGATGCCTGGAATACAACCTGCTTTTCCTATGACTTATCATTCTTATGTTGGCTGAAAAACTTGTAAAATTATGAAATAATTCAATCGAGTCTTCTATTTATAATTGTGGACCATGATTATTATCAAAAAGAAGGAAAAACCAGGAATACCAATTTTATCAGCTTGTTTCCCTCTAAAATCTCTGGGAGGAAAATTATTATGAAAATGAAATTTCTTAATAACAAGACTGTTACTTTTGCATAAATAGAAAAAAATAATTAAAAAATAGAAGCAAGATATAAAACATACACACATATATAAATAAGAAGATAATATATGAGGAAATAGTGGGAAAATAGGATTCTAATAAGTGTTTTAGGAATTTGTATATATGTTGCTGGAAATATAATCCACCCTTACCCTCATATTATGCAAAAATACATTACAGATAAATCATACTCCTAAATATGAAAACAACACTGTCTTTAGAACCTAACTTAGGAAAATTATTTCATGATCATTGTGAAAAGTAAAAATTCTTAAACTAAGCCTAGATATTATGTGCTATATAAAAGATATTCTAACGCAGTTGAAGAAGGTAGACTCTGGAGACAGTCTGGGTCAGGTTCAAGTTCTAATATTCTGTTCTTGTAAGGCATTAACTCAGATTCAGAATTGCACCCTGGGTGTGGTAAAAGGAACCTACCTATTGATATGTTTTCAGGATTGAATGAACTAATATATAAATTTTGTAGAATTAGAGAAGGCGTATACTAACCACTAAGTTAGGAGTTACCAATGTCAACAGCTTTTGAATCCTGGACAACTTGTTCATTCTAGAAACAGGTCTTAGTCATATTTGACATGATTTGTGGCTCTCTACTTCCTTCTAGTTCCTCAAGGAGTTTGATTCAGATATCTACCTTATACAATCTTGCTACTGGATTGTATGGTTTAGATGTAAGTTATCCCCCCAAAGCCCATGTGTGAGACAATGCAAGAAGGTTTAGAAGTAAAATGATTGGGTTATAAGAAACTTAACATGATCAGAATATTAATCCTCTGATAGATATTAACTAAGTGGTAACTATAGACAGGTAAGGTATGGCTAGAGGAGGTGAGTGGATGGGGATGTGTCTTTGGGGGAGTGTATTTGTCCCAGTTCACCTGAGTGCTTTCTGATTCCTGTGCCATGTTTCCAGCTGCTTTCCTCTGGCACACTCTTCTGCCTGATGTTCTGCCTCACCTCAGACCTGAAGGAATAGAGTCACTGTGTAGGGACTAAGACCTCTGAAACTGTGAGCCCCCAAACAAACTCTTGCTCCTCTAAAATTGTTCTTATTAGGTCTTTTGATTACGGTGGCAATAAAACAAAAAAGCAAAACAAAAAACAGAGACATCTAGAAACAACTTTCTTCTTAATTGACCCAGTAACCCAAATACCCTAGGTGGACTGTATATATGGGTAACAGCGACAACTTCTCAGCCATAGTATGACTCCATGGAATTCACATTTGTTTCCTCTAAGCCAAACAGTGAGAAATCCCCAGGTGGAACCTTCAAGGGTAACATCCTGGACCCCAATAAGGCTCTAACCTATTCTTCTCGCTTTCTTTTTAACCTTCACCCACTGGTTGAGTACATGCCATTTCTAGAAGGCTCCCACTTCCCCTTTGCCTGTGAAGCATGCTACCCTGTTTTCTCTGTAATCTGTAAATACGATGTTGCTTGTTATTTAATCTGTTTCATCAAGTTGCCTCCTCAGTGTCTTACTTTATGCAAACCCCAGAAACTAAATTCTTCTTCATTAAGAGCTCTCCTAGAGAGTGGCTGTGTTGGTAGGGATGAACTGGAGGTAGCTCACACAAGAGCCACAATTGTATCTGTCATAATAACCAAGTTTCTTGTGAGAAGTACAACTCATTGAAAGTCACATGCTTAGACATTAGCCTGCCGATCAGAATAAGACGTATTCTGTGAAAGACACAGTGTAAACATGAACATCCCCCAGAATTCTGGGGGAAGGACTAGCATGTATTACCACTCAAGAGCAAACTAGAAATAGCAAAAAAAAAAAAAAACCCTGTATCTTAACAATTTCTGCCATTACTTTAGAAACATGAGCTATGCTTCTTGTAAACTGTGTTCCAAATTCAAGTTTAATCCATGACTTTTGTATAGATACTTTTTTCTCTTTTCCATTCAGTTTTCTAGACTACTCAGGTTCTTTTTTGGCTTGCTTTTGTTTTGTTTTGATGGTTGGTTGGTTTATTGGTTGGTTTTACAGTGCCAGGAATCCAAACTAAAGCCTTGCATATGCTGGGTAATTTCTCTACCACTGAGCTCACTCTCAATTCTAATAAGTCGAATGGTGATCATACAAATCACCTGATGATTAATTACTGCAGAAATAGATACATTATTGTACTTAAAATGTTTTGCTCTGTCCCATCACTACTATTGCCAATTTTGGGTGCATTAAAATTGGAATGGGCTTTGATGTTTTCTCAAAACTATATGGAGTGAAACAACAACTCACATAATATAAGAGTCAGTATACTGGCTGTATTTTTACTTTGCATTTGAGGCTGAAGAAACCCTCAATAAACAGAAAATTCTGATCTTCTTATGAGTCAGGTTTCTATTCATATAGTATGTACTAAAAGTATATGTTGTATACTATATACTATATATATATATATATATATATATATATATATATATATATATATATATATGACAAGGTAGTTTGTTTTCCCCTCCTATGTGATCTGAATTTGGGAAGTCTGCAATGGCATGTTTCTCAAAATTATTGTAGCCACTCCAGGCTCTGGGAATTATGGGACACAATATCTTCCATGCTATCAGAGAGTCATGTGTGGGAACTGGGTGCTCAGCACTGTGTCTTCTGTGTCTCTGAAATCATATTAGTACAATTCTATGTCTACACCTGTTATCTACTAACACTGACCACTTAAATCTAGTGTATCATCAGTAGACATTTTGAAAAAGAGCATTCCTTGTACAAATATATTTCTTCCTCACATATGTCCTGCCACTCTTCCCTTTTATAAAGAGCTTATTGAAGAACAATTCAGAGCACATATCATGATGCTTTATAACATATGCATTGAAATGAAGAAGAAAAGGAAATTTGACAATCCCTTACCTTTTATAGTAACTCTAGTTAAAATAATATGAATAGATAGATTCTCCCATATGGGGGTATAGAAAAAGGAAAGATAGTGGAATGAATCTGACATAACTTTCCCATGTAAATATATGAATATGCCATATGATCTCACCATTGTGTACATCCTCAAGACTAAGGTCATCTAAAAAGAGCATGCTACAGGGACACTGCTACATCGATGTTCATAGCAGCACAATTCACAATAGCAAGACTGTGGAAGCAACCTAGATGCCCTTCAATAGACGAATGGATAAAAAAAAAATGTGGCATTTATACACAATGGAGTATTACTCTGCATTAAAAATGACAAAATCATAGGGAAATGGATGGCATTAGAGCAGATTATGCTAAGTGAAGCTAGCCAATCCCTAAAAAACAAATGCCAAATGTCTTCTTTGATATAAGGAGAGTAACTAAGAACAGAGTAGGGAAGAAGAGCATGAGAAGAAGACTAACATTAAACAGGGATGAGAGGTGGGAGGGAAAGGGAGAGATAAGGGAAATTGCATGGAAATGGAAGGAGACCCTCAGGGTTATACATAATTACATACAAGAGGAAGTGAGGGGAAAAGGGAAAAATAATACAAGGAGGAGAAATGAATTACAGTAGAGGGGGTAGAGAGAGAAGAGGGGAGAGGAGGGGAGGAGAGGGGGGGATAGTAGAGGATAGGAAAGGCAGCAGAATACAACAGACATGAGTATGACAATATGTAAATCAATGGAAGTGTAACTGATGTGATTCTGCAATCTGTATACGGGGTAAAAATGGGAGTTCATAACCCACTTGAATCAAAGTGTGAAATATGATAAAAAAAGACTGAGGTCATAATTATAAGATATATTCTATGTTTGTATAATTACATCAAAATTGATTCTACTATCATGTATAACTAAAAATAACTGATAACATTTTTAAAAATGATTTAAAATTTAAATGAAGCTGTTCTTTCTCAAGGAGTAAATATTATTTTTGAAGGGTGAAAAATGTTTGTGAATCAAAATCACTTATAATAACAGCCCTAGAAATCTTCTATCTTGATCTCAGAAGTGAGAAATATGTTCAAAGTCAGCAGCTATCTTTCACTCCAGGTCTCCAGGCTGTAGGGAATAGTTTTTTCATTGAAGCTATGAATGAATAAGGAATTGAGAATAGAATGATATGGTATAGTCTGTGATTATGGACTCTGTGGATGCCCATGGACTGCAAGGTGCAGTCCCGGGGCTGTGCAGTCTTTGTAGATATGGGTCCTGGACATAGCCCTGATGCTGTCCATCAGACAGCTGTGACTATGCACAGGGAGGGGTGAGTGGGAAATCCTCCCTGCTGTGGGTTTTTTGTTTATCCAGTACATGTGTAGAGTTCTTATTCACCTGTTCCCACCTCTTAAGTCACTGCATGGAGGGTTGGGCATATGGATCTATGGAGGGCTGGGCATATGTTGTTATTATGTTGTTCTTTTCTAACAGAATTTCTCTATCAGTGTAAACATTCTGAATCACTCTCTGTCTTTATCTGCCAAAAATATGATGATGTCTCAGTTTTCACTCCCAGGTCTGTAAAAGCAAGAACTGGACTACAACACGATGTTTATGAAATTTAAAAAAAATCCAGCTTACCTGAAAACATCATGATTCATATTCTGTTGCTTCTGGTATCTGTGATGGGTACTGCAATCCATGGCATGTCCAAAGAATGCATGGTTCAAAAGAATTCATGATGGAATCTGTAAAATAAAATAATTAAATTATCATAGGTGTTTTTCAAAGAGTAAAGTCGTCTTCTGAAAACTTGAAGGAAAATTTGTACCAAGGAGTGTAAAATATAAACTATGTAAGAATATAAACTATGTTCCCCATTATTGAAATTTCTCATTCTTTGCATAATAGGTTTCTTCTAAAACTTTATTGATGGGATCATGCACACAAACTGATATGTATATA
Organism: Ictidomys tridecemlineatus; assembly: GCF_052094955.1. NCBI lineage: Eukaryota > Metazoa > Chordata > Mammalia > Rodentia > Sciuridae > Ictidomys > Ictidomys tridecemlineatus. The sequence goes on along the minus strand of NC_135481.1, from coordinate 1,289,408 downwards.
AATGTTTGAAAATTCGATGAGACAGACACCTAGCTGTTAAGAAGTGGCTACTGACACTTAATGTGACACCTAAGTAATGAGGAGTATGATGAGGTATAGGAAAAGGGGCAATTCCTGGACCTTGATGGAGTCCTCCTTAAGCAGGCACTCTTGTGTTTGGAACAGTGGATCATAAGGGAAGGGGCCTTGTTATTCTCTCTCTACACATTAATTCTGTTCTAGAGTGCAAGGGGTTTTGTTTTTATAGTTGATGTAGGACTGAGTTTTAAAGGTTTTTTTGTTACTAAATTATTACTTAGGTTTTCAATTTTGTAATAATTTTAGATTTAGATAATGTTATAAAAATAGGATGGAGTTTCTTTTATCTTCTTGTAATATTAACATCTTCCATAGAATCTTTATAATAAATGAGAAATCAATAATGGTTACAAAACTATTGAAAATATTTTTTCATATGCGTGCTAATCAAGTTTTAGTTACTGTGACAAAATACCTAGGAAAATCAACTTAAAGGAGAAATGATTTATTTTGCTCATGGTTTATAGGTTTCAGTTTATTGTTGGCTGACTCCATTGCTGTGGACCTCTGATGAGGCAAAACATCATAGCAGAAAGGGCATGGGAGACCAGAACTGGTCACTTCATGGTGGCTGGAAAGCAGAGATTGAAAGAGCCTGTGGACAAGAAATACCCTTGTAGGTCATGAACCCAGTGACTTACTTCCTCTACCTAGGCCCCACCTTCTACAGTTTCCATAATCTCACAATAATGTCATTAATTCATGGATGAAGACGGATCTCTCATTATCCTATTGCTTCCTAAAATCCCCACCTCTGATCACTGCTACACTGGGAGCCAATTCTTCAACTCACTGAGCATTTGGAGAACATTTCAAATTCATACCATAACAGTATTTTATCTGGCGTTCTGCTAATGTAATTTTTAGGTTCTAGGATCTAATCCAACATACTGTGTTGCATTTAGTTTTTAGATACATTACCTATATACATTGTTGTACAAAAAATTACCACATAAATTAGTGGGTTAAGAAAGAAACATACTCTATAACAATTTTTATGAGACCAGGATCAAGATGCAGATAATAGTTAATGCTGACCCAAATATAAGACTTAAACCACAAAACCTGTAGAAGAGAACATAGAACTGAATTTCCATGACCTTATGTTAAATAAATGTTTTCTGACACCAACCAAACAACTAACGAGGAAAATAGATAAACTGAAATTTATTTGATCAGAACTTAAAACTCTTATGATTCCAAATACAGTATCAAAAAGTAAAAATATAGCGCAAATAACAAGATGTCACCCAATGATGCCCACCTTTTGGTATGCACACTGTGTATTCTGTCTCCTTCCCAAGAGTGTGGTGAAACTGGAGATGGCTTTTAAAATAACAGGCTATTTAAAGGGTAAGGAATATCACTTGGGTGGTTATGGTACATAAGACTGAGATTCTTTTGCTATAAACTCTCCCCTCTGATAGCTTTGATGAGGCTTTATGCCATGTGGGAAATGTCTACAAGTCAAAGAACTGAATCCAGCCTCTGGTCAATAATCAGCAAGGAACAGAGGCCCTTGGTCCTATAGCCTACTTACAGTTTTCCATATTAAATTTAGAAATAATACAAGTTGTTTCAAATAACACTATATTGTTCCAGATATAATGTACCTTATTATAACAAAATAATCCTAATTCCTCACTCTCATAGCTTGTATCATTGATATCTTTCTTTAACATATTATCTTTAATATATTGTTTCACACCAAACAACAATAATTTAGAGGAAGAAAAATTTATTTGGGGCTCACGGTTCAGAGATGGCCAACACCATTGTTCTGCGCCCAAGGTGAGGAAGCACATCATGGGGGAAGGACCCACCAGAGGAAAACTGTTCAGCTCAGCAGGCTTGGAAAGGAGAGATAGAGAGAGAAAGAGAGAGAAAGAGAGAGAGAGAGTCAGTTGGGGGAAGAGTCACAGGGAAGGTGCACCATTGCAGGGTACACCTCCAGTGACCCACTTCCTCCAGTCAAGCCCCACCCCCCCTACAGTTACCACTCAATAAATCCGTTCGAAGTAAGATGGACTGACTAGGTTACTGCTCTCATAACCTAATCATTTTACCTCTGAATATTCCTGCACTAACAGGAGCTTTGAGAGTTAATTCATGTCTAAATCATAACATTTGTATACATGCCCCTATGTATGGATATATCAGGGATAAGGAATTACATCACATAAGTTTAAAGGAGTCAACCAACTCTCCATGACAGTATAACAATCCTTATCATGCATACACCCAACAGCAGTAGATCAGAATCCTTGAAGTAGAAACACATATAATCTCAAAAAGAAATAGATGAATCCATTACAATAGCAGGAGACTTCAACATCTATCTATTAGTGATGGACAGATCTAGCATACAGAAAATAAGGACAGAGTTGAGAGCAATAATACATGAATCTCCTAAGAAAACTTGAGATAATAACATTTTAAGTAAATGAATACAAAAATGTATCTGGTCAAGATTTGTAGAATATGAAGAAAGCAGAGCTTAGGGGTCTTAGGTACCTCAATAGCTGGTACCACATCAAAACAAAACAAAACAAAAAAAATAAAGCACCAAATGCATGTTTTAAGAAAGAAAAATATTTACAACATGCCAAATTAAACCTTTCCTTAAGAGAAACCCAGAATCCCTGATGGTAACATTAACTTCCAAAAATTTAAAGATGCTCTTTATTTGACTTGGCATCCACAAAGTATCAATACTCTGGTTACTGCCTACATCACATAAATTTTTAACAAATACTACCCCGTCAAGAGGAGTTTAGACAGATCTAAATTATTTAGATTAATTTCATAGCACTTGAATGTTTTTGAATCTCAAAGATGTACCTGTAGGAATCCTCTTTCACTAGAGAGTGCTCATCTTAACACTGGCAAGGTTGCACTACTATGTTCACATAGCAGGCTCTAAGCAAGTACTCATCTGCTTACTGGATCCATGAATTGTCTCTATCCTCTTCTTGCTTTTGCTTCTTGGGTTGTTTCAGGTGAGGAAATCCATGTTCAGCCTGTGTTGAGGAATACCATCTTCACAAACCAGAACACATAGCATCTATTCACGTACAGACTGTGAGAAGAGTGTCAAAGGTTCAGCCTAAAACAATGTACATGAACTTATCAACTAACTAATAGAAATGTAAATCAGTTATTGATAAAGTCAATGCAAAGTGTCATCTAAAGAGACACAAGAAGATAAACTTTTTTGAAATAATTCACAAGTTAATAAAGAAAATAAAAGTGTTCAAGTCCCTATTGAAAACACAAGAGAGCAAAAATATGTGCTTCCTGGAGACATATATACACATTTCTGAGTGGCATTTTTATACCACTACAAACAATTTTAATATTCACTCATCAAAGAGTAAGAAAATAATATATACCTATACTATGGGACATCTGTAAAAGAAAATGTCATGAATACTTACAAAAAATGAGAAGGTGGCAATCCAGGACTCTAGCCAAAGCTTATAGTTCTTGCCTAAGGAGAAAAGCAAAAAATATGATGAAGTGTATATGTACAGTAACTAAGTGGTATGCCTCTGTATTCAGGGAGTCTCAGTGTTATGTCCACATTAATACTGTTCTTATAAATATTTCATAATTTAAAAATATCTAGCTGCATAATGAAACCATCTACAGATATTCTTATGCATGAGACCCTGAACACATTTTCCTTGTTTTTCTTAAAAAAAAATCATCGTCCCGGGCTGGGGATGTGGCTCAAGTGGTAGCACCCCTGCCTAGCATGCATGAGGCACTGGGTTCAATTCTCAGCATCACATAAAAACAAAATAAAGATATTGTGTCCACCTAAGCAAAAATTTAAAAAAATAAATATTAAAAAATCATCATCCTTCTCATTTTCAACCAAAGATATTTAGAAGAAGTTTCATAACAACTAAAATAGATAATGTATAACATCTATCTCTCCAAGTAAACTGATATTCCAATTTAATTAAGCAATGACAGAAATTTGAAAAGATGAAAATAGTTTAAAGAAATAAAAATAAATAAATAAATAAATAAAAATGTTGGAAAAATGCATTTTTAAACACAAATAAAAGCAATAACTTGCAACACAAAAATGCAAAATTTGGTTGTAGACAATATTTATGTGACCAAACATGAAAATATATGTGCAAGTGTAAACACATGCTGTCAGCATACAAAACAAAGATGAACATGACAAGGCAAGGCCTGAAGCAGTAATGTGCTGTTGTTCAGCAAGCAGAATAATTTTTTAAATGCCATTCTTTTTACAAATAATCTGAATTCCATATTTAATCCCAGAGAGAGTGTAGGGACAGCTGCACTTGCCTATGCAGACCCCACAGAAACACTTAGCTCAGCTGTCTTTGTGGGCATGGTCTGGAGAGGACCCACTGGATTCTCTGGACTTGAGCTGGAGAGCATGAAGGTTTCTGTACAGGCTCCTGACCTTCTAGTTTTCGTCTGGGCACTATTAATGTTTCTAAGACTCCAAAAAATAAATAAGGGAAGAAAAAAGAGTAGGTGAGGCATCAACAAAATTACTGAAAAAAAAGAAAAAAGGAGAAATTATGTTGCCTAAGATAAACAAGAACATTAGGAAAGTGCCAATAGTGATATTCAAAAGTTCTAAGCCCTTCTCTTCACTCAAGGTACAGCTCAGAATACTGGTATAGATGCAAATCATGCGTTGTTTTACTCTTTCTTTATTATAGAATAACATTGTGATTAAGGGAAAATTTGTGATGTAAGTAAGAGAGAAATAAACTAAAGGAAAAGATAAAATAATACAATATTAAAACTTATCTTGTGAATATAACTTTATGACTATGGGATATACTAAGATGTCTTAAAGTTGATCTGGAAAGTAGGTGCCAAATAAGAATAAGATAGTATAACACAGCTGACATGAGAAAAGGATCTGGAGACAGATGAGTCAGGTTTAAAATCATCCTATTCCTTTTTTGCACAGCTTGAGGTCAAATTCAGACCCAGATCAAAGGAGCAGGAATAGTATCTGCCTCTTGAGATGTGAAAACTGAATAAAGCACTGAAACATGTTAGCTTGTAGACTATTACTAGTTAGTAATAATCACTAACTGCTGTTTTAATGTATCATTCACATGGATTGTAGGATGCTTCTTTATTTTACATAACAATGAAGCAATACTACTGACAAACTACGGCACAAATATTTTCTATCACTTAGACTTTTAGCTAGTTATTAATGAAAAAATATTTCAACATATATGAAAAGTTGTCTCATATCAATGCATGAGAAGACAGTGGAATGAATCTGACATAGCTTTCCCATGTACATATATAAATACACCATAGTGAATCTCACCATAGTGTATGTCCACAAAAAAGAGGTCCTAATTAGAACAAAATATATTCCATGCTTGTATAATTATATTAAAATAGAATGGAATGACATGTATAACTACAAAGAACCAATAAAGAAACAGAGAAGGAAAGTAGAAACAAAGTGTGGGGACAAGTGCGTGGACTGCTGCATACATGGCATATGTTAAGGGTACCTGAGTGGCAGGCCACTCCCCTCATGCTAGGCGTGTGAGCACAAACTGCTTACCCCATAAGCACAGCCCTTGGCATGAGGCCATGTGTTGGAGTCCCGGAGCTTGCTCCACAGCTTACTCCTTGATTGGTCGCTGCAAGGAGATTTAGCAAGAAATTGTATTGGTGGCTGCCTACAATCTGCCTAGCTACTGCCCAAGTATATATACATGGTAACTATGCAATAAAATCAGACCTGCTTCCTGCTTGGTCTCAGGAGGTCTTGATTAGGGATTCCCAAACCACACTCTCCTCTACCCTGTTCTGTGGACCTCCTTGATGGACAAGAGAGCACATGCAGTGTTCTGTGGACCTCCTTGATGGACAAGAGAGCACATGCAGCAAAGTACATTTTAAAAAGTATTCTAAACCCAGATGCCCTTCAATAGATGAATGGATAAAAAAAATGTGGCATTTATACACTATGGAATATTATGCAGCACTAAAAAATGACAAAATCATGGAATTTGCAGGGAAATGGATGGCACTAGAGCAGATTATGCTTAGTGAAGCTAGCCAATCCCTAAAAAACAAATACCAAATGTCTTCTTTGATATAATGAGAGCAACTATGAACAGAGTAGGGAGGAAGAGCAGGAAAAAAAAAGATTAACTTTAAACAGAGACATGAGATAGGAGGGAAAGGGAGAGAAGGGAAATTGCATGGAAATGAAGGGAGACCCTCATTGCTATACAAAATTACATATAAGAGGTTGTGAGGGGAATGGGAAAATAAACAAGGAGAGAAATGAATTACAGTAGATGGGGTAGAGAGAGAAGATGGGAGGGGAGAGGAGGGGGGATAGTAGGGAATAGGAAAGGTAGCAGAATACAACAGTTACTAATAGGGCATTATGTAAAAATGTGGATGTGTAACCGATGTGATTCTGCAATCTGCATTTGGGGTAAAAATTGGGAGTTCATAACCCACTTCAATCTAATGTATGAAATATGATATGTCAAGAACTTTGTAATGTTGTGAACAACCAATAAAAAAAATTAAAAAAAATAAAATAAATTTAAAATGAAAAAAAAATAAAAAGTATTCTAAACTTTCTTCCATTCAGAGAAAACTCTCTTGAACCATTTTCATCAAATATTATACAAGATTTCTCCCCATCATCATCCTCTGTGCTAACATGAGTATCTGGTAGAATAGCATTTCTTACGAAAGTCCCACACTGTTCCTCATGAGATCATCTTTCCAAGCCACTAACAGCCTCTCTTCTAGTGTTGATGTCAGTGTACCATTATTAGGTATCAATAGATAGTTTTTAGACCAACTTTATGTGTGTACATATGGTCAATAGTGTTTTTACACTATCAATTTTAAGATGCGTTTCTGTTTTAAAGATTTATATAAGACTATCAAATTATTATTAATGGAATAGTCTATTTTTCTATGTGACTGCCCCATTTCACAAATAAAATCACGGTGGCTCATCTGCTGTGTTTTTGGTCTATTATTAAGGAAATCTGTTTAAATATTGTATTATATAAGCTGACCAACTCCACTTATTCTATACCTAGCTATTAGAGCAATTTGTGGAATATTGTAATTACTATTTATATGCTATAGTGAACTCCCATAATTATATGTTGTGTTCCTGTCTATTTGAATATTGGTGTAACTTACTTATACCAGAAGCAAGGCATAGTCAACTGTGATACAATTTCCAGTTCTCTGCCTTCTCCCAGTTCCTCATTTTGGTCTATTCAGATATCTACCTTATACAACCACTCCCTAGTGACAAAATCCCTCTAGGACAGTTAGAGAAAGCACTTGATTTGCCCCACTGACCCACCCTTCTCCTGTAAACTGTACAGATACAGGCAGTTACTGCAGTCACAGTGTGAACTGCTGGAAGCCTTATTACTTGTAGAAATTAGAATTCCCCAAAGGAAGCCTGTTGGGTAGTACCCTGAACCCCAATAAGGCTTTGGTTCTCAGATATCCCTCCTCCCTCCCCATCCCCCTGCACCAGCTACTTTTCTCTATGCCTTTGGACCTGTAGGGTATACTGCACTCTTCTCTCTGGGACCTCTAAGTGATACAATGCTGCTGTTATATCATGTGTTTTATTGAATTGCCTTCTGTGTCTCACTTGACAATATCCCTGAACACACCTGTCACTATGTTCTGTTAGAGAGTGGATATGTTGGTTTGAATAAATGAACAGATACAAGTCAAATAAGAGTCACAAGGGAGTTTTCCAGTATGAACTAGTTTCCTGCAAGAGGAACAATTTCTTACTGATCATATGTTGAAGGCATGAAGCTAGCCACCAGAATAAAGAAGTATCTCATGAAAGGCACATATAGATATGGCACATATAGTGTCCACTAAAACAAACAAACAAACAAACAAACAAAAAACCTAAAAAATATATATTTAAAATTATACCTTAAAAATAGCTTGAGTTTATTCAAAGACAAATCCCAAGACCAATTACAAATAAATAATACAAGGAGAAATAATTTTATAAGCTATGGTTTAAAACTCCATTGAGAAATAAGGCAGAAATGGTAAAGTGCTCTTTCAAAGTGTGCACCAGAATGCAGGCTTTCTAAACACTTAGAAAAAAATTATAATGAGAATTTCTGCTCTACTCTTGAAGCTGCATTCCAAATTTAAGCATCTAATTTTTTTTTCTTCCCCATTCATCTTTCCAGTCAAATGGATGTTGCTCCTATATAATACATCCACTTCTGCATTGGCTGATCACTTAATGATCAGCCAATGCAGAATTGGATGTTTATGGTTTCATAAAATGTGTTGTTATGCCCACTTGCTACTGTGGACTTTGGACACTTATAAATTGGTTTTGTGTTTTGTTTTGTTTTGGGTACTGGGAATTAAAACCAGGAGTGCTTAGCCATTGAGCTGTATCACCAGAACTTTTTATTTTTTTATTTTGAGGTAGGATCCTGCTAAATTGCTGAGGCTGGCCTCTCTAAGTTTCTGAAGCTGTCCTTCAACTTGCAATTCTCCTGCCTTAGCCTCCCAAGTCGATTGGATTACAGGTGTGTGCCACCATATCTGGTGGGCACTTATAAATTAGATGGACTTTTGTATGTTCATTAATGAGCATTTTGAATGAGAAGAAATTCAATTTATGATTTAAGATTTTGACCGAAATGTGCATCTATTAATCCAGTATCAGGAAGGCTGAATAAAGTTAAGAACATGTCTGATCTCAAATACATGACCCATGAATTTATTGGATATCCTCATCTATTTGAATGAGTATGGAGATAGGGTATTGGTTTCTTGACTCATGATGTGATCTGACTTTGGGATGTTTGCAATGGCACCTTTCTGGTGGCCAGATCAGCCTCTGTGAAGTCTGCTAATATAGTAGGCTGTTGAAAATGACACCTTCCATGCTATCAGAAAGTAGTGTTTGGAGACTTGATGCTCCTTATTATATCTTTTGTGCCTGTGACATCATGTTAGTATTGTTTTGTGTTTATCACCTGTACTCTCTTAACTCTGAGCACTCAGCTCATTGACCTCAATTTGTCACTTTGAGATGGGTCATTATTTGTCTGGATCTATATGTGGCCTTTATAAAAGGTGGGGGCAGTGCCTGGAAAAACATTAAATCACAGCATACATCATTATAGATTATAATGTAAACATTGAAATTAAGAAGTAGAGAGGATTGACAAGCCAATATCTATTATAGGAACTCCAGTTAAGATGAAATACACAGAATAAAATTCTGTGGGTTCATGTGGATTTTGAGTATGTATGTCCCTTCTCAAAGAGTAAAGTGTGAGCTTAGAGGGTTGAGAATGTTTCTTAAATTACAAATGTCCAAAATAAAAGTACATACATATCTGCTATCCTGATCTCAAATGTGAGAAATGTGGTCTAGGTCAGCTGTGTCGCTCACTCCAGATCTCCATGAACAGAAGCTGATTTTTGCAATGAAGTTATGCTGAAGAATGGAGAATATGCCCCAATATTACAGAATATAAAATAAAGAATGCTAACTATGGATATCCATGATGTGCAGGGTATAGTCCCGCTGGTTTGAGTATGTGGAGCCAGTGGGCAGACTTCCCTGCTGTGGAGTCTTTGTTTATTCAGCACATGTGCAGTCATCATTTATGTTGTATCCATTTCTTAGATCACTGAGTGGGGGCTGAAGATATGTTCCATCCTTTAAAGTTTTTTTTTTTTTTTGCTTTGAACTGAGATTTCTTCACCTGTGTACAAAACATTCCAAAAAACTGACTGCCTTTACTGGACAAAAATCTTTTATCTAAATGGTCAGTTATGTCCATAACTAAGGATTAGACTAAACCACCATGATAACATTTTTGGTTTATTGAATGTAGTCTACCACCAGGACAATACTTTTGCAATGGTGTTTAGGTGTGGCAATGGGTAACATAATTCCAGAATGTGAATGATAACATAACTACATGGTCCCAAAAAGAATTCTTGATGGAGTCTACAGAACAAAAATTATTGGAGGGATTTTTCAAATAATTAAAGGTACAGTTAGTAGTCTTTCAAAAACTTAAAGAAGGAAGCCCTGTGTTAAGGAAATACTCTGCTAAATGAAAAAAAAAGATTATTTATGGTTACTATCACTGACAGTTCTCAACCAAGGTGCTATACTTTGGATCTTAATTTTATCTCCCAAAGACCTATGTGTTCTATGTGTTAAGGGCTATTTTAAGCAGTTTTTTTTTACTGCTATCACCAAAAGATCTGATCTGAAGAATTAGAAGAGGAAAAGTTTATTTGGGGGCTCCTGATTTCAGAGGTCTCAATCCATAGATGGCTGTCTCCATTTCTCAGGGCCCAAAGTGCAGCAAGATATCATGGTGGAAGACTGTGGTGGAGGAAAGCAGCTTGGAACATGGTATCAGGTAGTAGAGAGAAAGAGAGCTCCACTCAACAGAGACAAAGTATAAACTCCAAAGTCATGCATCCAACCACCCATCTCTACCAGTCACACCCCACTGGCCTACAGTTGCCACACTATCAATTGATTAATCCAGTTAATTCCTATCTGTGAATCAGTGCACGGGGTAAGTTTAAAGATATCATAACCCAATCATTTCACCTCTAAACCCTCTTGTATTGTCTCACATATGAGGTTTTGGGGGACACTTCCCATCTCAGCTAAAACGTTTTAGTTTTAGTCAGCTTTTTAGCTTCTGTGACCAAAAGACCTGCCAGGAACAATTAGAGAAGGAAAAGCTTATTTGGGGGCTCATGGTGTCAGAGATCTCAGTCCATAAACAACAGGCTCCATTACTCAAGGCCTGAGGTGAGGTAGAACACCATGGTAGGAGAATGTGGTGAAGGAAAGTGACCCAGGACAAGGCCACTAAGAATCAGAATGAGAGCTCTGCCCAACAAACAAAAGTTATGCCCCCAATAACCCTCCTACTTCAGTCACACCCTACTTGCCTACAGTTACCACCAAATTAATCAACAGATTAATGCACTGATTAGGTTAAGGTTCTTAAAATCCAATCTTTTCACCTCTTGCATTGTCTATCTTGCATTGTCTCACACATGAGCTTTTTGGGGATACCGCATATCTAAACCGTAACAAGGACTTTATCCTTAGCCCAGGTGGTAAGTAGAAACTTTAAAAGGTGAGGCCTAGTGGGAGGTTTTGTTTACTGAAGGTGTACCCTTGCAGGGGATTCTAGGGTTCCAGTTTCTTCCTCTTTTTTATTTTCATGTTGTGGCTATGAGGAGAAGAGCTTTGCTCCACCACATGCTCCTGTCCTGATGTGCTGCCACACCACAGGCCCAAAAGCAGTGAGGTGAAACTATTACAAATTGAAACCTCCAAAAATGTAAGCCAAAATAACCTTTTTCTCTTTAAAAGTTGATAATCTCGGGTATTTTATTGAAGTAATGGAAAACTGACTAAAACACATGGCTTCCCCAAATCATATTTCCTCAAAATGCTTTAGAGGGATCCTTCAGATCTCTTTCAGACAATGTCTGAAAACAATGCTTTGAGAGATGTGAGGCAAAGGGAGTTTTCTTTGAAGAACTGGTCTCTGACACACAAAATTTGACTATTAATGGGATATATGATGGGAGAAAAGAAAGAGCAGGAGGGTTCCTGCAGTTTTGAGGGTATTTACATGAAGCAGGTGCACCTGTGTTTAATAATCACGGAAGCTACTCTGATATTCTCTCTCTATGTGAACATTCAGGTCCTGAGGCATAAGGATTTGTGTGTGGGGGTGTGGGTGTGTCTGTGTTTGGGAATGGGGTTGCATCAAATTAATACCTTATAAAACAATATTATTTTGAGATAATTTCAGATTTATAGTTTCAAGGTGATATAGTTTCATGTACATTCAGCTTCCTATAATCTGTACACCTTATATAACCACAGTATATTAATAAAAACTGAAATGACAGTGGTACAAAACTCTTAAACTGAACTAAGAAATTTCTTCTCATTTTAACAGTTTTTCACTAATGCTATTTCTTTTTTCTATTTGAGGATCCGAATCAGAATCCCATATTAGATTTACTGTCAGGTGTATTAATTATTTGTTATTGCCTAACAAATTGTCACATAGCTTATCGGTTCAAACCTTCACATAGATTACTCACAATTTCTCTAGTCTGGAACGCAGATGTAGAACATGGCCAAGGCTGAGGTCTGAATTGAAGGCTCTGCTGGGAAAAAATCCCCTTCCAAGATGATGTGGTTGTCATTAGGATTCAGTTCTGTGCCCAAGTCAAGATGATTTCAGGGCTGGGGATGTGGCTCAAGCAGTAGTGCGCTCGCCTGGCATGCGTGCGGCCTGGGTTCGATCCTCAGCACCACATACCAAGAAAGATGTTGTGTCCGCCGAGAACTAAAAAAAATAAATATTAAAAAAAATTCTCTCAGTTTCTCTTTTTTAAAAAAAGATGATTTCACTAGAAAATGATTAAAAATTTTAAATAATAATACCATTAATTTACAAATGTTTTTGGGTAAAAGAACCTCCCCAAAAAGGAGGATAACTCATTCTGAGGCCAGTTTATTTCTGATACCCAAGTCATAAAAAGATATTATGAGAAAATAAAATTACAGATCAACAAAGACGGAGGCATTAGATTAGAAACTTTGTAACTACTAGAAAAAAAATGTGTAGGATCAACACTTCAACATAGAGATCCAGGCAATGGCTTCCTCAATAGGATTCCTAAGGCTCTGGAAATATTAATTTAATGACATGAGATGGCATCAAATTAAAAAGCTCTGCACAGCAAAAGAAACAACTAAAAGCATGAAGAGAAAACCTATGAAATGGGTGAAAAATAATTATTATCTAATCTTATGACAAAGCATTAATGTCGAGAATATATAAAGTATGCAAAAGACTTACCACCAAATATCTAAATAATCCAATCAATAAATGGGCAGATGAATTAGACAAACCTTCTCTACAGAAGAAATAAAAATGGCTAACAAATATGTGAAAAAAATGTTCAACATTGTTAGCAATCAGGGAAATGCAAATCAAAATTATACTGAGGTTTCATCTCACTCTAGTTGGAATACCAGGTATCAATAATAGAAAGAAAGAAAGAAAGAAAGAAAGAAAGAAAGAAAGAAAGAAAGAAAGAAAGAAAGAAAGAAAGAAAATAAATGCTAGAGAAACTAAGGGGAAAAGAAAGACTTTGCATTGTTGGTGGGATTGAAAATTAGTACAACCACTATGGAAATCAGTATGAAGTTTTCTTTAAATGTCATTTGCTGGAAAATGGATGGAACTTGAGGGTGTTATGTTAACCAAAATAAGCCAAAGTAAGAAAGTCAAGGTTCTATATTTTCTCTCACATGTGGAACTAGAGAGAGAGAGAAAAAGAAAATAGTGGTGTTGGAGGGGTAGGGATATCCCAAAAATAGAAGAGAGACCAGTAAAGTAGAGGAAGAGACAAGGGGAGGGAGAAGAAGAGGGAAAGAGGTGGTACTGGGGAACAAAATTGGCAGGAATATATTGTTATTGTTTGCACATGCAAACATGTAACAGAAAATCCCACTGTTAATGATGAACCAATGAAAAATTTTATAAAAGAAAAATATGCACCAATATGACTTTTTAATATACAGGCAAAAATATTCAAGGAAATATTAATAACCCAAACCCAGCAAAATATAAAAAATTAGTATATAGTATGACAAAGGGAAAGTGATTCAAGTATGCAGGTTTGGCTTAACATACAAAAATGATTGATGTAACATACTATTTAATAGAATAAAGGGCAAAATTGCATGATTTTTCTCAAAAGATGCAGAGAAAATATTTGATAAACCCAACCCTCATTTTTTATTAAAAAAATTCAACAAATTTGGCACAGAAAAAAACTTTCTGAATCCAAAAAGGGCATTCAAAACACTCACATAACATCATAAGTTTGTCTTGAAAACTTCAGTACTTTCCCCAAGATGAGAAATTAGACAGACAAAGATATCCATTGTGGCTACTGCCACTCAATCTTGTCTTGGAAGAAGTCATCAGGGATACTACAGAGGAAAAGTAACCACAAGGCATCTTATATTTCTTATTCAACTTTTCCATATGGAAAGCAAGCCAAAAGACATACATAATCTTGTAGATAGAAAAATCCTGAGGAATCTACAAAACATGATTGGAACTAAAAATGAATTCTGCACAATTGAAATACATACAATCTCTATAATTTTTTTCTACACAAAATTATTTAACAATCAAAAATGAAACTCAAAAAATTTAAAATAATATCAGGTAGCACACTTGTGTTCCCAGCTAATTGGGAGGGTGAAGAAGGAAGATCACTTGAACACACAAATGTGAAACCATTCTGAGCAACATATCAAGAATCTGTGTCAAAATAATAAATAAAAGTAGACATAAATAAAATAGCATCAAAATAAAAAATAGGAATACATTTAACAAGATAAGTGTAAGATATGTACACTAAAAGCTTTAAAAAGGTAATAAACAAGACGTAAATAAATTAAAAAATGTCCCAGGTTCATTGATCAGAAGACTTAATATGGTTAAATAAGCCAATATATTTGAAAGGATTTTAGAAATTCAGTGCAATCCCTAGTAAAATCCCATCTGTATTCTTTTGTAGTAATGAACAAGGTGATTCTAAAATTCATGTGGAAATGAAAGAAATACAGTATAGCCCAAACAATCTTAAAATATAAAAACAAAGTTGAAATACTCAACTCATACTTACTGCAAAGTAATATCAATATAAACATCATGGTACCTGTAAAAGACATCTAGATTAGTGGAACAGCCTTCAGTGTCCAAAAGTTAATTTTTATATATACAGTCAACTGATTTTACATTTTGTCCAAAATATTCAATAAAGAAAATATTTTTGAAAAATGTTAGAACAAGTGGATTTCACATATAAATTGGACTCCTCTTCCACACTGCATACATAGAAGACTGAAAACAAATCATTTATCCAAAGGTAAGAGCTAAAATTGGAAAACCTGTGGAAAAGAACATATGAATCAATCTTTATAGACTTAGTTGAAAAAATGGTTTCTATAATGTGAAACTAAAGGCACAAATGACAGAATAAAAATAGATATTTCAAACTTAATATGAATTAAACATAATATTCCATCAAAAGTGAAAAGATAACTCAAAAAATGGGATTACATATTTGGAAACTACACAGGAAAAGAATTTATTGCCCAGAATATATAAAATTTCTTATAACTCTTAAAACAAAAAAGTGAATATCCTAATCAAAATTAATAAATTATTTCAGTAGATTTTTCTTTAAAGAAGCTATATAATATCCAAGAAACACCTTAAATAGCTCAACATTTTTTCATCTTAGAGAAATTAAATAACTATGAGATATGTGTTACAAATCTAATGGGCATATCGATGAGCCAAAAAGAAGTTGGAAAAAGCAAAAACTGTGATTCCATTTAATTGACACTGTAGGAAATATAGAGATAGTAAAGATATCAGTGATTATTAGAGTTTTGGGTGAGAGAATGTTTAAATGAGTGAAATAGGATTTCTCTGAGGCAGTGAGATTTTGTATGATACTGTAATCAAAGACACATGATTCTTCTTTTGAAATACTACAGAATTTTATACCACAAGGAATATGCCTAAATGAATATAAATGAAAAAAAATAATGGTTTGGTGATCCCAAGAGCTATGAGGACAAAGCAATATAACTCTATTAGAAATATATGAAATGACCTTCCTGAAAGGAGTGAGGGAAATACGAACTGATCCAGGTAACTTAGGAAATAAGTTAATTTAGTTGGCTAAGGTTGTTTCCCATGGAGGTATGTGTTACCAATTCGGAAGCCACTATGCATGCATTTTTGGACTGAATGATCAAATAAATGGAGCCAAATTGCTGGAGAGTATTAGTTTAGGGGAATAAGTAAATTCCTGTGGAGTAGATAGATCATGTGGTGCTGGAGAAGAGTAGGTGTTCATGTTTAATTAAATATAAAGACATAGAGACTGTTATGGTTTAGATATGAGGTGTCCCCAAAAGTTCACGTATGAGACAATGCAAGAAAGTTTAGAGTTGGAATGACTGGGTTATGAAACCCTTAACCTAATCAGTGCATTAATCCACTGAGGGATAAACTGAGTGGTGACTGTGAACAAGTAGGGTGTGACTGGAGGAAGTGTGTTGATGGGGACATGCCTTTGGGGGTTTATATTTTGTTCATGAGCAGAACTCTCTCCTTTTGCTTCCTGTTGGCACACTCTTCCACCATGATATTCTGCCTCCCCTCAGGCCTCTGGGAATGGAGTCATCAGTATACGAATTAAGACCTCTCACCCTGTGAGCCCCAAATAAATTTTTCCTCCTCTAATTGTCCTTGTCAGGTCTTTTGGTCACAGCAGTGAAAAAGCACATGCATAGACATATTTATAGACATGTGTACATATGAGAGTTAGCATACAATATATTACTTTATGAGCTGACAAGGCTTAGAGTCAAGAGAGAAGAACCTTGGTGCCCAGATTTTATATTCTAATAACATCCTCCAACAAAATCAGTTAGGATTCAGTGAATAAATGAAGAGTCCTAGGCTTGGGCAGGTAATAAATACAAGTAGCCTGGAGCATCTTGTAGTGTTAGAAAGTTCAAAACACTTAAACATTGATTGCATATTTTAGAAAAGAAGAAGAGCTATATGTAATTTCCACCTTTTGAAACTTAAAAAGAAGAGCCAATTAAATACAAAGTAAGCAGAAGAAAAGGTAAAATATTGTAAAGACAGCAAAACAATATAATAAATACAGCCATTGGATTATGCAAATGATATTGACGACTTAACAGTCTCCATAACATAGAAGTATCTACAATTAAAATAAACTAAACAACAACAGCAACAGCAAAAACACCCAGACTGAATCTTTCCTTGAGAAGATGCAGAGGTGACTCCCCCATTAAATGAGAAAATATTCTTTAGGAATAATTAGCTAAAGGCATACTAACATGTGGTATTTTCCTTTGTTTCCTATGACAAATACTTCAAACATGAATAATCTAACAAAAAGAAATGTAGGTAGCTAAGGTTCATACATATTGAACATAGGTGGGGTATGCCATGCAATAGAAGAATGTCAAAATGCATGTTAGGGTGTGAGACGCACGGGAAAGTCATGAGGAGTGTACGAGACTATCACAGAAAACATAAAAGGACTTGAGGTGCAGACCTTTCAGGGTGTGTACCTATGCAGAAAACACCCCCCAAACCAAGCTCAGTCCCATGTCCCCACCTCCGGCTCCACTCACCCCCGCCCTGGCATCCCCCCACTCCCCCCACACAGCCCACCACCCGCGGTGCACACCCCCAGTATCCGCTGCCCCGCCTTGCCTTGTAGTACCGCTGGGTCTCTTCTCTGCGCAGCCTCAGACAAGACAGCTTCCCGTTAAGCTGTTCTCAGCCTCCGATGTATGGACACCAGGTGGCACTGTGAGCTGGCAACTCAGGATTTCTGATCCAGACTCACACATACCTATAATGTTTGGGGGATAGGAGTCTATACTCCAAGTAGGGTAGGGATCAGAGCCATGGAAAAAGGGAGGAGAACAAGAGCATCAAAGGCCCTGAAACTCCTAGTCTACCAGTCAGGCGGTTCTCTCTATCCCTCTCTACTCTGACTCTTCCCCAAACCCAACCCCTTCTCCCTCCTCATAATACTTAACTCCACTGGGCAGAGACCATTTTACTGGTTCTGTCTTCCTGTCAGGCAGACTTCATAGGCTGGGGTAATATTTCAAGGTACAAGATCCAGACATTAAAAATTCCACAGCACAGGATGCATTATTCTCTGAGCTGCTCCTCCTGCATCACTTCCTCACCCGGTGCCTCTCACCTGCTCAGTCCCCTTAGTTTAGACCGTCCTGTCCCTGCTGTGATTCAGATCCACTGGCCTCCCCTCATGTCCTGTCCTGGGTCTCACTGGACTGAAATCTCAGAGAATATGGAAACTGTTTATTGTACTTTGAGCACCACACAAGTAGTGAACAAAAAGCAAGAGACAGAAGATACCCTTCATTCTGCCCACTTTTCAATCTGAGGAAGACTTGAACAGTAACTTGTTTCTTTCACTTCTTTCTGTCCTCAAAGCAGGACATGTACCTTGACTTTCACTTCAGCCTTTTCTTTGGCCTCCCCATTCTCAAGCCGCCTTGAAGATCCTCTGATGGACCATTCTGCTTCTCATCTCATCTATACCTCATCTTTCCTTCTGGATAAATTTGCCCTCTTAGACCAAGTGAAATATTCTTGTCTTCCAATATTCAAACCTATTATTCTGTTTCCTTGGACAAATATCTTCAAATCTGTATTTGTTACCACATTTTGTTTGTATTATTTTGTGAATTTTTTTTCAAAAGTTATAACCATGTCTGCTAACCTTATAGAATCATGACATGGTTTTCATTGCCTTCACATGAACAAACATGTCCTGAAATTTCTATCATCCTCTGAGAGATGACTTGCATCAAAACTTGTACAATTTGTATTAATAAGAAATCACACAGATAATTATAGAACTAAGTGAAAACCTGAGTAAACCCTCTAGTTTCATTTGCTTCTGGTTACTTGCTCTTAGTTGACTTTAAAAGTAACTTTGAAGGTAACACAGCTGCACAATTTGACATAAATCTCCCAATAGTTTTGCTATAGATAACACCTCTGAGGTGTGGATAATGGTGATAACATTTGCCTAGGTTACTTTTCAGGGATTTGAAGGTCACTGTTGTTGAAATCACTGGCCCTTCACTTGAGCTCCTGCAGATATCCTATGAGTGATTTCTTTGAAGTTAGGAGGACAAAAATTGCCCTCAGATAATGCTAAGCCACCCACCATTTTCAGAACATGTGTCTTATGAAGAGCTATGAAGCTATGGAGAGAAGACAAAACCGTGCAGACCACGGTTTACTTCACCTCCAAGCATCATTCCCTTTGCCATAAAACACTTCTTTATTTAATAAATATGGCTAAACTCTCTCCTTGGGGGAGTCGGATTTAACACTTGCTCTTCTGTTCCCACATTTGGCTACCTCATGAATAGACTTTCTCTTTTGTAAAACTAATTGCTTCAGTGATTAGCATACTGGGCAGCAAGCAAAATTACCCTGGTTTGGTAATAATGGTATAGCCTCTTGTATTTAAAAATGTTTCTTTATCATTTCTGTTCATGACACAGAGGGTAATGTTAAGATATTCATACATCTGGATCAAAATATGATTCAGAAAAATCAGAATGCCAAGATATTTATGAAATAATTCATGAATTAATTTCAACATATGAAAAAAAATTATGACCTTATAATTGTAGAAAGATTTTTAAAAATAAGTATAAAATGAGGTTACTATGGGTATAATAGTTTGACAGTGATATTGTCTTTACTTTTAGATCTGTTTTAAATCTTTGTTTCATTGACGTACAGTCAAGACTTAGCCACTGTGCCTAGAGCAATTCTGACTTTCTCCTTCCTGTTACAAATGCCAGTGCCATTGTCTGTCTTTTTAATTTAATTCACATTGATCCTCATTCGCCTTAATGTTTCAAACTAGACTCCTATAGCCAGAGGTATAGTAATGATTGAATTATTGCAGGAGGAAGGCACCTAGAATTTTGAAAAATCTAATAAGGATTGAACATGTCTTGTCATATGGAAAACTAAACAAAAGGACAAAGTATACAAATTGGTGGTTGCAAGACACTGCTTATCAAAATAGTAAAGGGCATCCAATAAGAGTTGAGAGATGTGAAACAATCATGGAAGCCCTAATTTGCTCTAATTTACAGCTTCAACAAGATGTCTAGGCTCTGGTGGGGCAAGGTTCTTAGCAGAATTTCCAAGTTATGGTGAATATGCTGAGAGCCTGGAAGAAATAGTTGGCCCAACTTCTAGAATAGCATTCTTTAGAATGCTCAGAATTGGAACTCTTAAGATTGTCAAAACACCCTGAAGTGCTTTGCATTACTAACCGGAGGAGAGGGGAATCACTTGAAAGGATTAGCTATCTTTCATACTTACGTATCACTTTGTAAAACTCATCATCTCCTCAGCCAGATTGAAAAACTTTAAGATTCAAAGCACATTTGAGAGAAAACAAAGAAAGTTTTCTTTCAGCAATGGAGAACGATCCTTGATGAAATGCAGTCTCCTGGATCCATTAAGTGATATTACAGGAAAAATGTGAAATAATGAGGCTGTTCCATGTAATGTCTCATCCCAAGGCTTAATATTTATTGGCATACAAAAATGTACAGCACAAAATAATTCGGAGTCCACAATATCTGGTATCTGACTTACAGTTATTATGCATGCAAAGAAAGATACAAATGTGACCTATAATTAGAAATATTTTAATCATTTAAGACTGAATGAGAAGTTGTACAGATGTTAGGATGAACATTTAGAACAATTACTATGACTGTTTTCATATATTGAAAAGGATTTTTTAAATCATTTCACTCCATACATTGAAAAATTAAAAGATGTGATATATGTGTGTGTGTGTGTGTGTGTGTGTGTGTGTGTGTGTGAGAGAGAGAGAGAGAGAGAGAGATATGTATCACACACATATATATATAAAGACCCAAACTAAACTTTTAGGGAGGAAAACTACAATGCAAGTGATGTTTACAAGTACACCGAATAGAATTTACTGAAGATTATATAACAAAATTAGAAGCTGCATTGGCTTTTCAATCAGGTCTGCAGATGCCCAGGATAGCATTGCTGCCTTCATTTCCTATCTGTCTCTTTATTAGTTTGAATTATATTCCTGCTCAGCTGTGCATGTAGATGGCTAGTATAAGTTTTATTAGTCCTAAATTTACCTAACATATTTCAAGCCTCTTAAGGCTGAGTACACCAAGATAAGAGTAAGTTATTTTCAAGATTTTTCAAGGATATTCAACTGACAGCTTTTACAACATCTTGACTCCTGAAGTGGCTCCCTAGAAGTCTTCCCTAGAAGTCTTCCGGTTCTTGTCCTTCACCTTCCAGGAATAGCGGAGATTTGTGGGCATAACATTCTAAAATGAAACATCCCTCCTAAAGACAATCAATTGTGTCCTGGGAACAGAATTATCCCCTCAGGGATCACAGCTCTGATAAACATCCTGCCAAACAAATGAAAATTGCTCCTCAAGCGATAAGGACTCCTCCTCACAGAACCAGAATTGAGATAATGATCAACCAGACCACAAGTTGACCTAGACTGTTAAAGTACACACATCTTTTGTTCTCTGCCCAATTCTTCCTTGTTTAAACCTAAAGGTTGTGCCAGTGTTTCAAAGACAGGACTGAGACAGTTGATCTTATTTACATTCTTAATATAGTGATACTGAAAGGTTTTTTTTTTTTTTCCTGATTTTCACTATTCCTTTTTCCTTCTGAATTTGGGGGTAAGTATCTGGGTTTGATTCTTTGAGATCCCCTCCCCCCCAAGTTAGTCCTCTAGCCTAGGACTCCACAGCTTGACTTTGTAAAAGACTGGTAGAGAAATTTTAATTTTATGCAAAATAAAATATAGAAGGAAAGATAATCAACAGAAATGAAAGTAGAATCAGTGAGCTATAGGACAGGTTCACAGGCCTAATATATGCGTAATTGGAGTAAAAATTTGATAAAAAATATAAACATACACATTCAGAAACTCATTGAATTTCAAACACAAGAAACATGAAGATATCTATAAAAAGCATATCATAATCAAGTTGTTCCAACCAGTACTTTAAAAAAGATAAAACATTGATATGGAATAATAGAAGAGAGACAACAGATCTCTCATTAGAAAGAGCACAAGCAAGACTACATTGTGGTAATATTGTTAAAGTACTTAAAAGCAAAAAGAGTTAATTTAGTACTCTATAAAAATATGAAATATTTTCAGAAACAAAGAAAATATAAGCTTTAATAACTTATCCTTTGTTAACCCTCATTACAAGAAATTTTAAATTTCAAGCAGAAGGAAAACAGTAACATATGCAAATTTAAATCCAAAAAAATGAATAAATGAAAAACAGAACAATCTATGATGACTATATATATAAAATATCTTTAGCATCTAATTTACTATTTAGACAATAATAATAATATTGTGATGTAAATTTACAAGCAAAAGTAAAACGCTGGAATATTTCACAAAAGTTAGGAAGGGTGGTTCTAGGGATTGAACCCAGGGGTGCTGTCCTATTGAGCTATATATCTAGCCCTTTAAAATTAAAAAAAATTGAGAAAGGGTCTTGCTAAGTTTCACAGGCTAGCATTGAACTTGCAATCCTCCTACCTTAGTCTTCTGAACAGCTGGGATTACAGGTGTGTGCCCCTGCATCCAGCTAGGGCCCTTATACATTATACAAAGTGGTAGGATATCATGAAGGTAGAATATGATAAATTAAACATGTACACAATAAATCATATATCAATTGGTAAAATAATAATAAGAATTATAGATAATAAGCTAGTAAGGAAGAGAAAATTGAATTATTAAAGCACTATATTATTTCTAAATAAGACATACAAAAAAGGAAAATGGATCAAATGATCATGTTGAGTGCAAAGTATTTAAATACACATACTCAAAGACTGTCAGAGTACACAAAAGAGCGAAAGCTTGAAGAAATACTCTTTCAAAATAAAGGTAAAACTTGGATAAAGATAGAAGGATAAATATATGACTTTATAACAAATATCAAATGGAAGTTTTAATGGTGATATCAATAAAAGTCAATACATATTTTACATAAAACAGTGAAATAACACTAAACAGTGAATATAAAGAAGTGTATTTGTTAAATATTTACCTATTTTTCAACCAGAAATAGGAAATATAATCCTTTAGCATCAAATGTCAGATATTTAAAATGTGTGAGGTAATAACTGATAGAATCTCAAGAAGAAATAGATAAATTCAAAAGTATAGTTGTAAATTCCAGTATCCTACACTCAATCTCTGATAGAATAATAAAGTATCAATTTACTTGAGAAATAACATATCAATAGACATAAATAATATATGGGCAACACTATTCATTATTTGATCCAATTTGTGCTTATAGATATGTATGCACCCTCCAACAGCAGTAGAATACTGTCTCTTTTCAAGTGACCGCCAAACATTAAACAAGATCAACCACATTCTAGAACAAAAACCCAGACTAAATTTGAAACATTCAAAGGAAACAAATGCAACACTTCATTCTAAATAAAATTTGTCAGCAAATAAGAACCATCCAAAGTCCAATGAGGGGAACATTCTCAATTTGGTAAATATGATAAATCTAAAACCCAAGTCCATACTTAGTAAAGACTGATGGTTTTGCCTTAGGACCGAAACAAGGGAAAGAGGAAGGGAGGGGGTAAAAGAAGGAATAGGAAGGGAGGAAAAGTGGGGGAGTGAGGAGGACCAGGTAGAGGGAGACTGACAGGGAGAAAAAAAGGAGGCTGAGAGGGAAGGAGGGAGGGAAAGAAAGAGGAGAGAGGGATAAAAGGAGGAAGGGTAAACAGGTAAGAAAAGAAGAAGTAAATGTACTTTTAGATGATATATCTATGTAGAGTATTTCAAGAAGCAATCAAACACTCCTATAAGTAATAAATGAATTTAGCTAGGTTACAAATATACAATTAATAAGGAATATGAATGTATATGTGCATGTACAGATTTTGTGGTGGGATGATAGAAAATGAGAAACTCAAAACACACCCCATGGACAATAAGAACAACAAAACATAGGAATAAATATAACAAAAATTTTACAGTATCCTTATGCTGAAAATTATAGATCAATAGCAAAAGAATAAGCACAAAAATTTCATGGCCACAGGAAAGTAGAAAGTCATACCTTGTTCATAGAAGACTTCACCTATCAAAAATATCAATCATTCACCAGTTTATGTATATGTGCAAAGAAATTCCTAATACAATCCTAGTAATTTCTGTGTAGACATTAACAGCATTATAAACTTTATATAAAAATGCAAATAAGCTAAAATAGCTAAAACAATTTTGAAAAAGAATAATGAAGTTGCCTCCAAATCACATTGCCTGATTTTAACATAAGTACAGAACTACAGTAGATAGATACTGTGGTATTGTGAAGACCACAGATAAATATCAATGCAACAGAACAGAATGTAGAAGTAGACCCAGACAATAATACCCAAAATATTTTTGACAAAGGTACAAGAGGGTTCAGTGGAAAATAAATGTGTCAGCTTTAGACCTAACACACACACAAAAGCACAAAAAGGACCTCAACCTACACTTTACACTTTATGCAAATATAAACTCAAATGGACCATCTATTTAAATTTAAAATGTAAAACTATAAAACTTCTATAAAATAAAATGAAGGAGAAAACCTGTTGACCTAAAGTTAGGAGAATATGTATTATATATGACTCCAAAAACACAATCTATCAAAGAAAAATATCAATAAACTAAACTTCAAAATTAAGAAATTTTGTTTTGTGAAAGATAGAAGAATGAAAATTCAAGGTGCATAATAACAAAAATATTTGCAAATTATATGTATTAGAAATAGTTCATATCCAGAAATTATAAAGAACTCCCTAAATAGTAAGAAATAAATTCTTCTTTTGAAAATGGGAAAGTGTGGACTGGAACTTTAGTTTAGTGGTAAAATGTTTGTTTCACAGCATGTGTGAGACCCTGAGGTCAATTCCATGCACCACCAATCAACAAACAAATAGAAAAGTCTTGCACAGAAATTATACCAGAGAGAAGACATGGATGGCACCTCACTGATATTTGGGAAATTCAAATTAAAGTCACCATGAATTATCATTATCTACATTGAAACAATACCAAAAGTTTTGGGAATATATACTGGCAATATATATTGGTGCAGTTACTCTGGAAAACCATCTAGCAGTTATAAAATTAAGAATATACTTCCATATGACCCAGCAATCTTATACTAGGACAGTTATCCTAAAGAAATGAAAAATTATGTTTACATAAAAACTTGGACATGAGTGTTCACAAAGTCTTATATATAATGATATACCCACACAATGGAATACTACTCAGTAATACAGAGCAATACACTATGGATATATGAAGCTAATCAGCTGGATTTCAAAACATCAAGATGAGTTTAAAAATAACCTCAAGAGATTACCTATATATGATTTCTTTGATATCATATTCTTTAAATTATAGAGTCATGGAGATCAAATCAGTAGAGGTCAGAAATATGAGTTTATAGGAGGGTATTACTAACACAGGGTAATGAGAGTTCTTCAGGGAGGATGGGGAGTGATGAAAAAGTTCTATATCCAGAATGTGATGGTTATTACACAAATATATAATTTTTAGAGCGTATCTAAAAGATTGTTGAAAATTGAAGAAGCTGTGTTGTTTAGTTAACAATATTGTACCATTGCCACTTCCCAGTTTTGATCAGGGTAATACAGTTATATGATATCATTTTGGGGATGGCTGAAACATATGTGAAAACTGTTTTCATGGTCTCTTAGGTGTGTCATTTTAAAACATAGTTTATGATTCTATAATGCTAAGCAGATTCCCAGCAAGAACTGGTATGTTTTTATGTGCTCAATTCCCTAGTGCTCTCATTCTCTCAAGTGCATTAAGCATATACTTTGAACAGGAAAATGTTTTTCCTCTTTAAGATATCAATTGACAACACAGCATTTAAAAAAATTAACACAGCCTTTTATACCAAATTTGAACTTTTGCTTTGGCAAAACTGAGGATTCCTGTTTTAACCTTGAGATTCTGCATCCAAATGAACATAACATTGATATTTAACTTTGTAGGCTGCCACTTCCCATTCATGAACACATTTAAGGATAACCCAGATAGGAATTATTCTGAGATATATCTGTTCTACACTAGCTGGGTACCAAGTTGGATATCAAGAGAAAACTACACTGTAATACTTTCAAAATTTATGCTTACAGTAAAGGAGATGTGATAAACAACAACAGAGAACAGTGAGACAGAATGTATCACAAAAGTCTCATATTAATGTTGTTTTATGCTTAAAATTCAATGTGGCTGTATGATATTGTATGGATTAACATCATAATCTGGTCACAAGTGAGACTATGACCTTAATAAATGTGCTCTCAGTTTTAATATTGCATCTACAAAATTTTGAAGTGCTTATATGTTTTGTTTTTATATCTAAGATAATAGTAAAAAACTTATGGGACTAATTATTAAGATAATACCTAAGAATTATTCAGTGTGTCAAAATTTGATCAAAACTTTTTCCCTAAATCATGACATACCACAGATAGTAACTGTTAACAGCCCTAATTCAATATAAAGTGATTTTATCTACAGTAAAATACTAGTCCCCTTTGGTAAATTCACAATTCAAATGGAAGATACATAAGTTAGACAAGAATATTTCACAACTATTTGATACATATAAATGACATCTGTCAAGAGATGAATTAATACTCCTCATAACTTTTCTCATCTCATCCTCCATAATCAGAGGAATAAGATGAACCTCATGGTTAGAGGCATCCTTTATATTAAGGATGGTATATATATATATATATATATATACATATATACACACATATATATAATATATATAATAAAGTATATATAAAAATATATACTATATAAAGTATATATAGTATATATTTATATATAAATATACATCATATATAAAAATATATATAATATATATAAAGTATATATATATATTATATAATATATAAAATCATCAAAGAACAGATAGGGGATTTTGTAAATATATTATAGTTTATTCTTAAAATAGATTATTGTACAAACATTGGAGATATATCATTGGTTTATGAATATTTCAACTTCCACAATTCAAGACTAGAAAACAACAAGACAGTGAGATGATATTTATTCTACACAATGGTGAAGAGGATGGTGTTGTAGAGAAAAGAGCAGGGGATAGTATTCTATAATTAATGCCTCTGTAACTTTTCAGTGTTCTCACCTCTGCAGTGGTATAATGATGATACATACTATATATTTTTTCTGAATATTATTTCTAACCAATTAAAGGTGTACTAATAACAATGCATAACAATGCCATCAGAATATATCTAGCTGAAATCAACAAGATTAATCATTGGTTTATATGCTACATAAACAAAACAAATACATTTATGTATGTATTTTGTAAGCATAGCTTTTATAAGGCAGACATCAAAATATGAATGAAGGTGGTGGTAACTGCAGGATTCAGAGTCTAAATAATGTTCTTTCGTTATATACTTTTGACTAGGTATGCTTTAAATTCATCAATAAAATTTCTTCCTTCAAAATAAGAACGTTAACATATCAAAATAATTACTGACATATAGTTCCGGCTATTTTCCACATAATTTTAGGGCTATGGAAATAGAGATAAACATTTTTTTACTCTCATTATAGGGAATTTAGTGTTACTAGGATTCTCCCTTGCTTCTGTTTAGCCCTTATCTTTGTTAATATTCTTCTATAAGAATTTTAAAATACAGAAATAAGAGGTAAAATGCAAATAACTTACAACACATAAGAAAGAAAACAGACCTAGACTTATTTTATGTGACTTGCCAGTAAATAAGTTTCTGCAATAAACACAAAAGCTTGAGGTAGGAGATGGCGCTGGAGGAAAAAAAGGTTGGGCTAAATCAGAAACAAAATCTTTTAGTGAAGGACATCTGCACAGAGAAGCAGTTGAAAAATAAAACCCATTGGTTGTTTTTTAACTTTTTAGTTGTAGATGAACACAATACCTTTATTTTTATGTAGTGCTGAGGAAGGAACCCAGTGCCCCACACATACCAGGCAAGTGCTCTACCACTGAGACACTACCCCAACCCCATTGGTTTTTTTGATACTAATCAAGTAACTTATGTCATTTTAAATCAAATTAAAATTTAACAAAATCCTGGGGGGGAAATTAAAAGGCTTTAATTTGAAGTTAAGTGTTATCCTGACAATATCCACAAGATTTTAAAGACAATGTGTAAATTTATGGGATATCTCCCTCCTGGAGATTTTTGAGTAAATGAAAACTTAGAGGGGTAAAAAAAAAAACAAAAAACAGAATCAGTACCGAAACATAAAATGACAATTAACGTTTACTTCACATTAAAGAAAATAAAAAATACAATCTAAATATTTGAAAAAATTCTAACAGAAGTAAAGTAGAATAAAAGGCACTAACACTAAAAATAAATAATAAAAATATCAGCAAGTTTATGGAAATTTTCATATATATAATTGATGAATATAAAAAATCGCCATACACAAAACACTTTTACGTTTTCCAGAAAAAAAAAATCAATCCTTTTATATGTCGGGGAAAAAAGAAAAGAAACAAACAAACAAACAGGGTCCACACTGCCAGGGTTCGGTAGCCGCGGGGATTTGAGAGCTATGATTTGTCACCGTCGCCGGGAAGCAAACTTCAGGGCAAACTCCTAGCGAGCGCCTTAAACTTGAACACGCAAGGTAGAAGTTGCCGAGACGGAAGCCGGGAAAGACAAAGGCACTACCCTTGTCCTTCGCACCAATGTCATTAGTGTGCTCAGAGAAACGGCCCTTCTGGGCCGCCATCCTTCTTGGAATTCACGTGACCTTCCCACTGCGCTCTGCGAGCTTGCCTGCCAGCCTGATCAAGACGCTTTTCCTGCGCCCGGTTTCTTCTCTGGCTAGCTGATGGCGGCGGTCCCGGTATACACCGGCCGGGTGCGGGAAAACAGCGGTTCACAGGGTGTTCACTCCAGGCTATTAAAAGTCAGGATTCAAACAGTTTGAGAAAGGCTCAGTCACTCAGAGCAGTATCAAATGTGTTGGACTTTTTTTTTTTTCAAAGAGTCTGTGTCAGGACAAAGCATTTCGGGTCTCATTGTTAAGAAAACGCTACAGTCTATGGATTCCGTTGCTACATTCTTACAGATCAATCCCGAAATTGTAAACCTTAAATGTTAAGGGAAGAGAGTCCAGAGTAGCCCATAACCTAATAAAATATCGAAACAAATTTTGTACAATCAAAAAAAAAAAAAAAAAAAAGACCCAAAGAATCAAATTATTTAAAATTGTGAAAAATGACACTGTCCTACATCTTTCAGGGGAATCTGATCTTATTTTTCACTCAATATATTTTCTACAGAATAAGAACTTGACAATAAAAATTGATACTCCAAAGTGGATGAGTAATTTGAAGATGTGGGATTTTTTTTTCAGGTCTTCATTCATAAAAGAACGTTAGATTCTCCCCCTTTTACTAGACATAAATACTGTATATTTTAAATTAAAATAGCAACGCATATTTTACTATTGGGAATAAGAAATCAAATATTTATGCTGTGTATAAACTACTAGTAATGTTTAAACATGATCTAGTAAAACTACAAATAAGATAGACAAATATTTGGAAAACATTTGCTATGTGTGCTGTGTGGTACTTCTCAGTTTAATAGCTATAATGGCCTAAAGTTGATAAGAAAAATAAATCAACCTAATTTAGAAATGCATTAAGTCATATGAACAGGCAGTATCCAAAGAAAAATAAATAAAAACAACAAACAGTAGATACAGAAAACAAACCAACCAAGAAAAACTAAGCAGATTACAGAAGCCATTTTAGCATGAATGGGGAAAAATATTCAAGCTTGAAAATTGCATATTTAACTTGTACTTACATCTTTTAAGTGGGATACATATTGCTGCAGTTTTTCTAGACTCTATTATTACTGATGTGTGATGTTTAAAGATTATTCCCTACTGCATTTTCTGCAAGGCTGGAAAATAAGAAATCAAGTAAATATTAATTTTCCATAGACAAATAAAAGGACATACGTATTTTGGGATAAAAATACAAACTGAAATAATAAATCTGTATAATAATGACAAGGAAAGAGCACACTGTGAAGTTCTGCAAATAAAATATGTGCAAAATAAAATATGAATATATATGTATATATATATTTCTATTAAATATAGATTTCTCCATGTAGGTTTTGTAGAAATATATATATAGGTGGATATAGATTTTGTCGAATGTAAATTATAAATTATCTTAAAAATTGAAATGTGATAGCTATATTTATATTTGCAATTATATCTACATTCAAATACTTGTCTTTATATAAGGTAGATATATAATATCCTGAAAAATCTGAATATATTCACACATTTAAAAAGTAGGATGGAATTAAATTTAAAAAGATACCGTGTGTACATCTTTTAGATTTTTAATTTGTAAG
This sequence comes from Ictidomys tridecemlineatus, assembly GCF_052094955.1. Taxonomy (NCBI): domain Eukaryota; kingdom Metazoa; phylum Chordata; class Mammalia; order Rodentia; family Sciuridae; genus Ictidomys; species Ictidomys tridecemlineatus. The sequence goes on along the minus strand of NC_135481.1, from coordinate 1,258,995 downwards.
CTTCTGTACTTTCTGAATATTTCTGTAATTTAAAAGATATTTTAATTTGCTCTTTATTGAAGTCTATCATCAGTGGTTCCTTGGATTCTGTTCTTCCTAGGACTCTTGATCTCTGTCTTCATAATCAATCCCAGGATCTTCTGCAGTTGCCAGGGAGCCTGGGTTCCCAGCAATTTAATTCTAGTCTGGTCCTGTAGTTCCATTTTTTGGATGAAAGATGGTGCTATACCATAGGGTTTTGATAGTTTTCTACATTTCTACCACTGACACCTCACCTAAGAAAAAGTGAATTTTAAGTAAGAAATGGAGTTCTCAAGGCTTACACATTTCATTTGAGGAAGGGATATTAATGTAAATCTTCACAGGCAGAGTTTGAGGGCTGTAGCAACTGAAAGGCATAATCATGAGTAAAACATTGAGTAAGTCTCATTTGAGGGATTTTCTACAAAATATTTTACTTGTAGTCCTCAGAGGTGTCAACATAATAAAAAAACAAAGTCACAGTGTAGAGGAACTCAAGGATATGTGACCAGTAAATGTAATGTGATATTCTGAATGGGATCTTGGAGTAAATAGAGCACATTAGGTGATGCTAGGGAAACTGGATTTAGGTATAGATTGTATTTAGTTAATAATAACATATCAATATATATTCATTTACTATAATAAATGTACCATAGCTATGTATATTATTACTAAGTCAGGATACTGTCTGTTTTACTTTCTGTACTATATAAGAACTCCTTATACTATCTTTACAGGATTTTTTTTACTATAAATTTAGAACCTTTTTTTATAAAAATAGACAAAGGTAGCAATGGTTTCTAACTGAGTGAGTAAAATGAGAATCATAAGATCATAATGGTATAAATTAATGAATGATAGAATGAGAGAGAAGGGAAAACTACTTGACAGTAGGACACTAGCTAATAACCAAAGAATGATTAAGAAAGGAGTTAGAAATTTGTCAGTCTGTACTAAAACAGTGAGTGAAAGTATGACTAAATATATCCCTACAAATTATATTTTATAAATTACAATGTTAATGTTAATGGAGAAGGAGAAATAATGATAAACAATGGGAGGGGTACTCTACCACTTAGCTACCTTGCACATTCCAGCTGTTTTTATTTTATTTTTTGAGACAGTGTCTTGCTAAGTTGCCGAGGCTGACCTTAAACTTGCTTCTTCTTCCTCAGCCTCCCAGTAAGCTGGGATTACATGTGGGCACCACTGGACCTGGTTAAGATTTCATCTTAACCAAGTGATCAATGTTAGCATTGCTAGTATTGGCACAAAGCAACATTATGTGCTTCTTGAGAAAGCACACAGGCTTGAAAGGCATGTATCTTTGAGAAAGAAATATTATCAACATAATAACATTCTTGCTAAAAACAAATAACAAATCTAATCATTGAAAAACATCAGATGAACACTAATTCAAAGATGTTTTACAAAATAAATGGCCTGTACACCTTGAAAATATAAAAACCAAACAGTGAGGAATTATTCCATATAGGAGATGACTAAAGAGACAAACAATAAATTGAAATAAAATACTGAATCCTAAAATAAAATCTGTAAACAGGCATAATTGGGACAATACAAAATATTTGAATATAGATTGTGAATTAAATGATAGCATTTAATCAATTCTAACCCCTGAACTGTACTTTTGTTAAGAAGATCTCGGTGTTACTGGAAATGTACACTAAAATGCTTAGGGTTAAAAAGTATGACTTATCTATAAATGTGGGATTCATTGTATTATATAATTCATAATAATAGAAGGGAGATCAGATGTATAGAGCTGGAGAGTAGAGTGGATTTGGGCAGGAGGAGGGGGAGGGAAAGAAAAGATAATGGGGAATGAGATTGATATACTTGTGTTATGTGCATATAAAATCATGGCATAATGAATCCCATTATTATGGATAATTATAATGCTTCAATAAACTAATATAAAATATGCCTTATCTAATGTATTTTTAAAAGGTTTGGGAGATAGATGTGTGCAATGCATGTGTGCATATATATTTGTATCTATCCATGTCTATATATAGAGAAAATGATAATAATAATAAATGGGACAAAATGTAAATGTGATGAATTTGTGTAAGGAGAATAAAGGAATTCCTTGTATTATTGTAACTACCTTAAAGTTTAAAATTCCATATCAGAAAAGCAAAGTTAAAAAATAATTTGTGGATGATTTACTATTTCACTCATCTGGAAAAACTAAAACTACCCTATCATAATAGTTTAAAAAGAAGTTTAAATTAATATAAATAGACTGTCTAAAATTAGGAAATCATTCTGCAAAAAGAAATATGTGTAACATGAAACTAGCAATTTATATCCAACAGTTGATTCACAGGAGATAAAGTGTAATTTCCAAGAAATATTTGAAAAGATGCTTAATATTATGTAGGAATCATGACAACAAAAATACTATTATTCAATCATTAAATCAGCAGTTTCTAAAAGTTAATTTATATTGTGTGGTCAAAAGAATGGGAACATAAATTTTCTCAGTAGCAAGAGTGTAAATGTATTAATTTTCATTTTTTTCACATGTTCATGATAACTAGTCAGTGAACAAGTAGCTGAAATTCTGGAATCAAATAATAAAAGGATAGAATTATTTACTGAAATAAATGGTTACTTTTCTTCTTATACATTTGTTTTAGATGAATTTAAAGATCACTTATTGTATAAAATCATAAGCATTTGATGGGAATGCACAAGAAAAGATGGAAATAATGTCCAATATGAATGAAAAAGTAAGTTACCAGGGTTATTAACTAATATGGCTGACTAATTTCAGATATGTCTGATTAAATATTTGTGAAATGAAAAACTATTCCAAATAGAATGTTGTGAAATAAATTCCTGATTTTTGAGTGAGAGAAAGAAATGAAAAAGTTATATATCTATTTATGATTTCCCCTTTGTCTTCAATACCTCATTTACACAAGTTAAAGAAAATACTTTGAAGGGTCAACATATTATTCATGGTTTTTCTACTCTAAACATAGATATTTACCTCAGGTGTTTGATGTTGGAGCTTTCAGCTGGACCCATCCATCTACCAACTGCATCACCAGGACAGTGGCCAGGACAGGAATAGAGCCTGGCATATCTTTTAAAGTCATAGAAATACATTGGAGATTATCATGTGCATGCTGACAGCAATGAATCAGGAATAGATGCTGTGATTATTTTCCTTGTCGTTACAAACACAGTGATTTTGAGTTAGACTTTAGGAAAAAATAATTCCTGACCTACACCAGAAAGGATGTGCCTAATGAAAAATAACAGGTCGTTCTACAGACACAAACTATCTCTATCAGAGTCTTCATTGTTGTTCTGGGCCACTTTTCTCCTTCAATTAATTAAATCATAATTCAAACACATTGTAAACTTTTGTGCTGTCAACACTGGTTGTCACTTTCCATTTCTCATCTTAGTTGACCAGCCATGTGCATTCAAGAATTTCTGAGCCTTCTCCTTTAAATAATGTTTGCTGTGTTTCTGAGTCTTCATTCTCTTTATTGTCCACAGAATTTTTTTGACTAATCTAAGTCAGTCTTGTTCATGGTTCTCTATCTGCTTTTAATGACCCTAAAATGTTCACATCTTTTGCCATGGTGATAGTCCCTACATAAATCCATTTGTGTGTGCAAAAATGGCTGCAATAATTACATTCCTTATATGCAGTGCCTTGGATTGTCCTTGCTTTGGCCTGTGGGACAATCACAAATGAGACATAATGCAGACCTGTGGGAAAAGGAACTTGCACATTGGGATTTGCCAATTCTTGCTGCTTTTGAACTCCATGACTATATGAAGGTGAAAGACTAGGCTGCGTTTTAATGATAAAAAAGACATATTGCCAAACCATCCCTGACAGCTAAAGTAGCTTTACCACCAAGCCAATATTTAAATATGTAAGTTAGGCCATCCTAGATCATCCAGGCCCAGAAGAGCTGGCATAAGTCAGAAAAGAAATTATTAGAAATAATGCAAGTATTTGTTACAAGCCATTAATTTAGGGCAACAGGTTGAAAGATCCAGAGGTATCTGATACCTACAAAGGTACTTAAAAGTGGGGTGCAGCTGTAAAACTAACTAATTAAATGTTGCTACACTCAGTTTAGAAGGGTGCAGCAGAGGGTATAAACTGGAAACACGGTGAAGGAATCTGTCAGGAAAACTGGGAAAAGGTGAGTAACGCTCTGTTGGTAGAAGCTGAAAGATGGAAAAGTAGTAAAAATATCATCAGTGGCAAATTGAAGTATCTAACTATAATTTTGTGTACTTTGGCAAGATCATTCTAAGTAGAATATTGAAAGGGTCAATTGGCTTCTTTTAGTTAAGTATTATAAGGCTTATTTCAGTTAAGTATATTAAGGTATAAGAAAAGAGATTTATGAACTAAAGAATCAATTGCTCACAATATAAACAATATTTTAAGGACACATAAAGGAACCAGGATATAAGAAGCATTTTTCCTACTCAATCTCAAGAAAGCACAAAGAATGAAGTTTTCAAAGAAATATTCTTTTTTAAAGCAACCATGTTTTGGTGTGGCAAAAACTAGATTATATACTATGTCTCAGGGGAAGAATGGGGAGTTAGGGAGAGGGCTTCAATAAAAATCATCATCCTTCCTTAAAAAGCTCCCTCAAACTCATCATTCATGACATAGTAACAGGGGCCAGAAGCACAGAGAAGGCAGCACATTGCACCAATAACACACAGACTTTGGAATACCCATTTCCATTCATAGGTTCACAGCCTATCTTTCTCTTGCCACCATTCTCTTTCAGTTGAGTATTATAATGGCTGGCGTCAGCTCCTATCAGTCCAGCAGGGAGAGGTGACTACAGAGGGAGGTTCTCGAAACCAGGATGTAACAAGTCGTCCCTGGTTTTTTTTGAGCTGTCTCCACTACAGTTTCTCAGCACCCTATCCCATCACTCACAGGGCTGTTAAGCCTTAATGGGAAAACTCCCAGAGTTTCTGCTTGATAGGATGGGAGTGGGCTGAGAATGTGCATTCCTTGAAAGGTGGCACCTATGCAGATGCTGTTCAATCAGCTAAGGCTGCTGCGGAGACAGCCCCAGGGAGGAAAGTGCGCTGATGAGGGTGTCTGGCTTTGAAGCTGAGGTGAGATTTTGGGAGGGAGGGCTCACCTCCAGTTTGTCAATCTGCCCAAATTGCCTTCATGCAGCTGCCGTCTTTCCAAAATTAGGGTCTGTTATTTGACTCTAATTCTACTTTGGTGACCCACACAGCACATTTCCAACTCCTAACAAACATCCCACTTAGATGTTGTCAGAGAACGGAAAGGGGCGACGCCTGTGTAGTGTGGTTGCCGCCTCTAGGCGCAGTAACTCGAGAAAAAAAGAACACTTGTGGATTGTGAGCTCCAACCGAGGGAGGAGCTGAGGGAGAGAATGACAGACCACATCCCACTCCCCCCCACCCCTGCCGCCCAGCCCTGGAGCTTTCTGGAAGGTGCCAAACTGGCGCAGCCGCAAAATAGGCTCTGCAATGCTGTATAAAGAGTGCGCAGACTCCAAAAAGCCCCCTCCTCGGTGCGAAGCTAGCCCCTGCAGTGTGTCTAGAGTGCGCATGCTCCACAAAACCCCCTCCTTTGTGATGCAGACCCCTGCACTGCAGTGAAAAGAGTGCGCGTGCGCCAGAAGGCCCCCTCCTTTCCTTGGCTGTGAGCAGGTCTCCACCCATCCCCTCCCAGCTCTTATTCCAGGTGATTGACAGTAGATGTGGCCTGGGGGATGAAGGCTTGCAAAATGGTGGCTCTGGGAGGCTGTTTTTCATACATAAATGTGATCTGAACATCTGTGTTGGTGGGACAGGACCTAGGTACCTCTCCCAGACCTCAAAATGATAGAGCTTAGAAACGGGAAGTGAGCTAACTGTGGGTCAATTAGCCAAGGTCAGATTAGCTTAGATTTCTGAAATCAGGGTTTTCTTAAATGTCACTGATTTCCTCAAGGCTCTTCACCCTCACAGCCTTCAGATGGCCATTTAAGGACTTGCCACTGACCTCTGACTTTCCTGCTTATTAAATCATGGTTTATCAGTTATTAAACTTTATGAATCTACATCAATTAGGTGCTGAACTTCCTTGGAATTTTAATAACTCACAGGTACAGAAAATCAGGATAAGTGCAGAGCAGAGGTCCTAATCTATGATTCTACTGAGAGAAGAAAACTCCCTTCTGAATAGAAAAGGACAGGAAGAGAGTGCATGTGCCCCTGCAGTCCCCCTCCCTCATGTTTGCCTTCAAATCCCTACCCTGGTGTGCCCTATGCCTTTTCAGGCTAAGAACCACATTTCCCCCATAGACTTATGTTTAAACAGTCTGGTTTCTAAACTGGCTGTGTTACAAACCACACCTTCAGCATCCTGTCCCAGAGCCCCAGCTAAACAAGACTTCTCTAAGCAGGAGAGATCTGGGACAACACAGCAAAGCTCTTGTTTCTCACCTCAGCTCAATACTGCCTAATGTACAACACTGTTCTTACTCAGACATTACAGACAGCTTCCATAGATTCCCCATTCACAATTCTATCAGGGACTCACATAAGCCCACAGTTCCATAAGACTGAAGGGGCAGAGGGACAGAACCTGGCACTTAGATGAAACTTGGGCATCTGCAGTAGCCTCTGAGCATGTTTTTCTGCTTCCATTCTTACTCCTCCTCCCAGCTCATATCATCAATACTGCAGAATGAGTCAGACCACCTTCAACATCTTTGTTCAAACCACAGCAATGGCAGCATATTACATTCAAAGAGAAAGCCAGAGTCCTTATGATGCCATACACGTTATGAATGCCCCTTACTTTAACTGCACCACAGTCTGGCTGGCCCCCTTCTTGTTCCCTTGACATGTGATCTTTTGGGGCTTTTGCCCTCTGCCTAGGACAACCCACATTCCTTTCTGTCAATTAACTCTTTCAGATCCTTCCAATCTTTGCTCAAAATTCACCTCAACAGAATCCTATTCAGACCTCCTTGTTTACTTTGGAAACCTGTAGCACTCAGCCTCTTTATTTATCTTATGGTCATGTGTTTTTTCTTTTTGTCCACTGTATTCATTGCCATTTACTAAGTAATTTAATATACTTAATATGTAATTACATAGTAATATAAATTCTTATTATACCTTCCATGAAGGCAGATAGCTTTATTTTGCACATGAATGCATCCCAAACTCCTAGGACTGGGCTCCATGAACAGTGAATATTTAGTAACTATTGATTAAATAAATAGATGTGTCTCAGGGAAAAGAAACTTAAAATGAAATGACATTTAAGAACCATGACTTGGTGATGAAAGGATGGTCAACAAGAGAGAAAAGTAATGTAGCAAAATTCTTTTTTATTATAAAATTTAGAACATTGTTTTTCCCTCTTCCTCTTCATTTTTCAACTATTGCTTTTTACATACTTATTCTGCATATGCTATAAATCCATAATGAACTTTTATTATTTTTGCTTTAAACAGATCATAGCAAAATTTGTATGTTTAGAAACAGTCTTTTCAAACTCTTTTGGATTGAGCAAAAAGGATAGCATATTACAATGAAGACCTTGTAAGGAAGCAAGAAGCGAGTATAGGCACCAGTGAGAAAACTCCAGAAGAGAGAGGGGCACTCTTATTGCTTCTCTCTCCTTTCTCACTCAGTAAACCATCCTACATGATGCTCACCAAGCTCATTTCCTTGGAACAAAATATGCACACATTGGGCATGAAACTTGTTTTCCCTGGAAGTCCTCAATTTCATAATTGGTGGCCTCAGTTTGAATATTTTCATCTCTACATGTCTGAATCACTTAGCTTGTCCTCAGAAGTCTATCCCTGTCCCACAGCCAGGGAGGGCTTCGAGGGATTAGCTGCCTAGAATGAGCAATGAGACTGGCAGGAGTTGAAATTCCCTTTTTGAGATCAGAGGAAGCCTATCTGGGAGGCTCCATTCTCTTCATGTGATCTCAGAGAAGCCTCTTCTAGGACAGATATTTTTTAATAGCTTGCAAAATGTGAAATATGTCTACACTTAGACCTAACCATTTTATTTTTCCACAGATATTAAAATCAGAAAACAAGAATGTCCACTGCAGCATTGTTCATGAAAGCAGAGAAATTAAAAATGATCTAATTATGTATAAATAGCTAAATATGTATAGCTGTATATGTATAAATTAGCTATTTATATATGTGTCTGACAACAAAGTAAGGTGCATATAATACTGAATATAATAAAGCTGATAAAAGAATGAAAAGTCTATACAGAATGAGATGGGAAAGTGTTCTGATATTTTATGGAATGAACAATTTCAAATTATGAAAATAATATCAAATCAATCTGTGTATTTATGTAAGTACTTTTGATTATATTTATAACAACCCCTTTGTAGATGCTGATCAATTTGTAAGTTAAATGAGGGAGAGGAATTGTACATTAGTTCTTTCAATAACTTTCTACCACCTTAGATTGTTTGAATGCAGTTACAGTGATTTCTTTTTTTTGCGGGGGGGGGGGGTGTCATTTTTAAAAATCCTACTCCACCAGCCTGTCATCAACCCCTCCCCACTTTTTGAGTTTCTTCTGACCACTGCTCTCAATTCAGTACCACTTTCTTTAGCAGCTCTCAGGGACTTTTCTGAAGTAGTTTGCTTCCCTTTCTGCCCAGGACTCCCAGCTCTGAATGCTAGATGGCGCTACAATCTGATTGGTGAAGACTATCCTAACAAGATAACAAACAAGATTGAAAATCTCTTAAAAAGAACCAAAATGGATGTATTTGGGGTTCACTCCTCTCCTTCAAGAAGGGCGGGATCAGAAAAAAGAAGGGGTGTTGGTACCCCTGTTGGCAGGCAGACATTAGAGAATTTAATTGCAGGGGAAGGGAAGGCACACTCCTAGGGCTTTGGGACCCTGAGGTATTTCCACTTACCTCTCCAGCCCCCCAGACCCAGATTTTTACCTAAGAAACACACACTGGGGAAAATTATTAGATCTGATTTAAAAAAAACATTTTTTTTGAAAAAGCTTTTCTTGGGAGCCTGCCAAAAGCATCAGCCTAGGAAAGGTTTGTAGAAATGAATTACGGAAAAATAGCTGACATTTTGTAGGGGACTGGAGTGCTCTTGAAACAATACATTTTAAATGACAAGAATGATCAATTTAAAAAGTATTCACTCAAATTTTAATGATTCTGAATTTAGCTGTTTTATACTATGGGAAAAAGTCCGCCACAGGTGGATTTTTGTTCTGTTTTAATATTTGTGTATATATTTTTAGTTGTAGATGGACACAATACCTTTATTTACTTGTCTTTATGTGGTGCCGAGGATTGAACCCAGTGCCTCACCTGTGCTAGGGGAGTGCTCTACCACTGAGCTACAACCCCAGCCCCTGTTTTGTTTTGTTTTGCTTTTGGCTTTTTTTCCCCTTGGGGGGCGTGTTGAGTGCTGGTACCTGTGAAGACACTGATTTATGAAGTAAATTTTCCTAGTTTATTATTTATAGAGAAGCTATCAATATGAATTATGAGTTGGGGGAAAACAATTTGAGTTTGTGTTTAATCTAAGTATACATGGAAATTTGTTGAAACTAATTGGAACATGCCAAATTGGATAAAGCTGAAAAATAAAAATATTGTTTTACAATGTTTGGCTTACATACCCCTATGTGAGGTTATTTATCTGCATAAATTGTTATTTTAAATCATCTATAAAAATAAATCCTAGTGGTCTAAAATCAGAAAAAAATAACATAACAAGAGGTAAAAATGAAAACACAGACTACAGACTTGATGGAAATATTTGCAGTCTTTTAAACTGCATTAGATAAAAGATCTCAACAAATCAGTGAGAAAAGTGTGATAGGGAAATGAGAAAATAGGCAAATTATATGAAAAATTGTATCACAGCAACATGGAGGTCTAAATGTGTTTAACGGCAATTTGTATTTCCATGTTGCTGTTCTACAACAATGCAATCAAATATACACTGCTGCCCTGTGGCCATGAGTGGACCTCTGCCAGAAGTCAGGGTCACAAGAAAAGTGAAATTCCTGATGCAAACAATGTTGATAGAGAATAAGTAAATCATTTCATTTTCAAAATATTTAATTACTTCATGTGATCCTGAATAAATTTTATATTTAGAAAAAATTCCTTAGAAAGCCCTGTGGAGAGATTAAGAATAATATAAATTAGAAAAGTTTTGCTACCTTTTTCTGTAAGGAGATAGAATTGGTCATAGTTATATATTTTGGAACATTTGTCAAATGAATACTTCAAAACAATCAAAATGTTACAAAATTTTAAGGACATACAAAGCATTCCCTCTACCCCAAAGTAAAGGTGCAGATGTGCAGTGATTTTTCTAATACAAAATAATATTATGCTCACTCTCACCAAAGAATTCTTCACCAAATATTTAATGAATATTAATTTGAGGGTCATCCTATTATTACCATGGTTCTCTCACGTCTCTGTGCTGCTGAAACACAGAACTGTGTACCCTAGGGACTAGCTCCTATTTAAGCTTCCAGCTGGACCTATCCATCCACGAAGCCCACTCTGGGCTCCTGGCCAAGGCAAGAATAGAGCCTGGGATGGTATGTCTTTCAGAGCCACTGGAATATGTCAGAGGTTACCATGGGCTCCCTCAGGATATCTGAGGATTAGCAATAGAGCACAAGATTTTTTTTTTTGACTTGTAAGGTTGTGCTCTCCCAGCCCTAGAGTTTGAGCTGGGAATGTTGTACTATGCCCTACCCCCCACCCCACAGGAGAGAGTGTAGGGCAAGGGTGCCTAAAGGGTTTTTCCTCTAGGGTTATAGAAAATATTCACTTCCAAGCTTGCTTTTCAGGGGTTTTTGTTCTTATTCCTTCATCTAAATGTTCTTACTTAGGTCTCTGCTCACCTTCATGTTATTAAATCTAAGGGACCCTTTTTACTACTGCTCATTAGACTGGACAATGAAGCAGCCCTGCCCACCTTACCTTCTCCTGCCCACATCCTATAGGCTCCTGGTTCCAGCTCTGTCTAGTTAGGGTTTTTCAGCCTCTTTTCCCCTGCCCTTCTCAAGGCTCTGCTACTTTTAAAATTTGTATAGAATGAAGTTACAGTCCCCTTTGAGTGTATTATTTACTCCTCATCAAATTCCAACTTATTTTTTGATTCTTCCTGCTAGCCTTTTCCTATCTGAGTCCTTCTATGCACCTACATCAAGGCCCCAGTGAGCTCATTTATACCTAACTCATTTATACCAGGACAGGCTTCTTGTGGGCATATTGAGGTTAATTAGCAGGAGCCACATGTATGTCTGTATGTAAGAACCAGAAAATGAATTAGCCACCATTAGCTCAAGGGAGGAGTAGAATGCAGGCGGGTTGAAAACAACAGATGGAATTCTCCACCTCTGGATCCCTTCTGTGCCCAACCCAAAAGAGCTGAGCGCAGGCGCAGAGGATACCCCTGCATTGCACCAAGGCGATTGCACAGGCTCTACCAGCACTGCTCTTGCACTGAGGGCGGGGGCGAGGGCGAGGGTTGGAGGGATAAGAGTGATGGGAGGGAGAACTCTCCTCTTTGCTCCCCTTGGCAACCTTTTCTTCTGGATGCCTGGTGTGAGCTTTGCTGAAGGGGTGGGGGCCTGCAGGAAAGTGTCTCTGAATGCCAGATTTACTCAGACAGATGCAATTAGAACATCCTGGATTATGCTGGACCTAATTTGACACACGCCCACTGTCATTACCCCATCCCTCACCCAAAGTCTTAGTCCCAGCCAATTGAGGCCCTTGTGGTCACAGAGGAATAGAGATAACCAGGTGCAAATATCAGACATTTTTAAAAAGTTGTTGTTCTGTTCATTTAGCCTTCCAGAATCTTCTTGTCTTCCACCTTTAAATACTCCCTTTTCAGAGAGGCAACTACCCTCACTTGCAATGATCATGAAGGGTCCACCTTATACCCGCAGTGACTTCAGATCCCAGGATTTCCTGGTGAGGGTATCAACTGAATGGTGAGGGAGTAATTCTTCTCTAGCTAAAACAAGGTTTGTCTCAGATGGCGTATCATTAAAAAATCACTATGGAAGGAGGGTGGCATGATCTGGGGAGACTGGTTAAGGAGGGAGCACTGGAGCTTCTGGGATCTGGGTGCTGGTACACAGGGGCAATCACCTTGAGAGAGAGAGTGAGCCTCCCATTAGAATGAGAAACTTTCTGTAGTTTAAAGAAAATCAAAAAAGCAGATGAATAAAAAATAAACCAAACAAGAACAACCAATTTCTTAAGAACCATGAGTTTAGAAAGAAAGATGAAGCACATGTGTGTGCACATACACATACCATTTCCATCATTCATTATGTCCAAATTCCCAGTATCAGAAGGAAGACTTGGAAAGGGTGCAAGTAGGATCCCCAGTGCTACAACAAAAAAATGCATGTGTGATCAAAACCCCTTCCAGCCTCGAGAGCTCCCTTTGGTCTTCTCCCTGAAAAATCCACTGCTGAACATAACCCTTCCTTTTCTTTAACACCAGATGCAGAACTGGGCATTGCTTTTCTTCACAATGGGCTCAATCTAGAACATTCAGATTTCTGCCTAGCTGGTTTGAGGCAATACTACATCTTAAGCATCTTATCAGAAATTGTGGCATGGTGAGACTGCTAAAGATCAAAATTTCTTATGATAATTAGAGTTTACAGCAGAAAAACTTACATTTCTGCACTCCAAACCTTCTCTATGAGCTTTTTTTTTTTTTTTTTTTTTTTTTTTTTTTTTTTTACTGCAGGCTGCCTGAAGTCTTTTGATTATGACCGTCCAAACCAGCCTCCTACTCATTCCAAAGATCATAGACTCAATTAGGGTTTGTCATGTTTCTGCTTATTGTCTTTGCTCTTGAGATGCATCATGTTTTCCTGTTTCTTCATATGTTGAGTATTTTTGGATTTTGTCCTAGACATTGTTAATGATACATTATAAACAATCTTGATTGTGTATGTCCTGATTATGATGTGTTCTTGTGTTGTATACTTTATACACTCATGCTCTGCTTATCATTTCTGCTATGTTCTGAGAACTGTTCCAATAGACAATTTTGTCATTCTGCAAACATGATGGCTTTATACTTACATAAGCTAAGATGGGTACAATTTCATTAGGCTATATATATGGGATAACTACCACATACATATGAACCATATGTATCACTTAAATATTATATATATGTATATATATGTATATATTCACATATGTTAATTAGTAGTTATTTGGCTGAACAAAAACTGAAAGCTCTGTGGGAACTGTCACTGTTGAAGATTTATGTGAGTTGCTTGGAGCTTGACCTCTACATATTTCAGGGTCAGTCAGGCGACAAGAGTAGAGAAACAGAACTTAGGGCCCCTTTCTATGACTTTCTTTTTTCTAAGCCTTTACCCTCCCCCAAGTATCTAACTCATGTAACTGCCCCAAACTCTATTCTTTGGCTTTCCATGCCAGTAAAACTGCAGGTTTTTCCATTAGAATTTAAGCTGTCCTTCAAGGCAGGGACTTGGAACTTCCCTGAAGCTAAAAACCATAAAGCAATGGAAAACTCACCTAGAGCCATACCCCTATAACCAAATGTCAACTCCCCTACAGTCTCTGCCTGCTTTTGATTGCTCTGTAGTGATTTCAGAGTTGCTCTTATTTTCTATTTAAAATTATGTATATTATAAACATTTAAATGTGATAATATATTAATGTTAATACTATTGAATTACTAACTTATTAATAATAACCGAATTTGGGACTATGGCATGTGCTGCTAGACCTAGCTACCTTGTAAACTGAGACAGGAGAATTGCCTGAGCCCAGGGGTTCAGGACCAGCCTGGGTAACATAGCAAGACTCTGTCTCTTAAAAACAACAATAAAAAAATTAAAAATAATCCAGGAAGATTGGGGATGCAACTTAACAGCAGAATCTTTGCCTAGTATGCGAGAAGCCCTGGCTTTCAACCCCAGTACTGAAAAAAAAAGAAATATGTATATTATTATATTAATAACATGTGAATATGGAAGTTATATAAAATATCTATACTTAAATATTTTAAAATAATTCCTTATTTGTGTTATCTGCATGGAGTTGGTTCTAGGAGGAAGAGATGCTTTGCTGTGGCATGAAGCAGAACCTCAAGTTGGTTGTCTTGAAGCATATTTGTGGAAGTTCATGGACTGCTCCAAAACTGTAGGCAGAATTAAATGTGTTCAAGGGAGACAGAAAAGGAAAATTCCTATGACTACATGTCAGGGCCTCCTTCTTCAGGGAAGTGGCCGAAAGTTTCATTTTCTGACACTACGAGCTTTGGTATGGGGTTTGGGGAGAAGGGATAGCAGATAAGCACAAAATTGGATAAAACTTAAAATCATTCCCTCCTGTGCAGCAGTCTGAAAGGAGGACATGAGAGAATGAGTAAACTAGAGAAGGCAAAGAATTGGGTATAGGCTCATCAGAGAGTCCCAGGCCTCCTGTATTACACCTCCTCTATCTTCTCTGTGTGCTGAAGAATGAGACCACAGATTCACATGACTGTCTGCCCTTTTCAAAAATAAAAAATATTGTTTTTTCTTTTAATAAACAAAATGAAACTTCACATACCCCAAACTGTATTGCAAACTTTAGGCAGAACCCCCTTCAGGGAGTTGGGGACCTGGATTGAGGAGAGCAATAGACAGGAAATACAGCTCTGTTTTTCTTTTCTCTTTCTCTTTTCATTTTTTTCCTCCTTAGAGATTGCTGTTCTTTCCATTTAAACTTCATAAAGCATCTGGTCTCTCCAACTGTTGACCTCACCCCTCAGGAAAATGCAGCATCAATTCTATTCAAGGATTAAATTGTGGAAAACTTTTTTCCATTTCATTTAGCATAAATTTTCTTTGCACAGTACCTTATGCTCTTGTGATGTCTCATTCCCCTTTTCGTTAAACATCCTTCATCATAATCATAATACACAATGTGTTTTCCATTCACCTGACATCTTTGCTGAGGATGCTCTTTATCACTGGTGCTTTCATTGGCCAAGAGGCACAAAAGGATAAGAAGAAGATGGGACAGGTATGGCAGCTTGATTAGCCATGCTCATTATTCATTAAGGTATGATTAGACAGATGAAGACTGAGGACTGGTGAGGAGAGTGAGTTCTATGTCATGAGGGGGCAGTAGAAAATTCCACAGTAGTTACCGTGAAGATACCAGAGCCCCAGAACATCCCACAGCACTCTGCCTGGGAAGGCAATAGAAAGTTTCCGAGAGCATTCCCCATTCCCGACACCTCTTTAGGTCACATTTTAACCACTTTCCCCAATTGGCAACTTCAAATCTACTCTAAAATCTTACCTGAAATCATGATGAGGATCTACTGCACCCTCTCTAGTGAGCAATGGTGCCTGAGTTTGAAAGTCTGAAGAGAAAAATGTAGTTGGCAGGCACATAGATCATAGTAATATAATTCTAGTTCCTTGACTCCCAATTCCTCTCCCAAATCACATAAAATTTCAAGTGTCATTAGTGTTATTTCTGTCAACTAGACAAATGAGTTGTCTACCACTCAATATCCGCATCAGGACCCCACAACACCATGTGCAGCCCTAATACCCTAGAGTGTCCTATGGACAGAGTTGCTAAGAGTGGAGCAGGGCAGTTTCTGCAGAGTCCTATCAACTCAGTTCCTGCAACAACAGGCCATAAACTAGGAGAGAGGCAGCTGAGAGGGAGCACTGCTCATATTTCTCAGATCTGGGCAAAGCTTTCTAAGATACATCTGTTTTCTTAATTCAATCTTTATGAAGCCATTACTCACCTCCAAAGCCTTAACTCCTTGCCAAATTCCATGCTCTTACCCCCACCCCAACTTTTTAAGCCATAAAAACACAGAGGTTAAACTCCAGACCCAAATCAAGGAATTCTGTGCCTCAATAAAATAATCGTACCACATACTCCAGGCTCCAGATGATAATTAGTATGCAAAGAAAGCTACTATATGAAATGACACTAAATTGATCTGTGCTACAGGTAAGAAAAGTGTTGAATTCATTAAAAAGAGGAAGGAAGGGAATGGTAGTAAAACTTCTCTGCACCACTCAATTTATCTCTTTCCCAATTACCTAATGTGGCTTCCATTGATAGGTATAGAGATGAAGAAAATGCCTATACTGTTTTGTGAAGATATGGTTAGTCCAGGGAGCAAATTTCCAACTTATCTGCAGGCTCTCTTCTTGCTCTTTTCCAAATACTTGATAACAGCCTTTCAGGAACAAAGCACAGTTGCAGGCTTGGGTAACACATTTCTGCTGAAAGCTCTAGTACCCCAAAATCCTATACATCATATGATTAATCAGGACCCCACCCCTGGTGGACCAAGGCTTATGGAGATCAGAAACTTAGATCTAGGAGTGCAATTAGGAGGGCACAAAGCATTCACATCTGATAATTAAATGTGATAGCAAAGTTAGGCATTATTCTTTTCTTCATGCATTCTCCATGAATCCTCTTTGTTCAAACCCACTATGGTCTTATCTCAAATTTAGTCTCCTTTCATTTTCCATTTGGTGGCAAAGGAATATCAAGCTTATCTTTGCTGTATTCTCCTAAATTAGAAATCATCATATACTATTCTAACACTGATTATATAATGTATGTAGACCTGGTAGAGGACAGCCAGAGTGATGGAGCTTACATTTGTGGATCTATTTCTCTATTTTTGGTGGGGTAGGGGTTCCAAGAGATTTAGCCTAAAGCACTTTAGCACTGAGCTACATCCCCAGACATTCCCACCCCTGTATTTTTTTTTTTCTCATTTTGAGACAAGGTATCACTAAGTTGCTTAGGACCTCACTAAGTTGCTGAGGCTGGCCTTGAACTTGCAATCCTCCTGTCTCAACCTCCCAAGAGCTGCTGGTATTACAAGCGTGTGCCACCACACTTGGCTTGTGAATATATTTTTAAGCCATTAAAAATAAAAAAAAAACATATAGGGAAAAAAACCCAGAAATCTAGACACTTAAGCCACATAGGAAAACCATAGTCCTCCATTCCTTTGAAAACATTTTGTATTTTCTATACAGCAAATTCCACCCATTTGAGAGTATAATTTAATGGTTTCAATACTTGGTTATTCCCATAAAAATCAGGATGCAGAAATTTTTTTTGTACCAGGGATTGAACTCAGGGCACTCAACCACTTAGCCACATCCCCAGCCCTATTTTGTATTTTATTAGAGACAGGGTCTCATTGAGTTTCTCAGCACCTTGCTTTTTGCTGAGGCTGTCTTTGGACTCTTGATCCTCCTGCCTCAGTCTCTGAGCCACTGAGATTACAGGCATGCCCTTTCTTACCTGGCTACGATGCAGAAATTTTCATCACCCCCCAAATTTCCCCTCCCTTCTACATTAAATTCAACCACCAGTTAGAGGCAAATTCTGACATGATTTTGCCCAACAGATTAACAACATATAGATTGATCATACAACATGTAGTCTCATTCTTTTAACTTAGTATAGTATTTCCAAGGTTCATTCATGCTGTTATGTATATTCGGAGTTTCTCCCTTTTTTGTAGCTGAATATTCCATTATATGCGTATAGCATGATTTTGTTTTTCCATTTAATTGTTGAAAGGAATTTGGTTGTTTCCTCCTTGGGGGTATTATGAATATAGTTGTTACATTTATGTATAATTCACTCTATAGGTAAGTTTTTTTTCTTTCTTTTGGTTAAATATATAGTATTAGCCTTACTGGTTCACAGGGTAATATATGTTTACCTCTGTTAAGACATTGTCAAACTGCATTCCAAAGCAGCTGTTCTATTTTATACTCACTACAGCTTTTTATAAGAATTTTAGTTGTTTCACATTTGTGCCACAACAATTGGTATTGCTAGTCTTCTACATTTTGGCCATTCTACTGGATGTGAAGTAGTATTTCATTGTGGTTTTAATTTGCATTTTGTTGATGACCTGAGCATCTTTGTAAATTCATGTTTTCTGAAATGTCTGGCCAAGCCTTTTTCTCTTTTTTTTTTCCCCACTGGACTATTTGCATAATTCCTGAATCCTAAGGGTTTTTTTTACATAATCTAGATATAAATTATTTGCTAGATATATGTATTATAAATAATTGTCCCACAGTCTAGCTTGTCATTCTTTTGAAAAAAAAATGTACATTTTTGGTGAAATAGAACTCATATTTTAAAAATTTATTTGGTTTATCCTTTGAGCCATAAACTTTTGCCTGACCCAAGGTCATGAATACATTCTTTAACATTTTCTTCTCAAGCTTTATAATCTTAGCTTTTATGGTTATTTTTATGGTCTGTGTCAACTAAATTTTTGTGCAGAATGCGAGATAAGGATAGAGCTTTTATCTCCCATGTGGATGACTAACTGTTGCAGTATTGAAAAAAAACTCTGCCCCCGATTGGGAACTTTATCAAAAAACAATTTAGCATACACACATCCACCAATCTGTTTCAGAACTCTCTATACTGTTTTATTGAGTTATGTATTTATCCTCAGAACAGTAAACACTGTATTGATTAGTGTAGCTTTACAGTAGCTCGAAATCTGACAGTGTGAATCTTTCCTTAATCTTCACTTTCAAAATATTTTGGCTACTCTAGGTTCTTTGCATTTCTAAATTAATCAAACTCATTTTCTTTAAAAAGTCCACTCTGGTGTTTTTTCCACTATGATTTTGATTATTTGCATCTTATCCTTATATCCATTTGAGTTGAACTTGCTATCTTAACAATATTGAGTCTTTCTGTCCATGAGCATATTGTATATTTTCACTTATTTAGGTCTCTTTAAAATTATCATGGCATTATTTGTAATTATTAGTGCAGAGGTCTGCAAACATTTTGTTTCTATCTTGTTTATGCTGGTATACATGATGTTTTTACTTGCTGTTTTTAATTGGTATATTCAGTTATACGTAAAAGTAGAATTCATTGTGACATATTCATACACACAAGCATAATTTGTTCAATTTCATTCTGCAGTTTCTTTCCGTATCCATTCTTTCTCTCTCCCCATCAATTCACTTCTATTACACTGTTTTCCTTTCTATATTCATGAGTAACCTCTCTTTTTAATTCCTTATTTGTCTCTAGTTTTTGCATATGAGAGAAAACATTTGACCCATGGCTTTTCACTTAGCATGATTTTCTCCAGTTCCATTCATTTACCAGTAAATTCCATAATTTCTTTCTTCTTTATGGCCGAATATAACTCCATTGTATATATGTACCATGTAATCTTTATTCATTCCTCTGTTGACAGACGTCTGGGCTGGTTCTATAATTTACCTATTGTGAATTGAATTGCTATAAGGATTGGTGTGCTATGATATGCTGGTTTCAGTTCCTTTGGATAAATCCGAAGGAGTGGGATAGCTGGATCATATAGTGGTTCCATTCCTTGTCTTTTCATGAATCTATATATTGCTTTCCAATGTGATTGTACTAATATACAGTCCTATTAACAATATAACTTTCCAATAGATCTGGTATACTATTTCCCCCATATCCTTGACAGCAATTATTGCTATTTGTATTTTTGATGATTACCATTCTAACTGGAATGAGATAAAAATCTCAGTGTAGTTTTGATTTGCCTTTCCCTGATTGCTAAGCACGTTGGACATGTTTTTATTATATTTGTAGATCACTTATATTTCTTCTTTTAAGAAATGTCTGTTTAGATCACTTGCTCATTTATTGCTGTTTACTTTTTTATTTTTCATTTTTGGTGCTGTGGATTGAACTCAGGGGCACTCAACCACTGAGCCACATCCCCAGCTCTATTTCATATTTTATTTAGAGACAGAGTCTCTCTGAGTTGCTTAGCACTTGGTTTTGCGGAGGCTGTCTTTGAACTTGTGATCCTCCTGCCTCTTCCTCCAGAGCCACTGGGATTAGAGGCATGTGCAACTGCCTCTAATGGCCATTTGCCCATTTATTGGTTGTGTTATTTGTTTAATTGTCTGTTGTAAAGTTTTTGAGTTTTTTTATATATTCTAGGTATCAGTACCCTGTCATAGAAGTTAATAGAAAAGATTTTCTCCCCTTCTTTAGGTGATTTCTTTGTGTATTTAATTGTTTCTTTTGCTATATAGAAGCTTTTAAAAAATTGTATACAGACTCAATGCCTTTACTTGTTTTTATGTGGTGCTAGGATTGAAGCCAGTGCCTCACACTTGTGAGGCAAGTGCTCTACCACTGAGCTACAACACCAGCCCTCTAGAAGCTTTTTAAGGTGAGTTCATCCTTTATTTTCAAATTGTTTGCTTATAGTAAATAGAAATACAGGGATTTTTCTTTGTATTTTGACCTTGTGCACTGCAATCTTGCTAAATTCACTGCTGAGTTCTTCTGTCATTTAATAGATTATTTAGAACTTTCTAAATTCACTCACATGTCACTTGTGAATAGAGTTATCTATTTATAGCATTTATACTATCTATTTAAAAGTTTCGGTGTTCTAATCCCATCTAACTGAGTCTGTTTTGACCGACATTTTTCTCTTAGTTGTGGGTCATATATTTGTGCTTCCTAGAATATTTAGCAACTTTTTCAAAACAGTTTTTTAGTTGTAAATGGATACAACAACTTTATTTAGTATTTTTTATGTGGTGCTGGGGATTGATCAAACCCAGTGCCTCACACATCTAGGCAAGCAACCTACTACTGAGCCACACACTTAGTAATTTTTGAGTGATTGGTGAATATTATGAATGTTTTAGTATTGATTGTCTGGATGCATTGAGCTTGGTTTTGATTGACAGTTAACTAGCTTGCAAACCAGCTTAATCATTCTGAGATTTATTTTAAAGCATTATTAGGGCATGTCTGGACTTACTTTTATTTTAGTAATAGTTTGGTTATATTACTAATAAGTCATCCTTTCCGGGTCTCCACTGAATGTCTTAGTGAGTAAATCAAGTTTATACATTCTGCTTGGCCTGTACTGGAATGTTCTCTAACTCTGCATAATGTCTAGGAATGGTTCACATTGCAGCCCTGTGGTTATTCTTTGCCCAGTGTAGTGGAGATTTCTCCCATTATGTGTACAGTTTAGTAACAGACTTAATGGGATCAGAAGGTATTTTTCTGGAAATTTTTGTTTTCTGCATATTTTTCTAACCCTTGTTCATATATTCTATTAATCCTACCCATTTTGTCTTCCCTTAGTACTGATATCTGCCTCCCCATCTCATAACTATTCCACTGTTTCTTGGGACCCTCTCCACTTCTTCCATTATAATTAAGTTGTGCTACCAGGCAGAAAGTGGGGCAATTTTTTTCCCTTCAAGCATTCAGTTCTATGATACCTGCTTCCAATATTTGAAAACAATTTATTTCACTAATTTTTTTCTAATTTTCTAGTTGTTTATGACAGGAGGACAAGTCTAGTCAAAGCTTTGGCATACTGGCAAGAAATAGAAGTCCTATCATCATTTAAATTCCCCCTCTTTAATCTTGGTCAGCAAGAATTGAGGGTACCTAATTTCACTATGAACAGGACACAGAATCCAAGAAGACCCCTGGAAGTTCAGAGGGTGACAGTAGTTCTTGCTGTTTCACCATGCAAATCATTCCATAGCTTTTGCAAGTTCCAGAAGAAAAATATCAATTCAGACCCAATTTTAATATTCTGCCTTCCCTTTTGTACCATTCAACATGTTTTGAGCATCCAGTTTTTAATTTTTATGACCTCTTTGAAGCCTAGAATGAAGAATATGGGTAGAAGAGAGAAAAATTCATATGTCTCTGCTTTGGAAAGTGAAAGTTTAGGTTCCTTCATTGTTTTCTTACTCTTTTAAAAACTTTACTGGTCTTTTTTAGTTATAAATGACAGCAGAATCCATTTTGATATAATTATGCAAGCATGGCATATCTTATTCTATTAAGGACACATGCTTAGGCTTTCATATTTTGTGTGTATGTTCCAGAAAGATAGCCCTCTAGAAACAAGTGTCTTCAGGGATGTGTGGTGTTTGTAATTTGAAATGAAGCAGATGAATAAATACAGGGCAAACATGGAAATGGACAAGAAAGATAAACTTCTAACCCTTCTCATGCAGTGGTCTCAGTGGAGGGCAAAACATGAGTCAGGACTTAACCAGAACCATGAATTTGACAGGGAGTAAGTCTCCTTGTCATATTCACCAGTGGCTTTTCCTTTCCCCATTCCATTCAAAACTTCACACAAGAATTGGAATTTTCCAGACATTTTACTGGACTGTGACTTCCTGGATAGTCTTTCTGTTGCTAGAGTTTGGATTTTTTCCTATAATTTCCTGTAAATAGGACCTACAGTTCAAATCTTTCATTCTACCTGCTTCTATAGTATTTTAATAATCACATATGCTTTAGTATATATCAGTAGCACTCCCTTTTAATTGCACAGTAGTAGTGCATTGTGTGAACACACCAACACACGTTTATTGCTTATCAAAGAACTTTTATGTTGATTCAGATTGGGGCTATTAGAAATAAAATTACTTTAGATATTTGTGAACAGGTATTTTTCCAGACATATAGTTTCATTTCTATTGGGTAAATAACTAGTTTGGTATTGCAGATTCTTACTATTAATATGAAATTGAGAAACTGTTTTCCAAAATTATTGTAGCCCATGATTATTTTAACTCTCTTAGGTTTACAATGTAAGTGTTTCTGATCAGGTCTTTGTACAGTAGTCACACCCACAATTACTTTTGAGAGTTTGTTAATAATTCGTTTCTTTGTATTATCATTCCTAAGTCTTTGTGTTCCATTTTAAAGGTGGTTGGAAAGGAGTCCTTTTAATCTATCTAGACTAAAAACTAGGAAGAATAGAACTTTTTGATAGTTTTGCTGTCAAAATGTTAACAAGTTTTAATGGATTTTACTGTGTTTTTAAAAGTCATTTAAAATCTCAGCCCTACCCCACTTCTTTCCTTTCTTTTCTTTTTGAGCAGAGAACAATAAATCTGCATTTAGCTTTTTTGAGGAGTAAAAAAAGAGTTTTCAAACTGCATTCCCTTGCAATTGAAAATATAAATTTTGCATTTATTCATGCATACATACTCCTTAAACAAATAAAAAATGTTCAGATAAGAATAAAGCCATTTGACACAGTTCCCCAGTACACCCCTTCATGCTATCCAAATATATTCCCCAGAGATGAATGCTGTATTTCTCTCTGGGCCTTGTATGTATTTGCTTTAGTATCTTGAAATTATATATTATTGTCATCACTCTTTCCTTATGAGATGATCTGTTCTTTTCTCATCTTATTTCTTTTCCCTGATAATTTATCAGGCACAGACAATAGCAATCGACTTCAGAAATAAGATTCTAGTAAAAATGTGAGTATGTAACAGATGTGATTCTGCAATCTGTATTCGGGGTAGAAATGGGAGTTCAAAACCCAATTGAGTCAAATGTATGAAAGATAAAAGATATATCATGAGCTCTGTAATGTTTTGAACAATCAATAAAAAAAGGAAATAAGATTCTATTTCCCAAAATCTCCTCAAACTGCTAGCTCAGGAAACCTGTAGTCCATTTCACAATTTGGTGAAGGCAACAGAGTAATCCTATCTTTTGTTACTACAAAAGACAGATGACCATCTTTCTGTGCTCAGATATCAGTTTCTGTGTGACTTGCCCCATAACTACCAATGATAATGACATGTATTTTGATTTTAATGTTATTCTAGTGTGATGGTAATCTTTGCATTATATTAGGCTGGGTTATAATTTAGTAATAGACTTAACACAAACTTCTCTTTGGTTTAATGTGACATTAGTTCATGTTTTGCTGATGCTATAATCCTAAATAGATTGATAGGATCCTCTCCTCTGTTTTCTTCAGGACCAAGAGAGCTAAAAGGATGAACTTCATGTAGACTTTTTGTTGTTATTCTTTCAGGCTCTCATCTCACCTACTATGACTATATGGCCTCACCTGGGAAGTTTATATATTATATACATACACACACACACACACACACACACACATATATACACCCACACATACACACACAATATATATACATATATATGTATATTGTGTGTGTATACAAAACAAAAATTGGAGAATGAGGTCAATAAGCTCACACATGGTTTCATACCAAGAGACAGAAAGTGAGGCAGGCAGGGTGGTCCATGCCTGTAATCCCAACAACTCGAGAGACAAAGGCAGGAGAATTGCAAGTTCAAAGTGAGATCTTGTCTCAAAATTAAAACAAAACAAAACAAAAAGGGGTTTGGTATGTAGCTTAGATGTAGGGTGCCCCTGAGTTAAATTTCCATTATTGGAATAAAAATAAAGACAGAAAGTTGCTCCAGCAAAGTAATGACAAGGTCACAATCTCATACGTTACATAGTGCACCAAGCACTGAATGCAGACTATAAGGATACCCTTCTTAGAATGGACACAAGATTTCAATCTGATCATAGAAAGAGTGTCCTGAACTCCATTAGTCTTAAAACAAACAAAAAATGCCAAAGTTTCAAATAGTTCCACCCACATCATTTAGGTCAAATGATGATACAAATAGCCCTAACTTTTATATCTATCTTCCACTGAAACTATCTATGGGAATCAGATGATAACATAAATAAGTTCAGAGCATTTCACCAAAGTCAGAAGAAAAATTTATTGGTGCCTCCTGAATCTGACCTTTTCCAAATTTTATTTCAAGAACTTATATCTGACATAAATTTCCTGTGCACATATATGACTATACCTCAGTGAATTTCACTATGATATACATCCACAAGAATGGGGTCTAACTTAGAAAAAGATATATCCCATGCTTGTATAATTATATTAAAATGGAATTGACTGTCATATATAACTAAAAAGAACCATAATAATAAAAAATTTAGCACAAAACTCCATATACAATTAGAGACAATCTCTGAAATTATGAACCATTAGAATTTTCATTTAACATTTCCTCTAAAGTAACATGCAGCTCTTTCCAAACTCAGTGGTTGTAAAAATTGACCACAAGTACCTTGAAACTACCCTCATCAGAATTCAGAGCCTAATCCTCTCTCTTTCAAACTAGGAAGAGTTGTGACTTCTTTGACTACTAGGGGACAGCTGGAATGCTATGTGTAAGGGAAGTCAAGATTGTAAAAGGTTGAGTCTCTTTCTTGCTCCTTGAGATACTCTTCAAATATAAGCCATGTGCAACACCCAGCTAGAACTCCATTCTGTGAAGAGTCTCAAACCACATGGAGAACTCCTGTTGAAATTCTAACCTTTGAAGCACCCCTGCCCAGGCAAAAGACATATGAGAAATATATCTTCCAGATGATTCTAGCCTCTGACTAGGGAAATCACCCACACACATTTATGTCTTCCCAGCTGAGTCCTCAGACAGTATGAAGGAGATAAGCATTTTATTTACATAGTTTCAATGCCCACTGAGTCCAGGAGCACAACACAGTGGTTGTTCTGTTGGTATTGTTACATAGCAATCATTGGAAGGCACATCATACTTGAGAGTTACCTGTGGGCAAGGTGACAGGGGATGAGTAAGATATTTAATACATAAAACATCTCTCTGCCAATTGTCTAGGAAGATACAAAGAAAAATTTAATGGCACGTAATGCAAGGTAAATGTGTTCATTTTTCTTTGGTTAAGAAAGACCCTTCTTAGATGCAATGTTTCCTCATTATGGTTTCCAGATGGCTTAGCCTTTAGATTTTTTTTTTACATCAAACTATTTTTATTCATAATAAAAATAGTTTGATATAAAAATCAGGTTCATAATAGTTATACATGATATTAGG
Organism: Ictidomys tridecemlineatus; assembly: GCF_052094955.1. Classification (NCBI taxonomy): domain Eukaryota; kingdom Metazoa; phylum Chordata; class Mammalia; order Rodentia; family Sciuridae; genus Ictidomys; species Ictidomys tridecemlineatus. The sequence continues at coordinate 1,233,104 of NC_135481.1, read as the reverse complement.
ATTTATTTTGATATAATTATTAAATTAAAATAGTTTGCTCCAAGTGAGAGTCCTCAGTACTTGCTCTTACCCTCCCACTCTTTCCTCCCCCTGTTTCCTTTCATCTAATCTACTGATTATTTATATTTTTTTAAAAAAATATTGTCTTGTTAATATACATAATGATGAGATTCATGTATTATATTCATATATGTACATTGGAAATTTGGTAAAATTAATTCCACTGTTTTTCCATTATCCTATCCATCCTCCCTCCCCATTAATCCCCTTTCTTCGACTCCCCTGATCTTCCTTTTATTTTGGTGGAATGTCCCTCATGTCTTTTCTCCTCCCTTCCCAATTTTTACATGTGAAGTATTACTCAGTCATGAAAAATAAAGAAATTATGTCATGCTGGTAAATGGGTGGATCTGGAGACTATTGTGCTAAGTGACATAAATCAGACTCAAAAAGTCAAGGGTCAAATGTTATCTCTGATATGTGGAAGCTAGTCTAAAATTAGGGGGAGTGGAGAGGGCTTCACTTTTTGAAAAATTATGGCTTCCTAATTAATCTATTCTTAAATAATATCATATGAGTTTTATTCTTTCTTATTTAAGATTAGTCTGATTAGAAACCCAAGCTTGTTCAGTTATTATGGACAGGTAGCTCATTTAGGGAGCAACATTTATATCAGCCACTACCTTCCTGAGTGAAGTAATAGCATACAAAGCTTAGATGGAGGAGAAGAGAAGCAGCAAGATGTTGATAGAGAAAACCTTCCCATACTCTTCAGATGTGGCCACCTTACTCCACCAATTACCAGGGTTTTAAGGGTTATCTGTATCTTAAAAAAAAAAAAACAGATCTTGGGATGATCTGTACAGGGCTCAGGGAACACTGCTCAGGATTTATAAATGACTTTCAAGCAGAAGAGGTGGTCTGAGGGGTCTCAGTCTTTTTACCTCCTCTTACTTTACTATCAGATTTTTGGGAGTATGGGAGAGGAGAATCCATAAATGAGCTCCAATAGTTCCTCACCAAGGATGTAGATAAAATAACCTGGTTTGGAGCATTCAGCTGTGTTGAACAGCCTTAGTACCCATCTTTTCTTCCAAATATCTTTAAAAGAAGAAAGAGCCTGTTACCTAGCAAAGTACATATTTCTGTGATCAGGCCTATTATAGTTGTTATGTTTCTCTTGATCTACATTTCCTTATATCTTCTTACTATACAGGTCTTTCATCATCCACAGGAAATTGCAGCTGCAACTGATTACCTACAGTAATTTTTATATTTCTAAGATGTTCTACTTTCCACTCATAACTACACCATGGACTCCTGCCCATTCTATCTGAGATGACTCATTATTACAGATAGACTGGTTTGGAGAGTATTCACATCTGTCAAGGTTTTCTGAATAATTATCTTCAATGAGAGGTAGATGAGTGAACAATAATTTAATAGCCATGAGATCAAAGAGAGCAACAAAACACCTTTTAAATAAAGGACCTAAACCATTTCCAAGAAGACATACAAATTACCAATATGTACATTAAAAGAAGCTCAACATCATTCATTTTTAAGGAAATGCTAATGAAAACAAGACATCTCCCCATGTGTATGACAGAAAATAACAAATATTGATGAGGATGTAGATAAATTGAAATTTTTGTGCACTTTTTTTGAGAATGTAAAATATAGTAAAATACTGCTATGGAATAAAATGTAATGATTGATCAAAATTAATATGGTAATTATCATATGATCCAATAGTTCTATTTCTGGATATATAGCCCAAATCATTGAAATAATGGCCTCAAAAGATATATGTACACCCATGTTCATTGCAGCATTATTTAGGGTAGCCAGAAGATAGGGACAACTCAGTTTTTCCACTGATGGACGAATTAATAAACAAAATGTAATTTATACATCCACATGCATAGAGCTGGGAAGGATAAGGCATTAGGGGATGAGAGTAGAAGCTATATAGTTTGTTTTAAAATTTATTTTAAGCTTGATTCTAAATTGATTTTCATGATGAGTATACAGTACTGTGAAATACTAAAACTGAATTGAAATGGTTAATTGTGCCACTGGATCTCTGTAAGCTGTTATAGGAAGGAAGGAAGGAAGGAAGGAAGGAAGGAAGGAAGGAAGGAAGGAAGGAAGGAAGGAGAAATGAAGGAAGGAACAAACCTTGGGCTAAGCAGATGGAGGGGAAGGCAGAGGGAAAAATCCAGGTCACAGCCTTCCTCCTTAATCCAAGCATAAGAAAAGGATGACTCAGTTTTCCCTCTAATATGAGCAGTTTCATGCAGATCTATATTACCCAGACAGTAGCTTAGTTATCTTCTTCTCCCCACCCTGACATGTCATCTTCTATCAATTACAGTTTCACCAAGCTTATTCTCAGTCACAAAAATTACACCTGAAACATAATTTTAATGAGACGTACTAGTTTCTTTGACTACAACCTACACGTTAAAGGTTCCTCCTGTGTTATATTAAGTCATGTAGCTCATCTTCAGAAGCCTGCCTCAGCCCTTAGGATGAAGAGGTTTTTAGCTAACAGCAGCCTATTATTTAGGGTGAGGCTATCAGGGTGCAGCTTAGACCTCCAGCTTGAGAATCGTTCTTTATGTGCTGCAGCTGTCCTCTTGATGATGCTGTCCTCAGTTCTTATTGCTTGCCAGCACCCATTTCCATTTCAAGGTACATATGAGATCATTTATCATCAGAGTGTGAGTTCATGCCACTGTCACATCTATAGGGGAAACCAGAGTCCCACAACCAAGAGGCAAGTGTAAAAAAAAAAAAAAGGGTGTACAGAGTACATGGCTTTATGCCAGCCTTTCTTTCTCAAAGCACAAGGAGAAATCATCTCTGGAGGAAGAAAGAATTTTATGGGTGGTGTGCAGGAGAGCCAGGAGGGACAGTTTTCTGCTGAGTAGACTGAGTATGTACACCATGAAGTCACAAAGGTCCACAAAAACTTTCCAAGTTTTCAACCCACCAGATAATTGTTTCCAGTTTGTCCTTAGAAACGTAATCTATGTAATTAGTGGACTGTATATCACATTTCCCAAGAATTTCCAGTTTGCAGAATCTTAGAAAATAGGTTTCCCAGTACAGTCACTAATATCTACCTCTGAGCCTCACCCCAAGATCCCTGAGGGACTGAGAATCAGCCCATGAAGGTCACCACGAAAATACACAAGAAAAGGTCAAATGGTTTGCTTTCTGCTGCTTACATATTCGAGGCTTCTGGGAGTGTGCTCATTTCTCTAAGCTCTCAACTCACTCTTTGCCAAATTGAAATCTGCTTTTAATTTCATATGTATAAACAGATGATCAAGTCTGATGTTTCCTATTTTCTATCACCTTATTGAACAGCCCAGTGATCCTATCCAAACCATGGTCATTAAAAGCTGTGTGTGTATGTAAAGGAAAAAAAGGATTAGAATCTTGAGCTCAGGAAAAGTTTTTCTGCAGTCAAAGAAAAAAAGTTTTGAATAAGAAATTTAAGGTCTGGAATGAATCTCATGGTTCTGACCTAGAGTTATAGATATCATCATAAATATGTTGGTTTTAATATATCTATGTACCCGTGTGGATTTCAATACAGAAAAAATAGTTATAGAAACAAATATATATGTGTGGGTGTGCTTAAGGGTCCAGTTGCAGTGACACTCCAGTATTAACAAGCATACCTAGTTCTGAAATACCATTTTCCAATTAAAATAAATTAAAAAAATAAGAGTTCCTTAGGTATGTTTGATTCTAGGATTGACAAAGACACAAATGCAAGGCATGTCTGAAACATCTTGTATTGTCAGAAAATGAGAAAATATTAAAAACAGAGTCCATCTGGATATAAACAAAAAATGGAATAACCAATGAACTAAGTAGGGAAGACACATAAATGAACTATCAGAAATAAACTCAATATATAAAGTCAACAAGGGTGATCTACAGCAAGAGTGTTAAGATTGAAAAATTGACTCTATATTATAAAGTGAAGTTAGCCAGTCACAGAAGGACAAATACTGCATGACTGCACTTAGACCTCACAAGGTAAAGTCATGGAAGCCCGAAGTAGATTGGGAGTTGACAGGCATAGCAGAGGGTGAGATGGAAAGTTGCTATTCAAGCAGTACCCATTTTTGGCTTGTAAGATGAATAAATTCTAGAGATATGCTTGCAAAATTGTGCCCATACATAGCAATGGTATATGTTTAAAATCTGCTTAGAAGGTCAGATCTGATAAGCACACAATAAGCACAGAAGGAAACTTTATTAAAACAAAATAGACATTCTTTTAAAATACAAGACAACACACATTATCAGAAAGGCTCTCAATAATTTCCCTAAGATTAGAAGAAACACAAAAATATCATTCTTGCCACTTTTATTGAAAACTGTACTTGAGGTTTTACACAAAGAAATTAAGACAGAAAAGAAAAAAATGAGGTATCAAGATTGGAAAGGAGGATGATAAATTATTTCTATGTACAAAAGATATATTGTATGTAGAAATCCCTAAGGAATATCCTAAGATATTATTAGAACTAAAAACAAGTTCAGCAAAGTTGCAGTACATAAGGTCAACATGTGTAAATAAGTTGTATATCTATATACTGTCAACAGTCTAAAAATAAAATTAAGAAAACACTTCAAATTAAATATGCATTTAAAAATAAAATCATTAGAAATAACTAGAAAAAATAAGAATATGATATGTACAATGAAAACAAAAATGGTAGTTGAAAAAAGTAAAGAGGATCTAACTAAAAGAAAAAACATTCTATGTTCTTTAATCAGAAGACTTAATATTGTTAAGGCTTAATACAGGGCAATAATTTTCAAGATGAACCATACATTTCTATGTAATCCCAATGAAAGTTCTATCTGCCTTTATTTTTGTAACAACTAACACTGATTCTAAAATTCTTATATTTTATATACCAGAAACCAGAATAGCCAAAACAATCTTGAACAACAAGAACAAAGATGAAGTGCTCAATTATTTACTACACAGTTACAGAAATCAAGATATTGTGATATTAATAGAAGGATAGACATACACATGAGTGAGGAAAGTTGAGTGTCAGAAAATTAATCATTAGATTTTATAATTGATTTTGTGAAGTTCTCAAGACAATTAACATAAAAATGCAAGGATAATTGACTATATTCAGGTTAATGAATATGATGCATTATATCAATAGAATAAAGGGCAGAAAACTATTTCAATATACACAGAGAAAGCAAACAAAATTTAACTTCTTTTTGAGAAAAAAAATCAAATAATTAGGTAGAGAAGGAATGCACCTTAACAAAATAAGGCCATATATGTCAAGCCCAGAGTTAATATAAAGATGATAATTATGTGAGATACTGCATATGCTAATTAGCTAGATTTAACCATTGCACAATTTATGTATACTTCAAAACATTCTAATTCTGATAAATATGATTTTTAAACATGTTATTTTAAATAAAGCAAAATATTAATCATATTGATAAATTTGAAAAAATGAATGAAGTATATTGTAAAGCTGTGCAAATGTCCAATTCAAACATGGAAAGATTGGGTATTTCCCTAATTTCATCCTTTGCCTTACTCACTGAAGGTTACTATCATTTTGAATTCTGTATTTGTCATTTTCTTATTTTTATTATTGTTCAAAGTTTGTATTTCTGAATGATATACTATACAGTTATTCTTATCTTAATATTTATATAAACATTTCCATATTTATCCACACTATCAATAAAATCACAAGAAATATTTTTATACCTTCTTATTGTGGAACACTCTACTGAAAATATCTGATCAGTACTTTTTTTAATATTTATTTTTTGTAGTTGAAGTTGGACACAATAACTTTATTTTATTTATTTATATACCCATTTCCAAGCCCTAAAACCATAGGAAGGCACCTTTTGGATTTAGATATATTTGTAAAAATATATGCTGTCCCACACTATCAAAATAAATATACACCAACTATTAAATAATGACAAACATATTGATACAAACACACATCAAAACACAGTGATACACAATTCATCACAAACACACACACAATACTAGAACAGTACCACCAAGTTACGATCAGTACAAATATGCATATAAATACCAAAACACCCATACAATGACCTACACATTAATATGCACACATTGACATAAAGAAATATTAGGAAACATATAGGCAGTGTCTTTTCTGCAAAGGTCCTTTTTCTAATGCTGGTGGACACTTGAGAAATAGAGCTTACAAGATGCACAGTTCTGATTTCTGAGATCCTGGTGATAATATATGCTAATTTCCATCTTCATTCCCATTCTTCAGATCTCCTCACCATCATAACCCATTTGAAATTTTACATCTGAAATGCGGGAATATCATTTGGGGTTCTCCTATACCTACAGTTGGTCACCCAGAGTGTGGATGGGGCAGGAGATTGGTAGAGAAGGACAAAACTAAGGGAGGGGGCACAGAGAGACACAGAAACAGGCCTTATTTCTCTCCTTATCCTCACTGTTCGCGGAGAGAGCCTAGTTGATTGTCCCTTCCTGTTACCGGAAAGGCTTCTAGGAAACTGTAGCCTGTAATGAGAAATATCATTACCAGGGAGTGTCTTCCTTTGTGAGCTTCCCAAAGCCAACTGCTATAGGGTATGCATGGAGAAAATGTCAAGAGTCCAAGATCATGTGCATTAATTTTGGGTCATATTTTATTCAGATTCCACACAGGTAGAAAGCAAAATATCATCCAAGGAGCCACAAGATGATTAGAGTGGGAAAGGCAAGCAAGGGAAAGGCAACTAGAGGTTTTCCCTTCTTGATACCCAGCCTCCTTCCCAGTCATTATGCAATGGAAATTAGGGTTTAGGTGAAGAGCCCACTAAATGTAAAAAGAAATGTTCATGCTTCTCACAGCCTTCTCCAAATACTGAAGTCAGAAGTGGGTCCCTCTTCCTGCCTCCTTGTTGTTTTTCAGCATCTCTGTTCTAAGAAGATACTGTACAGATACCTTTTATTTTCATAAAACTCAATTTTGTGAGGCTGGAGATGTGGCTCAGTGGTAGAGTGCTCGCCTAGCATGTGTGAGGCCCTGGGTTCAATTCTCAGCACCACATAAAAATAAATAAAATAAAAGAATTGTGACCAACTAAACTAAAAAATAATTTTAAAAAACCCCTTAATTTTGTGTGACTTGAGAGTTATGGTCAAATATGCCTACCCAAATGCTTTAACCCTGAACCTTATGCATGGAACCTCTCGTGACTAGAGGCATGTAGTGAGGGCTTTGTTTCACAGGAAAGCCCTGCTCCCAATCATGTTTATAACTAGAATTGGCTGCCTCGTGCTGTCAGTACTCAGCATCTGCTCACCTTCATGAATGCATAGTCAGCACTAAGCTTTACCTCACCTTTTTCCAAACTAATTTTTTACTCTATATCTTAATCACCAAGTTTCAGAATCTGTCTTTTCTCTCTTTATCCCCACAAGGTAAACTTACATTCTACCTCATGACCCCAATCATCATAAATATGTATTTCATTAAATCAAAGAGTTCACTGACTTCAAAGACATGACTATTTTATGTAACTCTAGGGGGAAAAAAGGATTGCTAATTAAATAACACAATTCTAAGATGTCCTTGGTTCAGAGATGTCAAAATAGTAAGTATTTCTGAATAAGGTCAGAATTTGGTGAAGTAGGATTTAGAAATACATTTATGTGAGTTATGCTGATAAGAAAGTTAGACTTACTAATCACAAACCATATGGGATGAATTTGTTTATGGAGATAAGATGTCAAACAGTTTCTTGAGACCCAGCCAGCCTTTTTATGCCTCAGAGATCCCCTGTTTCACAAGGAAGTGAGTATATGTTCCAGGAACATTCTTTCTAGCCAAGAAGAATCAGGGTCAGGAGTGAGCTATGGATCATGTTCAGTTCTGAACCAGGAAATGCTGGGCATAAAATAGAGACTGGTGTTCAGTAGGCACAGGTGGGCTATGTTTCCATGGATCAGAGCCTACTCTTGACAGCATGCCAACTCATGCCCAACACGTGTGTGTAGCTAAGAGAACATGTCTCCTGAGCATGTGATTTTGTGTTAATCCATGTGACCCATGTATCCACAATGATGGACCATAATGATCCCTGGGCTCATTTGGAAGGAAAGGCTAGTGAGGAGAATGAGGCAGATGTATATTGCTCCCTGTCCTCCTCTCCCATCAATTCTCTATCCCTGTCTCTAATCCCCAGTGAGCAATAAGATGAGTAAGAGATTCTACACACTCTAGAAGGATAATTTATGCTTCTCTCCTAACTTCCTGGAGGTTTTCATCAGTCTTACGTGTAGAAAAAAAAATAGATCCATGTAATGCCTCATCTTAGTCTGTTTTCTACTACTGTAGCAGAATACATCAAATTGGTAAGTTACAACCAATAAAAGTTAATTTGGCTTATAGTTCTGGAGGCTGGGAAGTCCAAGATGGAGGGAGCACATGTGGTAAGTGCTTTTTTGCTACATCATAACATGATGGAAGTCATTACATGGTGAAAGTGTGAGAGCAAATGTGAGAGAGAAAGAAGAAAAGGGGGCCAATTCCCCCATTTTATAACTATTCAACTCTTGAGATAACTACTGAAGTAATAGTCTTAATGCATTCATTAAGGTGATGTCTACATGACCTAATTACCTCTTCAAAGTCCTGACTCCCAACACTGTTACAATGGCAATTACATTTCAGCTTAACTCTTGGAGAGAGCACTCAGACTATAGCTTGTCTTTATACTACACTTCAGCAGAAGAACTAAGTTCCAAACAAGAATGTTTATATTGACCTACCACATATAAATCCCTATTGTCCCAGTCCTGCTACCCAAAGGTGATGAGGCTCTGGAATGAATACTGAGAAGAAGAGAGCACAGGATAAGTATTGAGAACAAAATAGAATCTCTTATCTAAATCCTGCTTCCTTTCTATTCTATACCCAATGCCATTCTACACTTAAAGAAAGTCTTGTAGCAGAACTTTCTAGGAGCATCTGTCTGCTACAGAGGTACAATTCATGTGGATCTATACATGTGTCTCTGATTTTGTGTCCAGAATATCACAACTCAGCACCAAAAGTTCAGAAGTGTTCACTGAAGGGGAAATTGACATTCCTTTCCATCCAAGCTCCAAAGTCAACACCCTTTCTCTTTTTCTGTGAGAAACAATGAGTATGCAGATCCACGAACACATGCCCGGTCTTCAGAAAAGTCTCCATGCCCTCACTTCCCTCCCACTGACCTTACACCAAGTTCCCTTCCTGTAGAAAAAATAACAACAGGATTATTATTCTATAACAGATTTCCCTGTTTTCATTTTGCAGCATGAATTTAGCCCTGCAAAGCAATCCCTTGTTACATTTTAGAAGTGAGGTATCCCCCAGAAGCTCATGTGTGAGACAATGCAAAAAAGTTTAGAGCAGGAAATGATTGAGTTATGAGCCTTACCTAATCAATGCATTAATCCACTTGAATGGATTAACAGGGAGGTAACTGTAGGCAGGTAGAGTGTGCCTGGAGGAGGTGAGTAACTGAGGGCATGACTTTGGGGGTATGCATTTTATCCCTGGTGAGAAGAGCTCTTTCTTTGCTTCCTTCCATGTCCTTGGCTGCTTTCTTCCACCATGATTTCCTTTCTCAAGTCAGGTCCAGAGTAATGGAGTCAGTTGCCTATGGACTGAGAGCTCTGAAACTGTGAACATAAAGTAGTTGGTAGAGATTCTCTGTGATGGAGTTGATTTTTTTTTTATTTAAAAAATGTCTTTAAGGTATAGAGGGCTGGGGTTGTGGCTGCGTGGTAGAGCACTTGCCTTGCATGTGTCAGACACTTGGTTCAATCCTCAGCACCACATAAAAATAAAAAAAAATAAAAGTATCATGTTCAATTACAACTAATTTTTTTTAATATAGAGCTCTGAAACTATGTGCATCAAATAGTTGGTGGAGTTTCTCTGTGATGGAATTGACTTGAAACTTTTTATTTAAAAATGTCCTTAAGATATATTCCAAAATATTTGTATGTTATTTTACTTTTATATCTCAAAAAATTTATTGCTAGACATACACACAAAAAATAGGTGGAATCTTTAAGAGACCTAGTAGAAGATTTTTAGGTTATGAGGGGCTACCCTTGGAAAGTTTTAATGTAGTTCTCCTAGAATCCTGATAGTTCTCATGAGAGTGTTGTAAAACAAGATAACCCCACGAACTTTGAGCCTTCTATAAGTGGCTCATTCCCTTTCTGTTTATCTATAAATGTGTTGTAGCCCAAAAAGCCCTTGCTAGAGACCAAACAGTTGAGGTCACCCACTCTTGGGCTTTCAACCTCTAAAATGATTAGTAAAATAAACCAGCTTCAGGTATTTTGTTATAACAATTAAAAAATGGACTGATACTTGAATCAATGACCTGTTTAATCCCAATCTTAGGCCTGGTCAAATCCCATTTTCCATTTCTCTTTAGTTTCTAAATGATTCTTTAGTGCTCAAAACAAGAATGTCATGCTTGTTAGACCTCATATAACTTCTCTGAAACATAGTCAGCTGGTGTGACAGGTAGGAGTTATGGGAAAGAATGAAAGATCATGGAGTTACACTGAGATTTGGCCAAGAAGTGACTCTATATGGAGTATGGTAAAGCAGCAAAGAGTGGGGTCAGGGTGTTGTGCTTTCAAAGGCAGGAGTTTCTCTGAGTAATGTGTAAATAGGTTCTGCTACATGTCAAACTCCTAATGGCGTGAGCAAGCCCATAGGACTTTTAGAGGAAGCAGGAATGCCCTATTACCCCACTTTCCCTTAAGCTATTTGTTACTAGCTTATCTCGCTGCTAGCCTGGCCAACAACAGTTCTCAGAAAACAGCAATTTCAAACATGCTCACATGCATTACACTGATATTTAAGTCCCGATTCCAAGGTCATATTCCCACTCTGTGCAAGGAAAGGATTCTGGGGATTAGAAGCCTGAAAGGAGGAATGTAGCTGACCAAGCAAACAGCTCATATTTCTGCATCCAGGATCATTCATTCTCTCTACTCAGACTTCATGAAGCCTCCTTTACCATGCAAGGTCTCATATGAAACTCCTGGCACCGGTTCACTACAAAATTTAATGAGGAACTCTCCAAACTGCTGATTGCTTCTTCACTGGACATTTTCAATGTGGACTCCACAGCTCATCCAAATTATAACAACTCAGAGTTAGACAAGCCAGAGGTGCTGAGAGCAGAGAAGCAGTACATTTCATTTTGAAAAAAAAAATTATCACTGTAGTGACAGATTGTGAAATGGCTGTTCTCAATCCAGGGGCACTTCTGAATGTGTTTCAGAGAGATCCAGACAAAACATTTCCCATGAGAATAGCAATCAGGAATAAGCAATTCAAGATGGAATATTGTTCATTATTTTGCCCAAGTCTGGGAAAAATTTCCTAAGATTCAGCTTTCTCTATTTAAATACCTAGAAAACCTGCACCCATTCATAGCTTAATTCACATTACTATTATCATCATATTGATTCCATTTTTAATTAATTAATTACTTTTATTTTGATTGAAATAACAATTGTATGTATCAACGGGGCATGTTTTCATGATTAAATCAAGCTAATTAACATGTACATTTTCCTATAGAATTATATTTTTTGTAATGAGAACAAATTTTGTGTGATGAGAACATTAGAAATTCATTCTCAATGATTTTAAAATGTGAAATGCATTTTTATTAATTATAGTCACCATACTGTGTAGTGAGTCTCAAAAATATATTCCTTTTATCTATCTGAAAAGTTTGTGTCTTTTGAATGATGTCTTCCCTAACTTTGCCCTTGCCTCAGCCTCTGGTAACCAACATTCTACACTCTGCTTTCAAAAACTCAAATTTTTACATTATATATAAGTGTGTTCATGGAGCATTTACCTTTTGGTACCTGCTCTGCTTCAGTTAGCATAATGCCTACCAGATTCAACAATAATGCTGTAAATGATGGAATTATTATTTTTAATGGCTGCAGAGTATACCATTTATACTATATTTTTTTTAGTCTTTAATTTTGACAAGCAAATAGATTGATTCCTTATTGTGGATACTCTGAATAATGCTACAGTTAACAAGAATGCAAAAATATGTTCCACATACAGATTTCAATGCTTTTAGATATATGCTCAAAAGGAGAATTGCTGGGTTGTATGATAATAATACTTTTGTCCTTTTGAGGAACTTCCAGACTATTTTCTATAGTGGCTCAATCAACTTGCATTCCCATTAACAACATACAAAGGTGCCCTTTTCTTCACATTCTTGCCAATACTTATTTTTTAATTACACTATCGATTGAAGACAATGTCCCTTTTCCTTTATACATTCATGATACCTTTTTCAAAATTCAGTTGACCATAAATGTGTAGATTCATTTATGGCTCTCTGGTCTGTTCTAGTGTTCTGTATTTCTGTTTTTATGCCAGTACAACATTGGTTTGATTACTGTAAGTTTGTAATATATTTTAAAGTGAGGTAGTGTGATTCCTCCAGCTTTGTTCTTTTAAGATCGCTTTGGGTATTTAAGGTCTTTTGTGTTTTTATATAAATTTTAGGATTTGCTTTCAATTTCTGTGAAAAACAACCCTGGAGTTTTGATAAGGATTGCATTGAATATATACAACATTTTGGGTGGTACAGTCATTCCAATACTTAAGCCACTGGCTAAGAAGTAGCAAACTTCTCAGAAGGAAAAAACCCTCCAGCCTTCAAACGTCAAATCTAAGCCCATTCTTTCACTTCAGCAAGTAGTCTGTGAATGCTACCCAACTTTGGAGAAGCCACCATGGAGTCACTTACAGATATGAGGAAACAAATAAGTATGTCTCTCTTGCACTTCCTGCTTTTTGAAACCTGGACACTGATGGTTCCTTATGCTCTCTTTCTGAGAGCCATGTGGGTTGCCTTCCAAGGTCACTGTGTCTGCCTTTCCCCATCCTTTTGTTCAAATCCCTGGAGGATGTTTGATATCAGTTTTATTCTCAGCAATTAACAAAGTGGGTTTACTCAGAACTTCCTCATGTTAAAGAAAATATGCTGCCCTTGGTAAAGCCCTTCTGATTTGTTCTTAGGGACCAATATGCATGTAAGAACCTCCAAATATTTCCACCATGAGACAGCAACTGGGTGGGGGTGGGGTTGTGAAAAATTTCTGAATGTGCTGCTGGTAGGGAGCCAGCTTCTCACCACACAGTATGTCTTCAGTAGCACAGCCTGTTGCTTCCCACTCCCAGCCTTGAAAACATATCCAAGATTTATCAGCCTGACCTGAGGAATGAAGCCAACAGCAACTCTGTTCTAGCAAACTCCCCGAGGACGTCTTAACACCCCCACCACAGGCTCACCACACACCTCATGGCAGCCACCTAGTTAATCATATGCCTTGCACAGACATATTCCGTAGGGATCCCATCCCACAGTAGAGACCCAGCAGGTACACAGGGACAAGGCATTCAGTGAGCAAAGTGCGTAAATCTGAGCAGAGTCACGTTTTCACTTGTCTCCATGGTGACAAAAAGCAGAAAACAGGCAATCAAGGATAATAAGCCCCGTGGGCAGCCAGAATCTATGAGAGCAAATTAAGCCCCCATCTTTCTTCCTCTCTTTCCCCACCCCCATCACCTCTCGGGATTATAAACAAGCGTCAAGCCTGAGCAAAAGGGGCCCATCACTGCTCAGCTCCATGGCAACTGACTCATTCTCTGTCCTCCCTCCATCCTGTTTTCCCCCATTTGCCTGGATACACCACCTTTCTGCAAAAAAAAATCCTCCATTTCGAACAATCTGGTGACAATATGGCCACTTCACGACAACCAATCCCTGAGCCTGACCAGAAGAGGCTTCTGGGGGTCAGCGACCTGGACAGGGAGGAATGCTGCAGAGATGAAGCAGAGGCGGTACAGCCCAGAACAAAACAACATTGATTTTTTTTTCATGCTATTTCCCTCTTTTCCCCTAATTATTTAATTTGAAAAACTTCAAACTCAGAGAAACTCAAAAGATAGCAATATAGATTTCTATAATATCCTCACCTGAAGTCACGATTTATTAACAATTTGGCATATTGCATCCTATGTGTCCACTCACCTCCTTAGCTATCAATCTATGTATCTGTTTTCACATTTTTGTACCTACAAAGCTATGGTGATGTTATATCTCCGGCAAAATTTTAAATTCACTTTAATTTATTAATTTGAAAATAAGTTACTAAACTATACCAGTGTCAAGCAAAGCATATGATACATACTGTGTGCTTTAATAAACATTTAGTACTCTACTAACAGTAATTTGATGATATTGAATATACATCCCAGGTCCTCAAATATCTTTAGACCTTTTATTAAAATTTTTTAAAATTCAGAATCTAAGCAAGATTGTTGAATTTAGGCTTTTCAAATCTATGTTGGTAACCCTCCACCCTTACCAATACGTGCTCACAAATATGTGACATTTTTTTCTCTTTTGCAGTAATGAAGATTGAGCACAGGGGCGCTCTTCTACTGAGTTATATATTCAGCCCTTTTTATTTTTAATTTTGAGACAGGGTCTCACTGTGTTGCTCAGGCTGGTTCAAACTCATGATCTTCCTGTTGTGGACTTCTAAGTCTAGAGGAATACAGGTGTGTGCCACTATGAGAAGCATGTATATGGCTTTTTTAAACAATGAAATTGCTTGTTTTTCAAGAATCTAACACAATTGTGCTGTAGAATGAATGTTCCACATTTTGATTGTTTTGCAGAGATTTGTTTCAGGTTTAACATGAATGGTAAAGTTGTTAATTTTTCATACCATCAGGAGGCACATAATTTTAGATTGCTGCCCCATCAGCAATGATGATTTTGATCACAATACAGATGTATTTTACTTTTGGGATAGATAATTTGTTAGTAGTGTGATGTTTTCAGACCATCTCAATATGCTGGTACCAAATAACCTTTTACCAGATTGCCATAGCCTCTGATGATCCAGGCGGAATCAGTTATTACACTAAGAGCTCAGAAATGGTTATTTTCTGCTTTCATAAATCCTTCTGTCATTAACACCTAGCAACAGAAAAATAACTCCCCTCATTAACTCTACACATCTATGTGTCTATCTATTTATTGATCTATCCATCCATCTATGTATTCCATCAACTCTCTTAAATAAAGCTCAAAATAGTCTTAGATTTACAGAAAACTGTAACTTAGTACAGGCTATATACCTTCTCCCCTCTTCCACCAATTTAAGCATATTATAAAGCCATAGAACATTTATCAAAACTAATACATTAATAGTGGTACAAAACATTAACTAGAGTCTTTATTAAAACTCTTTGATTTTTTTCCTACTACTGTTATATTCTGTTCCAGGTGACAATCCAGGAATTGAGCAACTTATATGGAGCCAAATGAGAGAGTTATGTTCTTGGAAAATAAGTGGCTGACCCTAGAGAGAAAAGGGATGAACGCTCAGGCAGTTCCTCTGTTTCTTCAGCCCCGTCCCATCACTTGTATCTATTGTGAGCTGCGTAGACAGCAGGGCAACAATAAAGACCCACTGCACAATACATGAATAGCACATCAGTAAAACATGGAGGTTCCAAGAAACCATCGTGGTTTATTATGTTCTTTTCCCAAATCATAGTTCATGGGAAAAGTCCAGATTACCCTCCATTATAATCAGGAACCAAATGTGGCAAATTGGGGAGGTGAATCCCCCAAATCTATAGACATAAAATATTTAAGCCTTTCAATATGCATAACACAAAATGTGCTTTTGCTTTCCATTCAAGCTTTTAAAGTGGCTCAAGCGGTAGCGCGCTCGCCTAGCATGCGTGCGGCCCGGGTTCGATCCTCAGCAGCACCACATACCAACAAAGATGTTGTGTCCGCCGAGAACTAAGAAAAAATAAATAAATGTTAAAATTCTCTCTCTCTCTCTCTGTCCCCCTCTCTCTCACACTCTCTCTTTAAAAAAGAAAAAAATTTAAAATAATCCTTAAGGCTTGTGAGGTTTGAAAGGTTTGAAAGGATCATTGAGATGACAGGACACTTTCTGGGATTCATTAGATAATACCATTTTTGTTTCTTTTTCCCTCTCTCAGTTGTGCTCATGTGCAAATTTGAGACCTTCATCCCACACCTCTGAACACACCTCTGAAACTCTAGTATTCTCTTCACTCCACATTTCACATCTCGGAATATTAGAGAGTTTGTGCACTTTAAGCTTATGTCTGGGATGAGCAGGGCCCTACTCAAGTCCTAGAACAAAAGCTTTATATCTGTAGAAATAACAAATGAACAAGACCAGTCAGTTAATAATAAATGTATCAAACTGAATAAGCCCAATAACCATAGAAACATCTCTAAACTCATGAGCTTTGGGTGTGCATGGGATGAGGAGCCAACTTAGGTGGAAAAATAGAAAAACAAATTTTTCTCTCCCACTCCTGTACTGTCATCTGAGACAGAAACAGGTTGAAATGAAAAAGCTGGAGGGATAAAGAAGAATCTTTTGATTGCAGAAGATCAGAATTGGCAGCTGCTAACTGCTTTTACCCAGCCTGTGCCATCACCTGGCTGGACATCATCACCTCAGTCCCCAGAGGGCCCAGCCTGCTTAGATGTTCACTGGATATTGCATCTCCCCAGATATCTACTTTCCAACTGTGGCTTGAACCCAATCACATCATGCAGCACAGCTTCCCCTTATGCTCCTCACTTCAGTCCAAGCCACCTCACAGGGGCTGGGCCTGGGGTGAGGAGAGCAGCTGGTGAGGGCACAGCTCATGTTTCTGAGATCAGGAAGGCCATTCCTTTGGTGCCACCATTCTGGCTATTTGGCCAACAGGAGCCCCTCTGGCTCTCTGAGCTCTTACCTCACCCCCGGTCAACTTTCACAGCATTTTCCATTCCTTGTCTTAAATAGATCATGGGCAGCTGTTCTTGTCATTTTATTCTACATGTTGCTTAACCCTTTGCCAAGACTCATTCTCATTGTGACTTTAGAAAAACTGCAGAGCATGGCAGATAGGAACACAAGAGTCCACCTCACAGCCACTTTGGTTCAATTAGTGATTCTGTCTCTCACTAGCTAGGTGAATTTTCTGTGCTGTTATCTCACTTGTAAAACAGTACTAATATCACAGTGTTCTAAGGATACTTAAATTAGTTAATTGCACAAAGTCCTCAGAATAAGTAGATTGCAACTTAGAAGCATTACGCAAGTGTGAGCACCTGCAAGGGTTGTCAAGGTTCACAACTTTTTCCAATATTCCCATGCTTCCCAGTACAGGGCAGGTGAGAGGTCTGATATTACCAGTTAAATTGTTCAAGGCTTCAGAAGGAACTAAATATAAAATATTGAAGACAAAGGATGCCATCAAAAAGGGACAGAATTTTTTTTTCCAGAATTAATCTATGAATGAACATGTGCATATTTTGAAGATGGCAGAATTCTTAATTTTTTTTCAGACATTGATGGATCTTTTTTTAATTCATTTATTTATATGTGATGCTCAGAATTGAACCCAGTGCCTCACACATTCTATGCAAGTGTTCTACCATTGAACCACAACCCCAGCCCCTCTTGAAGGTTATCAAGTTATCAAGTGAAGCCACAGGCACCTTCTATACAGCACTTTAAATCATGAATTGTTAGGGTGTGACCATTAATCCTTTATTCAGCAATCCCCAAATCATCTCCAAACCTTAGACCCAAGAACACCTTTGGTTGCAAGGAACATGCTGAGGAAGGGAAGGGAGTGAGCAGGAAGAGATGTTTGGGAATGAAGATATCATGGAACAATTTTTGTTTCCAATTCATTATTCTACAATGGCTTCACTCCCAAAACTAGCACAAGATAATAAGCACGTTGGAGTCTCAAATACTGTGAAGAATTCTGTGCTGAGCAATGAACATTCTGTTCCCTTTGAGACCCCCTCACATGAGTATTGCATCAGTATTGCTGTCTTCCTTCCTACCCCAAATCTTACACAGTTGCTTGTTGCTCTCTCTCATCTGTATCCTTAACAAACCAAATAAAAACAGCAAAACTATAGTTGTATTCTCAATTACATTTCCTGTGTTAAAATTTTGAATATTTTGGCCTCAATACTTTAAAAGGCACTATATTTTTGCATCAAAATATCCTTCATGAAAATAATGTAAGGAAAGAAAACATTAAGAAATAAATTGTCTTTATTTATTATTTTGATTGTATTACCAAACATAGGTGTGACAAAATCATAAGGTTTATTAATTTAATTTCATTTCATGGTAATTCAGACTATAAGCACATACCATCAAAGTAAAATAAGATTTAAAAAACAGCTTTCACGTATTTTACAGTTCAAAGAGCAAATATCAAAGGAAAGTTGTGTGTATGGTTTGAATCCTAAATATTTTGTTTGTTAGGGTCCCCTTTGCTTATTTTTTCCCTATTAAGTTGTAAAAAATTTCAAACAGAAAGATTAAAGAATTGTGTTCCTATCACCTAGATTCTACAATTAACATTGTTATTTGCTCAAGCAAATATCTATACATCTTAATTTTTGATGTATTTAAAAAATCACAGAAATCAATATCATCACCCCATTCATGAGATCATGATATTAGTTACTTTTTTTAAAGAGATAGAGAGATAGAGAGATAGATAGAGAGAGAGAAAGGGAGAGAGAGAGAGAGAGAGAGAAAGAGAGAGAGAGAAGAGAGAGAGAATTTTTTTAATATTTATTTTTCAGTTTTCAGTGGACACAACATCTTTATTTTATTTTCTGTGGTTCTGAGGATCGAACCCAGCACCCCTCACATGCCAGGTGAGCGCGCTACTGCTTGAGCCACATCCCCAGCCGGAGTTACTTTTAAAATTATATTTATTTATAGTGAAATGTATAAATCTGAAATATGAGTCAGACAACTGTATATACCTAGGGAACTCAAAATACAGAAAATTACCAGTATCTCAGAATGAGGTAAATACTATTCCAATGTTTCTTAACAAATCATTTTGCACATTCTTAAAAACCATATAAATGTATTCAGATTGTATGTATCAGTTTTTGTAAGGTTTCTTTTCATCATCATAATATTTTCAAGGTTTTCCCATGTGTCAGGTGTTTATTCCTTTTTGTTACTGAGTAGTATTCCATTGTGTAAAAATGTTTGAACAATTTGGCTATTTTCAGGTGTCTGCTACTATGAAGAAGCATGACTGAAAGGATAAGCCACATTTGAAGATTAACAGGCCTGAATTTAGAAAGGGGCTTGAAATTTTGTTTCAAATTTCTTTAGTTTGGCAGCTCTAATTGTAGTGTTCTTGACAAACTAGGGGAAGAGAAAATCCTGTATAATTTAGATGAAACTCAGGGTATCCAAAATCCAAATTGTTTGTGGCAATGAGATGTGGAGATCCTTCCTTCTCAGATTTTGTTCCTGATAATACAACTGGCGATCCCTCCAGTTGGGGGCATGTGTCACATATCTTTCTTTAAGAATCATGAAGTCGAAGCTGGGGTTGTGGCTCAGCAGCAGAGCGCTAGCCTAGCACATGCAAGGCCCTGAGTTTGATCCTCAGCAAGACATATAAATAAATAAAATAAAGGTATTGTGTCCAACTACAACAACAAAAATAATAATAATAATAAAAGAACATGAAGTCAGTTGGGCATGCTATAGGCTTATAATCCCAGCAACATAGGAGACTGAGGCAGGAGGACTGCAAGTTCCATGCTTGCCACAGCAATTTAATTTTTTGAGACACTGTCTCAAAAAACAAACACACAAAAACAACAAAACCAGGGATGAAGATAGAGTCCAGAAGTAGAATATACCTGAGTTAAATGCCTGGTACCCCTAAAAGAAAAAGAATCATGAAGTTATTCTCATGTTTTATTTTGCAAAAGCTTTTTACTTTACCATTAATATTTAGAACTGAAAGACTTCCAATCATTGATTATATTGTATGACAAAATGTAGAAATAAAGTTTCTTTTCTATACTGCTAGTAACATTTTTGAAAGAAAATCATTTCCTCACTGCTTAACAATATAATTGTGTCAACTCAGGTTACTGTATATATGTGACCTCTTCTATATTCTATATTCTGGTCCATTGATCTCTCAATCTGTGCCTGTATTCAGTATTGCATCAAGCCTTGACATTGGTTGAATAAGCTTATGGTAGAGGCTGTTTAGTCTCTGTACAGACACAAATGATGCTCTTGAGTTCTCCTCTTCATGACTTAATTATTTCCCAGAGGCCCCACCTCCAAATTCTATCACATCAGGATTAACGTTTCAACATACAACATTGACAGGGACACAAACGTTCAATACATTGCTTTATGTTACTAGCCTCCCAATATTCATGCTTTTCTTCCATTCCATTCAAAATACATTCATTTCATTCCAACAGTCCTAAAATTCTTAACTAGTTTTAGCATCACATCTAAAGTTTAAAGCTCAAAGTCTCATCTAAACACCACGTAAATCAGATATTGATGAAACTTGAGGTATGATTCATGCTCAGACAAAATTCTTTCCCAATTGTAAACCAAGTAATGTGCTTCCCAGATACAATGGTGAGAGAGGAATAAGCTATTCATTCTCATTCCAAATGGGAGAAATAGGACAGAAAGACAGGGTGATGAATCCCAAGCAAGTCTAAAATCAGCAAAGCAAGTTCCTTGAGATCTGGATAATACTTCTCAACTAGATATTCTACCTTCCAGGTACACTGAAGTGGTAGTCCTTCCCCCAGAGCTGTGTTGGATAGGGACTAAACCACCAGGGCTCTGGGTGGCCCTACTCCTATGTCATAGAGAGATGTCATATGGCTGAGAAATCATTCTTCTCTTTTGAATTTTTTTTTCTTTTTGGACCAAGGATTGAAGAGGCACTTTACCACTGAGCTATATCCCTAGTGTTTTTATTTTTTAGTTTGAAACAGGATCTTGCTAATTTGCTGAGACATTGAATTTGCAATCCTCCTGCCTTAAACTCCTAAGTCATTGGGATTATAGAAGAATACCACCACTCTCAGCTCTCTTCTGAAACTTTTATTATAAACTTTCAGAAGGAACCAAGTTAACTCGTTCTACACTTTTCTAGAAATCTCCACTAAATATCTAATTTAATTGCTCAGAAGTTCTGCTTTCCACAAAACATTGGAGCATGAACATAATTCAACTGAGTTGTCACTTTGTAACAAAACTTTCCTCATTTCCAATAACATGATTCTCATTTAAATGTGTGACCTTATAAAAATTTTGTTCAGGATTATCTAGATACTCTTTCAAAAACTGGAAGCTTTCACTCCAGCTCTCCTCTTTTCTTTCTGAGCCCTTACTATTACCAGTCTTAAAGTTCCTCTTGTGACAATCTTTGCCTCTTCTAGCATGAACTCCAAAACTCTATAGCCTCTTTCCATTATGCAGTTATGCTTCTTTACCGTTAGGCATTTGTTACAGCAGCACCAAAATTATATGGTACCAAATTTTGTCTTAGTCAGTTTTGGTTGCTATAACAAAGTATTATAGACAAGGGTGGGGGTGCAATTATAAATAACAAACAAAATTTTATTTCACATAGTTCTGGAAGCTGGAAAATCTGTGATTGGAGTCCCAGCATGATTGCATCTGGTAAGGGCCCTTCTTTGAGTTACAAAGAGCCATCTTCTTTTTGTGCTCTCACAGAAGGAAAAGAGAGCTAGCCATCTTTCTTCCTTTCCTTAAAAAGGCACCTATGCCACTCCTGGGACTCCACAACTCTGGCCTAATTATCTCCTAGAAGCCCCTTCCAAGTAATATTATATTGGGATTAAGAATTAAAAATCACAAATTTGGCTGGGTGTGGTGGCACATGCCTGTAATCACAGCAGTTTGGGAGGCTGAGACAGGAGGGCCATGAGTTCTAAGCAAGCCTCAGCAATAGTGAGGTGCTAAAGCAGCCCAGTGAGACCCCATCTCTAAAGAAAATACAAAATAGGGCTGGGGACTTGGCTAAGAGTTGAGTGCCCCTGAGTTCGATCCCTGGTACTAAAAAAAGTTACAAATATGGGG
The DNA here is from genome assembly GCF_052094955.1 of Ictidomys tridecemlineatus. Lineage (NCBI taxonomy): Eukaryota > Metazoa > Chordata > Mammalia > Rodentia > Sciuridae > Ictidomys > Ictidomys tridecemlineatus. The sequence goes on along the minus strand of NC_135481.1, from coordinate 1,210,978 downwards.
GTGGTAGTGGACTGAGTCTATTGTAAGTTTCTTTTGATCTTTTCTTTTAAGGCAGGTATGTTGGTAAAAATTTCTTTGTAAACAGTTTTATTTAACTTTGATTTTCAAGAGTATTTTGAATGAACACAGAACTCTTGATCAGTAGTTATTTACTTTTGTTACTTTAGAGAATACATTCCTTTGCTTTCTGGCTTCAATTATTTCTGTTTAGAAATATGTCAGTCTTATTGTTGCTTATTTAAACATAATGTGTCTGCTTTTTGTTGGCTCCTTTCAAGATTTTTCTCATTAAATTTGATATTTAGTACTTGGAATAGTGTGTGATAGGTGTGGTTTTCTTTGTATTTATCCTGCTTGGATATATCATCCATTTCATTTTTGAGATCTGCATCAATTTGAAAAAACTCACAGGCATTATTTCTTAAAATACTGTTTTGCCTCCATGTATCTCTTTTTCTTCTATGTAGATTTCAATTTGAAGTATGTTTGATATTTTCACTGTGCCCTAGATATCTCAAACATAGAGTATTCATTACTTTTGTAATTATTTTCATATATCTACTGTTGGTCTATCTTCTTAGTTTTTATTAATTCAACCATTAGACATTTTATTTCTATAATTTATTTATTTTATGCATTATTTACTTTTGTAAACTCTCTTTTCATGTCTTTTTGTCATTTTTTCCCTCTGGTTCAATAAAGATATTAATGAAATTAGAAATAAGACTCTCAGCTTACCAGTTTCTTCAGCTCCTGTAAATAAATTATTTTATCAGTTTAAATAAAATTATGTCCAAAGAGGTGTCAATTAAAATAAAAATTTTGACCATAAGGTACAATTTATGGGGAAATGAAATATTGAACTGTATTTTTCATAGAAAAAACAGTAAATGGTATTTGAGACAAATATATCTCATAAATAAACTGGAATATATGAATAAGTAAAAGAGTAATGTGTTTAGCTGGGCATAGTGATGTGTGTCTATAGTTCTGGCTACTCAGAAGTCTAAGGCAAGGGAATGGTAAATTCCATCCAATCTGGGTAACATGAGATTCTGCCTCAAAAAACAAACAAACAAAAAATAATGTTTTAAAGCAAAATTTTCATGTTCAGAAAATTTGCAAAAAAGGGTATAAAATGAGTTAGTTTGAGATGTATCAGTGTTTCTTCAACTGCCCAGTTTAAAACTCCTTCTCCTTTATAAAGCTATGATCTTAGACTGGGAGCAGTTGACATCTTTCTGGACACAATGCCCTGTCTTTGTAGATATAGCAAGACTGACTGTGAGAAGAAATAATGTTCTCATTGAAAAACATAGCCTGTGCATACTCCAGTCAGAACCACAACTCTCTATTTTCTCTTATCCACATATGCCCAGCCATGTGTCAGCTTCTAAACTTTCTTCTCAGTAGCTAAATGTGGACAAATAGACCTGAATGTTACTTTGCACTAAAGAACCAGTTTTTAAAAACCCTGCCCCAGTTTTACATGTTCTGGCTTGCAATAATGTGAATCACATAGCATGTCCTCAGCAGCTGTGCTCATCCTGAAGCCAGAAAATGCTTCTAGGAATGAGCACAGAGGATGAGCAGAGAGACTAACAGGACACAGCTTATATTACAGGGTCAGGAATGCTTTTCATAAGGCATAGATCTTTTGTTCATGAGAATGTGCTAAGTGCTTCCTTATTTCTCTTACTCATTTGCTTGCTTCTTCTACAATTCCAGATTTCATGAATTATTTGAAATTACTGATTATCACGGTATTTGTGTACACACTGCAGGCACCTTCATCAAGGATCAGCTTAATCCATTTCAAAGCCCAGTGACTACAGTGCATGGTCAACAGGGAAACAGGTGGTAATAGTGAGCAAATGTTGAGCCTTATTTTGTTCTATCTCCATAGCAACAGGATAAAAAAGGTCTATTAGTATATACTGGTTCCAACAAGAAGGGAAAAAGGCAACAAGATGCTCCTTATTTCTTTCATATATCACCAGCCTCATTTCTCCTATTTTGCTCTAGAAAAAAATAAAACCTGTGGGGAACACAGGTACAAATATCTACATCTATCTATCTGCATATATAGATAGATAGAGATTTGATATATATTCATGTATATATCAAATATAGAGAGATATTAAGAGATTTGCTATGTAGGCATATATAAATATATCATAAATAATATCATGCAGGCCCTATGAAGATATCTCATGGTCACAGTACTTATGTCTCCCTCCCTTATGGCAGCAGGTTTTATTACCAGTACCAATTACTAACTCAAATTTTCTTATTAGAAGATTGTATTGCTCCATCCAATGCCCAGGCATGTCACATGCTTTTGGCAGTGGAATGTGAACAGAAGTGATGAAAATACCACACCCAAACATAAGCTTAAGAGCTGTCATGTGCTTCTGAGATTGCTTTTGTTCCTGCTGTCACAAGAATGGCATGTCCTTCAACCTGGATCCTGGAATGAAGAAAACATGTGGGGAATTTCAATTGACCCCTACTAATGCACAGCCTATATGTGGTGAACAAGAAATTAATGTTCATAATTATGATTAAGTGAAGTGTTGGTGTCAATAACTTAGTGAAGGAACAGTGATAAATAACGCAATATTACTTGTGTTTTACCATCAGATCTAAAAACTAAAATATTAATTTCAGGCTCAGAAAATGGACAGTTCCAATACTGTTATCAACTGCTTAAAATAGATTGATCATGTTTTTATGAATAAATTTTTGCCCAAATTGTTGTGCATAATAATTTTCAATTAACTTATGGATTTAGATAAAGAGATTAAGAAACTGAAAGAGATTTGCATATTTTGGTCATTTTATAAAAGGTTTTACAACAAAGACATAATTTCAGAAAATATTTTATAAATTTGACAATGAGGTTGAAAGATGAAATTATCTATCTCATCCAAATAATGAAAGATGAAATTGAAGCATAATAGGGTTAAAACTTAGAGTTAAAGCAAAATCAAAGGAAGGGCTTGGTTTCCTACCTTTGGTGTAAATCTCTCTGAATTGCTTAAAGGGTATGTTAGCTTTCTGCAACTATAACAAAAATACCTAAGATATTCAATTTACAAAGGCTAATTCTGAATCAGAATTTCGGAGGTTTCAGTTTGTGGTTGGTTGGTCCACTGTTTTGGACCTGTGTTGAAGCAGCACACCATGATGGGGAACACATGGTAGATAGAACAAAGCTGCTGACCTCATGACTCGGAAGTGAAGAAGACAAAGAGACTGTAGTCTTGCATGCCCCAGTGACTTAACTTCTTCCCACAAGGCCCCACTTCTTAAAGATTCAACCAACTCCTAATAGTACTATGAATCATGAAGAACAATCCACTGGAGACTTGCTCCCAGGTAGCAGATACTAGAACTGATGAAAGGAGATTGCCTACAATCTAGCACACATATCTCAGGATGACTGTACAGACAGATTTTACAGTTTCTATAGAGTTATGAAAATGGAGCACCCCCATCCTTTCTCTTTCTGAATGAGAGCATTCATTGAGAATGATCTGCCCTACTATGGTATGTCAATTTTGAGGGACACTCAACTTATATTTTTATATCTTGAGATAGTGAGAAGCCAAAAGACTAAAGGCTATCATGAGCTCCAAGAATTTGTCTGATGTTGTTATTAGATGACACTTTCAGGATTTCACTTTGAAGAGAGAACAAATGCTGCATACTTAAGATAGAAAGGTGATGTTTGTCACAGTTGTTGGACTGTGGTACATTCCACTGTAGTTTCCATTTGTTCCTGCCTGCATCTCTTTAAAATGGAGAGATTCTATTTCTCATAAAGACTGTGCTGGGCTATAGACTGGATTTTGAATATTGAGTGGAGGTGGAGAGTGCTACTTCCAAGCACATTTTTGAAGTTCCATCTAAGAAAGTGCAATTAATTTTCCTGTTGATATAAGAATGTGACTTTTTTTCTGCCTAGATACCAGAAGACAGCAAATAAATCTGTGGTCAACCACTGATATTATATGTATGAGCAATAAATAAGTGTTCATGATTGTAAGTCGATAATACTTTGAGGGTCTTTGATTATGGTAAAACAAGTTTTTAAAAGCTGATGAGTAATGTGCCATATGATTTCTTCAGGGTATCATCAGTTTTGTTTCCAGGAAAAAAAATGATAAAAAGGCTCTTTTTAAATATTTTTTTCAAATTAATATTTTATTTTGTCATGGAAACCAAATTATAAGACATACTTGTCTTTCTCTATTGAAATCAAAGAAAGGGAAAAAATTGGGAAGTGAGAAGAAATCATACATAATTTACCCCCAAATGGGTGGTCCCACAAGCATATCAAAGTTGGAGAGGCATGAGGAAAATATGTATATTTTGGAGGTCCAGAAGGGTGGGGGGTATGAACAAGGTGAGGGGGTGGAAAGAGAAGAGAGATGCCACATAAAAATAGTCCATTATAGGTTTTCAGAATCATATGACCACATAGTTTCTTTGAAAATAATTTTTATATTTAAGGGCACCAATGTACCAATTTCAAAGTCTGTTCTGGCCTAAGTTATTCAGCCAGTTGTTGAAACTCCATCTCTGTCGCTCTGTCAGGCAGTAATTCTGAGAATTTGCAGTAGAATAAATGAGTCAGAGCGAGATCTTGTCCTGAGGCCTGAAGCTACAGGCAGCCTCATGATCCTGCTACAAAAACAAACACAAAAAGCGTGCATTTACACAATCAGAGAGGTCTGTGGAGAGCAGCTCTTCTTAAGAGTGACAATTTAGAAAACTGCAAATCCAATTTCCAACATCCTGCCTAGTCTAGGATGAGTCACACACACCATGCTTTCAGCCCCTCATCTGTGCCTCTACTTAGCAAAATTGTGTGGGCAGAGGCAGCCTGGGGTGATGAATGGGGTCACCATGGAGCGGAACACAGATTTTGTAGATGGGCTTTAGTTCCCCAGTATGTTTTTCTCCATTCCACTCTCCTGAAATTTCATCTACACAGGCATTAAAGCAATCTGTATGAGAGTGCAGCTGCCTCACTCTCCACATAGAGTTATTAAGGTACATTATTTTGTCCAGGTCAAAGCTATAGCCTCACAGAAACATCAATACCTGCAGTTCTGTTGTTTGTGTAGATGGAAGTTCTGGGGAAGACAAACTGATATGAAGGCACACTTAGGATATGAACATGAGGAATACTGGGCAAACATTCCATGAATAAATATGAGCTCAAAAAGAGGAGGTCAGGGAGAACAAGGGACAAACGAGCAGACACTATCAGTCTTCTCTGTACCCACTGCAGTCAAAAGGAGGCACAGCTGCAGCACAGATGGGCCTAGCTTACCCACACCACACCCTATCTCACCCTATCACCCCCCAAACTTAAGCCATCCTTCTCTGTATTTTATCTCATAAGTACAGTAGATGCCCCAACAGCTCTGATATAGTTTTATTCATAATTTGATTAGTCAATTAGAACATTGTAGCATATTAGAGAATATTAATTTTCTTCCTCTAAATTTCCTGCCCTATACACATAGTAACTCTCTGAGGCTTGGCATGTTCAGGGAAGAATTAAACTTCCCATCTGGGGGATCGCAACTGTTCCTCTTTAGTAGTATCTTATACACCTTCCTTCTCTTCTCCTTTCCTATCATTACCACATATTATCTGAGTTTTTTTATTCCTTTCATTGCTACTTACAGGTGGTAAGTATCTGGGTTACCCACAGACCTGGGCAGTGAGTAGACAAGTTGGGCATATTTACAAGGAGGACTGCTTGGTCCTCAATCATAGTGGCAGCTTATCTGGAGCTAGGGACATGAAAGAAGAAAAAGAAGTGCAAGCACTCCTCAGTGTGCTCTGTGCCAAGAATTTCTTGCTTCTTTTCCCTTCCTACTACCATTTCCCTCATTCCATGAAAACAAGGCAGTGCCAAGAAAGCCCTCCAACACAAGCAGAATGAATACCCACACTCCAGAATGTCACCTTCCAGTCCAGTACTGCCACATCCCCAGCACAGGCAAGACTCCCATCCTTAAAGTTAAGCTCAATGCATATATTCAGTGTTCTCATGAAACATGTCTTGAGAGTCATAATCAGAGAGGGTCATTTGAGGATGAGAATGAGTAACAGGGCTGATGGTGAGAAGAGCTTAGAGTTCTGATCTTGGTTTCCCTTCCTCCCTTTTTCTCTTCCTTCAAAGTTCTTTCCTCGCTCCATCAGATTGCAAAGTAACATTTATTGAATTACAATAACTGCCCATTCATTCTGAGTCATAGCTCACAAAATCTTAGGAATTTATTCTATCCCAAAAGAACCCCCACAGCCTATACCAAGCTGTACTGACCCACAGTTACATTTGTTTTTCTGGCAGGAAGGGGCTATTTGTGTAATGTCATGTTTATGAGTGTTTCTTTGGTGACATTTCAAACATGTCACATTAACAGTCACCAACTCAGAAAGACAGAGGTCAGGGATGAATTGGTAAAGAAAATGGCCCTGTCACTCTCCATCAGTCTGCAAGAGATGGAAGAAAAGAAGACCCCCAGTAATGGCAAGATTAGAGGATCACCTTTCACTAAGATTTCTGGACACAAAGAAATTGCTTACTGCTGCCTCTCCCTAGGTGATTCTCTGCTAGCTCTGTTTTCACAAACAGATGGATTCAATAACACAAGAGCCCCAATGGCAAAGGTTAATTTGTATTCCTTCTTTAGACAGAAGGGTAAATTATATCCAATAAATACACAAATCTTAAATATGCAACTTAATGAAGATTTATTTACCCAAGTATACACAAATGCAATCAGAGATCTCTTACAAGCTAAAGAACATTTCCAGTGGTTGGATACGTATTTTGGTACCTAGATAGTGACCTAGATAGTGGCATTCTAGAATTAACCATTCTTCTGTCTTCAACGACTTGTTCCAAATTTTGTGACCTTGTCATAAGTAGAATTATATAGAATCTGGCCCTTGTCACATTATGAACACGAGAACAAGTGTCACTATTTATATCTATAGTTTTATATTTCATTAATGTATAGTATTTCACTGTAGGGCTATGACACATGTATTGCCCCATTGGACTGCTGATGAATGGTAGTAGCAGTCCCAATTTTTTGCTATAATGAATGAATTATGACCTTGTAAATATTTTTGGTGAATATAAACAATCATTTCTCTTACATAAGATGAAATTTACTGAATTAAAACCACAAATACGTTTAGCTTTACCAGCTACTAAGAAACATTTTCCCAAAAATATTAGACCACTTTCACTTGCAACAGCAGTAATGAGAGTTCAAATTCTCCCATAATTGGGTTATGAGTTCTTCTAATTTTAGTTATGCAAGTGGGTGATTACCTTGTTGTCTTTTCATTTCTCTGGTAAGTAATAGAATTGATCTTTATTTTCTTACAGTTATTCACTCACTGTTCCAACATCTTTGTTTTGAAATATATATATATATATATATATATATATATATATTACTTTTGCATATCAGTTTATTATGAAGGATAGAATTCAGGAAAAGCCAAATGGAAGAAAATCATAGGGCAAGGCATAGAGGAGGGGTACAGAGCTTTAATACTCTCTCTGGACACACCACCATCTATGTCTTCACCAACCTCAGAAGCCCTTTGACTCACTGTTAATAGTAAGTGGAGGTTCCATTACATAAGCATGACCAATTAAATTGTTGATAATTTGTGATTGGACTCAATCTCCACTCCTTCCTCATCCCCAGAGGTGGAGAAGGGGCAGTACTGAAAGTTCTGTTCTATCACAAGATTGGTTACTGGGGACAAGAACCTCTTCTGAAGCCAAATGAACACCCCCAATAGGTCACTTTACTGGTATTGAAAAGATAATAAACTGAAAAGGTTTTACAAGTTCTGTGCCAGGAACTAGAGACAAAAACCAAATATTTATTTTTTATTATATCATACTGCTAAAGGGGGAACTTCCACCCTAATTCTTTTTTTAATTGATTTTATATTTTTTTTAATACATGACAGCGGAGTGCATTAAAACCACTAAACAAAAATCAGTAAAACATACTGGTAAACTAAAAATCCTGATTTACTTAGAAGGTTATGGGCTATTTTTCAGCTCCTATAATAAAGTGGATTACAGCTGAAAGGTGTGAAAGACATAAACTTTAAGTGGTAGAACAAAGAGAATTTCTGAAGTTGAAAGGGCAGACTAAAACATGGTCACTAAAGGAATTCAAAGCTTTTTGGTACCTATATCTACAACAATTATTAAATAAAATGCAATTTCTGCCAGGATTGACCAAAATCCTCATACATATCGTCCTAATTACAGCAGCTTCTATTGGCTGATATAACATGGCAGTTTTCAATGAAAAATTTTCCTTCCCTAAGTCAACGGAAAATATAGACTTGCATAAACAATGCAATAATTAGAACCAGATTCAGTTATGACACTAATGTTGGAATGAGGGAACTTAACATATCTTTGATTAATATGTTAAGAACTATAATGGAAAAATAGACAACATGCAAGAAAAAAATGGTCAATGAAGTAGAAAAATGAGAACTAAGAAGGGAATCAAAAGGAAATGCCAGGAACTAGAACCAACATAGAAACAGATGAAAAATGTCTTACACAGGCTTTTGATGCAGTTAAGAAAGAATCAGTTAACTAGAAGCTAAGCCATTAGAAATCTTCCAATTGAAATGCAAAGAGAAAAAGAATGTTTAAAATATCCACAGAAAATAGAAGACAACATGGAAGAACTGTGTGACAATATCAAAAGTTTGAAGAGAGAATGGAAGACAATAAAAAATTGAAGTAATAATTATTAAGAATTTGCAAATTAATGCCAGATAACCCAACCACAGATTTAAGAAACTCAATAAAAACTACACAACTGGAGTATGTTGGACACATACACAGGCAGACACACACACACACACACAAGAAACATAAAAACAACACCTACTCAAACTTCAGGAAAACAAAGTGAGAATCTTACGAAAGAGGGGAATCACTGCTGATCCTGAAGATATTAGCAGGGTAATAAGGAAAAACTCTGAAGAATCATAAGCTCAAAAATTTGATAACCTAGCTCAAATGGACAAATTAATGACACAATCAAAACAGCCCATTTGAGGAGAAATATACTAATGAATAAATATATCTCTGTGTGTATATATATGTATATATACACATATATATATATACACATATACATATATATGAAAATGACTTAATAAAAAGCCTTCTGAATAGAGGAAGTACTAAGCCCTGGTTATTTGTTGTGAATTCTACTCATGGAGCCCTAGTTCTTGTGAGAGGTTGTTATGAAGAAGCAAGCCTGGCCTCTTTCTGCTCTCTTGACTTACTTGAGGTGCCATCCGTGATGAGGTTCTTACCACAGCTGAGCAGAGGCTGGCACCATGTTATTGTACCCCCACAAAACTATGAGCTAAATAAATTTCTTTTATATATAAAGTATTCAGTTTTGGGTATTTTGTTTTAGTAAAAAAAAATATGGGCTAAGATTGTGGCTCAGGGTTAGAGCACTCATCTAGCACATGTGAGGCCCTGGGTTCGATCCTCAACACTACATAAAACTAAATAAAATAAAGGTATTGTGTCCAGCTACTTCTACAAAATAAATGTTTAAAAAAATACGGACTACTCCAACTGTATATGTAGAAAGTGTGAATGAACTTACAAGAAAAGTTTTAGGGCTAATAAGCCGGTATAAAAAAATTGCAAGATAATCTATTTCCTATAAATAAAAAATTAACTATTTGGATTAGAAATGGAAAAGAATATTATTTACAATTGGACCCCCCAAATAAAGTACTTAGGTATGAAAATATGTGGAGACTCTCTATACATAAAATTACAAAATACTGATAAAACAATCAAGTAAAACCTAACTTACTGGACATATAATCACTATTAATGGGTTGAAAACTCAATATTGTTAAAATGTCAATTCCTCTTGACTTGAATTATAGACACACTGAAATCTCGGGAAACCATCTTGAAGATAGCAACAAAATGATTCTAAAATTCCTATAAAAACACAAAAGACATCGGTTCATTAAACACAGTATGGAAGAAAAAGTTGAGGAATCATACCAAAAAAACTTAACATACTGAAACAGTAATATAGACTACAAGGCATTGGTGAAAACTAGACATAGATCATTGAAGCTGACTAGAGAACTCAAAAAGATGTCTACACAGATGTACTCAATTGATTTTTGACAAGGACAAATCAACAGAGAAAGGTAATATTCAACAAATGGTGCTGAATCAATTAGATTTCCAATGGCCTAACTATGAGCCTAAACAAAAACTTTATATCCTATACAAAAATTAAAAGGAAAGCAAGCAGGCACCACACTGATATCTCCTAGCCTTTCATGCTACATGCCTGGCAAAGGTACAAGAGAGACACAAAGCAACAAGACAGACTAGATCTTCAACCTAAGTGTAAATTATAAAACTAAAAAGGTTCTAGAATAAGACATAAGACAAAATCTCAGTAAGTTAGGGTTGGTGATGAGTTTTTAATATGACAACCAAAAGCACACTCCATAAAAGGAAAAAAATGCTAAATTGGACCTCATTAAAATTAAAAACTGCTTTGTGAAAGACAGTGTGAAGACAATGGAAAAATATAAAGCTACAGATTGGCAGAAAATATTTGCAAAACACATATCAGATGAAGTATTTATGTACAAAATATGCAATGATCTCTTAAAATTTAACAAGTAGCAATCAACTCAATTTTAAAATAGGAAAAGAATGAACAGGCATCTCATCAAAAATATATGCAAATGGGAAATAGTATATGAAAAGATGCTCTACAGCACTTGTCATTAGGGAAGTGCAAACTAAAACAAGATACCACTATGCTTATTAGAATGGCAACATTCCAAGAGCAAAAATAAAAAACAAAACAAAACTTCTGACAATACCATTTGATGTTGAGGATTCAGAGCAAACAGACTTTCATTCTTTGCTGGCGGGGATGCAAAATGGCAGAGCAACTTCAGAAGACAATTTGGCAGAGTCTCTCAAAGCTAAACATAGCATTACCATATGATCCAGCAATCACACTCCCAAGTATTTAACCAACAGATTTGAAAACTTGTGTCCACACACATATTGTGCATGTGAATGGTTACATAAGCTTTACTCACAGCAAGTGCAAACTGTAAGCAACCACTATGTACTTCAATAGGTGAATGGGTAAATCATGGTACATCCATATACATGGAATATTATTCAACAATGTAAAAGACCTATCAAGTTCCACAAAAACACGGAGAGACCTTAAATGTGCTGATAAGTTAAAGTACTCAAACTGTAATGGCTTAACATACTTCAAAATTTCATTTCATAAGTTACTGGATAAGGCAAAAGGAAAACGATGGAGATTATTAACTATTTAGTGATGCCAGGGAGTTGATGACATGAAATACTGAATAGGTGATGCCTAGGGGATTTTGGGGGGAGTTGATAAAACCATCAGATACGATAAGTGTAATAGTGGGTACATGATACTTTCCATTTTTCAAAACACATGGAACTGAACCAAACAACATTTGCAACTTTTCATTCATAGTTAATGGCAGTGATGTAGAGGACTATGTCCTATTCCATGATGATTTGCAGTTTGAGAGAGATTAGCCAGAACAGAGGTGGAAGGTTCATCTTCACATGACTGCACACTCTATGCCAAGCCTTTCCATTTGGTTGCTACCACTTTTATTTCCAAAATGGAAACTTGCATGTATCCCCTTAAAGAGACTCAGCATAAACAGCCAGACTTGTAAGGACTCAGAACCCTATTCCTGCCTCAGGTTTACAGGGCTACTGGAGATTGTAGGGTTAACCTAAGAGGAGGGGATCATCAGGAAGCAGAGCTCAGATTTATCCTTACCCTCTCCTAACTTTAATTATGCCTTGTGAAGATTCCTTTTACCTTCTATTCCACATCATAACTCTCAGATGATCAGGGTATTTTAATTTTATTTTATATCTATATTTTGGATACTCATAGCCCATATCAAATCTCAGCCCACCATTTACGTCAATAGGACTGTGCACGCAAGACCTGCGCAAATCTGGTGAAGTGTTTACATCCGCAGCAATAAGTGAGAAATGGTTTATTAATAATCACGACGTCACTGAGAGGGAGGGGGAAGCAGAGAGATTGAGACAAACACACACCCTCCTCCACTCTTCTCCAAATTGCCCCCTCCCAACACAAGTGCCCGGTGTTGGCGCAGGAGCAGAAAAGACCCTGCAATGCAGAAAGAGAAGTGCGCAGGCTCCCAAAGGACCCCTCCCAAGACCCAGAGACAAGGCCCCCTCCCTTCGCCTCTGCAGCTACAAACACAAGTGACTCATGAGGAGCTTTGTTCTCAGAAACAGTCTTTTACTGATGGGCCTGAAATCGGCTTTTACCAAGAATCCTAATTTCAAATATTCATACTTACTCTATTGAAGCCTATAGCCAAAGCTTAAAATTCAGTCCCTTCCAGCAGCTGTAACCAACTTTGTCATCAAAAGGACAATAAAGAAAAACTTGCACATATATGACAGTGGGCAGAGAACCAAATTGCAACTCTGGTGGCCTCTCCTTGGATGATCATGTAGAATATTGCAGGCATCCTGTACCAGTCCTGAGCTAGGCATGCTTCTGGGGATTAGAAAGCTCAAAGTGGGGGAAAGGCTTTCACTGAGCACAATTTACATTTCTGATATTAGGGCTTGCTAACACTATGTTTATTTTCTTTATTTTATTTTATTTTTTGAGCTGTTCTTGAAGTCACCCTTGACTCTATAGAGTTCTTAACTCACCTCTTGTCGAATTCCATCTGCCTTTTAATTCCACATCTTAAACCATAGATGATCAGGACTTCTCCATCCATCCACACCTGAATCGAAGGCCCCAATATTCCATCCCAAATGTCCACACCCACAGTTGCATTTGGATGGGGAGCAGATGGGCAGAAAGGCAATTTATTTGGAGCCACTGAAGGCTGTCTTCATAGTAATACAACGGAAAATGGCTGATGAACGGTTGTCAGCCCAAAGGAGAGAATGGCGGGTTAGGAGGGTTGGCAAAGCATTAGCCCTCTCTATCTCCCTACTATTCCCATCCCTGCTTCTGCTGTGACCCTAAAGGAGACACAAGCACAATGAAGAACTTGCCAGGCATCAAAGAAGAGAGTGCAAGGCCGGAAGCCCCCTCCTCTCAACGGGAGGGCTCCTGGCTTGCCCCTCCTTCCCTCCTGCACACTCCCCCTCCCAGCTGTTGGTCCACACATTTGTTCTCGGAAACAAAGCTCTCACAGGCATAGACCAGCATACCAGATTTACAAAGAATACCCCAAATTTCAAACATTCTGTTCTGAGTTTTGTCAAACAGAAGATATAGCACTTGCCCAGTGCACTGTTGCATGATAGAAGCAACAGTATGTTGGGTTTGGGAGATGGGTAATCATGGATTTGGCTGTCAATATTTCAGAAATCTTGGTTGATCTACCTGAAGCTTTCATGATTTATTCATTTTGTGGCTCATCTCTCCTTCACAATCTCAATTCACATTGTCCAGCTTCAGCTTTAAGTGATTTCCTGTCTGAATCCAGAGTCTCTCATTTTTTTTTTTTTTTGTAAAACTTTTATTCTGCACACGAACCAGAGATCCCTTTAGACCTTCCTGTAGATCAGCAAATTAAGGCAACTTAAGTGGAGGCAATTTAAGTCTGAACAGTTATAGAATATAAAATAGATGATTAGGGCTCTTGAGCCTGGAGAGAAGAATAGGCAGCGAGGGTTAGAATAGAGAAGCAGCTCAGCTGGCCTCTCCCCAGCCCCCAACAGCACCCCCTCCCCCTGCACTTTGCTTCTGTATGAATGAGGAGAGCAAGGCACAAAGAAGACCCCTCAGTATACAAGGTATACAAAGCATAGTCTGAAGACCCCTTGATACACAAAGAGGGCTTCTGCTCCCCTCTCTTGCCCACACTACACTCCATGCTGCCTTTCACGTACAACTTCTCCACACACACAGCCTGGTCACCAAATTCTCTGAAGTGCCTTCATTTCAAGTGTCTTGCAGTAGATTTATCTATGCAGGGTGCCTACTGAATCCCATGCAATCATTTTCTCTAGGAACAGAGTGTGAAATGAAGCTAATGGGCAAAATAGTGGATATTTCTGAAATGGAAGCAATTTTCCAAGCCTGTATTTTGTGTTCAGTGTTGAAATTTTGTTCCATTTCAGCCTTTTGAGCCATTACCACATAGTTTGTCCAATTAAAACCCCCTTTTCATTCTTCCTCCCAGCTTTCCATCTCAAACATATGAGCTCCAATTAATCTTGGAACTCAACATCCACAACTATCTGTAAAATATTAACCAGTGAAACTAAGAGGGTCAGTCATGATCATAATGCTCTGTAGGGGTACACAACTTTCACTTCGCAATCACAAACTCGGAGGGAGGGAGAATGGGTAGATAAGGAGGTGGGAAAGAAAAGCCAACATTCCCTCCATCTCTCTGTGCCCCACCCCCTTTTCTGTAGGGAGCTGAAGGACAAAGAAGTCGCTAGTATTCCTACTAGACTCTCCTGGGGGCAGAGGGCCCCCCTTTTGTGTCTCTTTCCTCCCTTAGAGTCCCTTTCCCAGCTCTCTGACACTGGCTGGCTTTGTCTTCAGAAATAAAGCCTATACAAAATGCACCATTATACTAGATTTCCCTCAGATAGTCCCGATTTCAAACATTGTTGCCTTGCACCTGGCCACAGGGTTGCACATTAGTTCTGCATCCTTTCCCAGCATCTTGGGAATAAATAATACAACTAGGGACCAAAACAAAAATTTATGAGGCTAACTACCTGGGTTTTTTTTTTTTTTTTTTTTTTTTTTTTTTTGCTTCAGCTTTATAATGCCTTTTCAGTTTGTAAAACTCTTAACCGGCTCCTTGTCAAAGCTCCATAGCTAGTTCATTGTCTGAGTTCGAGCTCGTGCGCACACACACACAGTATGCTTAATCATTCTCCCTGCAACTCTATCAGACACCTTGCTTGCCTATTTCAAATATTAAGGGCATGCAGGAAGATAAGTGAGATGGCAGAATAAGGTGATCCTTGAGGAGTATAGCTTAAGCTGGGCTTATCAGTAAGCTGTTAAAAAGCAGTTCATCCAATAAAGTTGCTTAGAGATAAGGATTGGCAAGCAAGTGAAGAAGGCCAGGCTCCATGGATCACCTGTGCTACTGCCACTTTTGACCCTAGTGAGAACAACCTGAAGGGAACAAGTGCATGAGAGGAACATTGAAGGTCCAGAAAACCTACTGCACCACACAGGGACAGTGACTGGCCAATTGCCTTGCTTCTCTTTCAGGTTCTTCAGGTCTGTCAAAAGATTCAACATCATGTATCTACCTTTGTGTAACAATTCTGATGTTGGCCAGAACAGAGACATTCATGTAAAGTCACACTCGTGTTTGATCCCTCACTAATAATGACTGTGTACTTCCAAAATCTTAAATCTAAACATCTCAATCTGTAGCCTCCGTTTTCAGTTTGTGTTCCATTAAAAAATGTAAACAATACCTTAGTCCTTATGGAATTCTAATTCTTTGACCCTTCCTTTCTTCATTCCTTATTGCCTCTCCACTGCTTTCTAGTTTTGTTTTTCCTATTCCATTCATATCCCTTTGCCCAATGTAACCATATAGGCTTCTTACTCATATTTATTCCTTATCCTACCCTGAAATCCATGCATGTCTGAAGAAAAATGGTCAACTTGTCTAAAAGTTTGAATAATTTTTTTTATTGTGGTAAAATACCTGTAACACAAAGTTTACCCCTTTAATCACTTTTAAAGTGTACATTTCAGTGGCACTAAGTTGTTCACAGTGTTGTGCAATACATCTCCAGATTTTCTTTCATCTTGCAAAACTGAAACTCTATGCCCATTAAACAATAACTCCCTATTTCTTCCCTCCTCCTAGCTCCTGATAATGCTTGTTCTATTTTTTTGGTCTCTATGATATTACTCTATGTACTTCATTTAAGTGGAACCATATGTCATTTACCTTTTTTTGTGATTGGCTTGCATTGCCTAATATTATGTCTAAAAGGTTCATCCATAAAGCATACATGTCATCATTTGCTTTTCAAAAATGAATAATATTTATTTGTATATATATTGAACATTTTATTCATCTGTGGACACAGGTTGCTTTCATGTTTTAGCTGTTATAAATAATGAAGCTACAAACTTAGGTGTAAAAGTGCATCTTCAAGACCTTGTTTTCAATTCTTGAGAATATAACTAGAACTGGAATTGTTGGGTCACTTGGTAATTCTATTTTAAATATTTGGATTACTTCTTGCTAGTAGATAGTACAGATTTTGTTGGTATTTTATACCTTTGAGAATGCAAGAAGAATCTATCAATGATCAGTCTAGCCACTCAACATTTCAGCTCCCCCATATCCACTCATTTAAGAGACAAAGTTACCACCTCAAAACAGCACACCAGATGTCCACTTGTTGGTTCCAAATGCCTTCATATCATGGAAGGGAATTCTGATTGACATGAAAACAACTATATAAAATGACCCTTGAATTTCCAAAACTTCCATAGGACCGTGCTCCATATGAGCATCCTTTGATAGCCCAGTTTTTTATTGCTCTTCTATCTTAACTTGATCAGGTCATTGTTATAAGTTTCTACTTATAACTTGATAAATACCCAAACATTGGATTTTTGTTGTTTGATTATTCTATCGCTGCAGGAAAAAAAATAAATTTAAGTACTGAACTTACTTGTTCTTACTTCCAACCAGTTTTCCCATCAGTTATCTATAGTATGGAAACCTTCCAGAAAGGATGTTGTTCATTTATCTTGGTTTTACCGTTTGTAAAACAAACAGCTTACTTTTGGTTCATCAAGAGCTATTCGTAGGTCATCAACCACTTGACAATTAAATCTTGTAGTTCCTAAAGTGATTTCAATATTGGCCTTTCTTATTGGGTCTGTAATGTTAATGTTCCCCAAAATCTCATGTTGAAAACATGGTCCCCAATCCAGCAAGGTTCAGCCTTCCTCTGTTAGTCAAATGGGTGGATTTAAATCACTCATAGCTCCTTAATTTATAATATTATTAATGCATTTATTATAACACTTAGAAACTGTGTAAAGTCCAAAATCTCTTCCAACCAAGTTAGGACAGAAAGTCTGTAAATTCAAGTAGTCCTGAAGCAATATAACAAGTGTAAATTGAATCCTTTTCACATGAAGTCAAGCTGTTTTTGACTCTTTTTTGAGATTGGAAATGGAAAAAATAACTTAAAAAATCAATCATGTCATTTGTGACAGCATCAATGGAACTGGAGATCATTATATTAAGTGAAAAAAGTCAGGCACAGAAAGACAAGCACCACACGATCTCATTCGTATGTGCAATATAAAAAAAAATTGATCTCGTAGAAATTGAGAGTTTATTGGCAGTTGGAAAGGCTGGGGAGAAAAGGGGAAATTATAGTTAGATAGGAAAAATTTTCTGGTGTGCTATTGCACAGTAGGGTGACTATAACAAACTATAATGGACTGTGTATTTCAAAAAAAAGCAATTTATTTGAAATAATAAATTTTTCAGGGGATAGAAATGTTTAACCTGATTTAAATATTGATTAACATATACATATATTAAAACATCACATCACCCATTAATGTACACAATTTACTATTTTATGTGTTAATTAAAATATGAATTTAGGTCCCAGGAGTGTAACTCAGCGATAGAGTGTGTGCTTAGCATCCATAAGTCCCCAGATTCAATGCCCAGTGAAAAAATTAAAAATATATAAATTTAATTTAAAGAAGAGAATCTCAAAATGAAAAAAATCCATCACTGAGTTCTGATCTCCTAAGGTGTTGCATGTTCCCCACGGCATGAACCATGCCAGGGACTGCTGATGTAGGGTAATACCTCAGTCAAGCATTGATAACCTACCACTAGTTTCTGTGAATCATCCACATTTTTTATGGGTCACACAAGGCTATTGTATAGAGAAAATTTTGACACCATTCTCTAATAGCTAAAATTTAATTCAATAAAGTTCTAATTTTTTTTCATGTATTCAATACTGTTCAAATCAACAACGTGTGTGGGTTTAGGGAGTTCTTCTGGTTCTCACTTAGGAGGTCTTATTAGTGCTACCTTAATGGTGAATTTACATTACATCTCTATCGCAATACTGTACAGACTAGTTGTTCTCCAGTCAGATATTATTCCATGTTAACATTGCATTCAGGTAAAGAAGATATAAGAATTTCACATAAAATCTGTTTACATGTTTCATTTTTCATTTAAATTTTAATTTTAATCCCACCCATTGCTACATCTGCATGTCCTCCCAATATAATTTTAGCTACTTTTAGTTGTGCACCAGCATATTTTGGAATCACAGTTCAGGGGACTTCCATATTGAAGATCCCCAGAAATGGTCCCACCCTTTACTACTATTTTCCATCCTTTGAAGATTTTACTGGGTTCCTTGGTATATGGTCTAATTCCCCACCCAAGAGTTGGGAAAATAAACACTAGATCCTTCAGTAATCTTTATGCTGAACAATTGGCTGGGCCACTGACCATTCAGGTATCTCATTGTTACATTTGCGTCTTATTTTGAAAACTCTCCCCAAACTAGAGTAAGTAGAATAGATGCATTTAGAGCTCTTCATCATTGGGGGAACAGTAGGGCATCCCACAAATCCACATAACCTCTGACAGTGCTGTCATAAGACATTTATGTTGATCCCATCAATGTTTACTCTACTCATTTGATTCCTTCACAATCACTTAAAGACATTAATTTTGCTGAAATTTGTCTTTTGATACTTCCTTTGTCTCCTCCATTCTCTTTTGGATCTATTTTTTTTAGTTAATACCCATAAGGGAAAGTAGACATAATAGATTTATTTGACCCAGCATCTTTGACCATCTGTTGATTTTCAGCAGTAGGTTTACATGAGATGCCTTGCAAAGAAATTCCCTTTGGCTGTGTTTACCATGATCTGGACATAGAAATCATTAAATAAATGTACATCCTGATCAACATAAAACCAATCCATCACAGCATAAATATGCAACATATCAGCTACTTAATCTGGGAAGTTCTATTTGAAAAATAGAACTTCCATTTGAAGTTCTATTTGTCAATTTTCCTTCTCAAGGTAACAAAATTACAGTGGCTTTATCAGTTTATGGGAATGGCTTCCCCAGGGTATTAATAAGCTGTGTGCTTTTAGCATGTACATACATGTTATTGATGAATAATGGAATCTGGGTCTCAAATCAACTCAAATATGCTCCTTTATAGTGTAACATTTAAAGTAAATTGTTCCCCAAACGGTCACATTCTTAATTAAATTTTAAAAAGTTTCTCCAAAAAGTTTATAGTGATTCACAAAATAATATGACTACGTTGCATTCTAGTTTTTGGTTTGAGTATTTTCTTGTTTTGTTTTCCTCTCCCCAACTTGTATTACTCTATTTGTGACAAGAGGTCATAGAGGTAAAATGTACTGTTCCTGAATAGTTTTTCATTTGATGGCAAACCTAAGGTCAGTAGTGATAGCTAGAACGAGCCAAAATCCAACTTTGGTGTAGCTCCAGAATGAGCCTCATCACTCATTTATTTTAATGTTAGCTATTACAAATAAAAATAACAAAGATATTGCACATTTATCTTTTTTATTATTACTCTGCATTTCTAAAGTATTCAGTGAGCCAGTTCTTAAGGAATTGGATCTATTATTTCTAAATCCTCTTGGAAATAATTTACCTTTGTAAGATCACAATACAAATGCTGTCTCATAATCTCAAAAAATGGGTGACTTGGTAACCATACATCCATCACAAGTTTTTCATGCCTTGCTCTTTTGTCATCATGATCATCATCAACAACTTAGCAAATTTCAGTGAGTCATAATCATTCTTGTGAATTCCATTATGGTACCAACTTGTGAACTGGGTTCCTTAGACCCATCTGCCTTCAGGCCCTATGAGCCACTTGAAGAATTCACATAATTCAGAAAAGCTATCATAATATGGTCAGTAAAATGAAAATTAAAAAAAAAAAGAAAAAGGAAGACAGGGCAAAGACCAAGAGAAAACAGGTGAATATTTCCAGTTGTCCTTTCATGGGGAGTCTTTTAGGGGAGATAATTCTCTCAGCAACATACTTGAAGAGATGTCCCCCAAAGATCCTCAACTGAGCTTTGGCATTTTTTATTGCAGACCACTCACATAGGCACAAAGCACCTACATGACTGCTAAATTCAGGCTATAACTCTCAGAACAAAGTTAGACACTCACCATAAGTCATATTATGGATTTAAACTATCTGATTAAACTGGTACCATATGATCCACTGATTCAGGCATACAAAGAGATTCTTATCAGGAAGAGTTGAGCTTAAGAACTTGTATCTGAGGATCAGGTAAAGGGCCAGCTCTGAAGATGTACCTTTCTTGTCAATAGTGTGTGTTAGCAGCCCAACCCTGCTGGCCTAACCATTTCCTAAATAATTTTATGAATTCATCATTGCTTTTATACAAAAATCAGAATTTTATAGAAATTTAAAAGTAAGAAAAACTAGAGATCAATTTCCCCAGTGAACATATAAGAAAAAAATCTTTAACAAAATATGTAAATTGAATTTAGAAATAATTAAAATTTCTAATTGCCAGGACCAATTAAAATTTATCCCTAAAATGGAAGGTAAAAACAACAGAATTTACAGTTATATGATTATATGATAAAATGTAAATATGATAATATGTATGCTATATGATATAGTATATGTTTTACACTAAAATATAACATGAATAATAACATCCAGGTGTGGTGTGGATACCTGTAATTCCAGCAGCTTGGGAGGCCGAGACAGGAAGATCTCGATTTCAAAGACAGCTTCAGTAATTTAGTGAGGGAGGTCTTAAATAACTTAGAGAGATCCTGTCTCAAAAACAAAAGAAAACAACAACAAAAAACTAAGTTCTCCTGGGTTCAATTCCTTGTACCATAATAATAATAATAATAATAATATAGGATAGTATATGTTTTAGCTTTTTTAACTCTATGACAAAAGAACTGAAAAGAACAGTTTTAGGAGGAAGTTTATTTGGGAAGGGGGCTCACAGTTTCAGAAGTCTCAGTTCATAAAAAGCTGGCTACATCCCCTTGGAGCTCAAGGTGAGGCAGAACATCATGGCAGAAAAATGTGATGGAGGGAAGCAGCTGGGAACATGGCACCAGGAAGCAGAGATAGAGATAGAGTCAGAGATAGAGAGTCTCTTCATCACGACAAAATATGAAGCCCCAAGATATACCCCCAATGACCTACCTCCTCCACCACACCTGACCTGCTTTCAGAGTTAAGCCTCTCCTAACCCAATCATTTCACCTCTAAAACTTCTTGTGTTATCTCACAGATGAGCTTTTAGGGAACACTCAAATCTAAACCCATAACAATAATATATATATATATATACACACATTTACACACAATATATCAGATAGTATCTATCATAATGTTATGTATGTTATATTTTTCATAATGGTATGATCATATATAATAAAAAATGAAAACCATAGAATCATATTAGGAGATGCAGGGAATTCATATAACAAATTAAAAGCCCTTTTCCATTAAAAACCTATCAACAATCTGGAAATAGACAACATCTTTTATAAACTGATGAGGAGCATCTGTGAATTATTTATAGATAGCAACATGCTTAATAGAGAAAGATTTAATATTTACCCTTAGAGAAAAAAGAGGAAAGACTTGCTGTCTCATCACTTCTAGTCAATATTATATTCCAAGTTCTAGTCAATGTAATTAAGCAAAAAATACTAATAAAATAAATAATAAATGAATTCCATAAAGATTAGTAAGAGTTAAAACTCCATTCATCCACCCAGCAATGTAATTTTATTCAATCATAAAAAATTGACATCCTATTGTTTGCAGCAAAATGGATAGAGCTGTAGGGCATTATGTTAAATGAAATAAATGAGATGCACACATTCTGTCTCATGCATGGATGTTAAAATAATAAAAGTTGATTGGAATGTATGGTCATGAATACTAGAAGCTGAGCAGGGGGTATGGTGGAGAGTGGGAGGTTAAATGACAGGTACCCAAACACAGTTAGATGGAAATAATAAGTTCCATTGTTCTTCAGAACACTGGGGGACTGTATTCACAACTTACATATTTTATGAATAACTAGAGGAGAGAAGTTTGATGGTTAAAGTAATGAAAAGAAGATGGAAATGTTAATTACCCTGATTTAATGACCACATATTTTATACATGTATTGAAATAGCACACTTGTACCTCATAAATATGTACAAGTCTCTAAATAATCATTATGCATTAATCTCAAAATTTTAAATGTTTAAGGAGATGGAAATGTCAACTACTCTAATTTAATCATTATACTTTGTAAAAATGTACCATATTGTCACATGATGTTCCATAAATATGTTCAATTAAAATAATAATTTTGAAAAATATTTCAAAAGTGGCGAAGCATGCCTTTAAGTACATAAAATAATGATTTCTGTAGAGAGCCTTCTTTTAAGGAATATACAAAACCTATTGTGACTCAGAAGTGCATTTAACAAGGTTATATGTTTTACAATATTAAAATAAAAGATATACACATAAATTCACTATTAATAAGCATTGGAAAATATTAAAATAATACTTATAACAGCACTTTAAAATTTTAAAAAATCTTACTGATAGGAATTCCAAACTGAAAAGTATGACATATTGCTGTGACAAATTAAAAATCATCCCAATGAGTTCACAGAATGTATAGATCTGAAACAGATTTACAGGTAAAATGGAATCTAAAATAATCTCAATAATAAATAATATACATTTTGTGGGAATTATCCATCAGGAAAATACAGCTTAGAGAGGGTTCAAAAATTACAACACATAAAAGAAAAAAAATTGACTTATCAATCTTTTAAAATTTGCTTTATAAAAGTTAACTTTCAATAGTGCATTTTGTTTTAGAAAACTTTCTTTAGTCTTTTCATTTATTTTTTCAACAGCACATTGCTGTGACAAATTATCTTACTTTTTTCTTCATCTGAAAACGTCTTGATTCTCTTCATTCCCAAACTAAATTTTCAGTAGATATGAGATTCAGGAGTGGCAGTCCTTTTCATTCAGAACTCGAAAATTGTCGTGCCACTTCCTTCTGGCTCCCATGGCTTCTGGTGAGAATTCTGCTGTTTTTTGAAATTGCTTTCCCCCCTCAGGTAAGGTGTTGTTTCTCCCTGACTGCTTTCGAAAGTTTTCCTTTGTGTATTAGTTTTCTGAAGTTTGACTACGATGTACCTTGGTGTTCTTTTCTTCAGATTTTGTTTTAGTCAGCTTTTTCATCTCTGTGACCAAGAACTGACAAGAACAACTTTAAAGAGAAAAAGTTGATTTGGGGCTTAAAGATTCAGGGGTCTCATTCCATAGATGGCCAGGACTTGGCACCAGGAAGGAGAGAGGGGGCAGAGTGGGGGGGGGGGTTGGGGAAGAGAAACTCTTCTTACCATAGCAAAATATATGCCCTAAAGGCACACTTCCATTAACCCAGCTTCTCCAGCCACATCCTACCTATGTATAAGTTATCACCCACTTAATCCCTATCAGAGGATTAATGTATTGATTAGGTTAAAATTCTCATAACCTAATCATTTCACCTCCATACTTTTTTGAATTGTTTTACACATGAGCTTTTGTGGGATACCTACTATCTAAATCAAAACAGATTTATTCTGTTTGGACATCATTTAGTTTCCTGAATACATATTTCTATGTCTTCTTCCAAACTTGGGAAGTCTTCAGTCATTATTTCCTTGGTAGTTTTCCAGGTCTGCTATCTTTCTCCCCCTCCTTTTAGAGCTCATATTATATGAAGTTCAGATCTCTTATTACAGTGCCAGAGGTTGTGGAGGCTCTACTCATTTCTTTATTTTTTCCAATCCATTTGCTCTCTGTTTTTATGATTGGGTAATTTTTTAATTGTCTTATCTTGAAGTTTGTAGATTTTCACCCCACCATTCTCTCTCTTTTTCTGTTGAACTTATGCTGTGCGATCTTCAATCATTAGTTATAGTACTTCTTGGTAGTTCTTGTAAGGTTGTCTATATACAGCACCATGTTGCCTGTGAATATATACTACCTTTTTTCTTCCTTTTTAATGTACCTGGATCTTTTCCTTCTTCTAACCTGGCACCAGCTAGGACTTCCAGTATAATGTTGAATAGAAATTGTAACTTCTGGTATTATTCCTGAAATTATAAAGAGAACATTTAGTTCTTTATTACTATGTATGCCTTTAGAGGAGATTTGTCTTCGATTCTTCCAGCTGCTTTGAGGAAGTTCTTTTCAGTGCTACTTGATATTTCTATCATGCATAGATATTGGATTTTAGAAAATGATTTCACTACATATTTTGAGGTGAATGTATAATTTTCTACTTTATTCTCTAAATAATGAATTGTGTTGGTAAATTTTTAACATTAAAACTAGCTTTCATAATCTCCACTGGATCATGATTTATTATATTTTTACATATTGATGGATTTACTATGCTAATATTTTATTAAGAATTTTTAATATCCATGCTCATGAGGAAATTAATCTTAGTTGTTCCATAATGTCTTTATTTGATTTCATTATCAGGGTAATCAGAGCATGAAAAAAAATGAGTTGGAAAAATTTCCACTTTTCTTTTTAATGAGATTTTTTATAAGATCAATATAATATTCTTCTTAAACTTTATAAAATTTACCAGTGATGCTATCTACTATCTGGGTTAGGAGTTATTTTTTTCTTAGTGGGAAGGTTTTTAATAACAAATCCTTAGAAAGATCTATAAGATTACATTCTTATAAGTAATCAAGTTGTAAGAAGGAGAAGATACAAAAATTTCATATGCAGAAAACCATATGTCACTAAAAGGATATATAGAAATATATCATACACAGACAATTTCATACACAGAAAACCAAATGTCACTAAAAGGATATATAGAAATGTTTGAAAACATTTATTTCATTTAATCAGAAAACCTAAGTGAAATGGACAAATCACTCACTTTATTAGCATCGGCAGGGCAATGGTCCAGGTAACATGTCCAGTGGATTATCAATGACCAAACTAGTGGACATGTTGACATTCCTTTCCTGTAGTAACCAGACAACACTATTGCTTTTATTGGAACATTCTTGCAGGAATAAAGATTGTTCACTTGTAGACTGATGATGGTGTTAAATGACCTCAGTTTACATATATCCTTATAGAGGACACTTCTTTCTTTATCCCTTTCCTTCTGAACCTAATGTCCCCTACAAAGTCATATTTAAATTAATATTTAATGGTAAAATATGGAAGGCTTTTGTCATAATTTCAGGAATAAGGTAAGGAGGTCCACTTTTACATTTCTATCCAATGTTATACAAGATTTTCTAGCTGGTATAGAATAAGGTAGAAGAAGGAAGAAAAAGATTGTGCATTTTAGAAAGGAAGAGATAAAGCAGTCTTTATTTCGAAACAACAAGCCTGTAGATATCTTTATAAAAACTACAGAAAAGTTCTGTAACTCGTAAGTGAAAGCAGTAAAGTGTAGAACAAAGGTTCAGCGGAAAAATGGAGGGGATAGAGAACAGAATTTGTGAGCTTGAAGATAGAAAAAATGTAAATTACCCCATTATCACAACAGAGAGCAAATGGACTGGAGAATATAAAGAAAGGAATAATAGAGCCTCAGCAACCTGTGGCACTATAATGAGAGATCTAAACTTCATAAAATAGGAGTTTTGAAGGAGGGTGAAAAAGTTGACAGGACTAGGAAACTACTAAGGTAATAATGACCGCAAACTTCCCAAGTGTGGCAGAAGGATATATACATATTCAGGAAATTGATGCCCGAGCAAAATAACCCCAAAGAAAGGAGTACCAAGACACATCAATCAAACTTCAGAAAACTAAAACACAAAGAAAAACTTTCGAAAGCAGTCAGGGAGATACAACACCTTACCTGAGTCGGGAAAGCAATTTCAAAAAACAGCAGAATTCTCACCAGAAGCCATGGGAGCCAGAAGGAAGTGGCACGACAATTTTCGAGTTCTGAATGAGAAGGACTGCCACTCCTGAATCTCATATCTACTGAAAATTTAGTTTAGGAATGACGAGGAATGAAGACATTTTCAGGTGAAGAAAAACTAAGATACAGTTTATCTATGATTTGTCACCTTCAGAAGTGGTACAAAAATGTGACTAAATGAAGATCTCTAAATAGTAGAAAGCAATGAAAAAATAAAGTTTCAAAGACCAGGAAGGAAGGAAGAACACAATAATGAACACACACACACACACACACACACACACACACACACACACACACACACATCAGATATATATCAGATGTTCTTTCTTCCAACTAGCCTCTTAAGTTTTCCTCCTGGAGATCAAAATGTTAATAGAGGGAATATTTTATATCACTATAACATAAGTAATGGTGAGCAAAGAAATTTAAAGAGAAAGGTTGTTTTGATGCTTCATTTGAACTGGTAAAATGACAACATCACTAGACTGTGGTTATGTGTGTGTGTGTGTGTGTGTGTGTGTGTGTGTGTGTGTGTGTGTTTGAAGAGTTAAATACATACAGAAACACCATAGATTAATCAAAATGGAATTCAAAACATGTTCAAGGAATGCACAAGAAAAAAAGTCACAAAACAAGTAGGAATATTGAAGTCAAACAGAACAAACAGAAAAAAAATTGGACTTAAAGTCCT
Organism: Ictidomys tridecemlineatus; assembly: GCF_052094955.1. NCBI lineage: Eukaryota > Metazoa > Chordata > Mammalia > Rodentia > Sciuridae > Ictidomys > Ictidomys tridecemlineatus. Next base: position 1,184,068 of record NC_135481.1, on the reverse strand, counting down.
TGTTTATTAATAATTAGATTAAATGTAAATGATCTCAATACAGCAATGAAATAAAGAATACATTGACAGGCAGATTTAAAAGTATGGCCCAGGGCTGGGGTTGTGGCTCGAGTGGTAGCATGCATGCGGCCCTGGGTTCCATCCTCAGCACCACATACAAACAAAGATGTGTCCGCCGAAAACTAAAAAATAAATGTTACAAAATTCTCTCTCTCTCTCTCTCTCTTTAAAAAAATAAATAAAAAATAAAAGCATGTCCCATATAAATCATGATCACAGTGAAGAAATCAAATGCCCAGTAAATTAATCAATAGGTACTTCAGTGTTTATAATAATCATATAATTAGTTTAGAAAATCCACTAATGTGCTCCACAAAGACTATCAAGAAATAATAACAAATTCTTTGGAAGATAGAGAAGACAATTTCTAGAGTTCACACATATCCTTCTAAAGGTCTATTTTAACAAAACTGGCATACAAAGATACAAGGATGTGTGGTTCACATACAAAAGAGGGAATTTTTTTTTCTCTGAGAAAGCTCCATTTCTTATTAAATTAGTGACTTACTAACTCTTTAAATTAATGACTTGCTAGGTCACTAATTTAAATCAAATATTTTACATCAACTACTTCAAACTACTAAAGAAAAAAAATATATGAATAATCAAAGAAGTATCAAGACTGCCACAAAATAAATAATATTAGTAAAGTGATGGATTTATATTTTAAAAGGACCAGATATAATTTTTAGGGAAGAAGTACAATAACTGAAATAAAAATATTCTAGTAGGGTGCAACAGTAAATTGAAGCTGGCAGAGAAAATAATTAACAAATTCAAAAATAGCTCAATGGAGATGGCCCAATTGAGATGAAGATTTTTAAAAATTTAGAAAATCAGCTTCATGGATCTGTTAAGCCCTAGGAAATATAACAATACATGCATAATGGGAGTTTGGAGGACATGGAAAAGAAGAACACCAGAAGAGTATTTCAAGGAGAAATAGGCACCAATTATATGAAAAATATGATCATATCTATGTAGATTAAGTATATCCAAATAAAATTAAATTCAGACACATTCATATCTGGATACATTGTGATTAAAATGTCAAAGTCAGAGACAATGAGAACTCTGAAAGTAACAAGAGTGGAGCAACTCAACAGAGATAAGCCATCATTGACAGTAACAGGTACTTGCTCATAAGAAACCCTAGAGAACAGGAGGTAGTAGGGTGTGTACTCAATATGCTGGGGTGAAAAATGACTGTCCATCAGCAATTCTTACATCCAGCAGATGTATCCTTCAAAATATATGGAATAAATTAATATCTTTATAAACAAACAAACAAAACTAAGAGAATTTTTGTTAATAAGCCTGTGCCACAAAAAAAAATACTGAATGGAATTTATCCAGATGAAATCATAAGACCCTGGAAATAGTCTTAATAGAAGTAACTACTTGCATGAATATAAAAGACAATATAATTGGATTTGTTGTTTGTAACACTTTTTAAAATCCTATGTAATTTAAATGGCAATTGCATAAAGCAATGATTATAAATCTGTGCTGATGGGATTAAAATATATAAAGATGTAATTTGAATGACAATTACAAGACAAATTAGTTGGAGTGAACACAGCTATAAAGGAGAAAATTCCTTGTATAGTATAAAATTAAGGTGGTATTAATCTGCACTAGATTGTTTTAAACTAAGCTGTTAATTATAATGTTTGAGGCTACCATTAAGAAAATAACTTTAAAACATACTGTGAAAGAAAAGTCAAGGGAATTAAAATGTTACACCAGAAAACATATATTTAACAAAGAAGATTTAGAAGTTTACAGTAGGAATAGTGAAACAGAAAAGTCGTAAGCTATAGAAAAATACAGCAAATTGGCAGGTGAACAACTTAAATTATCAATAATTCCATGGAATGCAAATCAATCAAAATCAAACCAGAGGGATTAATATAAAAATAACCATTATCTTTCTAAATGAGATTTTAGCTTTAAAGACACAAACGATTCAGGTGGGGAAAACAGTTAAAATATGCACCAAACAGTTTTCAACAATAGAGCTAGAGTGCCTAGACTAGCATTACAGACATTAATCTTTAAGACAAAAAATATTAGAGAAAAAGAAGGGTGCCTGATAATGATGAATGTTCCATCTATTACAAAGATAAAAGAATTATAAACATATTCATCTAACAACAAAGCCCTCAAATACATGAAGCAATACAGAATTGAAGGGAGAAATAAACAATTCAACCATAATTATTTGGTACTTCAATACCCTACTTTCAATAATGGATAGAACAACTAGACAGAAAATTAACATGGAAATAGAACACTTGAATAGCACAAAGAACCAATTACACATAATAGACAAATGCAAAACACTTCATCCAACAATAGAAGAGTGTACATTCTATTTATGTGCACACAAAACATTGTCCAGGGAGACCATATGTGAAGACACAATTTGATTTTCAATAAATTCAAAAGGATTTAAATCATAAATAGTATATTCTTCAACAAAAATGAAATGAAAATCAAAGAAACAAAAAATGATGGGAAAGTCACAAATATATAGAAGTTAAATTACTCCTTAATAACTGATGTAAACTAAGGAAATAAAACTGAAATTAGAAAATATTTTAAGAAATATAAATGTGAAAACACACAAAACCAAATTTTGAAGATCACAAAATAGTATTTAGAGAAATATATACATATATATTTGTATAAAAAAGATGTCAAATGAAATAAACTTATTTCCCCCCAGCTGGAAATAAGTGATGGCTAATTAAAGGCAAAACATACTAAAAAAAGAAATAAGAAAGATGATGTTGGAAATATGTAAATTATAGAGTAGAAAATTAATAGACTTATTAAACAAACCAAAATTGCTTATACAAAAAATAAGTATAATTGGCAAACATTTGCTTAGGCTAAAAAAAAATTAAAAAACAGAGAGGATACAAATTACTAAAGTTATAAATCATAAGCAAGACCTTATATAAATAAGGACTTTATGGGAGTGCTATGAATGACTATATTTTTTTATATAACCTAGATGAAATGGAGAAATTTCTTAAAAGACCCAAACTGCTGAAATTGGCTAAAATAATAGAAAATTGGAATAGATTTACAATGAACAATAAGATTGATTAATAATTTTTTTAAAAAGCTTCTCCAAAAGAAAATCTTTCTGAGGACTGGAGATATCTTCATAGAGAATACTACCAATTATTGAAAAGAGGAATAGCAATCATTTTTAAAATCTAACAGAATACAGACAAATGAAGTTCTTCACAATTCATTCTCTGAAATGAGTATTTCCCTGATACCAAAACTAGACAAAAATATCACAAGAAGTGAAAACTACATCCCTATAACTGTATATGCTAAAATCCTCAACAAAATAACAACAATAACAGCAACAACAAATCCCACAAATCCAGCCTCATATAAAATGATTATTCAGTATGGCTAAGTAACATCTTTTTTTTCACAGAGAAAAGATATATCTTTGGTGAATTTGCACTGCACACATTTAAGAATTTAATTTTTTGTGGTTTAAAATCTTTTATTTTTTTACATTTGAATCAGATGGAATATAATTTCTCATTATTCTGAGTGTACAGGTTGCAGAATCATTTATTACAGGATGTAAGAGTGGTTCAACACAGGCAAATCAATTAATGAAGCTCACTGTATTAATAAAATAAAGGATAAAGGCCAAATGATCATCTCAACAGTTATGGGGAGCTGGGTGCCATGTGTAATCCCAGTGGCTCAGGAAGCTGAGGCAGGAGGATCAAGGGTTCAAAGCCAGCCTCAGCAAAAGTGAGGTGCCAAGCAACTCAGTGAGACTCTGCCTCTATATAAAAGACAAAATACGTGAAGATGTGGGTTAGTGGTCGAGTGCCCCAGAGTTCAATCCTCTGTACCCCCTCCCTCCCAAAAGAGAAATAGTTATGGGAAAAGTCTTTGAAAATATTCAACAGTAGTTCATTATATAGATATTGAACTAATTAGGAACAAAAGATAACTTTCTTAACCTGGAAAATGGCATCTATGAAAAGCCATGGCTAATACCATATTATTGGTGAAAGACTGAACACTTTTCCCTGGTGACCAAGCAAGAGACAAAGACATCTGTTGTCACCATTTCTATTCATATTGAATAGGGCTTACGGCCAGGAAAAGTTATCAAGAAAGAAAACAAGCAATCCAGGACTGCAAAAGAAGAAATAAAACTACTATCTGTTGAGTACTGCATAATAATATATACAGATATATAATTTCCACAAGATCCTATTAAAAACTTGAAGTTAATTTATTAGAGTAGTTTTGCAGACTGTACATTGTCAATATTGAAAAACGTATTGTAAATAATATATAATGCAAATAGGAAATAAAGAAAATAATTAATTTATCAAGACAAGTACATGGCTTGCACACTGAAAACCACAGAAAAGAGACTGAATAAGATCTAATAAAACGTAAGCATACCCCATGTCTATTGGCTATCAAAACTCATATTTTTTATATGGCCATATTTTCCAAATTACTCTATAGATTCAACACAATTTTTATTAAAATCAAGCCTAGTTATTTTTTCTCTTTGCAGAAATTGTCAGGCTGATCTTAAAATTTTTATGGTAATCCAAGAAACTTAAAATATCCAAAATAATACTGAAAAAAGAACAAGGTTGGAAGGCTCATATTTCTCAATTTTAAAATTCATGAGATGGTAATTGTGTTAGTCCATTTTTTTGTTGCTATCATGTAATACCACAGAATGAATACTTTATAAAAAAAGGATTTATTGCGCTCACAGTTATGAAGTTTTGGAAGTTCAAGATCTGGCAGCTGTTTTGCATTAAGTTCCTTCTTGCTCTTGGGGTCTTCCTGAAGAGTTCTAAACTGGCATAGGCAACACATGGTGAGACCGTGTGAGACTAACACATGGTAGGACCCAAGTTGTGTATTTTTCCTTTCCCTATATCGTCAGTAAAGCAATCATGAGGACCCCACCCTAATGATCTCATCTAATCTCAATTAAGTTATAAATTGCCCATAGCCACAAAAACATTCACACATGATTTCAATTAGCAATAATCGCACCTCGGATAAACCTCATTGGCTACGATACTGCCACTGCGCAAAGCTCACACATGATTTCAAAGACTAAGGTTCAACATGGATTTTGGAGAGGGTATTCAACCATAGCAGTAATCTAAAGAATCCTGTACTGAGATGAATACAGTCATATAGATCAATGGACTAGAACTGAAGGGAAACGAAATAAATCCATGTATTTGTGATTAATTGGTTCTTTAAAAAATTGGTTTTTTAGCTTTACATAACAGTAGAGTATATTTTTTCATTTTATATATACATGGTCATTCTAATTAAGAACCCATTGTTATTGTTATACATGATGTGGAGTTACACTGGTCATGTATTCATATATGTACATAGGAAAGATATGTCTAATTCATTCTATACTCTTTCCTATTCCCATCCTCCCTCCCTTCCCTTTAATCTCCTTTCTCTAATACAATGAACATCTCTATTCTTCCATTTCCCACAACCCAAGACATATCAGAAAGAACATTCAGCCTTTGGATTTTGGGGATTGGCTTATTTCACTTAGCATGATAATTTCCATTACATTCCTTTACTGGCAAAGTCCATAATTTATACATATCACATTTTCTTAAGGTACTAAATAGATACTTCATGGAATAAGAAATATAAATGGTCAATAAACATATAAAAATGTTCAACCTCTCTAGCAAATAGAGAAATGCAAACTAAAACTATGATGAGATTCCATATTACTCCATTCAAAATGGCAATTATCAAGAATACAAACAACAATAAATGTTGGTGAGAATGTCGGGGATAAGGTATACTCATACATTGCTGGTGGGACTGCAGATTGGTGCAACCATATGGAAAGCAGCATGGAGATTCCTTAGAAAACTTGGAATGGAACCACCATTTGACCCAATCATCCCACTCCTCAGCATATACCCAAAGGATTTAAAATCAGCATACTATAGTGACTCATGCACGTCAATGTTTATAGCAGCTCAATTCACAATAGCTAAACTATGGAACCCACCTCGGTGCCCTTCAACAGATGAATGGGTTATCCAGTGGTTTTGAACAAGAGTTCCAAAACAATTAATTGTGGCAGAGTAATCTTTTCAACTAATAGTCTCAGGAAACTGGATATACCTTGTGCAAGTTCCAAAAAGTAACTGAAAATTGGCCAGAGATGGAATATAACAGCAAAATCTAAAATCAACAGAAAGCAAATAAAAGTAAAAAAACTAAAAAAAAAATTAGAAGGGAACACAGATTTTACTTTTCAAATCTATGTGTTAAACAAGGTTGTATGTGGTCATAGGTAATGGATGTGACACAAAAAGCACAAGTAACAGAAAAAGATAATCTGGCTTTTTAACAATTAAATATTTGCATGTGTATGTGTGTCATTTAAGTTACACTACTAAAGGTGAAAGGAAAACCCAAAAAATGGGAGAAAATATTTGCAAGTAATCCATATGGTAAGAGTTTAGTAGCCAGAACATAAAGAAGTCTTACAATTCAAAAAAAAAAAAAAGACAAATAGCTCAGTTAAAAAATGGTCAAAGTACTTAAATCAATGTGAATACAAAGAATACATATAAATTGCTAATAAACAAATGGAAATATGCTCACCATGATTAATTATTAGAGAAATAGGCATCAAAATCTTGACGTAGGACTTCACAACCTCAGGATGGTCCTAATAAAAATGATAGGCATCAGCAAGTATTGTAAAGGATACTGTGAAGTTGGATCCATCTTGTGTTGCTGTTGTGAATGTAAAATGGTGATGCCACTTCTGAAAACACTCTAATAGTACATTATGAAAGCAAAAACAAAACTCTGATCCTGAAGTGACTGTATGACTCAGCAACTCTACACATAAGTATATGCTTTGAAGATTAAACTGACAGGGAAACATACTTGTACATGAATGTTTGCAGCAGCACTATTCACAAGAGCCAAAAGAAAGAATGAATTGACATGCACATCAATTCAGGAATATGTAAACAAAATTTGGGAGAGTATGGCCAAACAATAAAATATTCTTGTACCAAAAAATAAATTAAATATTGATACATACTGTGACACAGATGAATCTTCAAAACATTATTCCAAGGGAACAAAATTAGACATAAAAGACCATCCAAAGGTCATACATTGGACGGTCCTGCTTAAATGAGATATCCAGAATAGACAAATCCCTAGAGATTAGAAGTAGATTAGTGGCTGACAGGGTTCTTGGAGGAGGACTGTTAATTGCATTAGTGACTGTTAATGGGTGCATGGTTGTATTGAGGATAATTAAAATGTTCTGGAACTCTATAGTTGTGACCATTGCAAAACTTTTTGGAATATATTAAAAACCACTGAATATTGCACTTCCAAAGGATAAGTTTTATAGTTGTAGCTCCATAAAAATAGTATGTAATAGTGGCAGAGGGGGTAGACCCAGTGATCAGTGAAACAGAATAGAGAAATTAGAACACATTCATCAAGTGAGGCCATTTTCAACAAAGGAGCAAAAGCAATTAAATGGAAAAATGAAAGCCTTTCAACAAATATCTCGAGAGCAATTGAACAACCATTGATAAAACAATGAACATGACCTACCTTTCACCTTTTCCAAAGGTTACTTAAAAACTGCTTACACAGTTAAAAGTGGTAATGTAAAACTTTAGAAAGAACAGAGGAGAATAATTTCCATGTATACAACTAGAAAACAAGTTCTTAAGCCAAAACCTAAATTCCATAAGTTGATAAATTGGACTTCACTAAAATTAAGTCAAAGCCACCATAAGCTGGGCACACGGGTACACACCTGTAATCCCAGAGACTGGGATGACTCAGGCAGGAGGATTCCAAGTTCAAGGACAGCCTCAATAATATAGTGAAGCCCTAAGGAACTTAGTGAGACATGGGTCTCAAAAGAAAAAAATAAAAAGGGCTGGGTATGTGGCTTAGTAGTTAAGCACCCTTGGGTTCAATCCTTATACCACAAAACAAACACCCATCAGACTTGCCTAAAAATAAAAACAAACTCAAAAAACAAAAAAACAAAAAAAAAAAGAAAAAAGAAAAGGAAAAGTGGGAAATGCCACACGATGGTGGCCTAGTATGTAGAAAAACTAAATTAATTATTCATGCTGGTAGAAATTCAAAATGTCATGGAGTCATTCTGGACAACTGACAGTTTTTAAAAACCTAACATGCCAAGTGCAGTGGATCAATCCTGTAATGCCAGTGACTTGGGAGGCTGAAGCAGGAGGACTGCAATTTTGAGGACAGCCTCAGCAATTTAGCAAGACCCTGTCTCAAAGAATAATAAAAAACGTGGGCTAGTGTTGTAGCAAGTGCTCCTCCTGAGTTCAATTCCCAATACTAAAACAAAACAAAACAAAGGAAAAACCAACAACCAAACAAAGAAACCTACATAAGCAAACCTAACGTCAACCAACAGAGGACTAAAAGCAATGGATTTACCCAATCATGGATTGAACCATCCAAAACTGTGAGTCAAAATAACCCTCTTCTCATATTAAGTACATTATCTCAGATGTTTTTTATTGTGATGAAAATCTGAATAATATAAACTCAGATTCCCTTATATTACTGTCTGAGAAAACTGTCATACATCTATACCAGGGAATACTACACAGCAATAAAAAAGAATGAAATATTGATATACAACATATGAATCTCTAAAGAACTATTTTGAGTGGAAAAAAAGTCAAGCTTAAAAGGATTCTATGATTCTCTGTATAAACTCCTATAAATTACAAAATTATCATTGATATTGAGAACAGATTATTGCTTGCTGGTTTTTAAGGATGGGGATAAACATGAAGAAAGTAAATGTGGATGATAAAGGGGAACATGATGCTAGTGGTGATGGAAACATGCTGTGTCTTCATTGTATCAATGCCAATAACCTGTTTGGGACATTATACTAGAGTTTTATAAGATGCTAGCACTGGTAGAAAGCATATAAAGAGTACACAAGATCCCTCTGTATTATTTCCTTTTTTAAAATTTTATTTTTTAAAAAATTTATAGGTTTAAATGGATACAATACTTTATTTTATTTATTTTCTTTATGTGGTGCTGAGGATAGAATCCAGGGCCTCACACATGTTAGGCAAGTGCTCTACCATTGAGGCACAACCCCAGCCTGCTCTGTATTATTTCTTGTAACCATCTCTAAATATACAATTATTTGAAAAAATTATTTAACATTTTTTATTCCCATTGTGTTGTTAAAATTTTTGCTGCTGTGATCTAAAGATCCTACAAGAACAATTTTAGATGAGGAAAAGTTTATTTACACTAATGATTTCAGAGGTCTCCTTCCATTTCATTGCTCTGGAATTGGGGTAAGGCTGAACATCATGGTGGGAAGGTATGGAGGAGGAAAGTAGCATCAGACATGGCAATTAAGAAACAGAAAGAGCTCTGTTCATCAGGGGACAAAATATAAACCCCAAAGGCATGCCTTAGTTTACCCACCTGCTTCATATATACCCTACTTGCCCACAGTTACTACCCAGTTATTCTCTATCAGTAGATGAATGTACTGATTAGGGTAAGACTCTCATAACCCAATCATTTTACCTCTAAACTTTCTTGCATTGTCTCACATTCTTCTTTTCTTTTTTTTTTAAATTTACTTGTAGATGGACACAATACCTTTAATTAATTTATTTATTTGCACGTGGTGCTAAGGATGAACCCCATGTCTTACATGTGCTAGGCAAGCATACTACCACTGAGCTACAACTCCAATCCCTCAGACATGAGCTTTTGAGGGACACCTCATAGCTAAACCATAATACCTACTTATTAACAAGGAAAATTTGGAAAGTAAGATTTTTAAAATCCACACAATTTGTTTTGGCATTTCAAAGTATGAAACAGGGATAAATTTAATAAATCACAAGCAAAAGTAGTACATTGGCAATGTTAAAACTCTGACTCACCAAATATACATCACCTTTGACAATTTGTTCAGGACCTTAGATGCAAGCTTACTTTTGCTCTCCACAGGTAGGGAACAAAGCTATTATTTCTGAAATCAGGATAATGTATCTATCGGACCTAATTTTCTGAAGCTTATTTCTTCTAATTTATTCTCTCACACCTAATGCATCTCTGGGTGCCTCTTCCTATAACACCGCAATTTTCTCTCACTAGCATCCCACTCTAAGGACCTTAAAGCACATTTGAAGGCATAAATCTCTGGCCTTATTTTAAAGTAACATCCCCACAGTCATTTACCTTCTGAAATCATCATACCCCAGAGCGTGATGTTCTGTCCCTTTATTCAATATAAATTTTAAATGTCCTTCTTTAAACTCTAAATGATAGGGAAACAAAGATAAATAAAACACCCTGTCTGTCCTCTAGGCATTCACACTATTGAGGATGCACTAATTCATTTAAGAAGACCTCAAATTACAATAGATCTGTCTCAGTAAACTTATGTGGATGGTAAAGAAGCCTAGTAACCTGTCTCCTTGGCAACAATTTCCACTCTACTCATTGCCTGAGGACTGATTTCCTTTCCTTCCTTCTCCTCCCCTCCCATTCTTCTATGTCTAGATCAGAATGAATTTCAGTGCCACACACATAATACAAGAAAGAAAGTGCAGGAAAGAGAAAACAGAACCTAGAAGTGTTGTCTATTGCCTGCTAGAAACTGTGTCTGGCTCTGTGCATTCATTTCTTAAGGGAGTCTCCAAGTGATTAGATTAGTTCAGTGTTATCATTTCCCTTATCCTGGGAAGATACAGAGAATGGCTCTCTCTGAGGGTATCTCATTGTGTGTGCTGTGTGCAGGGCGAAGCTTCAATACAAAGGAAAGAAAACATCTAACTCAGAGCCCATGTGCCTATGCTATTTTGCTTCATTTTTGTTCTTTCTCCTTCAAAAATGGGGCCAAATGTTGTTAGGGAAAATTTACAAGGAAAATAAGGTAACAATCTGAGGATATTAAGTGGTATTAAAACTGTAAAGAGAAAAAAGAAAAAGCCCTACCTCTACCACCAACAAAAACAGAAGAAGAAAAACATTGCAAGAAGTATCACAGATATGTTGTTCCTCTCTGTACTAATCCAGTGTTCATATTAATTTTAATAATAAATAAATAATGAATAGTCAAAAGATGTGATAATTATAGTCCAAATGGCACACACACACACATACACATGCACTAGTACACCATGAAAAATTAGGATGATTTGTACTTTGTTATTCATTAAACAAAAGTAAAGGTTTTAACTCATTAAATTAAGAAATTTTTCACTCCTTAAATGTAAAATTAGGTTAAATGATAATGTGAAATTCTCATGTCTTTTTGCAAAATGATGCAATAATACACAAGGGTCAGTGAAGATTGAGTCATTACATTTGGAAATGAACTGGCATCATAATCAAATATTGTAAAAATATTTTCACCTTTTGCCCTATGGACACTATCATACAGAATTTTTATTATAATGAAATTAATCAAAACTCAGGAAAATATCAATATGTACCCAGACCTTCAAAATAGTATTATTTTAAGCTATCCTGAAAAATTGAAACCAAACTGAATTTCTAAAACAGTGCATAATAGCAGTGCATAATAACTAATTGAGTAATAATCTTTGTTCCCTGATAAATCCTCATGTTGTCTACAAAAATAATAGTTAGGGCTTTGTAGTAGTCTGGAAAGACCTTGTGAAATTACTGTTATGTGAAAATCAGAATATAAATTATATATAGCTATCATTTCAACTATTCAAAAACAGGTATTCATATGCAAAAAAGGTCTGGCCAGGCATATAAACAATATTATACTGTGTATTATGTGTGTGGCATTGAAATTCATTTGATCAGGAAGATAGAAGAATAGAAGGGGATGGGTAGGGAGGGAAGGAAATCAGTCCTTAGGCGATGAGTAGAGTGGAAACTGTTGCCAGGGAGACAGGTTACTAGGCTCCTGAAATTGCGCAAATGAGAGATGATGAAATTCTAAACCGAGGCAGAGGCTGTGGGGATAAAGGGAAAGGGGAAAATTGTGGTTATTGTGTGTGTGTGTGTGTGTGTGTGTATAGATATAGGTAATATATCTATATATAATTTTTTAAAAGAAAAGCCATATCAGAAAAAAAGATTATTTTTCCTCAGAAAAACAAAAACCCCAAATTAAATGATATATGAGCCTTTTGACTACTAAAGTAATTTGAAATGATAATATTGGATACTCTTTGTTTAAAAAATTAACCAGTGCCATACAATTACTTCTTGCCATCTTTTTACGTGGTCTGCATGGTTGTTTTCATCATTATCCTCAATTTAAAGAGGAGATGGCTGGGGTATAGAAAGTTAGGTGCCTTAACCCACATCACCCAGACAGTGGGATTTTAGATAGTGGTAGTAATACAAGGAAAGGGGTACTTAGACTCTACACAACATGCCCACTGCCAAAAAAGGGTGGCATTATATACACCCTGGAAAAACCCTGAAAATAAGTCTTTCTCTGTTCTTACTTTCTTTATTCCTTCTGCTCCTTCTCTTTTTCCTCTTCTGCCCCGCCCCTCTCCCTCTCCTGACATATTTCTAGTGTCCTTGATATTCCTCATTTCCCATGATTTTACTATCCTGGGGACCAGAGTATTCAGTTTTTGTCCTTTTTGGCAGGTAAATAGTTAACAGGCGTATAGGGATGAAGGTTTGTGAGCTTTTGATTCTATTGTCATGTATAGCTAAAAACAATCAAAAAAAAAAAAAAAAAACAAAACAGGAGAGGGGAAGTCACATTCACCCTTCATTACAAACTTGTAAAAACACAGACTTGTTGAGGATGAGTTGGTCTGTTGAAAAGCTGGGGCAGGGGGCAGTAGTGCATCTAAAGGAATGCCCAGAGATGGATTCAGATCCCTTTCCCACACAGAGTACAAAAATCATAAGCCCTTGAACCTCTTTGCTGTCTTTCCCTGGGTAGAGACTGGTGAGAGGGAGAACAAACCAGAATATGCTACAAAGCAATTCAGACCAGAGAGTAGGAAGCACTGCAGTAGGGACATTATGATGAGTGATGTCTGAAAACAAAACAAGCAAACAAAAAGAGGAACTGCAGAGCACAAAACAAATGTTGTAGCACTGCCCACATGAGAATTCTACAAAATCAAAAATTGTTGGATTGGAGTCATGGAACTATTAACAATGTTTTATTTCTCTTCATATTTTTTAGATTTCATTATAAATTATATAACATCTTTATGCAAATGAATTAAAACCAATCGAATCGAGTTTCTCTTTTGTGCTGTCTCTCCATGGGGTCCATTCAGTAACAATGCTTTGATACCTAAATACACCCAGGATGTCATGAGGCACTAACAACTGTTCTTTAACAAGGCAATGACCCTTAAGTCAGAAATGTTTTTCAAGGTGTACATGATGGTTTAACTCTTCACTTGCAAATGATAAGCCTAAAAAAGAGTAACTATGTAGAGAACAGTATGATCAATCACAAGAAGCTGGTTCAATTCATAAATTCCATTCTCCATATAAATAGCAATAAGATTAAAAGACAAATGATATTAAAAGGGGGAGATTTCACCTACAATAAATTGATCAATTCTTACATTTCTTATTCTATCAATATATAAAGGACTGTCAAAGGACAGGTACACCTCCTTATAAAGTAATGTGTTACTGTGCATGTGTAGAAATGGGTAACAATGAGCTGCTGGAGATTTACAAACTTGTATAAATACATGTGATGACAATTTGGCAATATGTGACAAGTTTTAATATAATTATATTCTCCAATATAGCAATTACCTTTCTGGAAATACGCTGAATGAGTATTCAAACATAAAGCTGCATACTGTGGCAATTAACAAGAGCAAAAATAAAATGGGGAAAATTTTAAACAACTATTCCTACAAAATGTTTTAAATACTACATGCCTACTTTTTATAATAGAGTATTGAACATTACTTAAAGTGTGAGATACTGATGTAAAAAGTGAAATGCTGCAAAAAAATAAATGTACTATTCCATTTTTTTCAAAGTATGTACATGTACAACACTATTGAAAAACATATAAACTAAATTGTGATAATATAAATGGAAATTAAATGACTTGGATAGTTTGTTATATAGTTCTGTATCATCTTAATTGAACCTTAAAATGCTTTTAAATTTACAAGTCTAAAATAATATTTTTCTGTGAAAAAAGAAGACAGTCATAAAAAGGTAAACACTGAAAAATTCCCAGTAGAAATATAAATAATATATAAAAAGTTTGAGCTTCCTAACAATTGAACAAATTTAGAGGACAAATATTACAACCACAGCAATTATCCCATATAATTTAATAATAAGATAACAAACAATACCCTTTTAAAAATGAGCAAATAATGTGAATAGTAAGTTCTTTGGTAATCTATATTAATGGTAAATAAACACATGAAACAATGCTCAGCATTTTTTATTTCTAGAGAAATGTGAATCAAAATAATAATAATATAAAATGTAAAATTTTACATTGCCAGGATTTTGACATTTTTAAAAAATGTTTATAAAAATGTGGAAATATTATAACTGTTATAAATTGATGGTTGGAATGCAATGGAACAAATCTGTAGTTACTCAAAAAGTTAAAAATAGAATGACTCATGGAATATGGCAGGACAATCCACTCCTATGTGTACAGTTTCCAAAATTGAAAACAGGTACTCTACTATTTATATATGCATAAATTCCATATCCAAGAGATTCTATATCTAGTATAATTACCCTTCAAAACTGATGGAGAAATGAAGACTTTCTCAGACAAAGAAAACCTGAAGGAATTTATCACCAGCAGACCTACCCTACGGAAAAATGTTGAAAGAATTCTTCATGAAGAAGGAAAATTACTTAGAAACACAGACTTACATAAAGAAAGAAAGAGTATGTGAAAAGGAATGAATGAAAGAAAAATAAAATCTTTTGCATTTTTTTTCTTTAATTGACATAAATGATAAATGACTGGTTAAAATCATAATTGTGACAGTGATTAGGCAATCATATGATTTTTCTTGTTTTACCTTTTTGTGTGCTACATTACATTAGTTGTTCAATTTCTCAAATATTAAGCAACTCTAGCATACTTGGAATAAATTCCACTAGGTCATAGCATATAGTTGTATTACATATTATTGAATCCAATTTACCATACTTTGTTAAGAGTTTTGGCAATGATACTTCTGATAAGGGACTTGTATCTAGAACTAGAACACATTACACAACTTAATGATATGGAAAAAATAAGCCAATTTTTAAAAGACTGAAGAACATGAATATTTCTCCAGAGAAAATTTATAAAATGACATAAACACATGCAAAATGCTCAACAGCATAGACAAAAATGTCAGAGTAGAGGCAAAGTGTGATTTCCAGTTTCTCTATGACTTGAGATTTAAGCTGCAGGCATACTGCTACCAAGTGAGGTAGGTGACAGAAAGAATACACCAGATCTCAATATTGGAATTACAGAGACAGGAAATCAGCTTTTCGAACCCAGGACAGGAAAATATAACTCTGGAATATAATAATGCTGCACTTAGCCCACCATGGAGGGGAGGGGTGAGCCAAGGAGAAAGGAAGACTGTATTAGCAAAGAAAATTTGGCCCTGGAGAACCATAGTACAGAGGATTGGTCTGCACTTGAGCAACACAGAGGCAGTGAGGCAAGTTGCTTTACTGAGAAGTGCTCTGGGCTTCTCAGTTGGAGGATGGAGAGTTAATGCTGGATGCCATACTGTGATGCCTGCAGGGTGTCTTTTTGATGTGGTTTTCTGCAGCAGGAAGTCAGGGAGTTCATAACAAAGATTAGTTGACTGTCTCTGCATGCAACTCTCATGAGATCTAGGGTTCTCCTGGTGGGTGACTATTGAGACAGACCTAGCAGGACTGGGGCTCAGGCGACTCAGACTGGGGATTCAGAGAGGAGTGATTCTCTCTTTCACTTTGTGCTTGGCAGCTTGTGGGATTCAATAGAGAGATCCCAGAGGCTAGACCGGCAGGTATGTTTATGTTCAGGGTCTGATCCTGGGAAGACCACATACGTGGTCAGTGGGGTATATGTGAAGCATGAAAAGTTGATCAATCTGCCCCAACAGTAGAGCTCTAAGGATCCCCACCCCTCCACAGGCCTAGATGTCCAGCAGAGACGGGCATATGCTGGGCAATAGGGCGGGTGTAGCTATTCTCTTTAGAGAAGATATACATCATGACAAAGCTTGAAAAATCTGTCAAAAAGAAATGGCCACTTATAAGCTCCATCTCCTAGGTTTCTCTGCTATGCAGGTGCTTGAAGATGTACAGAGAGAATTCTGGACACCCAAAAAGCCAGGAAATGTACAATATTAAATAAAAAAACTTTTCAGATGGTAGAGTGGAATTAGATGGTGATTCCAGACTTCTGCATAGCAGAGTAGGTAGTCAGTTAAGGGACAGCTGATGAGAGTGGTGGGTGACAGAATAAATGCTCTTAAGACCAAGTTTTGGACAGTCTGAGATCTGCAGAGATCTCAGTTACTGGATCAAACAATGACAGTTTGGAAATCCTGAACCTAGATTAGGGTGGGGTGAGGGGCAACAGAAAGAGAGGAAGAGGAAAAGCACATAAACTGACTTCCTTAGCAACAGCTGGAAAGAAAATACAGCAGACCAAATTAAAATGTGACAAGAGCAGCGGGGTCATTGAAGGAGGTCAAGCAGTTAACTCAAATTGTGGACAGAAAGCTGTGGGAAAAGTAGTCATTTTGTGGAGTTCAGAGATGACCAGTCTCCCATCTCCCCAGAAGAAATTAAATCAATGCGGCAACTCCCCACCTTCAGACAGCAACAAATAAAATCAGAAGGAGTACTCCTGAGCAGTAATCCATCTAGCAGGGAATTGCAAAAGGATCACTTCTAGTGAAATATGTTGAAAACCCTGCCCCACACTGAGAACAATGGGAGTCGGGTGGAGCAGGTATGAGAAGTGGACACTCTCACAAAGAGCTAGCCTAACCCAGTGCTCTGCATAGCCTTGCAGGAGCTTGGGCAGAGATGGGAGCATATGCCCCCAATTCATAGCTTCAGGAAGTTGAGAGCACAGATGCAGATTGGAAGACAGTCTCTGTCCTGGGCAGCAGAAGGGGATGACACCAACAATTCATGGCTGCAGTCAGTGGGATCTCTGTCCCAGCAAGTATAGGGAAATGGTGCTCATGGTTGATAATCTCAGGCAGTGAACATTTGAACCCAGGCTAACCACCTGAGTATTTTTCCTGGTAGCAGAGACAGTGTCTTAGTGATCTACTTCAGCTGGTTGTGTGTGTGTGTGTATGTGTGTGTGTGTGTGTGTTGTATGTGTGTGTGTGTTGTATGTGTGTGTGTATGTGTGTGTGTGTATGTTGTATGTGTGTGTTTTGTATGTGTGTGTGTGTGTGTGTGTGTGTGAGAGAGAGAGAGAGAGAGAGAGAGAGAGAGAGAGAGAGAGAGAGATACTTCTGCACTACAGATCATCCATTGAGGACCCACAACCACAGGTCCTGCATTTTCAGATAGCCACCAGCCACAAGGCTCTTTTGAGGGAGAACCACCAGAGGGGAACAGGTGTACAGTGACCCAATGTAGTCAGAGTAACATCCCAGAGCCCCAAACCAGTGCCCTGCATCCTGAGCTACCATGCCTAATAGAAACAGCCATCAGACACATCACATTCAGCACACACCATGTACCCAGCCGCAGGCTAGCTCCTGGACTGACAAAAAGAGAACCAGCTAGTGGAAGGTCTTTTGTAACCCGTGAAGTGGTTCCCATGCTCAGACACCTCTTGGAGGATCTAAAGCTGAAGAGTGATAGATACATTTTGAAGATCCCAAATTCTGATGAAATTCAAATTACAACTCAGTAAGAATTTTCTCCACTGTGGTATGATTTACTATAAAGAGATCTAACACCAACTTTGACCATTTTTTCATTTTAATTTCAATAGTTATTACCCTCGTATTTGACATTTTATTATATTTCTTCTAATATTTAACAGCATCAATTGGAATAGTTCTCTATATCTTTGTTTACCTGACTCAGGTGAACAGGTTAACTCTTGCTCTTCTTCATCCCTCTTTTCCCTCTTGCATTACCTACTCCTGACTTAAATGGCCCCCATTGTCTTAACCATCTTCTTTTTTTAACTTGGTGATTATTATTCTTTTCATTTCTTTTCCTTCTATCTTTTGTGTCACTTCTCTTGTTCGATTTCCTCTCCTCCTCTTTTCAGCCCCATCATAATGTCATAATAAATTATGCTGTATGTAGTGAATAATTGTCTATCCTATTTCAGAACTTTACCACAGGTTTATATCTGAATTAGAGAAACTGTGAAGAACAGCATCGACATGATTTATTTCCCCAAGAAGTTGTTTAGTACTTGGTTTTGGCTTATAGTGATTGTGGCAGATAGGGTTAAATGTCTTCTTTGAAAGTGATGCAAAATTATCAATTCCTAGATATTCACCAAGCCTGGGGCTCCTAGAGAATGAAGCTCACAAAATAGTCCCTTGCATAAAATAAATGATTAACATCAAAATAGATGGGTGGACATACAAGCATTATGAAGAAGCAAGGGAAAAAACCACCACAAACAGCCCATAACACTTCAAAAACTGACCCCATGGACACCACAATAGAGGAGTTATTGGAAAAAGAATTTAGAGTCCGACACAGGGCATATGCTTGTAGTTCCAGTGGCTCAGACGGCCGAATCATGAGTTCCAAACAAGCTCAGCAATTTAACAGGGCTCTAAGTAACTTAGCTGTCTCTACATAGAATATTAAGAAGGGCTTGGGATGTGGCTCAGTGGTTAAGCACTCCTGGGCTCCATCCCTGCTTAAAAAAAGAACCTAGGGTGTTTATTTTTAAAATGTTTAATGAATTGAAATAAGATGTAAGAAATTAATTTAGAGAGAAAATACAGGAAGTGAAAGTTCATTTCAATAAAAAGTAGAGTTTCAGAAAAAGAATCAGATGGAAATCCAGGAAATGAGATTCAATAAATCAAGTTAAAAATTTAGGAAAGCATCACTAGAATAGATCACTTTGAAGATAGATTTTCAGTTCTTTAAGACAAAGTATGTAATCTTGAAATAAAGTCAACAATGAAGAAAAGATGTTAAGAGACCAGGACCATAATATACAAGAAATATGGGATAACATTAACAGGCCAAATTTAAGAACCATGGAAGTAGAAGATGACTCCAAAATACAAACTAAAGGAATGCACAATCTTTTAAATAAAATACTATTAGAATTGTTTTTTTGGCAAGATTATAAAAGGTACTCTACAAGACACAGCATAATGAAAATCCTTAATCCACAGAATATCAGTAGAATTTTAAAAGCTGTGAGAGAAAAAAATTCAGGTTATATTTAGAGGTAAGCCATTAAAATTTCTTTTCTTATTTTTTCAAAATTTTATTGGTTCTTTTTAGTCATAGATATAAAATATACTATGATATAATTATAAAAGCAGGGAATATAATTTGTTCTAATTCAGTCCCCAGTATTTCCCCTTACCTTCCCTGCCTCCAAATCCCTGTTCCCTTCCCTCTACCCTACTGATCTCTCTTCTATTTACTTATAGTTTCTTTTAAAATTAGTATGATGGTAGAATGTGATAGACATCATTATCCAAATACATTTATGAAGACATGAATTGGTGTGAACATATACAGATATATGAAAAATTGTGCTCTATATATGTAATGAGAATTGTAATGCATTCCACTGCCATGTATTTAAAAAAGTAAAATCAATTAAATATTAATAAAAATTCAGTATCTTGTGAATGTACATGATGGTGAGATTCACTGAGAGTATATTCATATGTGTATATAGGCAAATTTTATCAGATTGAGTCCAATGTCTTGCCTTGGCTCACCTACCCTCCCTTCACTTCATTCTTCATTGTCTACTCCACTGAACTTCTATTCTGTTTATCCCCCTTAATTGTTGATTAGCTTCCAATTCAAGTTTTGATTTGGGGGGATTTGCTTTTTTCACTTAGTATGATAGTCTCCATAACCATTCATTTTCAGACAAATGTCGTAAAATCATTCTTCTTTATGGCTGAGTAATATTCCATTGTGTATAGAAAACACATTTTCTTTATTCATCTGTGGAATGGCTCCTAGCTTGGCTCCACAGCATAGCAATTGTTAATTGTACTGATATTAATGTGCTGAATCACTGTAATATGCAGAATTTAAGTCCTTGAATGTACACTGATGAGGGAGATAACTTGGTCAAATGGTGGTTTGATTCCTTGCTTTTTGAGGAATCTCTGTACTGCTTTCCAGAACGTTTACACTCATTTGCAGTCCCACCAACAATATATTAGTGTACACTTATCCCCACATCCTCACAACATTTATTGTTGCTTATATTCTTGATAATTGTCATTCTCACTGAAATGAGATGAGATCTCAGTATAATTTTATTTTTTATTTATCTAATTGCCAGAGATGTTTAAATGTTATATAAATATAGTTCTTGAGCATTTATATTTCTTTGCCCATTTATATATTTGTTTACTTCATTTTAAGTTTTTTGAGCTCTTTGTATATCCTAGATATTTATGCCCTATATGATGAAGTGGTACAGATTTTTCACCCATTCTTTAGGTTCTGTTTTCATATTATTAATTTTTTTTTGCTCTGGAGGAAACATTTTAATTTGATGCCATCTCATTGATTTATTTTTAATTTTATCCCTTGCACTTTAAGGCTAGGGTTGTGGCTCAGTGGCAGAGCGCTTGCTTGCCTAGCATGTGCATGGCCCTGGGCTTGATCATCAGCACCACATAAAAATACATAAATAAAATATATTGTGTCCAACTAAGAAATAAAAAAATGAATCTTGAAAGTGAAGTCAGTTCCTGGGCTGACATGTTGGGGTATTATGCTTACATTTTAGGGTGTAGGTTTTCTGGTCTAAGTCTTAGGTCATTGATCCACTTTGAGTTGGGTTTTGCATAGGGTGAGAGATAGGGGTTACATTTAATTCTACTACATATGTATTTTCAGTTTCCCCAGCATCATTTGTTAACAAGGCTAGCTTTTCCCCAATGTATGTTTTTGGCATCTGTGTCTAGCATAAGATAACCGAAGGTATGTGAGTTTGTCTCTAGATGCCATATTCTTTTCCATTGGTCTTCATGCCTGTTTTGGTTACAGTCACCTTGCTCTTTACGTTACCAAAACTCTGTAGTATAATTTGAGATCTGATATTGTGATGCCTACTGCTTTGCTTTTTCTTGCCAAGGATTGCTTTGGTTATTCTTAATTTGGCCTATTAATTTTCCAAATGAATTTCATGACTGCTTTTTCTATTTCTGTGAAGAACACTATTGGAATATTGATAGAAAACACATTGAATTTGTATTGTGCTTTTGATATTACGGTCATTTTGACAATATTAATTCTGCTTATCCAAGAACATAGGAAGTCTTTCCATCTTCTAAGGTCTTCTTCAATTTCTTTATTGGGTGTTCTATAGTTTTAATTGTAGAGCTCCTTCACCTTCAAACTTATTGTGAATAGAGAAAAACTGAACGGTTGCCTTTAAAAACAGGAATAAGACACCACTCTTATTCAACATAGTCCTTGAAACTCTAGCCAAAACAATTAGACAATAGAAGGAAATTAAAGACTATGAATATGAAAAGAAGACCTCAAATTATCACTCTTTGCCAACATGATTCTATATTTAGAAGGCCCAAAAAACTCCAACAGGAGACTAAAAAGCATATAAATTAATTCAGTAAAATAGCAGGATACAAATTCATCACCCATAAATCAATCACATTCCAATATATCAGTGATGATCTGCTGAAAAGGAAAGGAAGAAAAGTATTCCATTCACAGTAGTCTAAAAAATACTTGAGAATCAAGTCATGAATATTTCAACTGATTTCTCAATCCAGACTTCTAACGTCAGAAGGGCTTGGAATAAAATATTCAAAGCCCTGAAAAAAATGGGTATTAAATAAGATTAATATATTCAGCAAAATTATCCTTTAGAATAAAAGGTTAAATGAAAACCATCCATGAGCCAGATATGGTGGCACACGCCTGTAATCCCAGCAGCTCAGGATGCCTACCAGGAAAATTGCAAATTCAAAGCCAGCCTCAGCAATAGTGAGGTACTAAGCAAACAAGTGAGACCCTATCCCTAAATAAAACACAAAATAGGGCTGGGTATGTGGCTCAGTGCTCAAGTGCCTCTGAGTTCAATCACTGGTACAAAAAAAAATCCATGATGAGCAGAAACTACAAGAATTCATAACCCCTAAGACTGCACTATTATACTATCAAACTCAAACATATTCAATGAAATATTTCATGCAGAGCAAATGAAAAATAAAAATGAAAACCAGAATATTGATGAATTCACAGGAATAATAGTCAACTAACAGAGAACCAAGTCTGGATTATTGTTAATTGTCCAGTATAATATTTATCAATTATTAGAAATAAATAATGTATCTAATAATGATTAAATATTAGAAATAAATTTAATGACATGAAATTAATCATCTCTTCATTACAACATTGAATGTAAAAGGTACGAATTAATCAATCAGAAGACAAGATTGGTATAAAGGATTAAAAAAAAACAAGAAAACAAGTCCCAACCACATATTGTTTATTCTATCTCTTAATATGCACAAAACTCAAAGTGGATCAAGAACCTAGGCATTATACCAGAGATGCTGCACTTAGTAGAAAAAGTAGGCTCCATCATGTCGGCTTAGGAACTGACTTTCTCAATAAGACTCCTGAAGTGCAAACTGAAAAGCTTCTTCACTGCAAAAGAAACAATCAAGAATGTAAACAGAGAGCCTGCAGAATGGGTAAAATTTTTTACCTCCTGCACCTTGGATAGAGCATTGATCTCCAGGGTAACAAGGAACTCAAAAAATGTAAACCCCCCCAAAAAACCAAATAACCCTGAACAAGCACTTCACAGAAAAAGAAACACAATCAATCAAAAAATATTTTTAAAAATTCAACATCTCTACCAATTAGAGAAATGCAAATTGAAACTACACTGAGATTCCACCTCACTGCAGTCAAAATGGCAACATTCAAGAATAAAAGTAACAATAAGTGTTGTCAAGAATGTGTGGAGATGCTGGTGGACTGCAAACTGGTGCAACCACTGTGGAAAGCAGTATGGAGATTCCTTAGAAAATTTGGAATGGAGCCACCATTTGATTCAGTTATCCCACTCCTTGTTCTCTATAAAAAGGACTTAAAATCAGCATACTACAGTGACACATCAACCTCAGTGTTTTTTAACAGCTCAATTCACAATAGCTAAATGATGGAACCGACTTAGGTGCCCACAACATATGAATGGATAAAGATATATACAATGGAATATTACTCAGCCACAAAGAGGAATGAAATTATGTATTTGCCAGTAAATGGATGGAACTGGAGAATATAATTCTAAACAAAATAAGCCAGACACAAAATAACAGAAGCTAAATGTTCTCTCTGATATGTGGATGCTAACCACAACCAAGGAGGGTGAGGAGAGGAAGAATAGTAGACCATTGAATTAGATAAGGGGAATAAAGGGAAGGGAAGGGATATGTGCAAAGGATAGACAGTAAAATTACTCAGACTTGACTTTCTTATTTTTGTATTTAATACATGACCAGGATAACTCTGCACTGTATACAACCATAAGAATATGATCCTATGAGAATAAATTATACTTGGTGTATGTATAATATGCCAAAATATATACTACTGTTGTGTATATCTAAAAAGAACAAATAAAATTTATAAAAACACAACATTTGAACTGAAAAAGAATATATTACCACAGACACTACTAAAACCCAAAGACTTATTAGAAACTATTTTGAAAATGTATATTCCAATAAGCTGGAAAATCTTGATGATGTTGACAAATTTCTAAAGCCATATCATCTATCCAAATTGAACCATAAAGATACCAAAAACCTAAACAGACCAATATCAAGCAATTAGATTGAAGAAATGATTAAAATACTTCCAATAAAGAAAGATGCCAAAGCAGATGGATTTTTCAGCTGGGTTCTGTTAGATCCTCACAGAAGAGCCAATGTTAGTCCACCACAAATTATTTCACAAAAGAGAAAAGGAAGCAACACTGCCAAATTCATTCTAAAAAGCCAGTATCACCATAATACCATAATTATATTATGACACATCAAGGACATAAAATTTCAGATCAATACCCCTGAGGAACATAGATCCCAAAGTTTATAATACAATATTGGAAATCTACATTAAACATAAATTAATAAGATAGTGCATTGTACTCAAGTTGGTTTCATCCAAGGGATACAAAGTTGGTTCAACATACGCAAATAAATAAATAAATAAAATTCACCACATAAATACTGTTAAAGACAGGAATCATGAGAAAAAAATATTTGACAAACTTGAGAATCCATTTATATCTAAAACAATAGAGAAACTTGAGACACAAGGAATTTAACCATCAACACTGTAAAGGCTAAATGACAAACCTAAGGCCAACATCATACTGAATGTGAAAAAAAAACATGAGAGGATTTCTTTTTAAAACAGGGACAAGACAAGGATGTACACTCTCACAACTTCAACTCAAATTAGTCCTTGAATTTTTAGCCAGCCTGTCTGGCAATCAAGATAGATTAGAAAATAAATGGGATACAAGTAGAAAAAGAAGTCAAGTTATCTCTGATGCTGATGACTCTGTATGCATAAGACCCCAAACTCTCCACCTTCTAGAGAACATAAACAAATTTATCAAGGGAACAAAAATCAGTGTCTTTCCTATACTCCATTAATGAATATGGTGCAAAAGAAATTAGGTAAATTATCCTATGCATAATAATATAAAAATACTTAGTGGTAAATCTAATCAAATAGGTGAATTACCTCTACATTGAAAACTACAGAACACTGAAGAAAGAAATTAAAAAGACCTTAGAATATGGAAAGATCTCCCATGTTCATGGGTAGGTGAAATTAATATCAATATTTTCATATTACCCAAATCGTTACATAGATTCAATGGAATTCCCATAAAAATGTGAATCACATTCTTCACTAGGAAAATGCTTTATAAAATTCATTGGGACAAGTAAAAGATCCAGAATTGCCAAAGCAATCTTGAGCAGAAGGAATGATGCTGGAGGCATCATAATACTGGACCTTAAATTATCTAGCAGAGCTATAGTAATAAAAACAGCAAGGAATAGACACTAAAACAGACAAAAAGACCCATGGAATAAAATGGAAGACACAGAGACACATCCACATAGATACAGTCACCTGATACTTAACAAAGTTGGCAAAAACATAGATTGGAGAAAAGATAGCCTTCTTACCTAATGGTGCTGAGGAAAGTGAATATAATACCGCTCTCTCACCCTACACAAAAGTCAGCTTTAATTGGATCAAAGACATAATATTTGGAGCAGAAACTCTACAACCACTAGAAGAAAATGTAGGCTCGGCAGTTCAATATATTGGTAGAGACATGACTTCCTTAATAAGGACTAATTTGAGTTGAAGTAGTGTGTAAGAAATAATACGAAGAGTCCAAAAGTGGGATGGCCTCAAATTAGAATGCTTCTGAACAACAAAGGAAACAAGAGCATGAAGAGAGAGCCTACAGAATGAGAGGAGGTCTTCACTCCCTGTCCTGAAGTGTGTGCTTTATATTCAGAATATGTAGAGAAATAAAAAAAAATTTAACACAAAAAATTTTAAAACAACCTAATCAACAAATGGGCAAATGAACTAGAGTTACTTCTCCAAAGAAGAAACACAAATGGCCCAAAATATGTGAAATAATGTTCATCATCTCTAGACATCAGGGAAATGCTAGTCAACACTACACTGATATTTCATTTCACTCTAATTAGAATGGGAATAATCAAGAATACAAACAACAACAATTGCTGGCCAAGATGCAGGGAGAAAAAAAAAAACTTACCAACAGTGAGAAAACATGATGTATACAAAGGAAGAAAGAGCATGGAGATGTCAACAGTATTCACCATCTCAAGAAATCTAAATCATTTATAATGGACTACTTAAATTACAATAACAATAATGTATTATTATAGATTGTAACACATGTAAGCATAAAATGTAGGAAAAGGGGGCTGGGGTTGTGGCTCATCAGTAGCATGTACAAGGCCCTGGGTTCAATCCTCAGCAACACATTAAAAACAAATAAATAAAGGTGTTGTGTCTAACTATTAAGAAATATAGGAAAATAATAATGCAAAGAGAGAATAGCAGAAAAGGAAATATATCACTACTAGAATACAAAATCAATATATAAAAATCAGTCACTGGACACAAGGGCTCAAGGCTATAACCCTAGTGACTGAGGTGGATTGCAAATTTGAGCCCATTCTCAGCAATTTAGCAAGACCCAACTTAGCAAGACACTGTCTCAAAATAAAATGTAGAAAGGACTGGGAATATAGCTCAATAGTAAAGAGCACCTGGGTTCAATCCATAGTACCAACAAAACAAAACTAAAGAAGCAAACCAGTCTCTTTCTATAGTCTAATAGAAAACTTTCTAAAAAGAAACTAAGAAAATATCCCATTTACAATAGTATATAAAAACAAAGAAATTAAACATGAAATCTTAGTTTAATCTAAGTTATTTTTACCAAGTAGGTAAAAAATCTTCGTATAAATAAATATATTAATGAAAGAAATTGTAGATGACACAAATAAGGGGAAGATATTCTAAGTTGATGGATTGTGATAATTTATATTATTAACTCTCTGACACACAATAATCGACAGATTCAATGTAACCCCTAAAAAAATTCCTGATGTTATTTTTTTAAAAGAAATAGCCAAAGACTCCTAAAATTCACATGGAACCACAATGGATTGAAATAGCCAAAGCAATCAAGAGCAAAATAAACAAAGCCAGAAGCTTCAAAATACAAATTATAGAACATACTGCAAAGCTATAGTAACCAAGGCAGGTATGGTGGCAAACACCTATAATCCCAGCAGCTAAGGAAGATGAGAAAGGAAGACCGTGAGTTGAAAATGAGCCTCAGCAAACTAGTGAGGCCCTAAGCAACAAATTAGTGAGATCCTCTCTCAAAAAAATTAAAGGCTAGGATATGGCTCAGTGTTTAGGCACTTCAATATAAACACACCACACACACACACATACACACAGATAGACAGATAGACAGGGAGAGTAACCAAATATCATGGTACCAACCAGCATAACAGAGATATCAATGAATGGAATAGGATAGATTCCAGAAACAGTCAAATTTCCACAGTAAACTGATTTTTGACAAAGGTGCCAAAAATATACAATGTGGAAAGGATAGTCTCTTTGTTAAATGTTGTGGGGAAAATCTAATATACACATGCAGTAGGATAAACTTGGACTCCTATCCCATACCATACATAAATATCAACACAGAATGGATTACAAACTTAAATGTAAGACCTGAAACTTAAATTACTTGAAAAAGTACTTTTTATATATAGAGGAAAAGCTCCACAACTTTGCTCTCAGAAATAACTAATTGCATATAACTACAAAAGTAAACAAAAACAGACAAATTGGATTGCGTCAAACAATAAAACTTAAGCCCAGCAAAGAAACAATCAACAGAGTAAAGAAAAAAAATCATGGATTGGAAGAATATATTTACAACTCACATATCTGATAAGGGATAAATGTACAATACATGTAAGAAAATTAATAGTAAGAAAACAACTAATCTCTAAAAATCCCCTAATTTTAAAACTGAATATTCACAATCCCAAATTATTTAAATTCTGCATTTTGAAATTCTGAAAGCCAGATTCCTGAAAACCAAAATTTCTACTGGAAAAAAATGCTATATAAGGGGTAGAATTCTGAATTCTGAATTCTGAGGACAGAATCAATGTATTGGCCTGTATACAGAATGGATGAACTGTATTTTAGCACCAATTCTGTGTCTTCTCAGATAGGACTATGCTTGCCTTCAAATATAAGGCTGGATCAGAGAATAAAAATATTGTGACAATCTCAGTGACCTTTTGATATGGAGATTGCTGATATAGAGATTCAAAGACACTTGCTGATATAGAGATTTCTCCAGTGTCACAAAAACATTTTATATAGTGAACAATTTTTTATTAGGGGCTTTACTGTCAAAAAAAAAAACATATAGGTTTACGTTTACCACTAAATTTTGCAGAAAAACTAGACATACTTCATTTTGGCTAAGGGATGGAACTTTCAAAATTGTCCCTACTGCTTTTTTAAAATTTTTTTTAGTCAGCTACACACAATCCATGCCTCTGTTGTGTCTGCAAATTCTAGGGTTTATCTGTTTATTTGAGTTAATTAATAAGTGACTAGAAAAAAGTTAATCCCATTATAAGTGCTAATTCGAAGAGTTGATGCATTTTGCAGTAGAAAAAGGATTTCAATTAAGTCTCCAAACTATAATGAAAGATGTGGAATCAAGGCAGCTATAAATAAATTTCAAGGTGTTATTAGTGACGTTTTTGTTTTTGTTTTTCCGTTCAGCCCAATGCATTTGGTGGAAAATTCCGGTACATGAATTGCTCATGCAAAACCTTAATAATGAAAACTTCAGCTTAAAGAATGTGTCATTTGTCTTCGTTGGCATTCCTTCCATTTGATAAAATTCTCAGAGCTTTTAATCAATTAAAGCCATACTTTTCTGAAGAAGCTAGATAAGCTATTGAATGGTTCAAAAATAATTATGTGCTCTGTAGGATAAGATGATACATACACAATGGTGTTTGTTCCATCATCAGAATTGTTTCTGCCAAATGTGTGATCTATATGTGAATGTATAGAATGGATTTCCATGGACCACTCCCTCAAAAAAGTAGAAGCATGGCATCAAAGATGGAAAATTTGATAGGAAATGTTCTTGTTCATGTTGGTGTATATGAAATTATGGAAACATTTTGAACAGCAATTCCATGAAGAAAATGTATATGAATATATGCTCTGAGGAAAGATGGTACAGAAAACAAAAATAAATAAATGAGCAAAAGTCTCTGCTATTCATTATGATATAAAACTGAAAATTATAGTTATTAAAAGTCCATCACCAGCAATTATAGACCACATCTGTGCAATTGTCCATGATCTGACACTATAATGAAAATTTTCACATTGTTTTCCATTTACTTTTTTCCTTTGTAAGATTTTCCCTATTTTAAATGGCCAGCATTATTTTTTACAATTTTATGTCATTTATTTCATCTATATTATTTTATATGATTCTAGAAGTACAAAGTGGGCAACAACTTTTAGAGAATTTTAATTTACTTTGTTCATTTTTTGCAAATTTGGCTTTGGGTATTACCTGTAATCACTGCACATATGTATAAAACATTGAAACTTACTCAAAAATAAATAAATGTTGTTATGTATATTTGCATTTAGAAAAGATAAAAATATTTTCAAGATATAAGTTCTTTTGGGAAATTGTATAAGTTGCAGTGACTCATCAAAGTTTTTGATTGATCTAATCAAAAAGCTTGTTCATTAAAGTCACATATACAATTGTAAAGCTGGCTGCACCCCATTACTAATTAGTGATATGCATTTATACATTTCATTTTTGACCTATTTTTTATGAATACAATTTGCCTGCTCAAACATGTCATATTTAGAATAACTGTCATTAGTATGTCTTCTGTGAGTATATGCTTGCAAAAACATTTGTTATCGTTGCCTCTTTTATTATATAAATTGACCTGTGAAGTATTCTTGTGTTTATATTTCCCAAATACACCACCCTTTAAAAGATAAACAAATGTATTATTTAAAAATGTTTAAATGATTAATTTTTCCAGAACCATAGTTTTCAGGCTTTGGGGATTTTAGGCTTTAGGAATTTTAATCTTTCAAAATGTCAACACTTGAGATTATGGTGTTTTGGACTGTGTCTTGAGATTATCACTCAAATACGAAAGGAATGCTCCTTAAATGATGAACGAAAATATTCCTAGTCTATTTTATTTCTTATTCCAACTTAGAAAATTATTCAAAAATGAAGGTGAAATAATAGCTTTCTTAGGCAAACAAAAATTGAAGAAATTGATACATATCAGTCGCACTATACAAGAAATAAGAAAAAGGAGACTGTAAGGGTGAAAAATGTGACCAATATAAAAACTTCAGATTTTGCAAAAATAAAAGTTCTGGAAACTAAATAAAAGTAAAATTAAACATTTTTTATTGTTCTAAATATAATTAGTAAATTTAAATCAAAAAGAATAATTGTATATTTTATCTGCTTATGTCATATATATACAACTAACAAAATGCAATGATAGCACAAGTGATGAGAGGAAGAGCTGGAAATTCAGTCATTAGGTCTTTTCCCAGCACATTAAGTGGTACAATAATATTTGAAAGAAGATTCACAGTTACATTAACATGTATATTCCTACTTTAAAATAGAGTTAGGGGGCTGGGGATGTGGCTCAAGCAGTAGCGTGCTCGCCTGGCATGCGTGTGGCCCGGGTTCCATCCTCAGCACCACATACAAACAAAGATGTTGTGTCTGCCGAAAACTAAAAAATAAATGTTAAAAATTCTCTCTCTCTCTCTCTCTCTCTCTCTCTCTCTCTCTCTCTCTCTCTCTCTCTCAAAAAATAGAGTTAGATTTCTTACCTGCAACTGACATGTAAAGATTTTGGATGACATCACCTACATTTTTATAAAAGAAAGAAAACTAAAAAATAGTAACTTTATTTGGGCCTTATGTGAGAATTTAGGTCATAGGACAAGCTGTCACACTAAAGTCTGGAGAGACAGATACTATAAAAGCAACTGAAACCATAATGTTGGTAGAATTTTTAAATTATAATTTACATGAATTCTGAGGGATGAGTATGGAGTAGCATGAAAGTACAGTCCAGCAGAAGTGATAGTCTTAAAAGTTTCTCTCCCACTTTTATAGGTTTACCTTATCATGAGAATCTCATCAGGTTCTCATGGTAAAGAGTCAAGAGTGTACCTCAGGTCTATCAGACATAGGGGTAAAGTGACTATTTTGAAACACACTCAAGGCCTTTTCATTAAAAGTATCAATTTTCCAGTGGAAAAAAATTGAGCAGAGCCTTACTCAAACTAGGGTAAGAGCATTGTTTTTTTTACTCTGTTCCTCTCTATGTTATCTCACCTAGGAGGAAGGAAAGGGTAAGAAATATTATGAAGTTTAGAGTTCAAGGATATAGGACCACTGTATGACTGAAATTTCATAATAAAATTATAGAACTTTTTTCTTTTTTCCCCCAAGTTATGACCACACAAACAGGGTACTTGTATAATAACAGTGCTTTGGAGATGAGATTCTATTTCAAGAATTACCTAAAACACTATGATATGCTTTCTTAAAGAATATTACAGGATAGGAAAAAATCCATACAAATATATGAAGAGACAAAGCAACAATCAGAAACAGACTCAAAAAAGTCAGAATTTTAAATTAATGATTTTAAATAACTGAGAATAATATGTTAAAGTCTTGTTTTAGTTAGCATTTGCATTGCTGTAACCAGAAAAATTTGACAAAATAAATCTAGAGCAGAAAAAGTTAATTTGGAAATCACAGTTTCAGAGGTTCAGTCCACTCTTGGCCAATTTCATTGCTCCAGGCTACAGATGAAGCAGAACAATACGGCAGAAGGGCTTTCTGCATAAAAGCAGCTCAGGAAATGACAACCAAGGAGCAGAGAGATTCCTGCTCATCCCAGACAAAGTATAAACCCCAATGGCACGCCCCCAGTGACCTACCTCCTACAACCACACCCTACCAGCCTATAGTTGCCAAAGCCAATGTCTCGGCTTGGCACCAGAATCACGAGCCACCACGCACCTTTGTAGGTTCACACAGCAATTCTTTATTCCCGCTCTCACACCGCCTCCACACAGGTCCAGGGGCAAACGCGTTCTCCGTCTCCCGCACAATCCACCTATTCCACGAGGCTCTCTCCAAAACCCATTTTAATCTCACGAGAACTCAACGGGAACAAGCAGCAGGAACACCCTAATCCCAGCAATAATCTTCAACTTCCAACTTCCCTAAAACCCATTATCTTAAACTGGCAACGCCTTAAACTCAAGGAGCCGGTTACTTCCTCAAACCTGATCAGCTCTAAACCCAGATCTGCCTTGGTCCTTGAGCAAAGTCACCTTATCAAAGCATGCATGCAATGTCCCATCGAATGTCCTCTAAACAGCATGGGGTACGCTTGGCAAGGAAATTTCGATGCGTCATTCCTACTTGGTAATGGCCCTCAGCATATAGTTACCACACAGTTAATCCAACAGTGGACTAATCTGATTATTTTAAAGCTCTAACAATTACCTTTGAAACTCTTATATCTTCTCACACATAAACTTCTGGAGGATTTAGGCAACAACTCTCAACCAATACATATCTCACAAAGGAAACAGTGAAATAAGAACTGATCAGCCAGGCATGGTGACACGTCTGTAATCCCAGTGGCTCGGGAACCTAAGGCAGAAGGATTGCAATGATTATATATACCAAGCACTGAAAGTCAGCCTCAGCAATTTATTGAGACTCTTAGCAAGGCTCTAAGCAACTGAGTGAGACCCTGTCTCTAAATAAAATATAAAAAGGGTTAAGGATGTGGCTCAGTGGTCAAGTGCCCCAGGTTCAATCCCTGGTTAAAATAATAATTTTTAAAAAACCCCAGCTTATCAGAGATGTTTATTAGTACATAGCTTTTTTTTTCCTGAAGTGATTTCACTTAATAGGATTTACTACCTTTCTCAAAGTGGTGCTGATACTAGAAATAGCAACAGATATATATTGAATGAAAGGAATAATACCTGGATATTTGCCCAGTTTGGGTATCCTAAGAGAAAGAATACTACTAAAGAGTACCTTTGATTAAAGTTCAAGCAACAATCAATCATCCCAGAAGATGAGTAGATACAAAGCAATGTGAAAAAGCAAGGTAAATAAAAACACCCCAAACAGCCCAAAACACATTAACAAGTAATTCCATTGATACCACAGTAAAGTAAATGTTGGATAAAGAAGTTAAAAGTTCATAGTTAAGGGCTAGGGCTGTAGCTCAGTGTTAGAACACCTGTTTTGCACGTGTGAGGCACTGAGTTCAATCCTCAGCATCACATTAAAAATATATGTGTGTGTGTGTGTGTGTGTGTGTGTGTGTGTGTGTGTGTGTGAAAGTTCATAGTTAAAATGTCCAATGAGCAAAAGTAGAGATTCTGAAAAAGAACCCAATGAAAATCTTGGAAATTAAATTAAAAATGAAGTTGAAATCATTATTAATAGACTTGACCACTTTGAAGACAGATTCTCAGGTTTTTGAAGACCAAGCATATAATCTTGAAAACAAAATTGACAGTAAGAAAAGATGTTGAGACCATGGTCAAAATACTCAGGAAATCTGGTATAATTTTGAGACATCAAATTTAACAATCATTGGAATAGATAGAGGGATTGAATTATAAACTAAAGGAATGAACGACCTTACAATGAAATAATATGAAAAAACTGTAGTAATTAGATGGAAATACCAATGTAAGAAGAATTTAGAACCTCAAATAGTCAAGTTTTTTGTTAAAATCTCTTCTAGGGCTGGGGGTGAAGCTCAGTTGGGACACCACTCACCTAGCATGGGCAAGACTCTGGGTTTGATCCCTAGCACTATAAAAAAAATCTCCTTTAATGTACACAATAGTTAAAATGCCTAATATACAGAACAAGGGTAGAATTTTAAAGGCACAAGAGAAAATTTTCAGGTAAATATTTAGGGATAAACCAGTTAAGAATTCAACAGAATTCTCAACCCATACCCTAAAAGCTAGGAGGGCTTGGAATTATATATACCAAGCACTGAAAGAAAATGAGTGCACACCAAGATTACTATGTCTACAAAAAACATCCTTCAGTTAAGATGGAATAAAAAGATTCCATGATAAGCAGAAAATTTAAAAAAACATTATAATTGCTAAACCAGCACTGAAAAATATACTCAATGAGATATTTTATACAGATAAATGAAAAATGAAAACCTTAGCCAGTATTGGGATAAATCTCACTAAAATAATATTCAATTAGAATTGTACCAGACCTTTAAGGAAGGAATTACAATATTCTTCAAATTTTTCCATGAAATAGAAATGGAACTCCAAAATCTTTTTATGAAGGCAGTCTCACACTCATACCAAAATCAGTTCATACATACAAAGAAAAGAAACAGCATCGGATATACATTGAATCAAAGGAACAATACCTGGGTATTTGCCTCCTCTAGGGATCCTAAGAGAAAGAATCCCACTAAAGAGGACCTTTCATAAAAGTCCAAGCAACAATCATCCCAGAAAATGGGTAGATAGAAAAGCAATGAATTTAGATGCAAAACTCTGTTGTCTCTAATAAACTTAGATGTGAAAATCTTTAGTAAAATACTAGTGAATTATATTCTGCAAAATATTTAGAAGGTTGTACTTCATTATCAAGTTAGTTTTTATCATAAAGATGCAAGGATGGCTTAGCAGATTTGAGTCAATAAAATTAATTCATCATATAGATAGAATTAGGTACAAAAATCACTTAGTCACCTCAATAAGTAAAAAGAAAGACTTTGATAAAATTCAACACCAATGCATTGTTAAGCAAAAGAGAATGAAGAAACTAGGATTAGAAGGAATCTACTTCATCACCATAAAGACTACATAGGAAAATCCCAAAGCCAATGTCACAGTAAATGGGAAAAATAGAAAGCATTTCCTTTAGAATCTGGAATACAACAAGGATATTCACTCTCCCCACTCTTATTTAATATAATGGTAGAAATTCTAGCAAGAACTACTAGGTAAGAGAAGGAAATACAAGAAATAAAAATAAGAAAGGAAAAATTCAAATTATACCGTTTTCAGATGATACAATTCCATATTTAGAAGTTAAAAAAACTCCATCAAAAGACTGCTAGAGGTAATAAACAAATTCAGGAAAGTCGTAGGATAAAATTAACATATTTTATATATATCAACAATTAGTCCGCTAAGAAAGAAAGAATTAAAAATCCCATTCACAATAGACTGAGAAAAAAAGCTGTGTGTGGTGGCACATTCCTATAATCCCAGCAACTCAGGAGGTTGAGGCAAGAGAATAACCACTTTGAAACTGGCTGCAGCAAATAGCAAGGCCCTAAGCAACTTATTGAGACTCAGACTCAAAAAATACAAGATAAAAATGTCTGGGGAGATGATTCAGTGATAAAGTGCCTATGGGTTCAGTCTCTAATATCAAAAATACAAAAAAAAACAAACAAAAAATAATAAAAAGGGAAAAATATAACCAATGAGGTGAATATGTAAAATACCTGTACAATTAAAACTATAAAACATTGAAGAAAGAAATTGAAGAAGATTTAAAAAAAGGGAAAGATCACCCATGCTCATAGAGAGGCAGAATAAATATTGTTAAAATAGCCATATGGTCAATAGCAATATACAATTTCCTTGAAATTCCCATCAAAATACCAATGACATTCCTCAAAGAACTGGAAAAACAACTTTAAAATTCATTTGGAAAAATAAAAGACCTAGAATAGCCAAAGTAATTCTAAGTCAATAGCAATACTGGAAGCATCACCATATCTGACTTCAATCCTACTGAGATACAGTAACAAAAACTGCATGGTACAAGGTAGTAAAACAGACACATGGGCCAGAAGAGAATACATGGAGATAAACCCACACATCTACAGATTCTTAACAAAGATGCCAAAAACATACAGTGGAGAAAAATAAAACAGCCTATTTAACAAATGGTGCTGAGTAAACTCACCCTGCACAAAAATCAATTCAAAATATATCAAAGACCTCAGAATTAGACCAGAAACTATGAAATTCCTAGAATAAAATATAGGGTTAACACTAGGGCATATAAGTAGAGGCAACAACTTTCTCAATAGGATCCCTAACGCTTAGGAAATAATGTCAACAGTTAATAAATGAGATGACATCAAATTAAAATTCCTCTCCACAGAAAAGGAAACAATTAAGAATGTGAAGACAGAACCTAAAGAACAGGAGAAAATCTTTGCTTGCTATCCTTCTAATAGAAGGTTAATATCTAGAATATATAAAGATTTAAAAAATAACACACACACATACAAAAAACCAAAAACAAATAACCCAATTAATAAGTGGACAATGAATTAAACAGACATTTCTCAAAAGAAGAAGTACGAATGGCCAACAGATATATGAAGAAATGGCCAACATTATTAGCAATTAGGGAAATGCAATTTAATCAAAACTACACTGAGATTTCATCTCACACCAGTCAAAATGGCAGTCATTGAGAACACAAAAATAATAAGTGCATAATAATGTAGAGAAATAGTAATACTTTCACATTATTGGTGGAATGTAAATTAGTACCACCACTATGGAAATCAAATATGGCAGTTCCTCAGAAGACTGAACATGAAACCACTATATGACTCAGGTATACCACTCCTCAGACTTTATCCTAAACAAGATAAATCAACATACTATAGCAATATATGCATACCCCTGTTTATAGCAACAAAATTCACAATAGCCAAACTATGAAACCAGCATAGGTGTTCATCAACAGATAAATGAATAAAGAAAATGTGGTATACATACACACAATGGAGTTTATTCAGTCACACAGCCTTAATTTTCATAAAGAAAAATGAAATTGCATCATATGCAGGATGGATTTTTTCTTTTTAAAAAATTTGTTCTAGTTAGTTATACATGACAGTAGAATGCATTTTGACACATCATATGTAAATGGAGTATAATTTCTCATTCATCTGGTTGTACATGATGTAGAATTACACAAATCATATAATCATATAAGCACATAGGGTTGTGATGTCTGATTCTGTCTATTATCCTCCTACCCCCTCACCCTGTGCACTCCCTTCACTCATCTCTATCTATTCCAAAGTACCTCTATTCTTCTCTAGAGCCACACCCTTGTTTTAAACGAGCAACTGCATATCCCAGAAAACATTTGGTTTTGGTTCTTTGGGATTGCTTATTTTGCTTAGCATGATATTCTCCAGCTCCATCCATTTACTGGCAAATGCCATAATTTCATTCTTCTTTAAGGCTGAGTAATATTCCATTGTGATTAAATATCACATTTTCTTTATCCATTCATCTGTTGAAGGATACTGAGTTTGGTTCTGTGAGTTGAGCTGCTATAAACATCGATGTGGCTGCATCACTGCAGTATGCTCATTTTAAGTCCTTTGGATATAAAAGAAGGAGTGAGTAGCTGGGTCAAATGGTGATTCCATTCCAAGTTTTCTGAGGATTCTCCATACTGCTTTCCATAGTGGTTGAATCAACTTGCAGTCCCACCAGCAATGAATGAGTGTACCTGTTCCCCCACATCTTCACCAACATTTATGTCTCTTATATTCTTGATAATTGCCATTCTGAATGGAGTGAAATGGAAAGTTTATAGCACTGAGTTTTTACAATTAAAAAAATAGAAAAATGCCAAATAAATTATTACTTGGTATTGTAAAAATACCAAATAAATTTGGTATGATAAAAATATCAAATGAATTTGGTATTAGAAAAATACCAAATGAATTTGATGTTAGTTATACTCTAATGTTACAAATAAAGATCCTAGAAAAAGAAGAACAAACTAATTACAACATCAGTAGAAGAGACAGAATAATTAAGATTCAAACCAATTGTAAATATTAGAATTTAAAAAACCAGTGCAATGGATCAATGCAACGAAGAGCTGGTTCTTTGAAAGGGTGCACATGATTGCAGGTGGACTAACCATAAGAAAGAGAGAGAAGACCAAAAGTAACAAAATTCAAGATGAAAAAGGATATATCACCAGAGACACTACTGAAATCCAAAGGATCATTAGAAACTATTTTGAAGATTTATAATAATAATCTGGAAAACCTCAAAGATATTGAAAAATTTTACAATATATTCAAATTGAGCCATGTTGTAGATGAAACCTAAACAGACCAATATTAAGCAATGGGATTAAAGCAACAATTAAAAGGCTTCCAACAAAGAAATATGAAGGACCAGATGAATCTCAGCTGTTCTGCCTGATACTTAAAGAAGAACTAATTTCAATCCTCTTAAAATTATTTCATGAAAAAGAAAGATGCATACTCTCACCACTCCTATTCAACATAGTTCTTTAAATTCTTGCCGGAATTATCATAGGTAAAGTTTTAGGGTACTCAACAAAGGTCCCCAAAACATACATTGAAGGAAAGGTAGCCTTTTCAACAAATGGTGCCAGAAAACTGGATATACATAATTAGAAGAATAAAACTTGATCCCTATCTCTCATTTTGAACAAAACTCAACTCAAAGTGGATGAAAGACATCAAAATTAGCCGAGAAAATTTGCAGCTACTAGAAGAGAACACATTGGTGCAGAGAGAACACTCCAACATATTGGTATGGACAACAAGATCCCTGAAGCACAAGAAAGAAAACCAAAAATCAATAGGTGGAGTGGTTTCAAACTAAAAAGCTTCTGCACAGCAAAGGAAACAACTTAGAGCATGTAGAGAGAGCCTAAAAAATGGGGAAAATTTGTTGCCAATTATATTTCTAACAGGGTATTAATATACAGAATATACAAAGAACTTTAAAACTTGATATAAAAAAAACAACAAATAACCCAATCAATAGATGGGGGAAAAAACTAAATAGACACTTTTCAAAAGAGAAAAGACAAATGGCCAGTGAATATACTAAAAAATTCAACATCCCTAGAATCAGGGAAATTGAAATCAAATCTGAATTGTGATTTTATCTCACTCCAGTTAGAATGATAATCACCAAGAATATGAAAATTAATAAATGATAATGAGCATATGGGGATAAATGTATACTCATACATTGTTGGGACTGGAAATTAATACAACCCTTATAGTGATACAGGCACATCTATGTTTATAGGAGCGCATTTTGCAATACCCAAGTTATGAAACCAGTCCAAATGCCATCAACAGATAAACAGATAAAGAAAATGTGGTTTATATACAGAATGGAGTTCTTACTCCACTATAAGAATGAAATCTTATCATTTTCTGGAAAATGGATGAAACTGGAGAAAAACATGCTAAGTAAAATCAACCAAACTCTGAAAGTCAAGGTTCAAATGATGTCTTTCATATGTGGAAGCTAGATCAAAATAAGGGTGGGAAAAGGGAAGGAGGAATCTCATGAAAATAGATGGAAGCTAATTGAGGGGGAAGAAGAAGTAATGGAAAAGTAGGAATGGTGCAATGAAACTGACCAAATTATGCTATGTACATATAGGAATACACCACACAGTGGGTTTCACTTTTATGTATATCCATAAAGCACTCATTTAAAAAACTGAATAAATTGAAGGAAAACCAGTTGAAGATGGGAAAAGGTGGGGAGGTAAAAAAGGAAGGAAAGAAGAAGTACAGGGAACTGAAATGGGGCAAATTATATTTCATACCTATATTATTCTGTCAAGAGGAACCCTCAAAGCATAACTGTCATGTATTAATAAAAACATGAAAAAGAGGAACATATTTTTGGTTCATTCTTTCAGAAGTAAACTTGGCCTTATTTCTTTGGGTTGGTGGCAACAAATTATATCATGGCAGGTTGTATGACAAGGAGGCATATTCACCTCATGGTGGCCTGGACCTAAATACAACAGGAGAGAGACAGAGGAAAGGACATGGTACCAATATTCCATTCAAGGCATGACCCCAGTGACCTAACTTCCTACTACAAATCCCCACTTCTTACAAGTTCCCCCATGTCTCAATAGTGCCACAAGCTGATGACAAAACATTTAACACATGAGCCTTTTATGGACACTGAAGATCCAAACTATAACAGTATATTCATAGAAACTTCACAAACTAAAAATACAAAGAGAACAAATAATGAGAAAAATTCCACAGAATGTTCATGAATTATGAGACAGTTTGCAAAATTGTAACAGACACCTGTTAGGTCTGTTTTCTTCTTATATACAAGAAGAAGAAAGAGAGAATGGAGAGGCAGTGATATTTGAAGTAAAAATGGTCAAGAGTTTACAAAATGACAGACATCAAATATTTGATCTAAGAAGTTTAGAGAACATCAAACAAGATAAGTACAAATAGTCTGCACCCAGGCATATCATATTAAAACTTGAGAAAACCTAAGACAGAGAGTATATTTACAATAAAAAGACAAAGTTTAAAAAGCATCTTACCTATAATGGAACAAAGATCAGAATCAGATTGAACGTTGGGCTTTTCATGAAAAAACATTTTCCTGCTATGTGTATGGCTCTGGGTTTGATCCATAACACTGAAAAACAGAACAACCAACCAAGAAACAAAAAAAAAAAAATCTGAAGCAGATCTTCCCTGTAAGATATGTTAAAAGTTCCTCAGAAAGAAATAAAATTATACAGAAATTCAAATCTATGTAGAGTGTCTGAGAAGGAATACATGAAGGTCTAAATAAAATCAACGGAATTTCTTACCTACAATCAACTTAAAAGAAACTGTTTAATAATTATGGCACTATGTTAGGAAAAGATAAGATTTTTTCTTTTGCTTGTTATTATAATGCATTATATTATCTGATTTTTCAAATGTTGAGTAAGGCTTGCATGCTTGGAATAAATCCCACTAGGTCATGTTGTATGATTTTTCCTACATTGTTGGATTCATTTTGCTTATTTTTTTGATAATTTTTGCACTTATATTGAAAGCAAACCACATATCTGATGAAGGCATAGAATCAAGAATATATGAAGAATTATTATAGCACAATGATATAAAAACAAATAATCCAATTCAAAAAGGGATGAAGATTCTAAACAGCAATTTCTCCAAAGAAGATTAAGAAATGGGCAATAAGCACCTGAAAATGTACTCATTAGGTGAGTTCAAATCAAAATCACAATGAAGCATTTACTCCACATCTATTGTGATGGTGATAATCAAAAAGAAAAACTTTAACATGAATGGATGAGAGCATGGAGAAATTGGAAAACTTTTATATTGCCTATGAGAATATAAAAGCATGTATACACTTTGGAAATTAGTCTTGTATTTTCTTAAATGGTTAAACACAGTTACCATCTGATACAACTATTTCTTTCCACTCATGGGACATAAAAATATTTTTTCACACAAAACTTGTATATGAATGTTTATAGCAGCATTATTTATAATATGCGGAGATGCAAACAACACAAATATAATTCACTGATGGATAAAAAGTATGTTCTCTCTATGCAATGGAATATTATACAAGCATAAAAAGAAGCGATTCCTAATACTTGCTATCTTGTGGATGAACCTTGAAAAAATCAAAAAAGTGAAAGAAGTCACAAAGACCATATTTTCTGTGGCTTCACTTATATTAAGTGCACATAAAGGCCATACTACAGAGACAATAATCAAGTAGTGGTTGCTTAGGGATAGGTGAGGATGAAATATTGGAGGCTGGCTTAAATCAGTACAAATTTTCTTTGAGGGATAATGAAAATGTACTAAGATTGTGATGATGAATGCAGGAGACTGAATATACTGAAATCCACTAAACAGTGTATGTCACATGATTGAAATATATAGTATGTAAATTTTATCTCAATAATTGTAGTTTTTAAAAATGCACCAGGAGGCCAGGCACAGTGGCACATGCCTGTAACCCCAGTGGCTCAAGAAGCTTAGAGAGTAGCATCATGAGTTCAAAGCTAGCCTCAGCAACAGTGAGGCACTAAGAAGTCAGTAAGACTCTGTCTCTAAATAAAATACAAAATAGGACTGGGGATGTGGCTCAGAAGCTGAGTGCCTCTGAGTTCAATGCCTGGTACCAAAAATATCAAGCCAAAACAACAACAAAAACAAAACAAACAAACAAAAAATACACCAGGATAGCAGGGGATCTCTGCTCTGTATTAAGAGAACACCAGCAAAGAGATAGCACCTCAACCTTTCCAACAACAGGAGGAGAAATATAGAAAAGTATATTTCATGGGATTTGAAATTCTGTACAGAACCCAAACTGATTTATGTATGAAAAGTAAATAGATTCAACACAACCAAAAGATTTAATAAATGAGTTATGATTTGGAATACAACCCAGATTTCATATTGGTTTTAGGATAGTGCACTGTTAGGGCAGATC
Source organism: Ictidomys tridecemlineatus (assembly GCF_052094955.1). Taxonomy (NCBI): domain Eukaryota; kingdom Metazoa; phylum Chordata; class Mammalia; order Rodentia; family Sciuridae; genus Ictidomys; species Ictidomys tridecemlineatus. The sequence continues at coordinate 1,141,621 of NC_135481.1, read as the reverse complement.
TGAACATCACTACCAAATACTTGAAAAATGATTTTATATTACAAGCACAAGTCTACAAGTTTGGATAAATTCTTAGTTATCCAGGACCTAAGAAGATCAAATCTTTGCTAAAAGCAACATTTATACATAATCAAGAAGCTTATAACATAATACTTAAAGTGTCTAGGACAGTATCCCAAATTATTAGCATACAAGGAACCAGAACAATGTAAAATCAATTTTAAAGTGTCAATTAATAAAATTCCAAAGTGGAAAGATAAATATGTTGTAATTATCTGACACAGTCATTAAAGCAGTTATCATAAAAGAACATTCCAACAAGCAATTATAAACACTTTGGAAACTCATGAAGAATCAGGAAGTCTTAGCAAAGATTAGAAGATATAAAAGAGAACCAAGTGCAATCCCCTGCCTAAAAAATATAGCAACTGATATGTTTTAAAATCTGAATAATATCACAAACAGAATAAAAATATTAGAGAAAATTATGAGTAAACTTGAATATATATTAAACATATTTATATATTGTGTATATATAATATATATCATTATATTATATGAAATATATTGAATATATGTGAATGTATATTATATACATGAATATATATTATGCATATAAATTATTCAAACTGAACAACAGAGGAAACAGTAGATAGGATTTTTAAAAAATAATCTTTAGGGATAAATAAGAAAACAACCAAATCTACATTAATTTGCCATTGGAATCCCAGGAAAAAAAAAACAGAATAATGAGTATAGAGCTGAAAATCATCTGAAGAAATAGTGTCTATAAACTTTACAAATTTGACTAAAGTAAAAAATGTATGGATTCAACATCTGAGAGAAAAAAAACAAAATGATGAATTGTATGAAACCTATGACAACTTACATTAGAGTCCATTAATTTGAAACCTAAATATGAAAATATGTTCTTGAAAGCACTTAGTGTTTCCATTTGAAACCATGGGGGCCAGAGGGAAAGGGAATAACAGTTAAATATCTTTTAGAAACAGAGGTGAAAATGCATTCTGAGAAGAAAAATGAAGAGAATCTTTCTCTAGGATTTTTTTTTTAAGTATTAAAAGGAATTTTACAGGCAGAAAGGAAAAGAAAAGAACAGGGATTGAGGGTGTAGCTCAGTGGTTGAGGCTAGAGTGTGGTCTTGGAATGAAGCAAGCTCTGGACTTGATTTCCACCACTAAAACAATAACAACAACAACACATATACAGAAGGAAAATTAGAACATGATAAAATTTAAAAGAACAATATGCAAGTTTAAAAATAAATTCACACACACACACACACACACATACACACACAGAGAGAAATACAAAGAGAGACCAACTTAAAAAGAGCTGCCAAGGCAAATAAATCACACTGTTGTTAGTTTATCACCTAAAATACAATGTAAGTATGAATTCAAAGTTATTATAGCTGCATGATCAAATATGTGGGAGAGAAAGGACAAATCTTACTCCAGAAGAAGTAATTTCAATTGATAACTGTAGAAGATTTGAAGGCAACAGAAAACCACTGTTTTATGTATGTATATATATATTATTCAAGAATAACAAAAAATAGCTGCATTGAAGATTTTTGAGACAGGGTAAAAATACTAGTAAAGCTTTAAAGTGAAGCAGGATAACAGACTCTTCATGTGATTTCAAATTTCCTCACAATATGTATTAATTACTAGGATTACTTTAACAAGTTTTTAAAATATTGCTCCCTCTAGTAAGGGGAACTTAATTCCTCCATCCTTCAGCCTGGTCTGAAATTAGTAATTTCTTTCTAACAAAGGAAAATGTAACTTTACAGTAAAGAACCTAAATGACATAACCACAAGTGGTCCTAGAAGATGTGAACAATAAATAACTTGCACATATTAATGGGATGTGGTGAGAAGAAAACCCAATTTTTGTGTTGTTTTTGCACAACCCAAATATAATCAAGAGGAAAGAGCAGAAAAATCTAAGTGGGTGATGGATCTTCAAAATGCCTTGCAAGTCCCTTTCAAAAGTGTGAAGGTCACAAAGGACAAGCACAGACTGGCATCCTGCCACAGATTGGAGTTGACTGAGGAGATATAATAACTCATGCAATTATTTGACTATGAAATAAGAAATGTACATTAGCAAAACAAATCAAAATTGGTTAAATGCAAAGAAATTCTTTAGTTTAATCAACAGCATGAGATGAGGGTTAATTTTTGTAGTTTTATTCATGTATAATGAATATAATTCATGTGTATTGACCATATTTCTCCAGGGAAATAGGGTGAAAAGTATACACATAAATTTACTCTACCCTTTGCCATTTTTCTGTGACTCTAAAATTTTTTCAAAATAAAATTACAAAAGATGTAATATTTGTTATAAAAGCAAGATAGAACCATATGTTGCCTATAAAAACATTCATAATAAAGACAGATAAGTTAATAGTAAAGGGGTGGAAAATATATATTTCATGTTAAGAAAATAGTAATGACAATTTTAATATTGGCCAAAGGTAACTTCAGAGTAAAGAACATTTCTAGAAGTGAATTTTATAAATATAATTACAAACATGAATATATTATTTGAGAATAACAGTACTAAACATTTTTACATCTTTTAATAGAGTTTCTAAATAAATGAATAAAAATTATATGCCAGAGGAAATAAATAAAACTATAACGATGAATGGAAATTTCAATATTGCTCTCTCAATAAATAATTGATGCAAAAAGTAGACCAATAATTAGCAGGGGCATAGAAGAGATGAACAAAATTATAAATCAAATTGACCCAACTGACATTTATATGACACTAAAAAATGCCAAAGTACACATTCTTTGCAAATGGTCATGTAGAATTTGTAAAGGTAAATAATATTGTTAGCCAAAAATGTCTCAATATATTTAGAATGATTCAAGAAACACAGAATATGTTAGTTCTTTGACCACAAAAGAGTTTAATTAAGAATTGTTAACTGACTGAGCTCTGTAATATCCCAAAGTATTTAAAACTATGTAATACTAAGTAACCCATGGGTAAAAACCAAAATTCAAAAGGAAAAAAACATCAAAACTTATTGATAGTAAAGAAGTTCAGGAGGGATATGATAGGATTAAATTCTTATTATTATAAATAAGAAAGTTCTTAAAATCAATGACTTCATCTTCCACCTAAAGATAACAAGGGCAGGGAAAGCATCCCAATTGCACTCCCAAGGAAGTAGAAAGGATATTATAAATATTAACAAGTCAAAAACAGAAAAACAATTCAGAATATGATAAAATTACAAAAAGATTGGTTCATTGAAAACTCAAGAAAATTGATAATTGTGTGTCTGAATTGCTCAGGATCAAATCATAAAAGACTGACATGACCAATATCAAGAATGAAGAAAGAAACAATACTTATGGCTTCAAAAATTATTAACCTAACAGTAGTGAAATTTAATTAGTAACTTTGTACTAGTAAATGTCACAAATAAGAATTGGCAAATTCTTGGAATGATAAAACCAACCAAACATTTTTCTGTAAATATGTAACCTGAATATGACCAGTATCTATTAAGAAAGGGAAATTTTAAGTAAAATAATTCTAAAGTGATGTTAGAAATCAATAAAGAACGATCTCTGTTAGGTTTGTTTAACATTTGGAAATTGATTAAGTTAACTGACAATAATAATAATAATAATAATAAAAAGAAAAAGAAAGCTATTGCTTTAATGGAGCAGAAAAGGACAACACCAAATACAAAAAAAGCATAATTTTTTCATAATAACAGAAAAACATAAGAAGAACTAATGACATCATTGAGGTTTTAGCCAAGTCAATAAAATGAGGAAAAAACCAAAAAACAGGATCTATTAAGCAGGGAAAAGGTGATTTGTTTTTTCATCATTAGAAAGGATCATCAGTAGAGTGAGTTTCTGAGAGACTGAAAAGCACACACAAGGACAAATGCACACAGACACAACACACAAATACACAGAGACAGAGAAAGATAGACACAGAATCATACCCACACACACACACACACACAAACCAAAAACTTACAGGAAAAAACACAATGACACACACTACAAAAATTGACAGCACAGAAACACATAGAAACAAAAACACAGACACAGATGTACAGATAAAAATATACCCCAACAAACACACAGACACAGAAATATAGAGGCACACACAGTCACAAAATAGATTCGTAGATACACAGATACACAGAAACACACATAAACAAAAAACTGATACAGAGGAACAGACACAGAAACATAGACATGAAGACAGAGACAAAAAGAGAGACTCGGAAACACAAAGATATTGATACAAACACCCAGATATACAAAGACACAGACACATGGAGATGCACCCAAACACACAGAAACAGATATACCCATAGAAACAGACACACAACAAAGAAACAGACCTTGACAGAGACAACACACAGACACACAATCACAGAAATATAGACATGAATACACAGAATCAGAAAAAGAAAAGAGTTCACAAACACGACTCATGGACACATAAAGATACAGTCACAGAAACAGATACACAGACCTACAAAATAGGTGCACAGTGACAGAAATACAGAAACCACACAGAGATGCAGATCCAGTCACAGAGAAACAGAAAGAAACAGACATACAGAGACAAAGATTTAAAGGCACAGACATCTACACAGAGACTTGAACACACTGACACAGAAACAGACTCAGATATAAACCCAGGGACACACAGACATTGATACAGGCAGAAACATATACATATACACACAGAATAAAAACACACATGTGGACATGCAGTAAGAGGAGCACAGCACACACAAAGACACAGAGATACAAAGATACTGAAACACAGACAAAAACACAAACACACACAGAGACACACATAAAAGACACAGATAAACAGAAAAGGTACAGACACAGACAAACCACACACACACACACAGACTCACTGACATGAACCCCAAAACAGCCACACAGACACAGACAAACCAATAAACAGACACACATGAACATACATACACATAAGAACACACCAAAACAGACACTCTGACACAGACTCAAAAAAGGTGTATAGAAATAGATACAAACACACAGACATAGACATAGTGACACAATGAGATTGAGACTCACAGCAACAGAACCCAGACACACAGAAACAGAAAAACAGAAACACAGACGCACTCAGAGACACACAGATGAACACACAGAAACAGACATGGACACAAACACAGACACAAAGGAAAACACACACAAACAGACACAGACTCAAGAACACAGGCACAAGTGTATGTCAACACACAGACACATAGAAAAAGATACAGACACATAGTAACAGACACATGACACACAAACATACAAACCAATACAGAGACAAAGACAAGACACCCACATAAATGCATGGATACATAGATACAGATACCTACACACAGATACAGACACACACAGAAATGGACATATACACACAGAGATACACAGTTACAGATATACAGACAAAGACACACCCAAGGATAATGATATGCATAGACACATAGAAACCAATATCCAGACACACAGAGTCCTGAAAACACAGGCAGAGACTCACATAGACTTAATACACATACAGAGAGACACTGACCCAACTCCTCTACCCACCCACACCAACACAGATTTAGACCAATACATACAGACATACAGACACACAGAGATAGAGATACAGACATACAGAGATACAGATACAGAGATACACAGACACACAGAAATAGACACATTGACTTGCAGAGATTAAATAGTCACACAAATATAAAAACACACCATCACAGACACAGACACACAGATGGAAACACATAAATGCAGACATACAGAAACATGCAGAAACACACACAGTAAAGCATAGAGACAGATACACAAAGATATAGAAGCACAGACACAGAGACACAGACTCACAGACACACAGACAAACATAAAAAGGTATACACATATAGACACACAGAGCAATACAAATAGGCACACAAAAACACATAGGCACAATGTCACAGACACATACATACACACACATACACACACACATATGCACCAAGGACCCAGAAACAATGGCCAGAAATAGACACAAAAACATTGATGCAGAGACATTTAAATACACATAGAGATACACAAACCCACACAAAAGCATACAGACACAAAAATACAGCACACACACAACATAGACATAATGATGACACACAGACACATGCATACACACAGACACATACAGATACCAACACACAGAAACACATACAGACACAGACACACAGACATATACACAATGAGACACAGAGATACACACAGAAACATGCACTGACACATACCCACAACACACACACACACACAGATATGGACACAGTGACACAGTCACATGACCATGTACCCACACATAAGTCACACACAAATATAAACACAGAGACACAAAGACACACAGGCACACAGCCAGACATATCAAGATACACACTGACACAGAAACACACAAACTATTAAATATTACACCTAATATATGTATGTATGTGTGTGTGTGTGTGTATACAGTTTGTCTACAACTAATGATTGTTTTATAATTTTCCTATTTTAACATGGATTGAAAGTGATATGCTTTCTGTGAAAATTACTATTTATTGTGATACTCTCTTACAACGCTGACATGTGGTAGAAATCCGTGTCTCACATTTAATTATACTGCTCACAGGTTAATAAAGAAAAACAGCTGATATGTTACAAGTTTGCTAACCTGTGATATTTTGTAAGTTCAATGCATTAAATCCATTTCTACCAGTGTATAATATGTATAATATGTAATATTACATGTTATTGCCAGTATAAAATATATAACCAATATATAATTCATATATACATATACTAACAAAGTATAACGAAATTGAAAAAAAACCATTTAAAATAAAATGAAAAGGGAAATAAATAGGGATAAACCTGACAAATGTTGTAAAAGACTTATATACTGAAAATTGTAAAATCTTGCAGGGAGAAATTAAGTAGGCAATTATACAATTTATCATTTATATTATAAATGTACACAAATATTTACACTAAAACTACATTTTTTAAGGAAAAACAGTAAAAAATATTGGTATTAGGAAAATATCTCTTAGTGATAAGATCATGATATACAATCCATTAAAAGACAATTGTTCAACAACATTTTATAAAAACAAACAAACAAACAAACAAACAAACATGTGGAGCACAGTGGTGCATACCTGTAATCCCAGTGGATCAGGAGGGTGAAAAAGTAGGATTGTAAATTCAAAGTCAGCCTCAGCAATTTAGCAAGGCTCTAAGCAACTGAAAAAGACCTTTTCTCTAAATAAAAAATAAATAAATAAAAATAAGAAAAGGCTGGGGATGTGGATCAGTGGTTAAGTGCCCATAGGTTCAATCCCTGATTACAAAAATAAGATAAAATAAAACAAAACATGCTGTTCTCAAAGGATACTTTTTAAGCTGGGTGCAATGGAGCAGGTCTGTAATCTCAGCAACTCAGGAAATTAAGGCAGGAGAAATGCAAGTTTGGGGCCAGCCGCATCAATTTAGCAAGGCACTGTCTCAAAATAAGAAATAAAAAATACCGGGAATGTAGCTTAGTAAGGAAGCATCCTTGGGTTCAATCCCCAGTCAAAACAACAAAAACAAAGAAACAAAAACACTGTTAAGAAAATGAAAAAGCCACAACTGGTCTAAAATATTTGTAAAGCATAATTCACCAAGGATGGTATACAAATGATGAAGAACACATAAAAGATACTCAATATTATTAGCCATTAGGTAAATGCATTTTTTTTATTTTTTGTTTTTTGTAAATGCATTCTTAACTATAATAAGATACCAATACACTCGTATTAGAATATCTAAAAATTAAAGGGATTGTACTCAGTGTTTTCAGGGATCTATAGGAAGTGGGTCACTCTTCTTTGCTAGTATAAAATATTACAACTTCAAAAAATCTGTCAACTTCTTTAAAAGTTAAAACATTCATCTATCATGTGATCCAATTTTCAGTTTCTAGGAAGCAATAAGAAAGCTTACATCCATACAAAGTTCTTTGCATGAGTATTCATAGCAATTTGTGATGGCTCTAAACTGTAAATGAATAAAAATGTTTTCAGTAGAGAAATGGTCAAATAGAAAAAAAATTGGTGACATTCAAAGAACGTAATGCTGCTCAGTAATAAAATGAGTATAAACTCTCAGTATATATCATAACATGGAAGAATCTCAAAATAACTATGCTGTGAGCAAGAAGGCAGATTTTAAAAAGTCAAACACTCATGATTCCATTTATACACAATTCTAGAGAATTTGAACTACCCTATGGTGTCAGAAAGTATATCATTAGTTAAATGAGTAGGCAGAAGTGGATGGGTGGGGAGCAATAGAGGCATGAGAAATTTTAGGAGGGGGTGTACCTATCAAAAATTGTCAACCTATGCACTTCAAATGTGTGTGGTTTATCATATATCAGTTATACTTGAATAAAACTGTTAAAAATCAGCTATGGGGCTTCATCTTCGTGGAAAGACAGTGATGGATGAATAAGACATGGGAAAATCAAGGTTTTCAATGGCACATATTAAATGATATCTATGTCTATTTACTCTTTGATCCCTAATGAATGAGCCTAGAGTTCCAATGTCCTGATGTGATACTCAAGGTTCTAACTCCTGTTTTCTATGAACAGTAGGGTAGTCTCAAGTTTTCCTAGAAGGTAGAGATTTCAGTCCAAAGAAGACTGTGGTAGACATCAAATATACAAATATAGAGTGCCAGAAAGGGGGCAAAGAATAAGTAAGTTATTTGATCAGAGGCGATAGTATAATTAAGAATTTGTCTGGTATTTGCTCTCTGTTGTAACTATAGAAACCCTTGTAATTTCTTGATTTATAGGTCTATCTTCATTACACTAATGAGATGACTTATGGTAACTAGTTGATAACTTAAGAATGAGGGCATATTACCAGGAAAGTCTAGCATAGAATTAGAGTATTGTGATTTTCAACTGCACAACCTTCATTTGGGTTAGTCAAAGTAATCATTTCTACATTACGTAGCCCCAAATTGTAGATAACTGGAAATTCCTCATTTGTAAATAGATGGATTTATTGGAAGTGCAATATGTCCTGATTCACAGTGAGAGAGATGTCATGGAAGCCTTGCAGTCCCTCATAGGCCTCACACTATGTATATCCTTTCTTAGAAAACTGTAATCCTAAGCATATAATTTGTTTTGTTCTATGAGTCATTCTAGAAAATCATTTAGCAAATTATTGAATTTTAAGGAGTCATTGTAACCACCAAATATATACATAGTCAAAAGTATAGTTGGTATGGTTATCTTCAAAGTGCTGGTGCCATATTATATAAAGATCATCCTATTGGGCACCATGACCTTGAAATGTGAGATCTGTGTTGACTCTGGGCCATTACCGCCATAATTGAATTATAGTACATATAGTAAGGTTGAAATTGAGTAAAGGCAATGCAGTATACCTAAAGCAGAATAGTACTGAATAGTCTCTTCAATTGATTCATTAATGAAAAGGGGCCACATAAGGCCACTATCATAAAAAAATTTGCATAAATATGTGTAATTATATAATTATAAATATTAATCCTTAGCAATCATTGTGAGAAGGTGGAAGCAGTCATTCTCTGAAATAAGGACTCTGTTATATGTGTTGATGATAAATCCTCTTTTTAAGACTGATGAGTGCTCCTTATTTCAAACTCTAGTACCTGAATGTATAATCCTAATTTATCAGTGGATAGGACTGATAAGTATTTCTTAATCCAGAAACTACTATTGGAAAGTATGATCATAATTTATCAATGGATGAGTGGGACTCAAAGCTATTTTCCATGAGACTCTAGAAACATATCTATCTGGAACAAATGATATTGAGATAGTAGACATCCTTCTTGAGAACAACCTATGGTAGAATACTATGACTCTGCTGTGCCAGTCACTTAGGCATTAGTGGAGTTGGACTTTAGCTAGCAGCCCATGCCAGTTGCTTCTGAATGTGAAAGATTGTATAGCTCCTTATAAACTGCAGCATATGCTACAACATATTGAAATAGCCTCAATTCATTTCTCCAAAGATACAACCTTATAAAAGAGGGGAAAAATGCTAGAATTCATTCTCCCTTGGATTTTTGTAAAGCATCCAGGTTATTATCCACTTCTCAATCTAATGAAATATCTGGGTTCACAATTTGCCTAACACATTGAGCTTGTGTTAGGCTAAAAATACCCCTGCCGTAAGAGATATTTGGGCCCTAATCCCTGGACCAGTGGAGGATGTTTGGAGAAAGAGACACCGTTGAAAGATTTGAGAAGATTTGAGCAGAAAATTATCGGCTGTCCTAGGAATTGATGAGGTATCTGGAGGAATAGATGTGTGTGTGTGTGTGTGTGTGTGTGTGTGTGTGTATTTTCCACAAAAGTGAAGAAGTCAAAAGTGCAGATCATACATGAATTAATCATTAAAAGGATCATAGGAAATACTACAAAAAGAATTACACAAGGAGACAATTACAGATCAATATCTATGATGAGCATATGTATGAGAACTATCAACAAAATATTAGCAAATTAAATCCCGAAATGTGTAAAATCATGACACATCACAAACTTTAATCCAAGGTCTGCTTGAATAGAATTTATCTTAGAGAAGATTGTTTAAGATGAGGCAATCTATTTTAATATGTCCCAGAAATAGATCTAGTAAGGAAGTCATACGATAGTTTGGAAAGAGGCTTAAATTACCTGGCCTGTTGGCATGCCCATCTTTCTTCACTCCTCTCCTGCTTGTTATTTTCGGTTGTCCTCATCTGGGGCCCTGGTTGTCCATAAAAGGGATTTGGTGGTATGTGGGAAAAGTATCTTTTTTTCCTTCACTTTTTTACTTTTCTTCTGGATCTCCCATGTCTGGAGGGCATTTATGTGTGTGAGAGAGAAAGGAGGCAAGCTCTGGGTGTGTGTTACACTCTCACACAATTAAAATTTTATCCCATCCTCATGTCATGACTGGTCTCTTTGAAGAACCCTGACATGAAAATTCTCACTGTGATGTCATTTACCTATTTTAAACCCTACTCTCTTGCCTAAGACCTATCTATCATTATTTCTGCTGAGCTATCTACTCCATCTTCCCATGAACTTTTTTTTTTATCTCTTCTCTCCACATAGCTTCAAAAAATGGCATGTGCATATTCTAACTATACTGCCCTGCTCAGTCATAGCCACCTCTGAGACAGAATCCTGTTTGTCACTACTATTCACATTCTCCCCTCACTTCTGTTTTTCACGTTCATCTTTCCTGGCATCTCTCTTGGGCATGTGTTCCCTCTGTTCCATACCATGGTAGAATCATAGTTTCTTTCCAATATGTATCACAAGATATAATATTTGATTTGATTTCATGTGGCTTTTTTCTATGCCACTTCCCTCTCCCTTAAAAAGACTATGTTCCTTCTCATTTATCCCCAGTAACAATGCCCAAAATATGGCACTTAATAGGTAGTTGCAAAACGAGGATGAAATGCAAGGCATATTTCTTACATGGACTCCTTTGAAAGGACTCCTAATTGGTCCTTATCCCTCTGATTGTTCATCAATTCCAGTCTTAACTCTGTACCTAGGTGACCTTTTAGAAGATATCTTGGGCCCTCTCACTCTCTGAATATTAGCAGGAAGCTTAGTGGGTCTGAACAGGACTACAAAACCTCCCATTACAGTGATGGGCCTCAAATGGACAAGCATGAGAAATGTCCCCCTGGAGAGGCTGGAGGGCATGAGGAGTCAGGGTAGAGCACCTCCCCCCTGCCTCCCACTGTGGAAAGCAGTGCTGCCTGCCCTTGACAAGTTTTCTTTTCTAGCAGAAAGGGGCCTCACTACCAAACAGTGCCAATGCCATTGGTTTCTCCCTCAGACTGAGCTACATTTCTAAAATGCAAATCTTTCAAACACATGACAGACATTGTGCAATAATATTTGCTGAACATATTAAAGTGAGTTCTCTGTTTCAGTTTCTTGGCCTGAAAAGGCATCTGGGGCCCATTTGGGGGCTCCAAGGTGAAGGTTGCTGCTTATGTGGACAGGAAAGAGCCAGAAGGATTCACATTTCATCCAGGGGCCCTGGACCCCTGCACTGTGAGCATGCTCACTGTCCACAGGAGGCTCTGGAATAACCCCCCTTCCTCTGTTCTATGGAAACCCATGCCAGGACAGGCCTCTCCTCCTATTCCTAAGTCTGCCAAGAACAGCCTATTCCACAGCTGTGTAATCTTTTCCACATTACAGAGTTTGAAGTAACATACCAGAAAAACTGTCTGCTGCAGAATATTTTAAGTTAAAACTTTTCTGTATACTTTCTGCATCCACCAAACTTCTATTTACAGAACCTTTACTCAATGAATAACCCTTCCTGAGTTTCCTTCAGGAGATATTATTGATAGCTTTACACTTTTGCTTCTATACGCCTGTACCTGGGAGGACTTATTGCCACAGCCAATGGTCCCACCCTGGAGAAACCTAGCAAGCCTAATATCCCCAGGACATCATCAAAGTTCCAGCCCCAAATCTCACCCTTTTGAGTTAAAGCAACTGTGGATGCCATACAAGTGCTGACTTCCTCCTCTTTACCATAGTGTCCTTGGTCCTTTCCCTTTCATATTACTCTTTTGGTTTATTCCTCTTATTAGGTAGCTATCAAGCTACTGACCACTCTCATGACACATGTAAAAGTGTGCTTTCTTAATTTAAAGCCTACAATGAGCTCTATTTTGCTTGATCATACCACCCACCTGAGCTACCCTTCTGTTACCTTTCTTCTTGGTGAGAAACTGAGACTTGTCAAGAGGGCTTTCCCTGGGAAGAACATGATATCACTTTAGCATGTGGGCATTTGGGCTTCAAAGGGGATCAGCTTCACAATTTACCCTGTGATGGTTTCAAGCTTGAGTGTCAGTTCCAAGGCTTTAAATCTTCCAAGCATAATACCCCTGTGTGGTCCTAATCTGAAGCCCCTGCTACAGTATTAAACAACCCTCCTGTTAGAAGTGAGGTATGATGTGAGCTGCAGTAGAGGTAGTGTCTTCCGTCATACTGGTAACTTCACCATAATGAGATTTAGGTAGGAACTCAATTATGAATTTCATCCCAGGTAGCAAATGGACCTCAAGCAGCTCTCTGGCTAGCATTCTGATATCTCACTTCAACAGGAGCTCACTTTCAGAGTTATAAAACTTGTGATTTAATTTAATGAATCCATTAAATCTAGAAGGGTGAAATGTGATATAATTTTGTGTAGTTCTGGAGACCAAGCCCATGGCTTTGTGCATGCTAGGCAAAGTACTCTACCACTGAGCAACACACCTAGACCCAAGGGTGTTATTTTAATAACACTGCATGTCCAAAAATATAGCCTTTGGCCAAAGTTGTACTGAGACTTAAATAGACAGTTCAAACATTTTAATTATTAAAAATATATTAAATGAACCAAACCACTTATACAAATATTTGGTGAAGAACAAATATACAAATGGAATAAAGGAGAAAAAATTGATGAAGATAAAAACGTAAGAAGTCATAATTATATTTAAGAATCATGAGGACAATATGTCTGTTCAAGAAACATCTTTTTAAAAGGAGAATATAATTGACACCCTCTTGTAAAATGTATTCAAAGAAAGCAAAAGGCTTTAATCAATCCAAGAAATGTGTGTGGGAGAAGAGGGCTGAGAGAAGTAGAAAAGGAAAGGATGAAGATTTTTAAAAAGGGAAATAAATCCAACTAAAGACAAATCTGAATGAAATGAAATAATTATCCTGGTGAACTGGGAAACCAAATAGTCCTGTTGTAGAGACTGTTACACAATTTTTACCCCCAACTGGGTTCTTTTTCTCTCTTGAAATTGTAAAACCAACAAGAAGACTAAGCACTGATTGAGCAGTGAATGATGCTTTATTCTTAGCCAAGTATAGAAGAAGCAGCAGGAAGGATTCACAGATCAGCCTCTTGACCCTTGGGAGTCAGGAGATTATTTACAGACAGTAAAAGAAATGAGGAGAAGGCATAGGATGATAAGGCGGGGTGATATTCATGTCTTTTCAAAGTATAAGTGATTTTCTTTTAAAAAATATTTTTTTAGTTGTAGATGGATACAATAAATGTATTTATTTATTTTTATGTGGTGCTGAGGATCAAACCCAATGCCTCCTCATATGTGTGAGGCAAGTGCTCTGCCACTGAGCCACAATCCCAGCCCCGAATGAGTGATTTTCTATGAATATGGCTGCCACATTTTTCCCCCTTGCATGGTTCTTTTATGTAGGACTTTCTCATGACAGTTACAGACTGCCATGATATTGTGGTTTGCTATTTAGCCTGCAGGCAGGATTATAAAGAATTTAAAGATTAAAGGCTGTGTCTAAGGCTGCTATATTAGATTCAACTGGTTCTGGCTGGCTCACCTGAAGAGGACTTCAGATATCTGTCCTCAAAGACAAGCAAGATGAGGACAGGGTAGAAATTTAGTTAAGTCACCTCTGCAGTACATTATTAGGATAGGATTATAAGGACTGGTGTTGGAAAGGTCCTTTTAAAGTTGACAAATGCATACAAACCCGAACAGTGAAACAGCACAGGAAAACATTTCAAAATCAACTTATTGGAGGAAAAATAAAGCAAGAAATGAGAAACAGGATGAAGTTGAGCATCTGTTGTCCAAAAATCTGAAGTTCCAAATGTTCCAAAAGCCAAAACTTCTTGAGCACTGACATGACATCACAAGTGGGAAATCATCCATTTGAGTTCATGTGATGGATTACAATCAAAAGGCAGCTGTAGTAAAAATATCATATAAGGACCTTCATGTTTCTGTGGAACATTATGGAACATAAATAAATTTTACCTTTGGTCTTGGGTCTCATCCCTAAATAACATTATGTATATGTACAAATATTCTAAAATTTGAAATCTGAAACATTTCTGGGCTCACACATTTCAGATAAGGACTATTCACCTTATATAAGAAAATAAAGTGAGGTACTTAGAAATATCAAGTCAATGTTTTTCACATTTTGTTTCTCAAGGATCAATAATCAGACTCAAGATAGTTACTTAAGAAGTTATGCATCTGAGGAAATCCAAGAAAGGCTTTCAAATCACATCAACTCAGCCACAGCTGCTGATCAGTTTCAGGATTCAAGGTTTCAGATGCTCTAATGATGATCTCTTTTTCTTCACTCCTACGATCTGTAGGAGCGTAGTTTTGTTTTTGTTCACTGTAGATATGGTTTTCCATATTGAAATAACAGGGCACACATATGTTACATCTCATATCTTTGGTCATCAAAAGACATATTGAGATATTATCTATGGGACCTATTAAAAAATCTTTGTAAAGATTTGTGTGCAGTCCCAACATGGGACTAACCAGTTGCTGACAAAGAGAATCCTGTGAAGTTCCCACATATACATATGGAAGGAGGTCGCAGAAGTAACCAGAGGAAGGAGGGTCCTGGAAAAACAGATAAAAGGACATAATCATACAAGTTGTGCTAATAAATGTAACCATCTTTATCTTATTGAATCTTAAAGGAAAAATTAAAATAAAATCAAACATATTCAATGGAAGTGGAAAAATCAAAAAATCTATTAATATTAAAAAATGAATGAATCAAACTAACTGTTCATCAAAGGATGAATTACTAAAGAAAATGTGATATGTGTATCTATGGAATAGTATTCAACAATAAGAAAAACAGTATTCTATCATTTGGTACAGAAAGGATGAGTGTAAGAACACCATCATGTTAAGTGAAAAAAGTCAAACATAAAAAAGACAAACACTTTGTGATCCCACTCATATGTAGAAACTGCATTGATTTCATAGAATTAGAAAGTAAAATAGTGATTATCAGAAAGTGGGAAGGGTAGTGAGGAGGGAAATAGCAAGAGATTGTTCATCAGCAATCTCTATTTTGTACATAATACAGCTAGTAGGAATATGCTCTAGTGTTCTATAGCATGATAGGAAGATTGTAGTTAATAATTTGTTGTATATTTAAAAATGGCTAGAAGAGAGTATTTTTAATAATTCTAACAGAAGAAAGATAAATGTTTGAGGTGATGGATATGCTTAATTACTCTAATTTGATCATCACACTGGTATGCATATATCAAAATATACCATTCCCCATAAATGTGCACAATTATTATGTGTCAAACAAAAATGATTTAACAAACATTCCAATGATGTTATGTTCATTAATTTAAAAAATTCAAATATCACATGTATTGATATGGGATTTTCCTTAACTGCTGAATATGTCCTTGTTTTATAAACACTATGATTTGGTAGGGAGGGACTACAACAATTTTTATTGGTATTTCTCAACATTCCAATCTCAGACATCCTCTTCACATTTCCCACATTTTCTTAAACAATCTCAACTGCTCTCTTTCCCCACTCCCCCATTTGATTATTTCAATATGAAGATTTCTTTCTTTTCTCTCTTTTTTACTTTCTTATTGTTTTATTACCAGATTAAACAATTCATGATTCACCTAATAAACAAGAATGATGCCTTTCTCACAGAAAGTAAATTAAACATACATGAAAAAGCATTTTATAGATAAAAGAGATGCACAGGTGTTTTACATTCCATTCCTAGGAGATTGACATTCCTAGATCACTATGTTTTCCCATCATTGTGGATATTCTGTACAGGAATAAGCTTAAAGGGACAAGTGATAGAGGTGCTGCTGAGGGGTCGATGCCTCTGTGCATATTGGTCTGTCATAGTGCATACTTTTCTGTGCGCCATTCATGTATTCATTAGACATGTTCTAAACTCCCATGTGTCAGGAAGCATCCTAGCTACCAGAGATCTCTATCCTCAAGAAGCTTATCTTCTACTGGTGTATTTTATTCTCTGCTTGTGTCCCTGATGTCCACTTTATCACCCCTGTCTGGACACATGAGGCATTCCATGTCAGGGATTCCCTGTGGGAGCTCATTTCATTCTGTCTTCACCTCTTTTCTTTCCTTTCCCTCATTTATATGACCTTCCCACATTAGTTTGTTTTTTCTTTCTTTATTCGTTCTAATTAGTTTACTGGTTCATAGGAAACTCGAGTTTCTGCATGCACCTATACCTGTTTCTGAGACTCATGCCTAACTTGATTCTGGATGTACTCAGGTGAGCGTTTCCTAAAAACTAGATTTCACTGTCTGAGAAACTTGAGCTACTATCTTTCTCTTAAACTTCCTCCTTCTCCAGTGGTCATCCATCTCCCCTTGCATCTCCTCATGACTTTCTCAACCAAACGGGAAATTTAGGGTCAATATTACCACCCAGGTTCTACAGACCCTCCCGTCGGGCTCTCCTCTGTCCCCTCCCTCCTTGGCAGCCTGGCCGCGGACGCGGACGCGCAGGCGCAGTGTCCAGTATTGCCGCCGCCCCGCCCCGCCCTGCCTGCCGCTGCGGAAGGCGCTGCTCTCCGCAACGCGCACTTCCTCTCTTGGAGTCCGCGGAGGGAGAGCCGGCTCGAAGAGCTCGCGGAGACGGAGGCCCTGCCCTTGTCAGACGTTGCAGACATGTCCGAACAAAGTAAGGACCTGAGCGACCCCAACTTTGCAGCGGAGGCCCCCAACTCTGAGATGCACAGCAGCCCTGGGGTTCCGGTAGGGGTCCCTCCTCCCGCCTCTCCCCCTGCGACCCTCGCAGGGCCATCGAGCCCTCCTGTAGGCCCGACGGCCTCTCCTCAGGCCGCGCTGCCGCCCCAGGCCCTGAGCGAAGAGGAGGACCCGAAGATCCTGCAACAGGCCGCAGAGGAGGGTCGCGTCTATCACCCCCCTGAACCTGCCCAGCCGCTCCCACCGCCGCCGGCCCCTGCTCAGCTAGTGCAGAAGGCTCACGAGCTCATGTGGTACGTGCTGGTCAAGGACCAGAAGAAAATGATCATCTGGTTTCCAGACATGGTGAAGGATGTCATCGGCAGCTACAAGAAATGGTGCAGAAGCATCCTCAGGCGCACCAG
This sequence comes from Ictidomys tridecemlineatus, assembly GCF_052094955.1. Lineage (NCBI taxonomy): Eukaryota > Metazoa > Chordata > Mammalia > Rodentia > Sciuridae > Ictidomys > Ictidomys tridecemlineatus. The sequence continues at coordinate 1,123,548 of NC_135481.1, read as the reverse complement.
CCTCATCCTTGCCAGAGTTTTCGGGCTGCATCTGAGGCTGACCAGTCTCCACACGATGGAGTTTGCGCTGGTCAAAGCACTCAACCCCGAGGAGCTGGACAGGGTGGCGCTGAACAACCGCATGCCGATGACAGGCCTCCTGCTCATGATCCTGAGCCTCATCTATGTGAAAGGTCGTGGTGCCAGAGAGAGCGCCGTCTGGAACGTGCTGCGCATCCTGGGGCTGAGGCCCTGGAAGAAGCACTCCACCTTCGGGGACGTGAGAAAGCTTATCACTGAGGAGTTCGTCCAGCAGAATTACCTGAAGTACCAGCGCGTTCCCTTCGTTGAGCCTCCTGAGTACGAGTTTTTCTGGGGCTCCCGAGCCAGCCGTGAAATCACCAAGATGCAAATCATGGAGTTCCTGGCCAGGGTCTTTAAGAAAGACCCCCAGGCCTGGCCTTCCAGATACAGAGAGGCTCTGGAGGAGGCCAGAGCTCTGCGGGAGGCTAATCCCAGTGCCCACTGCCCCCGCAGCAGTGTCTCTGAGGACTAGAAAGGTCTGGAGGCAGATTAATGGTTTCTGACCATCACCAGGGCTGTGGAAGGGTGGGGGTGAGTCAGTCATTAGAGTATTCAGGATTTACAGTGCAGTATTTCACGTGTAACTTTTAAGTTTTCAGTACAGTGCTTTTATACCTTTTAATGCAATGTTGTATTCATTTGGGTACTATTGAGTAGTGTTTAGAATTTATGCATGTTTGTTTATAAGTAAGCTCAGTTGGTGCTTTCGCTTTTGTGCCCTTTCTTGGATTTTTTTGTACCAGAGATGTGCTAAACTTATGAAATACATTTAAAAAAATTTCCATCTTATTCTTTTATATGGGACCGATGATGTGTGTTGGAGTGGACTGTACCTGGACATTTGGGAAGAACTCACCAGCAAAGCTGGCCTAACCAAGAGAAGTCAAGGGCCCTCTCTGTATGACCTTGCTGGGCACAGTGTGGAGTGAACTGATTTGAACTGAAACGGTCTCAATGTGGGCACTTGGCACACTTTATTAAACACATATACACCCCTACCATGAATAAACTTTAATGTAAACATTAAAGATTCTTGTGATACAATCATTTTTTGGAAGAGTGTAACTTGTCTTGTTAAGAAAGTAGTATGGGTGGGAATGAGGGAAAGAGTTTATTGTACAAAATGTACATATATAACAATTTCACCTTAAAGGAAGGGAAATTACTACTCATGGGTACACATACATGTGTGAAGTTTATAGTTTAATTTTTAAAAATGTGACTCATGTTTGCTTTAAAAACTTTGAAACATATGAAAGTTAAAATAATAACTGGCACTACGTAGGGTAATTTTCTACATTTTGGCAAAATTAACAGCTGACTTTTGTGGACACTTAAAAAGTGTGAGCTATTATACTTATGCTCTTTACAGGACTTTCAACTTTTATTCAGTCCTCAGAAAAATAACCTTAATAGGTAGAAACATATTACACCAACACTGAAGAAAATGAAGGAACAAAGCATTGGCAATGAATTTTCCATAGATCATAAAGCTTATTCAAAGAAGGAGCTGGGATTTGAACCAAAATACAATAAATTTAGAGCCCAGAATTATCCTACCTGCCTAAAATTCCCTCCCTGCCTTCTTGCATTTATTTACTTTTTAGTTCCATGTTAATTTGCTCTCTTACTCCCCACCCCCAACACTCACATGGGCTCTGTCACACACACCCTCAAACTAAGGATTTATTATAACAATCTTTTAGAGTAAACAATATTATGGCTGTATCAATTAAGAAAGTGAATTTCAAAGAGACTAATTTACCTAACCAGGTCATATTCCTGTTTAGCACTGAAGGCAATATTTGTAGCATAATTTTTCTTAAGGGTTGGAAATGAAGGAACCTCTCTGATAAGTGGTACCAGAGGAACACACCTGATACCTGGAAGGGGGAAATGGGGTTGGGGTTGGGAGATTGCCTATTGAGACCTTTGTGGCCCAGCAGGTCTTCAGTGGCAGTGGAACACTAGGTAGCCCCTAGGAGGGTGGAATGGGGTGAGGAGAGATGACTGGATAAAAATCTCAGTATAAAGCTTTCAGTCCTGGTAGAAGGAGGGTCTTTAAATTAAACGGAGTTTTAATAAGATTGGAAATCTTTTAAATTAAAAAAAAAGTGGAAAAGTATATTTTACCAACCCTAGAACATTTTCTGTGGAAGACAAATAACAAAGGGAACGTGTTCACATCCAAAAGAAGTAAACTGGGGGTAATTTGGGGGTGAGAGAACTGATTGATGGATTTGGAGCTGGATTCCCAACATTTAACTAGCATAATTTAGCAGGTAGATGCAGGTGCTGAAAAAGCTTTAAAAGCCCATATGTGCTGAGATAAAATCCATTCACAATTTACTACCTCTCTATGAATTCTTTTGTGGGTGTGAGGTGGGAATTAGGGACATTTCTGCAATAACCCAGGTACGGGTGACTTGGCTTTAATGTCACCTATAGCATGGAATCAATGTAAATATCATAGCTGCTTACAAACTTGGGGATCATTGAAAAATCTTATTTCTCCACAAACCACCAAAGACAAAACAAATCTATCCCCTTTCATTTAAAATTATGAAGCTGTCCAAGATATTCTGTTACTAGAGCGGGGCCATCTCTGTCATTCCTGTCATGATACCGTCATTTTCTTTAATATCCTAAAACTTCTCTCACTGCTGGATTAACTCCTTGCAGCAAGTGTAACTCTTGTACAATACTTAGTCAAACCCAGAAGTCACCAGGCAGACAGTACCCTCACCTCCACATTTAACTCCCTATATTTGCAATCATGATCCTCTTTGCTGTGGGAGGCATGGAAAAACACACAAGGTCACCTGGCACAGGCACTCTAGCCATGCCTTAGAGGAAAGAAAGTTTGCAGTAGGGCAGGATTTTGAAAAAAACAAGGAGCTGAATCCAGCAAGACGCATGTGTAGAGCTGCTCCACTGTTCTGTCTCAGAGACAGCCAAACAGACAAGCAAGCTTTGCAGATGTGAAATAAGTTTAACTCATGACACCTGGTCTGACAGAGACAGCAGCTTGGGGAATAGCTATGTTAGATTTTTTGGGCTGGACTTTTAACAGTTGTAGAGTTTGCCAAATATTTTGTAAAATGTTTGTCTCTGAAATTCTGGGATGTTTGATTCAAGAAAGCATCAGTGGATTCTCAGTCCAAGATAATGGTGTGGTGATGCTCAGACTGCTGTGTCTGGGAAAGATTTTGCTAATTCTTTATAATATGTAATTTTTACTGCCAACTGGAACCTCATTTCTTTACAAACACTCATACACACATTTTGCTTTAATTAAATTCATATTATTAAGGTCATGGAGGGCAAAAAGGACCTTTGGAAATTTAATATTAATTATGATGATATCAAATTTAAGCTTTCTTGGGAGGAAATGAATGACTTTAAGTAATGTCAACTAGGAAAGAGCTGTTTTATTTTTTTATTAGTTGTTCAAAACATTACATAGCTCTTGACATTATCATATTTCATACATTTGATTCAAGTGGGTTATGAAATCCCATTTTTCCCCCGTATACAGATTGTAGAATCACATCCGTTACACATCCACATTTTTACATACTGCCATACTAGTGTCTGTTGTATTCTGCTACCTTTCCTATCCTCTTCTATCCCCCCTCCTCTCCTCTCCCCTCCATCTTCTCTCTACCCCATCTACTGTAATTCATTTCTCTCCCTTGTTTTTTTCCCTTTCCCCTCACTTCCTCTTATATGTAATTTTGTATAACAATAAGGGTCTCCTTCCATTTCCATGCAATTTCCCTTCTCTCTCCCTTTCCCTCCCACCTCTCCTCCCTGTTTAATGTTAATCTTCTTCTCATGCTCTTCCTCCCTGCTCTGTTCTTAGTTGCTCTCCTTATATCAAAGAAGACATTTGGCATTTGTTTTTTAGGGACTGGCTAGCTTCACTTAGCATAATGGAAAGAGATGTTTTAAATGAACTGATGCATTTAAGTCATTTCTCTGCTTTAACAACCAGTTGTGCCTCCCTCTACCTTGAATCTTACCAGGCCAATTTAGAAGCACCACCTCCTAGATTTCTCTGCTAGCCCTGAGAGCACAGCCATGTTCAAACCCCTCACTCAGAATACATATGTGATTTATAAGTGCTTCTTGACACTCTATTCCTGTATTGTTAAATACTTAAGAGAGTGAAAACTGTAACTGAACTATTAACTATTTCCCTGATGCTTGACTTGGAGATTAGCATATGGATGTGCTCAATAAGAATTTGTTAATCAGGTGAAGAAACATTAGAAAGACCTACCTCTCCTACAGGAAAACAAAGTCAAATATAGAAAATAACAATCAAACAATCTAAAGCTTAGAAAGTATAGATAAGTTGAAATTAGTAAAAGAAAACAAAGAATTCAGAAAAATAGCAGAAACAGAATATTGTTTTCAATTGATTTCTTCAAATATTCCAACAAAAAAGCCAATATCTAGTTCTGTTTGTTTGTTTGTTTATATTTTAAAGAATGAATACTACAAATAAACAACTTCTTGCTAGTTAGATGGACCAGTGACAAAAATAGGTCAGTGTAACAAAGGTAAAAACAAATATAAGTGGGAAAATGAAAAAGAAAACCAAAAACTCATTTATTAAATCAAGATATTTTATCAATTAATGAAATATATAGTAAAAGTAAATATCTGGTACTAGCAAGAATGAATTGAAATTGTCATTCTAATGTCCTGTTATAACCACATGTAATGACCACATGCTGTCTTATGCACTAATTTGCATATTGAGTATCTAATACGTTACAGAGGTAGTCAGTACTGGGAGGTAGAGATGAAATGGTGAACAGAATAGACATTGTCCTGTGGTCACAGTACATTCACAATGTTGAAAGAAACAACTGAATAAAAAGAATTATACTTCAGTACAGTGAGCGCCATTCTAGGAGAAGTATGAGGATAAAGAGGCATAAACAGGTGCACCACAACTCAGATATTCCAAGAGAAGTGTCATAAAGCATATGAAGCATCTATGAGAAGAGAAGTAACTAACAATGTGAAAGAGGTGAAGGGAAGGGTAGACTCAGCAGGATGATTTCTTTTTGTTTGGGGACCTGCTGTGTAAATACACACAGAATCCTGAGTCCATACATTTTCTGGAAAAAATTGTAAAAAGAAGGTGGGAAATAAATTTATAAACAGGATATCTAAAACATACTTGTTTATATCTTAATTTGCCTCATTATTTTTTGTTTCACCTGTTCAGGGGTTGGAACCCTTAACTATATTACATATGTTCCCACATCTGAATTGTGTCTTGTGTTCCATTATTTGCCCACCTATTTAATATGTAACAATCATTAAGCTTTCATTGTTTGATGTTTGTGTTAGTCAGTTATCCCTTGCTATGACAAAATCCCTAAGAAAAATAAGTATAAGAGGGAACAGTTTATTTAAATTCATGATTTCAGTCCTTTGATTTAGGCTGGAGGCAAGGCAGAACATTATGGCAGATAGGGTGCAGAACAGGAAAGCTGCTTACTTCATGGCAGCTGGGAAACAGAGAGAGAAAGACAAAGAGAACAGGGACAAGATTGTCCATCCCAGGACATGCCTCCAGTGATCTACTTCCTCCTGTTCCCACCATCTTCAACTTTACACTCATGAATGGATTAATCTATTAATGAGATCAGAGCCCTTATGATCCAATCACTTCTCCAAAGCTCCACCTCTGAACATTACTGCATTGACGACCAGACCTTCAACACATGAGCCTTTGAGGGACATTCCCCCCAGACTCAAACTATAACAATGTATAAACTTACTTATTTATATATTTATTTAATAGAAATTCACTGAACTTTACCATGTACTGGAACTCAAAGATATTGGTGAATTAAACAGAGATGGCCCCCAAAAGTACATAGTAGTCCCCCCTATTCATTGCACACCCATTAGTCACTTAATAGTCATCTTTCTTATTAAATCAATTGCTCTGTTTAAATAATCCATATTTTACTCAATAATAATCCCATGGCACAAGAGTAGTGATACTGGCAATCTATTACAGCATAATATTATACTTGTCCTATTTTATTATGTTGGATTTAATTGATGAATACAGGAATGGCATAAGGAACACTCAGATTTTAGACTTGAATAGAGGGTGAATATCAATGGTGTGATTTAAGAGATATAAAAGAGGGGGGAAAGAATAGGTTTCAGATAAAAAACAATGAAGACTTTATATATAAGGTCATTTTTTAAAGAGAGAGAGAGAGAATTTTAATATTTATATATTTTTTTTAGTTTTCGGCAGACACAACATCTTTGTATGTGGTGCTGAGGATCGAATTTGGGCCGCTCGCATGTCAGGCAAGCACGCTACCGCTTGAGCCACATCCCCAGCCCAATGTATAAGGTCCTTATAAAATATCATATATATATATATATATATATATATATATATATATATATATATATATATAGACAGAGAGAGAGAGAGAGAGAGAGAGAGAGAAGAGAAATATTTTCATGATTGTACTCTGGAAAACTGATACATCTCTATGTCTAATAATGAAGGAAGGGCTGGCAAACGAACTACTAAGAGCAACTGGATGAGTGATAGAAAAGTAAGCCAGGAGAGTGTTGGATCATGGAAATGAAAATAGCAACATTTTGAGCTGAAGGAAGTGGCCAAGGGTGTCAAATGTTATTGAAGTATGGTAAGCATTTGGGAGAGGGTATTTGCATTTAGTAAGGTTGTTGCTGTTTGGACAAGAGATTAAGGGGGATCAAGTTCAGAGGCATATAGGGGTTCATCATGAATTCAGGTGAGAGATAATAGTGTCCTTATCCAGGAAAAAGGAATGTAAATGGAGATTAATGGAAAAATTTTAAAATATTTTGAGATTAAGTTTTCAAAAAAAATCAATCATTGATTAAATGCTAAATAAGGACAAAGAGGATTCAGGGATTGTAGCCAACTGTCTGGAATGCACAAGTCTTGAGTAATGTCAGTTTTTTTAAACATTTTTGGAGTGCAAAGAGAGAAGATTTATGTGGAAAAATGACAAATTCAGTTTGAGACATCTTTAGTTTAATTTAACTGTGAGGTATGTAAACAGAGATGTCCATTTCATTGGGGAGAAATCCATAAAAGAATAATAAATTGTATTAGAATCATATTAACTCATGAATGGGAAAATATAAGATTGCTTCGGGATAGTGCATGGATTTAGAAAGATAATCTGTGTTTTTCCTGAGCAGTATAGGAAGGAAATTCATGCTGCACCTCATTTTCAGACACCAATACTGGCTATCTTGGGGTGTTTATGTTATTTTTTGTTCAAAAGATGATATGAGTTTGGGAACCTTGGAGAGGGAGAGGAAAGAGGTGCATGGAGAAGCATTGAGGAGAATTAAGTGGATGACCAGAGAAAGAAAGCTTAAATAATATCAAGAAACAATGAATAGAGATTAGTAATAAAGTGAGAGAGCATGTGGTATAGAGATGCCAAGAGAATAAGGGGATGGCCAGTTGTGTTAGTTAAAATAATTGAAATTATAAAAAAGAGATCATTTCTATCTTATGAAGAGCAACTTCAATGAAATAAATATTGACAGAAGACAAACTAGTGAATTGAAGAATCAGTAGCAAAGTGAGTGTAAATTATTTGAAAACAGTTTCAGATGGACAGACACCAGCATTCAGAGAGTGGTAACACATATAGCATAAACAGAATTACTAGTCTTAAGCAGAATTAGGAATGCATGCACCGTAGAGACTAGACAGGAGTATAAAATGACTGATTGATGCATGCCTGTTTGTATCTGTGATGATGCTGTATTTTCCCAGATGTGTGGCAGTAAAAGTGACAAAGGCAGTCCCAAAAGTTTCCCAGAGAATGGACAAGACAGGAGTCTTCCTAGAAGACTCTGTCATGGCATACTCATACAGGTGCTAGAAAAATTGATTTACCAGTATATTAAGATAATAATAAAGTACCACAGCATTTCTCATTTATTCCAGAAATACAGGCCATTTCAAAATTCAAATATCAATAACTGTAATTCACCATGTTAATAATCTTATTTTAATTCATACATAAAAGGCATTTAAAAAATTCAACTCCCTGTCATGATATAAACTTTTAACAAGTTAGATATGGAAAGGAGTACCACTAAAACTAATTGCTTTCATGTAACTTTAATTTTCTTTCATAAATAAATAAGAACAAGCAGAATTTGAGTGTCTGGGCCTGGCCTATTTCATATCTTCCAGATCCATCCATGTTTCCATGTTGCTGCAATTAACAGGACTGCATTTTTTATGGCTAAACAATATTCCATCATGCACATGTACTATATTCTGTTTATTCATTCATTCAGGCAATGGACACCTCCAATGATTTCATAGCTTGATTTTTATGAATATTGTTGCAGTAAACATGGGAATGCAGAGACCACTTTTATATACATACGTCATTCCCCTTGGATATATGTGTGTGTGTGTGTGTGTGTACACACACACACACACATATACATACATACACACACATACATATTCAATAGTGCAATCCCACTATTAAATCTCAATTTAGTAAAATTCAGATTAAAAAAATATAATTACTAAGCATGGTGGTGCATGCCTGTAATCCCAGTAACTCATGAGGCTGAAGCAGAAGGATCACAAGTTCAAGGCCAGTCTTAACAACATAGTGAAACCTTCAGCAACTCAGTGAGAAACTATCTCAAAATAAAAAAGACTGGGAATATAGCTCAGAGATAAAGTGTCTCTAGGTTTAATCTCTATTTCCAAAAACCAACGAACCAACCAAACAAACAAACAAAAAAAACCCAAAATAAAAAAGTACCCCTATAATTAACATTGCTTAATGTTTAATAGTGGAAGACAGACTGCATCCCTCTACATGGGATAAACAGTAGGGTAGGGTGTCCAGTCTTACTTTTCTTTACAATTTGTTAGTGAAAATTCTAGATTATTTAACAAAGAGAGAAAATGAAGTAAAATACAGATTGAAGATAAAGAAATAAAGGTGTCTATATTTTCAGCTGATATAACTGTATAATTTTAAAACCTCAACTGATCAATGATAACAAAATGGAAATAGTCCTAGTATTAATAAGTGAGTTTTTCAAGGTCACAGGATACAAGTTTAATAAACAATATCAATTATATTTCTATTCATTAGCAATAATGATTGGGAAGTGAAGTGTAAAATTCAGTACTATTTATCATAGCTCAAAATATATGTACAACTAATCAAATGTGTATCAAATCTGTATTTTTGAAGTATATAGAATACTGATAATTAATGAAGACCTAAATAAATGTAAAGAAATATCATGTTTATATGTCAGAAAACTCAACATACGAAATAGATCATTTATCAGCAGGATTAATATAATCCTATCAAAATCCCAGCAGTTTACTTAGATTTGTCTCAATTTTAGCACTAAAAATCCCACTTTCCAGAAAGCAGCTCTAAGGGATATGTAAATCCAATATTTTGGATATAAGTAAAGCAGATACTATAAAACTATGATTGCAGCCCCAAGACAAGGGCTGGATTCATTTGATCATCAAGTGAGGACAGCAAGTATTATGTTTTCTGTAGTCACCATAACTGTTTGTTCCCCCGACTACTCATGTTGGTACGATTTGCAGCTCACAAGAATGGATTATCTATTATGGCACCACTTTGACTCATGCGACTTAAGTGTACTATTGAATCAGGTTGTAATCATGAGTGCTTGTCAATATTTGGCTTTACCTGTAGATTAACTGTTCTGCTTTTTATCAATTTTGTGCTAGTTCAATTTTTAATGTTTTGAATATTGTGACCATGTTTTCTAAGAATTCAGATAGTGAAAACAAGAACAACTGCAGTATGAAAGTAAGCATTCCCAGAAGGCTAAATGATTGTGTTAGTTTAATGGCATATGAAGGTTACAAACAATTGGATAAGAAAGATAAGTAAAAAAGACAGAGCATATTGTACAACATACAAAAATAATTTGCGATTGGGCATTGTGGAGAAAGTGATGCAATCTGAATTTCTGTTTTAGAGCTAAAATTACAATGCACCGCAGGTTGGGTGGCTTAAACAACAGAAATCTATTTCCTCACATTTCTGAGAGGCTGAAGTCTGAGATAAAGGTGTCATCAGGGATGATTCTTCCCAATATTTGTGAAGGAAGGAACTTTGCAGGCCTCTTTCTTTGGCTTTCAGATGGCTCCATAATGTCTTTGGTTTCTATAGAGACCAAATCTTACAATATGCAGGTGAGACAAGCAAGTAGAGGTGTCCGTTGGAATCTGTGGGGTATTAAGTCCAGGACCCCTCTGGATCCCCAAATCCCTTATTTAAAAATATCAAAGTATTTGCATATATCCTACATACACCATTCTATGTACTTTTTTAGCAACTCTAGGTGATTTAAAATATTTAATACAATGCAAGTGATATGTATAGATAGTTGATATACTGTATCACTTAGGAATAATGGCAAGAATAAAAGTCTGTACATATTTATTACAGATACAATTTTTTTGAGTATTTTTTGATCTGTGATTAGTTGAATCTATGCATACAACCACAGGTTTATAGAGCTGGTTACATTTCTAAATGGGTTAAATAGGAATAATTATTTATCTGTTTATTTGTTCTGTCTTCTAAAATGATAAATGACAGTTGAAAATTGCAGCTTAGGTATACCACACAAACAACATATATCATCACATCATTTTTTCAATAGCTCTTTGGAAATGAGTGAAGTTACATCTCCTAACTCACAAATTGCAGCTAAAATGTCCTCTGGTCAAACAAAAAAGGATACGTTGGTAACCGATATATTGGTGCTCTTCAATGTGGAGCTGATTCTGTCAGCTCTTTTCCTCGATCATGTTTTCCATTGTATATCAAGTGTTGCAATAGCTAATGGAAATACACAATGTACTGCACCTCTTAGTCATTTTAAAATGAAAAATAGAGCTTCCAATTATCTTCTTGGTTTTTATGATAATTTTAATTAAACCAGAGAAAACATAAAACAATAGATTATTTATATCTTATTCAAATCCTAACTAGATGTTGCTCATCCATATGCATATTTGGCAGACAGTACAAATGTAAATTTGGCAAATTTCATTCAGTCTCTGAGCTTCTTATCAAAGGAAATGAAAATATATTACTTGCTAAATGTCTCACATTTTACACAACACTACTAAAAAGGGCTATGTATGCTTGGTTGTAGCTTTTAAGGCTTTCATAATTAGAATTTTTGATAACTTTTCAATTTTTTTAAAACATGCAGAAACACGAAAGATATTGTTGGTTTTAGAGAAGTTGAAGAACAAAGCATCCTTATACACGTACCTACATGACAAATCAGGAGATAACTGCCAGTTGTGGAAAAGAAAACAATTTTCTGATTTGCTATAAAATCATATTATCAAACTGTGAGAGACAACTATCATTCTCTAATTTAGAAATGCATTAAGGTTGAAAATTTTAAAAAAGGAGAAAAATAAAATGGAAAATTATGTTATTTTTTCACCCAAAACTTTTAGTGATCATTGAAGAGGTGGGAAGGAGCTGAAAAAAGGATCAGCTGAGGACACTTAAGTTGTCTGATGTCATGTTTTGATTGCAATAAAATCTGATAGGACAAAAATCAAAAACATAAACAAAAATTCCTCATATTATAGGGAAATAAGTCTATTTCAGAGGAGAGCCAAATTAAACAAGACTTTCTCAATTTCTTCTTAGAAATTGTAATTTGTTTGGGATGCAAATTCAATTTTTCAAGTTCAAAGTATTTCTGTTTTGAAACTACTGAGAAAGAAGGTTAACTTATGATGACATCTAAAACAAATAGAAAAAAAACCTGCATAGTGTAGAGAAATAAGACTTTATTGGAGGATAGCCAAATCAAACAGGAATTTCTAAGGTTTTTTTTTTTTGCTAGAAATTGTAACATTTGAAATCTAAATTAAACTTCATGAGTTCAAATTACCTCTGTGCATTGAAAGTATTTTTTTCATGATAAAAGGGTTAACTTACAATGATATCCAATTTGCTTGCACATTTTAGAATGCCTGTAACTTTGTTTAAATGAATTGAAGCAAAGGAACTCATGAACAAATGACTGGTCTACCAAACCAAGCCTGTAGGTACAAGTAAATGGATGTAAGTGCTGTTGATGATGGGTATAAACCTAAGCATTCCAGGCTCAAACTGTCTTGTTTAACATATAATTAGCTTGATATCATTATGTTGGACTTATGCTTGGAATTAATGTGGACTTAATGAGAACAAAGCAACAAGATTAGTTAGAAATTGTGCTGCACACAATTTCACCAGTACACAAAATAAGGATATTACAAAAGTTGCAGGCGTTATAGAAAAATATTGTTAAAAAGGTAAACAGAAGGAGGAAGATATCCCACTGTCTCGTGAGACAGAAGTAATTATGTCATTGCTATTTTGAAATAAATATTGAAATATTCTCTAGTTCTTTTGAATTGACATTCTCTTTCTAACCCAATTGTTTATTTTTTAAAAAAATACATGGTATAAGAGTTACACATACAATCAATAGTTAAAATGTTATGTTTAGAAATATTATAAAATATTATTATATTTTCACTTACATATTAGTCTTACTATTTTTATCAGCTCATTAGTTATGCCATTAATTACTACTAATTACCATTGTTGACTAGTTAGTTTTGTTTTTAAAATATTATTTATGTCATATAAAAGTAAGTGATTTAGAATAACATAATTTCAAGGAAACCCCTACTTTTCCAATACTATTATATTAGTATTAAGTGTATAATTATTTATTACACATTAAAATATTTTGATTTATTTTGCCTTCTCTGACTGTCTTTGTTTGACTCACTTAAAAGTTGGCCACCTTAAGATATAGACAAACTGACTATAAACTTTCTATTAAAAATCAAAGGAACTATAATATCTCAAAATGTGTAAAAGGTGAATAAAGTTGAAGGAATTGCTATATGCCATTTTACTACACAATTTGGCAATCAAAGCACTGTGGAATTTGGCAGAGGCATAGACACATAGATCACTGGAGCAGAATAGAGAACTCAGAAATAGACCCACACAAGTAAAACCAACTGATCTAACAAATGCACACACACACACACACACACACACACACACACACACACACAAAATCAACAGAAAGATAAGCTTTTCAACAAATAACATTGGAACAAATATAGAGATCTGTATGCAAAAACATATTAACAAACCAACATCCAAAATCTGAACATAAGCTTTACACTTCATACACAAATTAACTCAAAATGAACCACACCTTTAAATATAAAATGTAAAACTTTAAAACATTTAAAGGAAACCACAGGGAGAAAGCTTTATAATGTAGCATTAGGTGAGTATTTCCAGGACATTAGAAACATACTCCAAGAGAGGAAGAACTGAAAAATGAGACTTTGTGAAGATTTAAAGTCTATTGTTCTCTGAAAGACACGGTTTAGAGAATAAAAAGACAAGCCATAGATAGGGAGAAAGGTTTGCAAACAGTTAAAAGAGGTAATCTGTCCAGGATATAAAAACAACTCTCTAACCTCAGCATTAAGAAAATGAAAAATCCAATTAAAATGGTCAAATATTGTAATAGATGCTTAACCAAAAAGGGCATATGGATGGCAATAAGCACATGAAAATACGGTTGACACCATTAGCCACTGGGGAAATGTAAATTAATATTGCAATAAATACCAGTACACACATTAAAATGACTAAAGGAAAATATGCTAGAAATATCAAAGAAGGGAAAGGACAACTAGAATTCTCAAAATTGCTGGTGAAGTGTCAAATCATACAACACTCTACGAACAGGTTAATGATTATTTATGAACACATATTTACCATATGAGCCAATAGTTTTCATTCAGTGCTGTGCATTCACAAATGAAGGCAAATGTTTATAACAAAACTTGCATGCTAATGTTTATAGCAGATTTATTCTACAATAGCCCATAACTGGAAACACCTCACATGTCTTTGAACAAGTGAATTGAGAGTAAACTGCTGTGCACATGCAATTAAATATTTCTCAGTAATAAAATAAATTAAATATTGTTACATAGAGCAAATTGGAGGAATATGAAGGGCATTGTGTTGAGACCAAAAAAGTCTGAAAAGCTTACACACAGTACAAAACCAATTTATGTTTTTCTAGAAATTACTAGATAATAACAAAGTATAACAGTTAAGTGGGTGTCTGGATCAGGGGAAAGTTGTGATGGTAAGGCTATGAGAGATGATGGAATAGCTCTGTATCCTAATTATATTGATGATTACACAAATTGGAGCATGTAATAAAATTTTATGGAGCTAAATACTCCCTCAAAAACTGAGTTTTTCAAAATTGATGAAATCTCAGTAAGGATGCTAGTTTATTTAATAGTAGTATAGTGATATTAATGTTTCACTTTTGATTATTACACCAGTTTTATAAGTTGTCTTCATTGGGAGAAACTGGGTGAAAGGGATATAGGAACTAGGTAATAGTTCTGACACTCTTTTATGATTCTACAATTATTTGAAAATAAAAAAGTTGAATGAATTATTCTGTTAGAGATAGAAAATAAAAATAATTATTTTTAAAAGAAATGTGTGGCATTGATCATTTTGCATACACAAGGTACCTGGTAATGTGAGAAATCTAAAGTCCAACATTTTACATAAAACAGATTGGAAGGTTAAAAGGAAAAAGAACAACACTTCTATAGGCCTGTAAAATCATTAAAGTTCACACAATATGTCAGACTATTAATGATAATGTTAACAATAATGTCTAGTGCTTACAAAGTACTTGATATGTAGTGCTACAACAAGCTAATAGGTATTATTATTACCACCAAGGTCTTGAGCCAAGACCTGAAGAAGTGAGAGAATAAGCCATGGGAATTACTTGGTGAAGGAAGATATGTATTATTATTACCACCTTTTCACAGATGAGGAAACTAAGGCACAGCGACATTGACTGGTATAGCTTTGATCACAGAACTTGTTAAAAACCTTATTATATTTTTCACCTGAGGTGGTCTGATCCTAGAATCAGTGTAGAACTTTTTTGGGGGGAGATATCAGGGTTTGAACTCAGGGGCACTCAACCACTGAGCCATATCCCCAGCCTATTTTGTATTTTATTTAGAGACAGAGTCTCACTGAGTTGGCTTAGCATCTCAATTTTACTGAGACTGGCTTTAAACTTGCAATCATCTTGCCTCAGCCTCCAGAGTTGCTGGGATTATAGGCATGAGCCACCAGGCCCAGCTAGTGTAGATTTTTTTACTATGTAAAATATGATTTTGAAAAGTATATAAAGAGAACATAATCCAAACAGATGGAAATTCTTGTCATCCGAATTTTGATGTGTTCTATTTTTGATGTGTCTTTCTATTCTTTCATTGATTCATTAAAAAACAGGATAATTACTGAGCATATATGATGTTCCTTGTTCAAGGAATGTGGGCTACAACACTGAAAAGTCAATACCTGCATTAACGACATAGTTTCATGGGAAAAGAGAGATAGTACAAATTAAAGAAGTACAAAAAAATATCAAGTGATAAATTTTAAAGAGATAACAACGAATATGAAGATATCAGAAAAACCTGTCTGAGGAGATGGCCCTTGAGCCAAGACCTGAAGAAGTGAGAGAATAAGTCATGGGAATTATTTGGTGAAGGAAGAGAGCATTGGGGACATAGAGCATAGCTTTTGAAATTGTCTGGGTGCTGGGACTGGACTCAAGGTCAGCAAGATGGAATTGGGTAAGGGAGATGGAATGTGGTATGGAGCTGGCCAGGGTCATCTTCCACTACCTCACTTACATGTATCATTCAGAAAAATCTTTTTATACACCAAACATTTTACCTTTGTTGTTTTCTTTATTATTTGTTTTAAGAAATACAGTAATTTCTTATCCAGGCAGAACCCAATGTGCAACTGATATTGCTGTGTCCACTCCCTCGCCACCTATCATCAAAGATATGTCTTTAGAAGAAGCATTAAGGACACCCTTGCTGGGGCTTCATCTTAGCTTGCCCTGAGAGACCTCAGAAGAGATAATGTTGATCCTGATAACTGCATTCACAGCAGTACAGCACAACAAATGGAAACTCAACCCCCAAACCCTCCCCACTAGTTCAAGAAGGAATTGAGATCTCTTAAAGCAGTTAGTAAAGGGTGTGGCTGAACTCTTCTGCCACCTTGTGACTGATTCCATTTTTCCCTTCTCATGAGATTCATGCTTCTCTAGAAACTCTTGTAATAGGAATTTAATTTTCAGGAAAGCCTCATACCAGTGACAAAATATAGGGGGATGAGATGATGTGGACGAATTCTCAATATATAGAGAAACCTAAGGAAGTAGTGAGCAATGCAATGGAGGCTGGGTAGCAAGAAGTGGCCTTGGGACATGTACATTTCATGAATGCCTGTGAAGTGGACAGGACAGAGAACCAAGGTTAGGTGTAGAAAGGAGGATCTCAGGGATGGAATGACATTACTCCCTACAGGCCTTTCCTTCTTTTAACTCCACTTATTGTCTGAATCTTCTGTATAAAAATGCCCAAGCTTTAATAGTTTTGACATATCATTTCTCTGTGTATTCACTGTAGATCAAGAGTATACTTCTGTGGTCTAAGCAACTTGGGAAATTTACCGCCCTGCCCATAGTCAACTCCATATCTTCTTCCCAAGAGCAACACGCTAAAATCTACCCTCACACTTTCAAACTCACCCTGACCTCCTTTGTGAGGAAGTCTAGATGATGTCAGAAGCCCCTTCAAGGCTTTATCCTTGTATTGTTTAAGAATGATCAGCTTCTCTGCATTTTTGCTTTTTATTGATATAAATACATCCCATCTCCTATACAATAGAAATTGTCCTTCAGCTCACCTGGGCACATTCTCAGTCTCCTTCTCTTTATTTCATAGACCTATGTCCTGAATATATTGAGTGCTTTCCATTACTGGCTGTAACAACAGTGCTCTTTGTCACATATTTTCCATTATGTTCTGCACTGAGCATTTCAAACTCAGGACACAGATATGTAGCACTGTCTTATAGTGGAGTGTAGTAAAATTGTTCAAAGTGTCATTATAAATTAAAACAAGCAGGGAACCACCAACAAGTCTTAGTTAAAGTATTGGTATCATTATTTTTGATCCTGACATATTTTGAAGTAGAATGCACACTTTAGGTAAATATTTAATGAAAAATCATGCAATTTCAAAGAAATTCAGGGTCAAGCAGGGTCATTAGAGTGGTATTTCCAATTATATTACACAATGATGAATCTCCTGTTTGGGGGGTATTATTTGGCTGAAAAGTTTGGGAAAGTATTACACTTCTAGGGTGGGAAGCCAAATTCAACTTTAATCATGAGAGCAATATGGATAAACCATGGAACACTTCAGAGAAACCTAAATGCATTAAATTCTAGAAATGATAAGACCTTCCTAGGAGCAGAGGCCCATGGCTTCTTTGATCTCTAAGGGTAATGCAGAAATCTGAATAAACCTCTCCATACATGGTTATAACAAGAAAACCAGCCAAATGATAATAAATTTTTATTGATTACATATTATCTAGCTCCACAGATTAGAATTTTGAGGGGTTTGAAGGAAATCTAAATCAACCTGCCATATCTTTCCTTCAGGGCTTTCACTAACCGCTGAGTGTAATACATCAACACCTGGGAGCAGAGCAAAAGAGATGAAGGCTTTCCAGGGCTTTTCCTTGAGGGCAAGGTCGTGGCTAAGAGAAAGCTGACCAGGAGAGCTGAAAAGACCCCCTGAGGTGCACAGAGCCTTCCTGAGTGCAAGGCAGCAGCCTTTAGAGACTGTGCATTAGAAAGAGAACACTTAACAACAGTCCTTTCAGAGGTGCACAAAAGCTTCATTAACTGTGTGTCCCTAGCCTGATGAAACTCAGAGTAGTGGAGAGAAGGGCAATCTCCTGAGGCTAAAAAATCCAGCAGCAGAGCTGGGAAGTAAAGAAAACTCCCCTACTCAACCAGAATATTGGCAAATTGGTTTTAAAGGAAGAAGGAAAAGAGAAAGAGGGAGCGAGAAAAGGACAGAAAGAAAGCAATTTTACATATTCATAAAACAAGCAGCTGAGCCTGATGCCAAAATATATGAAGTCTTAATGGTCTTAAATTTGAAGCTCTGCTTAAAGGAATTTCTTTCTCTCACCCTGAAAATATGTTAAGCCATTACTATGAGTTTGATTCTAAGTATAGTGGCAAGAAATCCCAGTTCTAACTCAACCTCATGTTAGATTAGTTCCACACTTTAGTAGTCTGACAGAAGAAGTATTTTACCTTGTTTTTTTGGGAGAAAATACTATTTATTACAGCTTTTAATATTTTATACACATTGTCTTCCATACAATAAAAACAATTTAAGAAGCATGGGAAGATGTGGGAGAATGTGATCCATGGATAAGCAAGGAAATGGCCATTTAAAGTAGTCTGAGATATAATATAACTGTATTGGCAAAAAAAGACTTTAAAATAATATAACCAATATGTTTATGCCTATAATAAAAAAGAAGATAACATGCATGAGACAATGAGAGATTTCAATTGAGAGATAAACTATATAAAGAACAAGTGGAAACAGGATAATAGAAAAATACAATATCAAAATGAATAATTCATTCAGTGGGTTTAAAAGCAAACTGAATATAGCAACAGAACAAAGGATCAATGAGAATGAAGGTAGATCAGTGGAAAATAACCAAATTGAAAGACAGAGAAAAAAGAAAAAGCATGAAAGAGTATTCAAGATCCATGAGGCAGTATAAAAATATAAATATGTGTGATTGGAGATACAGGATATGAGACAAGATAATAGAAATTATTATTTGGACAGATAATGGCCAACAGTTTTGTTAAAATTGTGAAATGTATTAACCTACATATTCAGTAAGCTCAGTGGATCTTAATCAGACAAACACAATGCTTATTATTATCAAACTGCTGAAAATGAAAGATAAGGAGAAGTTCATAAAAGCAGCAGAGGAAGAGAGAATATTACATATAGTTGAGCAACAATAAAAATGGTGTCTTATTGATAGGAGACAACCAAACAACATATTTTTTAAATTAAGTTTATTTTAAAAGATATACTTAGGAACACAAAAATTGAACATATTAATGAGGTATAATGTGATGTTTTGATACATGAATACATTTTGTAGTCAGGTTAAGCACATCTATCTCCTTAAACATTTATCACTTCTTTATGATGAAAGTATGTAAATGTCTTCTTCTAGCTGATTGAGATATACAATACACAATTACTGTATGTATCCCCCTACTGCACAATACCACACTAGAACTTTTTGCTCTGAACTGCAATTTAGTGCTTTGATTTATCTCTCCCCTTCCCTTCCTCCCCACTACTCTCCCAGCCTCTAGTAATCACCATTTTACTGTCAACATCTATAAAATCAACTTTTCAAATATTCTACATGTAAGTGAGATCAGGTAATACTTGTAGTCTTTCCAATAAACAGAACTATGAAAATTTGGTATCCATATACAGAAGAATGAAATCAGACCCACATCTCAAATCAACTCAAAATGAATTAAAGAGTTAAATGTAAGAATTAAAACAAAATCCTAGATAAAAATATAGGGGAAATGCTTCAAGACATTAAAATGGTCAACGGTGTTGTGTTTTTGTTTTTGTTTTTTTTAGAAAACTCCAAAAGCACAGGAAACAAAAGCAAATATAGACAAATGGAATGACATCAAACTGCAGAGTAAAGGAAAAAAGAGATAATGTATAGAGTGAAAGAAATTATGTGCAAACTATTTCTTACAGATATCCACTATGAGAAGTGCTAGGGAATGATTTTCAGGCTGAAGGGAACTGATACTAGATGAGAGTCTGAATATGTAGAAAGAAATGAAGGAAATTAAGGTGTGTATGTGTGTAATGAAAACATATACAGTCATGTGACATGTAAAAACTGGGATGCATTCTGAGAAATGCATCACGAGGTGATTATGTCATTTGCAAACATCTTTTTTTTTAAAAAAGAGAGAGTGAGAGAGGAGAGAGAGAAAGAATTTTTGATATTTACTTTTTAGTTCTCGGCGGACACAACATCTTTGTTGGTATGTGGTGCTGAGGATCGAACCCAGGCTGCATGCATGCCAGGCGAGCAAGCTACCACTTGAGCCACATCCCCAGCCCTTGCAAACACCTTAATGTGTACTTACACAAAGTAAGGCTGCTAGGATATCACTAGGCAATACAATCTTATGGAATTACTCTCATATATGTGGTTTGTCTTTATAAAACATCATTATGCAGCACAAGACTGTAATGAAAAAAATTTTTAAAGTTATACATATGTATTAATAAAAGTATATATTTAGTCTTATTTTCTTCTTAAAGCAAAAGATGAAACAGCACTAATTCTTTCCTTCACACAAACCTATATGAACCTGAAAAATAACGATCAAGAAACTACCAAAAAGAAGAGCGATAAGTGTTGGTGTTCTATTTCACAGAAGTTGATGCTAGGTAAGAAAATTGTAGCTTATTATCTAAAATAGCTAGAAAAGTGACTTTTTGACATTTACTGGAAAAATGGATAAATCTGAATATTATCATGCTAAGCAAAATAAGCCCATCCCCAAAAGACCAAAGGTGGAATGTTCTCTATGATGTATCAATGCTAACACACAACAGGGAGAGGGGAAGAATAGAAATTCAGTAGATTACACAAAGGGGATAGAGAATGGAGGGGGACAGAAGAAGGAAAGACCATATAATGATTCTGACAGAATTATCCTATGTACATATATGAATACATGTGTAACTAAAAAGAAAACAATTTAAAAATAAAATAAAATAGGTAGAAGAGAGGATTCATGAATATTTTCATCATAAAGAAACAATAAATGTTGGAGATCATGGATAACATAAATATTCTTAATTGATCAATATACAATGTTTAAATGTACCAACATACACTGTGCCCACAAAAATGTACAATTATCATCTGTGAATAAAATAAAAAAATTAAACCTGAGTACCCAGGTGTGGGCTCAGAAATCCCATGCCTTTGTTTTTGTTTATCAATTAAACATTACTACTCCACTGAATCTTATGGTATTTCTTCCAAACTAGCAGGTAAAACCTAGAGATTCTCCTCAACTTCCCCATGCCCATTTAATAAGGACATAGAGGTGAAGAGAGTCCTAGGACCTATATTGGCATTGCTTCCACTCATTACCTTAATGAAGATTAAAAAATATTTGGTCACCCATACTTACTGAATCTCCTTGTCATTTCCTCCACCTTCTGAACATTAACAACTGCTTATCTTTTTCATCAAGTGGCCAGACATTGGTTGTTGCCCAGTAAATCTCCAATTATCTAGGCTTCTCCTGAGCAGTATATGAAATATGTTCCCAGTCATAAATGCCTTTAATCAATCCTCTTTGTATAACAATTCTGATTTCAACAAATGCTACATTCTATCACATCTAGAAATCTTACTGTTGCATTTAGTCCACATATCTTTCAAGACATTTAAAAAATCATCAGAGAACAATTTTTCTCCTGAATAATTTTGAGCTGTGGTTGGTTGAATCTGTGCAAGAACAACAGGTATCAAGAGCTATGATGAATCTCTGTTAATTTTTCTCCATTTTTTATCACCTTATAACCTATATCATAACATAGTTATACTATGGTTATGGTCTGTTCAAACTAGAATGTGATCTATAAGGGGATAGAGATTTTTGCTTTATGCTTCACTGATGTATTTCTAGAAACTAGAAGACTACTTAGTAAATAGTAGTTACTCAACAAAAATTGTTAAGTTAACTCAAAATGATCAGTAATGTACGTATGTGCTTATCATAGCTTAATTCATAGTATTTAATATAGTATATTTTATATATAATTTTTTCCCTTTTGTCTCCAGTGTTTCTCTTTTTCTTTGTTTCTCTCTCTCACTAAACTTTTACTCTACTTAGCTTCTATTTATTTTTTATTATCATTATTTTTGAGGAGGGGTACCAAGGCCTGAATTCAGGGGAACTCGACCACTGAGCCACACCCCCAGCCCTAATTTGTATTTTATTTAGAGACAGGATTTTACTGAGTTGCTTAGTGCCTCACTTTTGCTGAGGCAGGTTTTGAATATGGTCCCCTGTCTCAGCCCGCTGAGCCATTGGGATTACAGGTATGTGCCACTGTGCCCAGCTATTTATTATGTATCAAATTGGTGCTTTATACTTATGCATAAAAGCAAAATTCAATGTGTTATATTCATAAATGCACATAACACAATTTGTTCAATTTTATTTTGCAGTTCCTCCTCTTTACCAACCCTCTTCTCTCCCTATTGATTCCCTTCTTCTATTCCACTGTGATTTTTTAAAGCAACTGGCTATTTAAATTAAATACAGTTATGTATAGATATAAAATAAGAGAAAATAAGAAGGCAAAGGTATGAGAAGCTTAAATGCAATTATACAGTTATAGAGCCCTTATTCATGAAGTAGATAGTATTTTTTGAGATAGTGCTAAATTAAGGATGCATTAAGGATGCATTTTATAATGTGTAGAGCAAAAGAACCATTGCAAAAATAGTATAAATCAAAAGTCTACCCAAGAGATAAAACTGGTCTAAAATATTTGATTAATCCTAAATGTAAAACATAAAATAGATAGAATATAGAGGAAAAATACCAATATATAATTAACTTATACCCTACTCTATCAGTAACTACATTAAATGTTATTCAAATAAGAATTCTTTGGGACTGGGAATGTGGCTCAAGCGGTAACACGCTTGCCTGGCATGTGCAGGGAGCTGGGTTCGTCCTCAGCACCACATAAAATAAAGATGTTGTGTCCACTGAAAACTTAAAAATAAATATTAAAAAATTCTCTTTCTTCTTTTTCTCTCTCTTTCTCTCTCTCTCTATCTCTCTCTCTCAAAAAAGAATTATTTGAAACAGGCAGAAATTGAGAGAATGATTTGTTTTAAAATCACAGTATGAGTCTGATGATTAATTTTATGAGTGAATTTGGGCTGGGGTTGTGGCTCAGTGGTAGAGTGCTTGCCTCGCATGTGGGGAGCCCTGGGTTTCATCCCCAGCACCACATAAAAATAAATTAATTAATTTTATGAGTGAATTTTTCTAGGCCACAGGTGCCCAGATATTCAGTTCAACATTAATCTGAATGTATCTGTGAGGGTGTTTTAGATGAAACTGGCATTTAAATAAGTAAAACGAGTAAAGCTGATTTTTTTCAATAACATCGGTTGGCCTCCTCAATCCAGTTGAAGTTCAGAATAAAAAAAAAATCTAACTCTTCCTTCCTTCCTCAAGTAAGAGAAAATTATTTCTTCCTGATGAACTTCTATATGGAATATCAGCTTTTTTCCTGCCTTTGGATTCAAACTAAAACATTATTTTTTAACTTTATCCCATAGCCTTTAGCCTTCACCACCAACTTTCCAGCTTCTTGAATCTTCTCAAACTGGAACTAACCATTGGCTATTCTTGCTCTCCATCTTTATGACACTCACTCTGCAGATTTGGGGACTTACAAGTCTCCATAATTGCATGAGTCAATTCCTTATAATAAATGAATCTGTCTCCCTGTCCTGCCCTCCCTCCTTTCCTTCTCTTCCCCCCCCCCTTTCACACACATACACACACACACACACACACCAAACATACACACAGATGCTTCCTGATTTATGGTAGGGTTAATTCCTTATAACCCACTGTAAGTAGAAAGTACCATTAAGTTTAAAACTGCCTTAAAAATACCTAACCTATCAAACATAATAGTTTAGCCGAGCCTACTTTAACAGGCTCAGAATACTTACATTATCCTGTAGTTGGGCAATATCATCTAACACAAAGCAACAAAGTGTTTACTGTCTCTTGGACATGCAGATGGTCTTTTCTAGACAGACATGATGAGATTCAAAAAAATCACACACACACAAAAAATATATACGTATGTAAAAATGCCGGCAACACAGAACACTGCAGAGTATCTATTGTTTCCTTTCCTGATTACATGGCTGACAGGTAGCTGCAGCTCACTGCTACTGCTCAGCACTGTGAAAGAATATCACTTATCACTAACCAAGGTAAATTCAAAATGCAAAATTGAAATATTGTTTTGCTTTTTTACCATTGTAAAATTGAAAAATTATAAGTCAGCTCATTGTTAGTCCCTTTGGATAGGCTGAATGTTAGAAAGATGCAAAGAAACAGAAGATATAATAACCAAGCTTAAGAAAGTTAGCATGGCTGTGTTGGTGTCAAAACAAGAATAAACCTGAAAACAGGAAGCATTAACAGAGATAAGGGAGCATTTCATAAAAACTAATGGGACAATTCATTAATAAGACATCACAGACACATACACAATATGTACAACTCATAAGAGAGCTTATGGTATGTTAAGTTAAACAGCCAAGCAAAGTAGGAGAAATAGACAAATCCACAACCATATTTGGAGATTTTATCACAATTCTTTGAATAATTGTAGAGCAACCAGATTAAAAACTCAGTAAGAATATGGATGATGTGAACAACTAGTCCTAAATATGTTTATAGAACTATATCTCCCAATATCAGAATACATTTTCTGTTCAAGTACACACAGATTGCTTTTCAAAATAGACCAATGCCAGACATTCAAGAGAGTCTCAATGTTTGAAAAGACTAAGTCATATTGAGCATGTTTTGTGATCACAATCAGATTAAATTAGTAATTAACATTATTAAAATTTGTATAACATAAAACAATATTTAACACTCCCACATGTTGGTGCAGGAACTGACTTTCTTACTAAGATTCCTAAAGTGCAAGAAATAAAATCCAGAATCAGTAAGTGAGACAGAATCAAATTTTAAAAGCTTCTGCACAACAAAGGTAACAATTAGGAACATGATGAGAAAGGGAAAAGATTTTTGCCAGCTACTCCTCCAACAGGAGATTAATATCCAGAACATACAAAGAACTAAAAGAAAAAACACTAAAAATAAACAGCTAAAGAAATGGGTAAAAGATGTAAACAGATACTTCTCAAGAGGAGAAATGCAAATGGCTAACAAATATGTGAAAAAGTCCAATATTCCTAGCAAATGAAAAGATGCTTAATGTCAGGGGTCAGCAGGGAATTCTAAATTAAAGTAATAGGGCATCACTCTATATATATTAGAATGACTAAAGTCCAGAACAGTGAAAACATAAAATGCTGACAAGAATGTGGAGTAAGAACGACTCTCACTCATTGCTAAGCGAGAATGAAAAATGGCACAGACGCTTTGGAAGACAGTTTTGTCAGTTTTGTACAAAACTAAATGTATTCTTACCATGCAATTTGGCAAGCAATTTTACTCCTTCGTGTTTACCCAAATGAGTTTAAAACTTATGCCCACACGAAAACCTTTCCATGAGTATCTATAGCAGCCTTATTCCTAATTGCCAAAATTTGGAAACAGTGAAGAAATCTTTCAATAGGTAAAAAGGAAGACAAACTGGCACATATGCATAATAGAATATTATATAGCAACAAAAGAAATTCCTAACATGCCAGTTAATTTTTTAAGCCAGATTTATTTATAATTGCCAAAACTTGAGCAGTGATCAAGATGACCTTTTATGTATTTACTTTGTTATCCATAGGGAATATGTTTAAGGATCCCAGCAGATGCCTAAAACCACAGATAGTATACACACTATTTCCTCTACAAGCATACCTATTTTAAGGTCTAAATTATCAATTAGGCACAATAAAAGATTAAAACAATAACAAAAATATGAAACTATTATAACCCTCTACTGTAATAAAATTGTTAGCAATTGTTTGGGGGACCATTATTAAATAAAATAAATGCTACTTGAACTGAGGTACTGCAAAAGTAGGACAGTAGGCAACCAAGATTATTAAGTGACTCAGTTATTAAGTGACTCAATAGTATATATGGCATGGATACACTAGAAACAGAGATGATTCTTGGGGGGCATAGTGGTGTGGCATGTGCAAGAGTCATCTTTCCATTCAGAATGGTTCATCATTTAAAACATAATTTTGTATTTCCAGAATTTTCTGTTTAATATTTTTGGACCATGATTAACCAAGGAAAGTGAAATTGTGAATAAGTGAAGGCTACTATACATGAGATTTTCTAAAAGGCAAACCCTTGGAAAAATCAATAACTGCCAGGTGTTAGCAGGCAGAGTACAGGGGATTTTAGGGCATTATTCCCTAGACAACATAGTATAACAACTATTTTCATTATTATATTTTCATCATTATATTGATGTAATTAACTTGAGATAATTTAAAGCATACAGAAGAATGTGCATAGGTTATATGAAAATCTATCCCATTTTACATAAAGGACTTGAGCATTCTCAGATTTTGATATCCATGGGGAGGTTCGGGCAGCAATCTCTCATGCACATCAAGAGATGAGTGTCTGATATTATAAAAGAGGCACGACTATGAAAGCAGTAGAAAACCGGTGTTTGCCAGGGATTCAACAGGATAGAGCACAAGGTAGTTTTAGGGCATTCAAATGATTTCGTATTATAATGTACAGTCATTTGTTGTTTAACAATCAGAATGCATTCTGAAAAATCACCTAATTAAGACATTCATCATTTTGCAAACATATTACAGTGTACTTACAAAAACGTACAGGGTAGAGCTTGCTACATGTCTCAGTCATGTGGTAGGTAGTCTCAGTAAGTTGTTGATTAAAGCAGGGTTATACAGTGCATTGTTGTAGTGATGAGTGTATGTCATTACACATTTTTCATAACCCATTGAACTACAATATCACCCAGCCATACCACTACTAGATACATATCCAAAAGAAATGAAATCAATATATCAAAGAGACACCTTCACTCCCATGTTTATTGCAGCACAATAACCAAGACAGGAAAAAATGTGTCCATCAACAAATGAATAAAGGAACTATAGTATGTGTACACAATGTGATTCAACCACAGACACACATGAAAAGAATAAAACTCTGTCATTGCTGCGACATGTTATGTTAAGTGAAATAAACCAGGCACCCAAAGACAAATACTGCATCTTTTCTCTTGTAAGTGGAAGTTTAAAAATTGATTTTATAAAAATAAATTAGGATAGTGGTACCTAGAAACTAGAAAAGGGTTGGGGAGGGAATAAAAAAAACATGAATAACAGATACAGAATATAGTTAGATAGGACCCAGTTTTAGTGCTCTACGGTCCAGTGAGGGACTATAGTTTAAAACAATTTGTTATATTTTAGAACAAGAAGAAACATTTTTCAAATTTCTTAACACAAAGAAATGATAAATATTTAAGGAGATGGAAATGCTTATTAGACTGATTTGACAATTATACATCGTGGACATAGTATAAAGGGTGAACCCTAATGCACACTGTGGATTTTACTTAATAGCAATATATCAATTTTGGCTCACTGATTGTAATGAACATACTAATTCAATATGTTAATAATAATAAGGGAAAGAGATACACAAGGAAAATCTCTGTAGGTGAGAGATCCACAAGAGAAGTTTCTGAACTTTCCCTTAAATTTTCTGTAATCTCACCACTACTCTAAAAATTTGTCTGCTAATTATAAAGTAAAACCATTAATAAACCTCCACAAGGACACAACATTTCTAATCCCCTGGAATATCTAAAATAAAAATGTTCAACAATGTCAATTTTACAAGGATGCAAAGCAATTAGTAATCTCATACTTGCTAATTGGAGTGAAAAATTGTACAATAATTATTTCACATTCACTAGAATGACCAAATCAAAAAGATTAACACTACAACATTTTTCAAGACTGTTGAGTATCTGCAGTTCTCTTCTATTATGATTGTGTAAAATGATCTAACTCTAATATGGGGAACTGTCACAGTTTTTATAAACAATCATTTACCTTTTGACCCAGCCATTCAACCCCTAGTTATTTACCTAAGATAAATGAAAACATATGCTTAGAGAATACCCGCAAAGATTTCAGTCTTACATTTTTCATAATAGCACCAAATTGTAAATATCTCAATGTCAAAAGGTAATAGATAAAATTATGGAATTATAATGGAATTATTTTCAGAATTAAAAAAATATAGAAAACTTTCAGTATATATTTACATTTTCTTTTTCATAGACAGAGGTTTATTTCGGAAGGTTGGCAGATACACATTCAAGGGAGAATGTGAGCTTTCTCGAGAGTGAGACTAATACATATATTTTAAAACTATTCTGAAAAAAGGAAACTGGGTACAAAAAATGGCATGTACTGTGCCGTTTCTATTAAATGAAATTTGAAAACAGGCAAAACAAGTTGACGATAAAAGAAATCAAAAGTGTTTGGGAAGGTAAAAAATCGAAAAAGGAAAATGATAACTTTCTTTGATAATGAAAATATTTGTCTTGTTTCGAGTATTTGTTACTTGGTGGCAGAGCTAATTAAACAGACTATTTAAAGCTGCGCATTTCAATGTAGGTTAATATATCCAAGTTTTATCCATGCACTTATTTATTTTGAGATAGGGTGTCCCTGTCCCTATGTTGCTGAGGCTGCCCTCTCAGTCTTCCTGCCTTAACCCCTTGAGTAGCTGGGATTACAAGCATGCATTACTGCACTCTGTTTAAACAGTTTAAAACTAAACATATCAAGAGAGGAGTAGGAATGTATCTAAATTTCAGAAAAAAGTTTGGGGAGCTCTGGTGTAATTGTTAAGAATGCTGGCTTTGACAACAAACATACCAGGCTTTAAATCTGGTTTCTGTCATACATCGCTAGATTGCAGACAAGGCAATTAACCTTTTGAGCCTAAATTCTTGACATGTAAAATGAGACCACACACATGGATTTTGTGAAGAATTAATAGATAGTGTATGTAAAGCTCTGAGGATGGTATTTTATCAAATAATAAATATTCAATATATGATACTTTTACTATTTTAATGAAATCCTTTCAATTCTTCTTTCAAAAACATTTTATGTCTGTTATCTCTTGTGCTTTGTTAATTTTCCTGCTCAGCCTTTCTTTTTGGAGAATACTCAAGACTCTTTCACAGCTTTGGATTTTTTTTCTCCTTTTCAGTGCTACAATAAGCACGACAGCCCCACACCACTCATGTTCCCGGCAGAAGCGAATACACAGTTATCTGCATCAGTAATGACCAATATGGATTTTTAAACAATGCAATGATGCCTTATTGCTCTAAAAATACCATATTGAATATCCCTATGTGCTGAACAATAAGATCTTTCATCAGATTTTATTTTTTTAATCTAGTTTTATATACAGCATATTACTGGACATCTAGAGAATATTTAACAAAAACATTTCATAAATAACTAATTTTAGAGTTTATGAAAACTATAACTGCTTGTTTTACTCACAAGTACTTTTGGCAAATCTAACAGCTAGTGAGAGGCAGCTCTGGTGCTAATCTTACCTTTCATTCAACAGCCCCTTACTAACCATTCAAAACAATCTAGGATGCAAGAGTAAAAACAAAACAAAACAACAACAATAAAATAAACAAGGCTGCAGCCTGCTCTCAAGTCCACCATTTTCCTGTTGTTCAAGTCCACCATTTTCCTGTTGTTACGACTCTATCCTTAGTTTTACTTCCTCCAATTTTTAAAAATTATTTTCAACACCTCTGTTATATACTAATGCAGTTCATTGAAAGTCTTTTTCAATCAGAGGACCGACAGATGCCAACATTTCACAAGCATTTTGTCTTTGTGTCCCCTTTGTTTCTACCACCCTTGAATTTTCAAGCTGTTTTATAGAGAAGTAAGGAAGGGAAATTTTGACAATGCTTGTAACAGACTTGTTGAGGAAGAAGGCTATCCACACAGAAGTGTGAATGCACAAGAAGAGGTATTTGTACAGACCTATTGAGGACTTGTGGTCTGAATGTCCTTCTAGTCTCAGGATACATTGGATTTTGCTGTTTTAAAGATGATTAGTTTTCACAGTGGGGCTGTATGTCCTGTGGCTGCTGGGGAGTATTTGATATTGGGGGTAAGCAATTTATAAGTAGCTAAATTGAGCTCCTCAAGTGACCTGGGACTGAAAGCATCCATTGCCTAAAAGAGGCAGATACATTTTTTAAAGAAGATAAACTCAATATACCCACTTTACTGGCTTCTAAGAATCATCGGATATATAAACCTCAATTTTTCTCTGGTAGTTCATGAAGGTAATCAAGGAGTGGCAAAGCTGCAGATGTATGAGTTGCTTATATTTCATTTCTAATTACACCTATATGGTTTACTTTGTTTCTCTGAATTATTTTTAATCTGTTCTTTCTTGTGTGTTGCCTATTGGTATAAACTGGGGTTCTTTTCACAGAATAGGTTTAGGGAGAGTTGACATTGTGTGGCAGTACTATTCATTGAGTTTCAGTGTTGGTGAGGATAGATTGGTCCTACTGGTAGCCCTTTATCCTGTGGGATGACCCACAGCATGGTGAACCATAGGTCAAATCTATCACAGATCTGGAAAACAAATGGTTAGAGGGAGAACTTAATCTCTGATTAATTTATACATTTGGGTCAGAGTAGGAAAAAGTATATGCTTTAGTGAGGGCAGAAATGTCATAAGTTGAAAATGAATTGTCTCCCTAAAGTATCCACGGTCAGAAACAACATGTGACTGATTGATAGTAGGGGAGCATGAGAGTTATGCATTTGAGTTGGTCCCACTGAGGAGTTTCTCAACCCTTATGCAATGAGAGACTCACGTCAATCTGGGCTATGAACCGAAGGGAAGGGACTGAAAATCAGGAATCCTAGGGGCATCCATTCTGTAGAAACAGCTTTCTGTATTCAAAGCTCTGTGATTTCTAGCCTTCTCTGGGTATGCACAGGAATGATCTATCATCAGGGACCCTGAAAAAGCCACTTGTCTTTGAAAAGAAGAGGTTACTGAAATAATAACATCCCTTCAATGGCCAGAAAATCACTGAAACATCACCTCAAAATTCTACTACCATTTTTAAAGGTGTAGTAACATTTAGAGTGTGTGTATGTCTTCCTTTGGATTCATAATTACCCAATTTTGAGAAACACTATCTAATGATAACTTAGGAGTGGGGTGTAGCCTTCATCATCCTCTTCCGCCCCCTTGTGGCATTTTTTTCTTCACTGCGGACTCTTGCCCTAGGCTGAAAACAGCCCCTTGTAAATGAAATATCCTTGATATTTACTACTTTGTAATATTCCAGAAAGCTGCCCCAAACAAACTAAGATTGTTAGTTTGTTTGTGGCAGAAAGTAGTATACTCTAACTCAGTAGGTTTCATGTCTTCTGCTTTATCTGTTAATGTATCATCTGCCTTGTTTGTAAATTATTTTTTATCCATGAGTAGTTTATCCAGAAATCTTGTTCTTTAGTCTTCATCCATTTTTCTTCCTATTTTGATTTACTTATCTGCTAATTTTCTGGCACATTTCTCTTGTTTTCATATTAAAAATTTCTTTCTCACTTCATTTCCTCCTCTTAGCCATTTCACAAGCAGTTTCCCCTATATTGAAAATGCTACCTTTCACTGATTTCTAGCACATCTTAACTTCCAAGATTCCTTTGCTTTCTCCCTCTACTTTTTGCCATGATTTTTCTCTGCCTCTAAAATGCCTGTATTCTTCAAGATATGTGTCAGGAATTTCACTTCAGTGACCTTCTTCTGCAACCACATTCACTCCCACAGCTGTTTTCCTAAATAGTTAAACTGGACTCCTAGCTCAGAAATCTTACCATTATACCAGTGTGCCTCCAGGGCATCTCTGTGTGGCTGTCACAAAGCACTAGAAATGCCCCATGTTCAAGTCAGTACTCACAGATTGC
Source organism: Ictidomys tridecemlineatus (assembly GCF_052094955.1). Classification (NCBI taxonomy): domain Eukaryota; kingdom Metazoa; phylum Chordata; class Mammalia; order Rodentia; family Sciuridae; genus Ictidomys; species Ictidomys tridecemlineatus. The sequence goes on along the minus strand of NC_135481.1, from coordinate 1,091,512 downwards.
TTTTCCCATGTGCCTTCTACTGTTCCCCTGAGAGAATAAACTACCCCAGAAACTTCCCTCAGAGACCTGCATACCTTCCCTATTTCTTTAACTCCTGCATTAAATTATAATAGCTGTCTAGTATAGCTGCGGAGTCTCTCTTACGTCAATGTGCTTCATAGCTGAGCTCAGACCACACAGTCTCCCCCCTTTTGGATAGCTTCCATGTTGCCAGTGGTCTGTCCCCACTTTATACTGCAGCACAGTGATTTTTCTAAAACATAAATCTGTTGCTGTCACTCCCCTGTGAAAACTCATGCATGAAGAGTCTGACTGGGCTGCATTTGGGGGCGGGAGGGAGTGAAAAGGGATCTTGTGTCAGCCAGGACTTTGGTAGACGCCCCTCTGCTCCATCCACTTGTGGTGGTCGGGGGCGGGGAAGGGGCGGGATTGAGCCCCCTTCCCCCCTCCTTCTTACTGCGGAAAGCTGCAGAGCGAGCAGCACTCACTTCCTATTCAGCATTCAGCAGGGAGGGAGCTTCTGAACAGCCACGTAGGCATTCTCTTCTCTCTGGAGGAAAAGGCCCAGCAGCTGTCGGAGGAAAAGACCCACCAGCTGTCAGCCAAGGGACATGTCGCAGCTAAGTAAGAATCTGGGTGATTCGAGCCCTCCAGCGGAGGCCCCGAAGCCGCCTGTCTATAGCCGCCCTACGGTTCTGATGCGGGCCCCGCCTGCTTCCTCCCGGGCTCCTCCGGTCCCTTGGGATCCACCTCCTTCTGACTTGCAGGCTTCCCTGGCCGCTTGGCAGGCACCTCAACCTGCCTGGGAGGCTCCGCAGGGCCAGCTGCCTGCCCCGGTGGCTCCGATGCCCCAGCCTCCTGCCCTGGGGGCCCCAATGGTCCAGGCTCCCCCGCTGGGGGGCCCGATGGGCAAACCTCCGACTCCCGGAGTCCTGATGGTCCATCCTCCCCCTCCGGTTGCCCCTATGGCCCAGCCTCCAACTCCGGGAGTTCTGATGCTGCATCCATCTGCTCCCGGAGCCCCTATGCCTCATCCTCCTCCTCCGGGGACCCCAATGTCTCACCCTCCCCCGCCTGGGACCCCGATGGCCCATCCTCCCCCTCCTGGGACCCCGATGGCTCATCCTCCCCCTCCGGGGACCCCGATGGTGCCTCCACCACCTCCGGGGACCCCGATGGCGCATCCTCCCCCTCCGGGGACTCCGATGCCTCATCCTCCTCCACCCGGGACACCGATGGCGCATCCTCCACCTCCTGGGACACCGTTGGCTCAGCCTCCAGCACCAGGAGTCCTGATGGCCCAGCCTCTGACGCCGGGAGTCCTGATGGTCCAGCCTCCTGCTCCAGGAACCCCGATGGCCCAGCCTCCACCACCGGCAGCCCTGATGACCCAGCCTCCACCTTCTGCAACCCCGATGGCCAAGCCTCCAGGTCCTGGTGTCGTGATGATTCATCCTCCAGGGAGAGCTCCGATCATCCAGCCTCCAGTCTCAGGAGCACCGATGGCGCAACCAGTGCCCCCCCCCTCACAGCCTGTGGCTACTTGGGCCCCACAGGGTCAACCTTTGATCCTGCAAATCCAATCTCAGGTCATAAGGGCTCCTCCACAGGTTCCCCAAGTCCCGCAGGTCCCCCAGGTGCAGCTGGCCACACCCCCTGGGTGGCAGGCCACCTCTCCAGGGTGGCAGGCACCCCCTCAAGGCTGGCAGGCCACGCCCTTGACCTGGCAGACCACCCAGGTCACCTGGCAGGCACCTGCAATCGCCTGGCAGGCACCACCACCTGTGCGCCAGGGGCCCCCACCCATCCGGCCCGGCCCCCCACCAATACGCCCTGGCCCCCCTCCTGTGCTGCGCCAGGCACCACCTGTGATACGCCATGCCCCACCTGTGATCCGCCAGGCCCCACCCATGATGCGCCAGGCACCACCACTGATCCGCCAGGCACCACCACCCATCCGACCAGCTCCACAGGCTCTGCCCACCCAGCCACAGCTCTGGCAAGCCCTGCCACCCCCACCCCCACTGCGGCAGGCCCCGCAGGCTCGGCTGCCGGCCCCGCAGGTGCAGGTGGCACCGCAGGTGCCTACGGCACCACCAGCTACGCAGATACCTGTGGTGCCACCCGCTGGCCCGCAGGTGCCCCAGCCAGTGCTGCCGACCCCGCTGTCTGTCCAACAGGCTGCCCCGCAGCAGGCTGTGCACTGCCCATCCATCATCTGGCAGGCCCCCAAAGGTCAGCCTCCGGTGCCACATGAGCTGCCGACATCGATGGAGTACCAGGAGGTGCAGCAGGCGCAGGCACTGGCCTGGCAGGCGCCAAAGGCACCCACTCACTTCTGGCAGCCCCTGCCTGCCCAGGAGGCCCAGGGTCAGGCCCCTCGGATCGTCCAGCTGGAGCAGCAGCAGCCCTTTCGGGGGGTTCAGGCCTCCCAAAAAGCCGGGCAAATCCAGCTACCCACCCAGCAGGCCCAGCCCACGGGCTCGCAGGCAGAAATGCCCGCATTGCAACTCCAGCCTTCTTGGCAAGGCCCACCCCCCATCTTGCAGGCTCAGCCCGGAGCCCCCGTAGGGGGGGAAAATTTTCCCAGGGGCTCCGATAAATCACTCATGACTCCATCAGGAGAATCCAGGGCCTCTTCTATAGAACCTAGGGGCTCTTCTAAAGACCGTAGGACTTCATCCAAGGAAAAACGGGCCCCTTCAAAAGACCGCATGATCTTTGGAGGCACCTTCTGTGCTCCAAGGGCAGTGTCAGCTACCAGAGCACACCTGCCAACTGCCTGGAAAAATTTGCCTGCCACATCAGAGACCTTTACTGCCACCTCAAGGGTCTTTCCATCTACCTCCCACTTCCAGCCTGCCTCTTCTAATGCCTTTAAAGGCCCATCTGCCACCTCGGAGAGCCCGAGGTCACTGCCATTTGCTTTGCAGGATCCATATGCCTGCACTGAGGCCTTGCCTGCTGTCCCGTGGGTTCCACAGCCTGATGTGAATGCCTCACAGGCATCCAAGGCAGTGCCCACCATCCTGATGGCTACAGCAGCTGCACCCCAGGCAGCTGCCACCGTGCAAGAAGCCTCCAAGACCGTGGAGCCACCACGTCGCTCGGGCAAAGCTACCCGGAAGAAGAAGCATCTGGAACCTGAAGAGGACAACAGTGGCCATAGAATGGCCATGCGTGACTGGCAGGGCCCACGGGCCTGGGAGAATCCCAGTTTGTATGACTGGGAGGTGCCAAGCTCTGTCCAGGTTCTGGGTGACTGGGAGTGCCCAAACACTCCCCGTGGCATGAATGGCTGGGAGTGTCCTAGTACCTCCAGGATCCTGAGTGGCTGGGAGGGGCCCAGCACATCTTGGGCCCTGAGTGCTTGGGAAGGCCCAAGTACCTCAAGGGATGTGGGTCACTGTGAAGGCCCATATAGCCCTCAGTCCTTCATTATCTCTGAGGTCCCATGTCTCTCTCAGGGATCCAGTGCCATCCAGGAGGATCCCAAAGGGGAGACTCAGTCATTTTCTCCCCCAAATGAGAGAACAAATGCATTGGTGCAGTTTTTCTTGGTCCAGGACCAAGTCAAGGTGCCAATCCAGCACTCGCAGATGGTGAATGTCATCATCCGAGAGTACAAAGACGAGTGCTTAGATATCTTCAGCCGTGCCAATGATAAGCTAGAGTGTGCCTTTGGCTGTCAATTGAAGGAAATTGATACCCAAAACCACTCTTACGTTCTCATCAACAAGCAGGGGCATTTTCAAGGTGGTTTCTTTGCATCCTATTTAGACCGGCCCAAGTTTGGCCTCCTGATGGTGGTTTTGAGCCTTATCTTTATGAAAGGCAATTGTATCAGGGAGAATTTGATCTTCAGTTTTCTGTTCAAGTTAGGGTTTGATGTCCTGGGGACACATGGTCTCTTGGGAGACCTGAAGCAGCTCATCACCGAAGTGTTTGTGAGGCATAAGTACCTAGAGTACAGGAGAATTCCTTGCACTGAGCCAGCAGAATATGAGTTCCTCTGGGGGCCCCGAGCGTTCCTCGAAACCAGCAAGATGCTTGTCCTGAGGTTTTTGGCCAAGCTCCATAAGAAAGATCCACGATGCTGGCCATTCCATTACCTCGAAGCACTGGCAGAGTTAGAGTCCGAAGATTCGGACGAGGATGAGTCTGAGCCTGAGCCTGATGCCAGTGATAATTCTGATGACCCCACCAGCAGTCCCCCTCCCCAGTAATTGGTGTTACAGATCTTGTTCCTTTGGGTCCCTAGTCAGTGTCTATTTACAGGGTGGGGTGGGGGGCACTTTGTTTCTGGTGTTTTGTTCCAGTTTCGTGTGTGTAACTTTGAATTTTGAATCTGGTTTTGTATCTGCCAAAGCTTTGTGAAATTTCATGTGGTGTTGATTTTAATCTGCTACTGTTCTCTGGTATTTTGGCATCTGTATTTTTAAGTGAGATTTGTGATTCTCTGTTTTGTGTTATAATTGTTATGTTTTGGTATCAGATTTGTGCTGGCTTTGTGAAATGAATTGACAAGCTATTTTCTCATTCTGGTACAGTTTATGTAGCATTGTAATAGGTTGTTCTTTAAATGTTAAAATGACTCATCAGTAAAACCGTCTGCAAAAAAGTAAATATCTATATCTATATATAAAAATATACTTTCAGCATAACATGGAAGTGTTTGTCTTTATTCTAATTTTTACCCTAGGTAAAGGGAGCCAAGTTTTACCGTACTGCCTGTGTAGACAAAAACACCAAGATTACTATCTGTAATAGTAAAAACCATGGTGACGAAGCTATTTTCCAAGGAGAGCACACCATTCATCTTTACAATGATACTGCTTGTGGTGGGTGGTAGAAACGAAAGATTTTCATTAAACCAAAAGTGAAACTTCACCTGTCAGGCAGCCAGAATCAAGAGGGGGGTTGCATACCTTATCTGATTTAATCCTCTCAAAAATCCTTCCAACTAAACATTATTATTCTAGTTTTGTAGGTGAGTGTGTACAACACAATAGGCTAATTAAATTGTACATGTTAGTGGTAAGCCGGTAATGTTGTAATTTCAAATAGAGTATTTCATTAGGGATGTGTGGGGAAGGAAGATCATCTACCGGCAGGATCACAAATCTCCAGGTGTGTTTAGCAATGAGGAGAAACAAAGAGATGTTTGTCCGTCATGTGGCCCAAAGGGATTATCCAGCAGCTCAGCTTTGGGGGTTTCATCAACACAATGAAACTGGGATGGAAACATTCTCTCTGCAAAATATCTAGGCTTAAAATAGGGAAAAGGAAAACAAAAAGTTCAAGGAGCTAGGAACACTGCAGATCCAAGCAGTAGTAGCTGGTTAGGATGGGGTGATAGGAGGGGGTTTCTGTGGGATATGGAGGTCCAGGGAAGCTCTTGGTAGGGAAGGTTTAATCTTAATTCAGGGGCGGGGGTGTCGTCATTGTGTTTAAAATGGTTAACTAACTGCAGTCAACTCTTTGGTATATGACCTGGTGGGGACTGAAAGGGACCAAGGGTGTAAACTGGCCTGTTTTAGAGAAAGATATCCAGGCTCACAAAAGGGTGGTATACACAAAAGAGATCACTACTCTTCTCCTGGATGGGGGTCATTAGCCCTGCTTGCCACCCCTTGTCCTGTCTGAATCCAGAAACGCAATCTCATAACCCGCTCAAAAGTCCCAGCCGAGAAAAGTGGCGATGGTGGGATTCGTCTGCCACCTAGCGTCCATTTAATGGTGCTACCATAGCCTGCCTCCCCTCCAGCAGTGCTATTACGTGCCTTATGACCTTCACCCAAAACTTGACCAATATTATTGCCAAACATTTTCTTTTACATAATAGACCAAGGTGAAGTCTTTTTCCCCACGTCTACTGCAAACTTAACTCAGTAATCACTAGTTCCCTAGGTGCTGAGGCACTACTGCTTAGGAATCTATAGTAGGGAGGAGCAGGGTTGAGAGTGGATTTCAGTACTCTCAAAGCCAAGCTGTCTAGGACGATTAGATCCCATGCCCACTACACGCCTGGTTACAAGTGATATTCAGCAAGGTGTTATTGTGCTCAGATCCTCCAGAAAGTTGGAGGGTCCATATGCTCAAAATCATTAAAAGCAAATGCCTGTTGAAGATGATAGCAATGGCCAGCTGACAGCTAGCCCTCATCCAAAATTTGCTATGGCTGACACAGTAAACTGGTACGTGCGTCTAGAATTTCTGGCTTGTTTTTACTTTACTTAAGAGAGTTTCTAACGATTTTTCAAGGCATTTATCCATGGGATGCATGAGTATTTTTCCCCTTGTGGAACATTTGGAATATAACATATGATTGGTGCCATAGTTTGGACGTGTTTGGCTCTACTTCACAGAAGAAAAGTTTACTTCCTGATTTATAATCTTCCACTACACATATCACATTTATCTCATAGTAGATTATAAGCCTAATAACTTGCTTTAAGGAATGCCAAGGGGAGGAAAAACCCTTCATTTGATTGAATTAAAAGATATAAATTACTATAATAACAAAATGTTTTTTTTTTCATTACAAATAAAAATGAAATAAAATTTCCACTGAAAAGTTTTACAATGGTTAACATTATGAAAACAGAAGGCAGAAAAAGAAAACCAAGAATATATGAAAATACAAAGCAATAAGAGATGAAAATAAATTCAAGACCTGTTTATATGAAAGTGTGAAAACGTGAACAAATTTGTACAGAGATTTTTGTCATACAATGAAAGTAAACTAAAACTCTCATTAAAAAATGAGCAAAAGACATCAAATGACACTAAAAAGAAATAAAACAGTAAGTAAGCAACAAAACTGCTGCATCTTCCTAATATTTAAAGGCAGAAATATTAGATAAATATCACTATTTTCTTTGATTAAACTGGCAGAGAATCAAAAGAAATAAAATAGAACATCAATGTTCTATTTTAAGCTTCTTTCATAAGCTTGTTATGAAACCAGGACCCTCAAATACAACTGCTGAAAGTATAAATTAGTATGATTTGCCCTGAAATAATTTTAGCCAAATGCATCTTCAAGGGGCTTAAATATATTAATACAATTCATACCTAGAAATTTCTCATCTGGGAATATATTGAATGAAAATAACCTGAGGTGAAGGCAAAAACTTCTTCACAGGGAGAGCTGCTCATGAAAGTGTAGGAGACCAAGTATGAGAAACTTTCATACAACCGTCCTAGGGCTGTGGGGGGTCCAGCAACTTTCTGTTGAAAGGGCCACAGGTTTCCCCAAAAAACAACTTGAAGTTTGCTCCAACATCTGGAAAGTGGAAGAATGAACAGACAAAAAATATGTGCTGTAGAGTATTATAGCCTGTGTCTGAAATATTTTAAAGCGTGTGCTAGTATAAAATGGCCATATAACAACCTTAGTAGGAGTGCTTTCACTTTAAGCCATACCATTTCTAATGAAGAGAAGCTGAAGAATAGTTCATGTTTTATGTTTTTAATGTATCATTTAAAAATAAATTTAATTCATAATTTTATAAATTCTAAAAATTGCTCATGAAGTGACTGAATCCAGTGTATTGCTGTGGATGGTATTAAGTGATAAGCAACATAATATATTAGGGTACTTATCTCAAAAAAGATTACCTGAATTTTGAAGTAACTTTAGTCTAAACCATTCCTCCTGACAGCAATAGAGAAAAGAGCCCAGTTGCTTGTCAAAGACATACATCAACCAACTTTGCCAGCAACATGAATTAAACATTGTGACTGTGATCAATAAAATACTTTATAGGTTGAGAGGCTGAGTAACCCATGTAATTAATTTACCTTACGAGTGATAGGACAACCACTAAGTATTGCTGCCTTCTCATTAACTATCATAATAGGGATAATTTTGATAATTATCATAATCACTTCAGCATCTCTGCATCCAGATGCCCATGCTAAAAACCCAGTAAACTTCTTCCTCCTCTGATCAATCACCAGGTCATACCAGCTTTTCCATCTTGTATAGCCAGTGTTTTCCCTTCTCTCCATTGCTGTGGCAAATTTTTCCTGTCTCTGTCTTCAATGCTGCCCCTCCTTGAGACCTCTCTGTTAGATGCCCAGTGGTCTCTGTGCTGTCATGGCACAGAGGCACAAGCCTCATAATGCTTTGTCTGATTTAAAGCCTGGAATGGCTCCCAATGTTCAGAGTAAGATGTAGTCTCCCTCAGATCACTTTCCTCATCATGAGAGTCAAGAAGTTAGAGGTGGATTAATTTAAACAGGAATTTATGAATGAAACTGGGGGTCCCTCTGCTGGACAGTTCTAAGAATTCCTTAGATTCTGAATTGAAAAGGCATTAGGTATGCTAACAAGGAGGGTCCTAAGAGGAAGAAACCCTTGACCCATCTTGTATTCCTTTATCCCCAGCCTAGAAGGGTCCAGTGAAAAAAAGTTTTTTTTTTTTTTTAAGAATAAAAGATCTGGCTTCTCTGGAGAGAATCATTAGGAAAGGAAACCATTGTGGAAAGATCTTCCCTGAGTATTAGCAAATTCCTTTTCACGGATATCCCTAGGGATTCCAATGTGGACTTCACAAAAGGATCTGTGTAATATTACTAACCCAGTAGAACAATCCTGTATTCCTTTAAATTCTGAGAGTTAATCTTGCCCCTTTCTATTTAAAACCTATCGGGAGCCTCCTTCCTAATCATCTCGCTCCTTTTGTGCTTAGTGGCACTAGCTGTCTTAGGAGCATGTCACTGTTCATGCAAATAGCCTGGGGCTCTGCATGCTGCCAACTCACCTCAAGAGAGACACATTTTCAGTGCTGTTACTTGCTCAACGTGAATTCAACTTGCGAATCACTGTTAGCACAGGGACTGGTGACATCCAATGCACCAGTGATAGCCAGACAAGATTTCATAAACCTAGGAAACCATCTAAAGGATCATATATGATGGCTCATAATCTTCTCCTGAAATAGAGCTAGAGCCACATAGTTGTGGAATATGATTATTGGCTTTGTTTGCAATCACCATAAAACATTGTTTTGAAATGATCACAGATTCACAGGAAATTACAAAGATTGTATAAGGCAGTGTCGTGTATCCTTCATCTAATTTGTCCAAATGTTTACAATTCACATAGCTGTGGCATAGCATCAAAAATTTGCACCTCTATACCATGTGCATGCCTAGTTCAGTGCCACTTTATCACACATGAAGATCTGTAACCATCACCACAATTAGCATTCAAAACTGTTATATTCTATAAAGACATCTTTCATGCTACCCCTTTAGAGTCATACCCATTCCTTCCCACCATCCCTAACTTCTGGCAATCAGCACTGTGCACAAAATCTGGTTTTGTCATTTTTAAGAATCTTACATAAGTGAAATTATACCTTTGACTCTGACATTGTTTTCGCTCAGCATGACACCCTTGATATCAATCCAAGCTGTTGCATGGATTACAGTTTGTTCTTTTTTAACACTGCTAAAATATTTATGTATGAATCATATTTATGTTGTCTCCAGTTTCAAACTACTACCTAGTTGCTATGAACACTCATGTACATGTTTTCCCGCACACATTCATTTACATTTATCTGTCATAAATATTCATGGGTATAAATTGCTGTATCATGTTATAACTTTACACTTATTATCATCATTGGTATTATTACTTATTTAATAAAACTGCCCAACTAATTTCCAGAGTTGCTGTAATATTTTCTGTTTCTGCAGGCAGTATTTGAGAGTTTGGTTTCTCTACCTCCTAACCAGCAATTGGTAAACTCATTTTCGATTTTAAGTAAACTGTCCTAATATGTGTGCGGTGATATCTCAGTGTTATCTTAATTTGCTAGTACTATTGGACATCTTTCCATATGTTTGTCCTTTGTACAGCTATCTCTTCTTATCTTCAGGGTATTAGTTCCAAGATATCCCACTAATATCAAAATCTGAGAATGTTCTGCTCCCTTATATAAAATAGTGCTGTTTACATATATTGTATCCATAACCTTCCATGTATTTTAAGTCATCTCCAGATTATTTATAATACCCAATACAAAGTAACTGCCATGTAAATAGTTATTTACTGTGTGGATGAAGGAATACTAACAAGAAAAAAAGCCATTCGTATTCAGTACAAACACAAGTTTCATTTCTGATTTTTTGATCTGTGAATGATGGAATCTGCACATATGCAACACTGGGATATGGAGAGTTTTCTGTACATTGTCTTCAGCAAAAAGTCTATTTATCTCCTTTGCTCATTTTCTAAATGAATTTTTAGTTCTGAATTTGTTAGGTATTGATAATACTTCATGTGTTCTAGATATGAATCCTTTGTTAGACACGTGGTTTGCAAGTATTTTCTCCTGTGCTCTAATTTGGTTCTTCATCATTATTAACAGGGCCTTTCAAACAAAGCTTCATTGATTTTTTTTTCTTTTATGGATCATGGTTTGGTGTCACATCTAAGTACTCTTCATCAGATCTTAAGTCCTAAAGATTTTCTCCTCAATGTTTGTTTTCATTTTATATTCAAATCGATAATCTAATTTTAAATTTGTATAAGGTATGAAATTGAAATCAGTAATATTTGTTGCAAATACTATAATTTAAATAGTGAATTGCTTCTGTACTTTGCAAAAAAATCAATTGGCCATATTTATGTAGGCTATTTCTGAGTTCTGATTTCAGTCCCTGTGTATGTGTGTGTGTGTTTCTGTGGTAGTCACAAATAACATACTATTTTTTTGAGAGAGAGAGAGAGAGAGAGAGAGAGAGAGAGAGAGAGAGAGAGAGAGAGAGAGAGAGAAAGAGAGAGAGAGAAAGAGAGAGAGAGAGAGAGAGAGAGAGAGAGAGAGAGAGAGAGAGAGAGAAAGATTTTTAGTTTTTGGCAGACAAAATATCTTTGTTTGTATGTGGTACTGAGGATCGAACCCGGGCCACACGCATGCCAGGCGAGCGTGCTACGGCTTGAGCCACATCCCCCCCCAACATACTATTTTGAACATTGTAGTTGTTTACAGGTTGAGTATTCCTTATTCAGAATACTTGGGACCAATAGTGATTTGGATCTAGGATTTTTCATATTTGGGATTTTTTGTTTAAAGATGTTCAACATGGTATAAATCTTAAATTCTGTATGGTGATTCTTCTCATTTTATTTTTCAAAATTATTTTAGAATATTAGAAATGAAACTTGGTTCTAAACTAAATGTAAAGAATGTTTTTTTCTGGTTAGTATTCCCTTAACCATAGAGTAAATGATTATATATATGGCATTTATATTTTATTGGGTATTATAAGAAATCTAGAAATGACTCAAGTACATGAGAGGTTATGAATGCTTTGATAATGATGATGATGATGATTATTATATAGATTTTGAAATGCATTTGACTACACTACAACAAGTCTTGCTGGAGTATTGACAGATTAAAATTGAGTTAAATTTTATATAAAACGGGAGTGAATTGATTTTTTTGAGAAGGTACTGGGGATTGAACTTGGAGGCACTCAACCACTGAGCCACATCCCCAGATCTATTTTGTATTTTGTTTAGAGACAGAGTCTCACCAAGTTGCTTAATCCCTCGCCATTGCTGAAGCTGGCTATGAACTCGTGATTGTCCTCCCTCAGCCTCCTGTGCCATATAATTTTATTTACTCCTTTTTTTATTAATGTCATTTTGTGTTCTTCAGCACAGAAGTTATATGTTCATAGATTTTATTTTGTTTTTAAATGATTCTAGATTTTGTTATTTTTTAAATTTCAGTTTCTACCTGTTCAATACTAGTATAAGGAATTACAGTTAAATATTACATGTTGAGCATATAACCTGAAAAAACTTTCTGTACTCAAACATTGTTGGGAATTTTCATATAGATACCTTGGGGATTTCTTTGTAGACCATTCTTCCTTTCCTATTGATATTCTTTTTATTTTCCTTTATTGCCCCTGTATTTTATTGATTTTATTGCCTTCCATCAATATGTTGAAAGTAGTGGTGAAAGCAGATACCATTTCCTTTTTTTCCTGAGAATTGAGTGAAGACCTTCTGTCTTTTCTTGTTAATTATGATGTTAGCTTTAGGTTTTCTACAGATACCCCATGTCAACATGAGGAAGTTCTTTTGAATTATTATATTTCTTAGAGTTTTTTAAATCATAAACGGATGTTGAATTTTGTCCAGAAAATTTTCTGCGCTGACTGCTATGATTATAAGATGTTTCCTCTTTAGTCTATTAATATGGTGGGTTACTTTATCTTTGACTGTTGAACCAACCTTGTGTTCCTAGAATAAACCCCTTTTTGTGTCTGCGTGTCTGTACATATTTACTAATAATTTGTTAGTATTTCCACATTTATATTGATGAAAGCTGCTATACATTCCTATTATTATCATTATTATTATAAATGTTATTTTGTGTGATTTTGTTATTAGTGTACTATTAATTTCATAAAATGAATTGTTCCCTCCTTTCATTAACTCCTATTGATTATTACATCAATTATTTTCTGTCATTTCCTGTTTAAACATTTTCTCCAGTGAAACTGTATGGACATTGAGATTTGTTTTGTTCAGCAAGAACAATTATAATTCCCTAGTAAAGCATTTATAAGGTGGTTGCATTTAAATCTCCATCAAATAATGCCTACTCTGTGCCATCTCAATGTTGTGTCTGTTATTATCTTTTCCTGTTCACATTCTTGTATGAAAAGTAACTTTTTATTTTATCATGAACATTTTGGATATCATGTTATGAGACTCTGAATCAATTTAAAATTGTCACTTTTAGCAGACTTACCTATGGCACCTTAATACCTTGTAACCTTGTTGGGAGTACAAGTCTAGATTCACCCCTTGACATTCATGGATACCCAGTGGATGGACCTTCTGTTGCTGAGCTGAGATGGGGGTACAGATTCTCAGTTCTGCCTTTGCTGACACCACCCTGGCTCAGAGAAGAAAAGGTCTTTTTGTACTGCTCCTTACCTGATCTCCAGTGACACAGAAGATGGGGAGAGGAAGCCTCATAAGTACTGGGAGGTATTGCAAACCCTGGCTTCCCACCATTCATCCTCTGACAATACCCCAGCAGGAAAGGGTGCTGGATGCAGGTCAGAGTCTCTGCTCCCCAGTTTATCTCCATTGGCACCTCACTGTTTGAACTTGCTGTCCCCTGGTGGAGGTAAAAGTCCTAGGTTCTCATGTTAGCTGATGAAGTACTGAACCTCTGAAAGTATGATCTTTCTTCCTCTGAGTTGATATTGTTAGGTAATTTTGTCACAACTATAAAACCCTAACAACAAACTGGTACTAAAGTGGGATTGTGCTGTAACTAACCTGACCATATGGTTTAGAAGTCTTTGGAACTGGTTTTCAGGAGCAATTAGGAAAATTTTGGAGATACAAGATAGAGATGCTTTAGAATGTTGTAAGAATACTTTAATGGATAACTCTGGTGGGAGCTTAGAAGATCTGAATACTAATAGGAATGTGTACAGTCAAGAGTGTTCTTGAAGTTTCATAGTAGAATGAGGATTCTAATGGAATTGGACAAGAATGCATTCATATTTCACCCTGGAAATAACTTCTCTACATTTTGCCCATGCCATGAGACTTTCTGTGAGAATGAATTTAAAGATGATGGACTAATTAACATGATGGAGGAATTTTCAAAGGAGAAAAGCCTTGAAAGTGGCATGGGTATTGCTAGCAACACTTAATCAGGATTGCTGTGAGAACTGGGACAAGAGAGCAGAGAAGAAGGGTTTTAAAAACTTGGAATTTGGCCAGAAAAGTGCATGTAAAACTTGGGCCATGGAAGTTCTGGTTGTTCAATAAATTATAGTCACTAAAATGATGCTAATTACTTTGAATAGAGATAATAGGAAAGAAGCCTTGAGGACATCTCAGGAATTATCAAGACCTCACTCGAGCATTTCAAGCTAAAGGTTGTAAAAGTAAAAAAAAAAAAAAAGTATTTGAGAAGATATGAAAGGTGCAACCTACTTTCACAGGGGGGTCTAGAAAATTGTTTCACCATGCACAGCTACCACACAGGCACACCAAGGCCAGTGCAGATGTAGTCTCAGGGGAGCCAATTTGATGATTAAGCTGGCAGCAGATCTTGGCTTTGTCCATGTGATACTGGTTCTGCAGCAATGCCAGATTCTGGAGTAAGGGGTCATGAAGGTTTCTACCAAGATTTCTAAGAAGGCCTCCAAGACAAGGCAAAGTGAAGCAGAGTCAAAGCCCAAGTAGTCTGCCCCTGAGAGGGCTATGCATGGAACTTTCAAGGTTTCAAATGTAAATTCTAAGAGTTAAGAAGTGCCAGCAATGTGGACTGTTTGCCAAGGGTGTCTCTGACTGTAGAGACAGGCAGGCTAATAAAGAGGTCATGAGCACTCCAAGAACCAAAGAGAAAGGATGAGGCTTCCCCAGACCTCTGGAGATCACATTTTGCTCCCGTGTACCTCAGATGCTGGATGTGCAACTGTAGGGTTTGTTTGCCCAGGCAGGTTTCAGTCTTGTTTTAGTCCCATTCCTCCTTTTATGCCTGTATTCTTCCCTTTTTAAATGAGAAAGTTTAATCTGTGCTATAATATATTGGATTTATGTAAGTGTCATTTTATTTTTTTACAAGGGCTCACAGCCAAGAGTTTGCATTGCATCTCAGAGAAGATTTTGGATTTGGACTTTTGGGAAATGTTGAAACTGTTTAGATAGTGGGTACTCCTGGAGATGGACTAAAGACATTTTGCATTGTGAGGTGGACATAAGTTTTTGACAGAATATTACAGTTTGGACAGAGGTGCCCTCCAGGCTCCCATGTTAATACAGTGGTGAAATGATTAGATTAAAAAGATCTGTAACCTAATTAGTCTGCCCTCCTAATGGGCTACTTGGACGATTAATTAATAACTCTTGGCAGATGGGCACCTTGAGTAGTTAGGTCACCAGGGGCATGCACTGATTCATCGTTCCTGAAGCCCCACCCCTCTCTTTTTCTGTTTCCTGGTCCCCATAAACTGAAAAGACCCTTCTGCCATGATGGATTGCCTCACCTCACACAACAGAGCAATGGGCTCAGCCAACCATGGACTGAACCTCTGAGACTTTGAGTCAAATTATACTTGTCCGCTCTAGTATAATTCTTTTCAGGTATTTTGGTCACAGAGACAAAAACCTAACTAACACTGATTAGCCCCTCCTGGACTTTCAAGATGGTGTTGAGGACCTGAATTTTAAGGAATTGCATTCAATTAGAGTTCTGCTTCAAGACTGAGAGAATCCTACTATACATAGTTTGAGCATTTAGGGGAGACTTTAAAGGGAGGAGGACAGTGTATTCCATAAAGTGATCCAAGAACACATATCATTGTTTGAACTTTACTAGATCCCATGTATGGAAACAGATTTTTCCTTGAACCTTAGGCAAGAGTCCTGACTCAGGCTCCAGCCTGGACTTGATGCTTAGAATGCCAGAATGTCACGAGCAGGTTCACCACTCCATCTGAATTTGTTGCTATGAGACAAGAATCTGGCTTTGGTAAGTGGGCACTTCCCCCTTTTCACCCAATGTTTGGTTAATTGTCACTCTCTTAGGAAGTTCTATAATTAAAAACAAGGATGTTAGCATCATTTTCTAGAAATATCAAAATTGCTACCTTGAATATACAGGATATAATAATAAGATTAAGTGGTTCAGTAGCCTGGGCTCAGACACTATCATTATATAAGCTAGCAACATTTTTGAGGTTTCTGTGCAATAAATTGACAGCAAACAGTCATTTGCAATCTTTCACCATCATAATAATCTCTAGCTTACTGTTTGTGCAGAAATATTCAGCAAGAGGAATCCCAGTATTTCAGTTAATTTGTCTGTGCATTAATCAATAAATTTATAAAGAGAGTTAATAGGCATCTGTGTTTGTGGAAAGCTTCCATTCAGATGATCTGTCATTTAGAGTCTTTTGTTTCTGCTTCATGTGTTAACTCCTTACTTTTAGTGAAGGGGAACAGTGTGCACACTATCTTATGAAATTTCAAAAATAGAGTGAAAAGGGAGGCAATGTCTGTATTATGATGAAAGCTTTCTTCTGACAGGAAGAAATAAATACTAAACAAACAATTAAGACTCAGGCAGTAATGTAAACTAAACAAAGTGCATTATAGATTGTCTCTGATTTCCCATGGTTTGACTTAACAATTTTTCAACTTGGCAATTGTGCAAAAGTGAAATTACTCAGTAGAAACTGCACTTTGAATTTGGAAGTTTGGTCTTTTTCTGGGTTAGTGCTGTTGCAAAGCAAGGTGAGGCTATTGAGCTTCAGCTCATAGTCAGCCATGCAATCACGAGGGAGAACAACCCATGTCTTATTGTGCTTGCGTTGCTAAACTAGGATGTTCAGTGCATTTTTCAACTTATGATATTTTCAACTTTCAATGGGCTTACTGGTATGTAATCCCACTGTAATTTGAGAAGAAGTTAAAGAAGAAGAAGGAGAGTAAAAGGATTCTGTAGACGATGTCATCTGAGAAGCACTCTGTGAAGAGTAATTATTCAGATAAATATTTTAAAGGAAGAATAAAGATAGTTATATAAATGTCTGGGAGAATACATTGTCAGCAGTGGAATTAGTGCCCAGGTCATAAAGAGGAGTCATTTGTGGACTGGAAAGAGAACCAACTGAATTGTGCCCAGAACAGCATGAGTGTCAGGGTTGAATAGGATGATATGAGGTGGCAGGTATAAAAATTTGGAGAGTCATGGCTTACCTACACGATTCCAGGATAAATGCAATGTACCTGATATATTTTCCATTAAATATTATTTGTGGTTCCATGTGTTTCCCTACAATAGGAGATGCCAAAAACTATATCCATATAAGCTTTTTTTTGGTAGTCACATAAACCTACATCTTATCCTCCAATTTAGGACTCAGATAGTGTGGTCATCAACAGAAGGTATATCAGAATCAAAATGTTCTATGCAGATATTGCAAAACTAAGTTTATAATTTATTTTGCTTGTTCTCAGGCATTCGCTGTTACCAATTAAATATGCAAGATAATTTCTCTTTTTTAACTTGGATATAACAGTTCAGAATCCATATTTATCTTTATTCAAACCCTATTAATGAGAAATTCATAAACAAGAGTGTGTAGCAGACTCTATTGCTTGCCGTTTCCTTCTTATCCATGTGGCCCAATTTTCTTCCATGCGAGCAGAGACTTACTTTTTAAAAGTATGCTCACTCTTTTTATTGTTTTTATTCTTTCCCTGTTCCCAGATTAGTTTAAAACAATCATGATAATTCAATTATTTTTATCCATTGATGAGCCTGAGAAAAAGACTAGTCAGAAGATTTTTCAGAAGATTTTAAAAAGGAGATGGGATGATAACTCTCCTCAGCACTAAAAGGTATTGTACCTCCATGGGATACCCTGAACTGTGTAGTTATGTTACATTTATGAGAGAAACCTCTGTCAATAATCTAGGATTAAAAATAGAAAGCACCTCTGACTTCCAAGATAAGATGAATACAGTGAATGTAATGTCCTATCTGTTGGGGCATTTAAAAACTACTTTTAGTAGTTTTATTTTACTTATATCTCCGTGCATCTGAATTGATCAAAAGTATGCCATAGTTTGGTTTGGTCAACGAGTTGCCGTTGTCTCCAAATAGTCGTAGACTCCTGGTTTTATCCATCAGCCTGTTTCTTTTACAATATTATATGTGGTAGTGTTTCAGTTTCAGTTGGATAATTTTGGAAATCAGTAAACTCAGGACAAACATTAGATGGAATAGTTCATCTCTTTCCTGAATCTTATGCAAATGTTAACTTATTTTAATGCAATATAAACAGAAATACTAGTAATATAACTAATTTCAGTAAATCATAATAAACTCCTCTTTACTTCTGAATTACTATTTACTTACAGTCTTTTTATCATTCATCTTTAGTAATCAGATGACTCATTGGTAAAACAGATGTAAGTACTCATATAAAATGAGTATACCTCCATCTGATGTGTCACCTTACCTGAGAGCTGCCCAAACATGCTTTCTTATTCCTTGCAGTATTTTATGCAGAAGGACAGTGGCAGTCACTGGATCACCCTATTGCCAAAACACTTTGTTTTTCTTCTATTGTAGAACTGCACCCAGGGTTTTCTGTCAGGTTCTACTATCACACATTCAGAATTTTGTCACTGAGCTGCTGAGTTCAATCCCATCTTAGGGCACCTCCTCAACTTCTAGAAATTATGAGGTGTCCCAGTGGGAGTCTTCCATAGCGTGGGGTCATCTTTTTAACAATTCAGGCAAATAATTTAGAAGATTTCCACTGTCAGGGAGCAATGGCTCTGAAAATCTGCAAATAGTAGAGGATGAAGGAAAACAATTATGGCCACTTTAAACATAGAAAAGTTACAAACATTCTGAAACATGTAATCCCCAAACTCATTTTCTCAGGATGTGTTTATTGCACATAGATGACATGGAAATACATGGTTTTATTTTCCCTCAGGGATTTACTTGCTGGAAACTTAGTCCAAAGTGTGTCAGTTTTGATGTGGTGCGACCTTTGAGAGGTGGTGTGCAGTGCAAGTTGATTAGGTTATGGGGAATCCACCCTCAGAAGAGATTAATTGATTCTTACAGGAATGAGTTAGTTCTTGCAAGAGCTGGTTCTTATAATTCAGGATCACCCCACATGCTTGGCCGCTTTGGTACACAACATTTCTATTTCTGCTACTCCACTACACTGTGATGCAGCTGGGTGGAGGAAATTAGAAGATGCTGCCATCATGCTGTTCGAATTTTTCACTTACCAAAATTGTGAGCAAAGTAAACATCTTTTCTTTTTACATTTCCCAGTGTCCAGTATTTTTTATGGCAATAATAAATGAACTAAAACACAGGTTATACAATTTTTATTGATTATCATATTCAATTTTCTTATAAACCCTTTAAGGTGAATAAATAAGGAAATCATGTATATAGTCAGTGAAGTATTATTGAGCCATAAAAAGATTGTGGTTCTGTCATTTGTTGCTTGGAGGAACTGGAGGTCATTGAGATAAATCAGAGACAACAAATATCCCATGTTATCACTCATTTGTAAAAACTAAAAGACCAATCTTAGGAGAATGGAGTGTAATGGCAGTCAGCAGAGACCAGAATGAGCAGAACAGTGGTGGACAGAAAGAAATTAGGTAAGAGGTACAAAATATTTTAGGCTGGGTGCAATGGCTCACGTCTATAATCCTAACAACTTGGGAGGCTGAGGCAAGAGAATTTCAAGTTTGAGGTCAGCCTTGGAAAACAAGCAAGACATTAAAATATAATTTAAAAAATTAAAAATGTAAAAATAGTGAGGTATCTCAGTAACAGAGCACCCTTGGATTCAATTCTCTATACCAAAAAATAAATAAAAATGAAAAAAACCACTTTCAGATGGAAGTTAGTTCTTATTTTAAACAGCATATAGGGTAGCAATTGGTTGCAACAATCTATGATAGAATTTTAAATGACTAGAATACTAAAAGTCCCAATAGAAAGACTATCAGAAAAGTGAACAAGGATCAGAGAGAGGGGTTTTGGAAGGGTAAAGGGGGTTATGAAGACTGGAAATTATCCAAATATGTTAAATGCACCTATGAATATGCCACAATGAAACCCATTATTCTGTAAAATTAATATGTCCCAATACAAATAAAATACTTGGGGGGGGATACCAACATAGAGAATGTTAATGTGTTTGAAGAAATGGACATGCTTATTACACAGACTAGATCATTAAACATTGCATGTATGTATCAAATTATCAAACTCTACCTCATAAAGATGTACCATGTCATGTCTCAATGAAAAATCAAATAAATAAAATGAAACTTTACATGATGTTTCTTTTATTCTGTGTTTTTGAAAGTTATGATATAAAATATCTAATTTGGATCTTCAATGCAGTTTCCTAATTGCACTTAATTATATTCAGATATTATGATTAGTATGCAAAAAGAAAAGAATTATCTATAAATGGCCCTATGAAACAGAAAAAGTTGGTTTTCCTTAGATAGACCCAGATTTGATTTTAATTTCAATTACTTACAACTTATAAGACAATGGGCAAATGTTTTAGTTCCAATATTCTTATTTTTCTGCAACTGAAGAAATTCACATATTTGTGAGATCTGCAAACTATTCCTACATTACAAATGTCACTGGAACTTATAAAAGCTTGGAAAATTTGTGAACATGATATAACTGTTGAAGTTGGGATTCAAAACCAGTTTGAGCAACCACAGAGACAGCGTTAGGAGCCCCAGGGCTGTTTTGCTCTGCTTTTCATCATATGTCTTCTTGCTGATCATGTAGCTGTGGTTTCTCTCAAGAGCAGTTCTCACACATCTGGAAATGCCTCTGAGTTTGCTGGGTTTTTTGGTTTTCTCCTCTTGGATATGCCAGTGTATAGCCTCCTGGGACAATTGGACTTTGATTTGGATATCCAGACCTGTCAAGGGTTGTCATGAATGTCTGCCTTGTTTGGGGAGAGTAATTTGGGATAAATGAGCAGAGTAATTTGGGAGGTTTAATTTGCCTTGTTGTCCCATTAAGTTGATTATGGGTTGATACACAATGTGCTTGCTTATGGATTCCAGACAGAATACCTCAGGAAGTTCAGTGGGTGGTAATGAACAGGCTGAAGGATGAAATGACCTGGGTTCACATAACTGGTCAGGGCTGCTGGGGCCATCTGGCCTTAGGATCACATTTACCAATTTCCCCTACTTCAGGAAAAAAAAAGAGTGACACTCACCAATTTTTAAGATTCTCAACAGTTGTTGGGCCTCTAAAATAGAACATACCTAATAAAAGTTTTTCTTAAAATCATTAGAAAAAACATTATTCAAATTTGATATAGTTTTAGAGATGGTAATCTCAGCATAAGGGAAGAAATAATTGGATATGTTTAAATAACTTGGGAAAAGAATGTCCAGCTAATGTAATCTTTCAGTTTTCAACACTACGTGTGACATCTGTCAAAAAGTATCTGCATAGATCTGTGGGGCAGAATGGAGAACTCAGAAATAGGTGGACACATTGTCAACTGATCTTTAGCAAAGGTACAAGGTAATTTAATGGTAAAGAATACACCTTTCAACAAGTGATGATGGAAAAATCAGATGCCCCCATGCAAAAAGAGAACTTTGATACTGTCTTCACACATACGCCAAACATAACTCAAAATGGATGACAGAACTAAAAAACTGCAAAAGTACAAAAATTTTGTATTATGAAAACAGAGGAAATTGTGCATGGCTTTTAGTTTATGAATGAGTTCTTAGATGCAATAAAAAGTGCAATCCATGAAAGAAATAATTATGAATTAGACTTTAATAAAATATTGTTTTTTTGTCTTTATGTTCACTAGTGATGGAATGAAAATACAAATGTCAGGCTTGTAGAATGTTTGTACATCACATAAATGCTAAAAGAACTTATATTGAGAATACACAAATAACTCTTACAATAAAAAAGAAAACAAATGACTTAATAAATGGACAACAATAAAATCTCATAAAAATATCCATTTTACTTGCAAACAGTTTGTTGCAAGCCCTCCTTTTTAAAAATATTTAGTTATCAATGTATCTTTATTTTTTATTTATATGCAGTGCTAAGAATTGAACCCAGTGCCTAAGACATGCTAGGCAAATGCTCTATCACTGAGCCACAACCCCAGCAAGCCCTTGTTTTATCTCTTTATTCCTTCCTTATACCTTTTCACTATCTATATTCCTTCCTTATACCTTTTCACTATCTATAGTTTATGTAGTTTGTATAGTTATGTAGTTTATATTGTTTCCAAATATGAATGTTCAGAAGATATTCTAGTTTATGGAAAAGGCTACAATAAAATTTGTATAATACTCTACCTGAAACTCAAAATTAAGATTACATATTTTACACACATGCACATTACTATTCTTTCCAATGTGTTCCTGTCTCAGCTAGAGGTTATTTAATTCTAGTGCAGGAGGACCCTATAGCAGGATGTGAACCTGTTTAATTTGCATAATATTATTGAGAGTTGTTTCTCCTTCCCCGTAAACAACAGCACAGACTTTCCATACTCAGTTGCAAACCATTTAGTCTATAGTTCCACTATTAAGAGTCCATGAGGCCCTCTGGTGGCCACTAAGTAAAGCAACAGCTCTTTCTACTTTCTCTTAAGGAAAGAAACGTTAGTTCTGTTAAGTATTATGCCATCTGGTGGCAAGTAGGTAAAACATTAGCTTTTTGTATTTTCAATTATTCTAAAGAATATTTGCTTCAATAATGCTACACTGAAAAGTCTAAAAAGTTTAAAACTAAAACTTTTTATCAGACTGTTCTATAGTGAACTGAACACAGAACAGAGTCCATAACCCATGTTTTCTTAATGTAGTGATTCTACTACAAGTATCCTTTATCTAAAATTCTCAAGACCAGAAATGTTTTGAGTATTAGATTACTTTTGAAGTTTTTAATATTTCCATATACATAATGACGTATCCAAGGATAGAACCCGGAATAAACATAAAATTCATCTATGTTTTCATATACACATTATATAAATATCCTGAAGATAATTTTATATAATATTTTCATAATTTTGTATATTAAACAAAATTTTATGGAATTTCCAATTGTGATGTTACTTTGGCATTCAAAATGTTTTGAAAACATTTAATATTTAGGATTTTCAGATTAGGGATGCGTCATTTTTGTATTTTATATGTAATATTTCTTAAATATATAACCCATATGATTTACCTAGACTTGATTCATTGAGTCCCTTAGTGCAATATATCTTTTTTTTCTCCTCCCACTGCAATTATCTTGCCCAAGTCACTAACATTTTTTACCTCTAACACTTAATATCTCCTAATGGGTCCTTCTTCCCTATGGTGCCTACAATCCATTCTCCAAAGAGAAACCCAAATTATCTGTTAAAAATATATGTATCATAATAGGGTCATGCATTTTCCCTGCTGAAAACCTCCTAATGGTGTTCTCTCACGATTAGAGTGAATTATAAACGCCTCACCAGTTTCTATACAGTTCTATAGGAAAGGTCTCCACCTCCTCTTCAACCAGTTTTCTACTCCGCCCCTCTCCATTCACTCACTAGAAACTTGCTAAATTACTTTCATTCTGTTTCTCAAACACATTCTCCCAGACTGTGGCATTGTGTGTGTTGTTTTCTCTGGAAGGATTAATTCCAAGTCATGGATAACTTCTTTTTCAAAATCATGAGAGGTTTCAGATCAAATACCATATCCTCAAAGACGAATTCCTTCTGGGTTATTCAGAGAAATTAACTGCAATAATCAAAGCAATTTTCAAATTTCATGCCAGAAAATTTACGTTATGTTATGCTTTGTTGTCTTCCATCATATTTATATTAGAACAGATTAGATTATTAATTATATTTTGAGTATTTCCTTGAAATGCTTGGGACCAGAAGTATTTCAGATTATAGATTTTTTTTCTTATTTTTGGAAGATTTTCATATGCATAAGGATACCTCTTGGGGAAGAGACCCAGGTCTAAATACAAAATTCATTTTCATATGCACTTTATAAACATACTCTTAAAGTAATTTTATGCAATGTTTTAGCATATCTGTATTTTTATTACAACTCATACATGAAGTAGGTTTTGAAATTTTCCACTGTTAATATCATGTCAGTGCTTAAAAGGTTTTTGGATTTTGGAGCATCCCAGATTTTGGATTTTCAGATTAGAGATGCATGTTGTTATTAACCACACAAAATTCTGTATAGAAAAGGAAATGGGCATTGGTGAGGCTCTGCTCCATGAGATGTTCAAGGGCTTAGACACCTACTGTCTTATGACTCTGCTCTCCTTTTGGTTCTCAGAATCCATGCCATCCACCTGTCAGAGAAAGTAGAAGAGCATGGAGGATTGTGTCAGAAATTTTATGGACCAGATATGGTAGTGGAATTCTTCATTTCCCCCTACATCACATTAACTGGAATGTCACCTACTCACAGTTGTGGATGGGAACAGGGCAGGTATGCACCAAAGGAAAAATATAATTTGATATGGCCACAGCATTTTCTCTGCCATGTTAGCCCACGTTAGCTCACGTGAAGCAAATATTCACTTTACCCTTTTCATGTGTTGAACATACTCCTTTCCTAAGGGAAACAACCCAAAATTCAGATAGATGTGGATCCAGTGGGAAAAAATGACAGGATAACCATAATGAAAACTATTATTCAGAAGGAAGAGCTGCACACCCCAGTTACTGAGTCATAGAAATCCTGGTGCTTCATAATTTGCAAGTGGAAAGTATTCTGAAAGAATAAAAGTATGGGGTAGAATATTAGTTTCTATATTTTTGGTTAAGTGAGAAAGAAATGGATATTTTGAAATAAGAAGTATTTTTTTTCACATTTAAATGTTTAGTGGAGGACATGTTTCTTGAAGTATTCATCTTCATGTATCACATTTCCCCTTTTCCCTTTTGTTCTTTGTGGGTCAGATCACTTGTAAATAATGAGACACCTATTTTGAGAAACTAGAACACTGATTGCAAAGAATGCTATTTAATGCCTGAAAAAATAATTTAAAAAACAGTTTAACTGGAAATCTACTTCTCCAGGCTTTTTTAAAAACATTTTTTGTTTTTGTTTTGTTTTGCTTTGTTTTGTTTTTGCATCAGAGATTGAACACAGAGGTGCTTAACTACTGAGCAACATCGCCAGCTTTTTATAATTTTTTATTTGGTTTCACTAAGTTGCTGAGGGCCTTGCTCAAGTTGCTGAGGCTGGTTTTGAATTTGTGATCCCTTTGCCTCAGCCTCCTGAATCACTGGGATTACAAACGTACAACACCACACCCAGTCCATTTCTTATTCTTCTTCCTCTTTCTCCTTATTCTTCCTTCTTCTCCTCCTCCTTTTCTTATTTTTTTCCCTTTTTGTTCTCTTTAGTTATATATGAAAGTAGAGTTTATTTTGACATATTTATACAAACATGGAGTACATCTTATTTTAATTAAGATCCCAGTCTGTGGTTGTTCATGCTGTGGAGATTTACTGTGTTGTATTCATATATCTTTCCTATTTCTGTCCCCCTCCCTTTCCTTTATTTCTTTCTGTATAATCTATTGAACTTCTATTCCCTGCCCCCTTGTTGTGTGTCTTACATTTAACATTTTAATCTATTTTGAGTTTTTTCAGTATATGGTGAGAGAGGGATCTAGTTTATCTCTTCTACATATGGATATCCAGTTTTCTTAGCACTATTTGTTGAAGAGACACTCCTTTTCCAAATGTATGTTCTTAGTGCCTTTTTTAAAAAAAATGAGTGGACTGTGAACATGAGGATTTTGTTCTATGTTTTCTATTCTATTGTACATATCTTTATGTTTCTTTATGCCAGAAACATGCAGTTTTGGTTACTATAGCTTTTTTTGCTTGTTTGTTTTGAATATTTAGTATCTTTCATGATTATATGCAAATTTTAGGAGATTTTTCTATTTTTATGAGGATTGACATTAAAATTTTAACATAGATTGCATTGAGTCTGTTGATCAATTTGTGTAGAAAGGGCATTTCAACAAAATCCATGACCATTTAGTAATAGCCTTTTTAAATTTTTTTGTTAATGTTTTGTTTTATTTTTTTCATGGTACATTTTACCTTCTTGCTTAAATTTATTCCCAGATAATTTACCGTTAATATATAGGAATACACACACACACACACACACACACACACACACACACAGTAGGGATTAAATCTAGGCTTTGTGCATACTAGATGATTACTTCACCACTGAGATACATCCTCAACCTTTTTTAAAAAATTCAGACAGGAGATATTGCTAAGTTATTCAGGCTGAACTCAAACATGTGATCCTCCTATCACAACCTCCCAAATATCTGAGATTCCAGGCATGCATCATCATGCCTCAGAAATACCACTGTTTTTATATATTGGTTTTTATGCTTTGTCCTGTAAACTTACTGAATTCTTTCATTAGTTCTAAATTTTTTGATGGAGCTCTGAGGATTTTCCATATATAGAATTGTGAAGAGACAACATACAGAATGGAAATAAATAACTAAACTGACAAGGGGTAAATATCCAGAATGTCCAAGGAATATAAATGATTCAAAATCAAGAGCCCAAATAATTCAATTCAAAAATGTGCTAAGGAGTTGAGTAGACATTTCTCAAAAGAATACATATAGACAATAGTTAAATGAAAAATGTTCGATATCACTAACCCACACAGGTAAATGCAAATCAAAAACACATAGAGATATCATCTCACTACTGTTATAAAAGCTATTATAAAAAAATAGCAAATGCTAGTGAGTATTTGGAGAAAGAAGTTCTCTTGTTCACCGTTTGTGGACATGTAAACTAATAAAGCCCCTATAGAGAATAATTCTGTTACAATTTAGATATTAAGTGTCCTCAAAAGCTCATGTGTAAAATAATGCAAAAAAAATTAGAGGTGAAATGACTGGATTATGAGAATTTTAACCAAATCAGTGAATTAATTCCTGGAAGGGGATTAACTGTGTGATAACTGTAGGCAGGCAGGGTGTGGCTGAGGAGGTGGGTACCTGGGGATGTGCCCTTGGGGTATATATTTGGTTCTTGTTGAGTGGAGTGCTCCCTCTCTCCTCCCTCCCTCTCTCCTCCCTCCCTCTCTCTCTCTCATTCTCTCTCTCTCTCTCTCTCTCTCTCTCTCTCTCTCTCTCTCCTTGCTGCTGCCATATTACCAGCTGCTTTCCTCTGCCACACGTTTCTGCCATCATGCTCTATGTCACTTCAGACCCCAGGGAATGGAGTTGACTCTGCATAGACTGAGACCTCTGAAACTGTGCACCCCCAAATAAACTTTAACCTCTAATATTGTTTTGTCAGGTCTTTTGGTCACAGCAAAGAAAAAAACTGATTTAAACAAGTTTCTTAAAATATTAAAAATACCAAATGATCCAGCAATCTTATTACTAGGAATATAGCCATAGGAAATGAAATGAGTATGTTGAAGATGCAGTCACATGACCATGTTTATTGCAATACTGTTAAGAGTAGCCAAAAATAGAATCAACATTAATTTCCATAACAGATGAACTGATAAATAAAATGTGCTATATACAGATAATAAAATACAATTCAGCCATGAAAAAAGATAAAATCCTGTCATTTGCAGCAACATGGGTGAACATAAGCTTAAGTGAAACACTGCAGGTATAGAAAAACAAATATTGCATGATCTCACCTATATATGGAATATGAAATATTTGATCTGATGGGAGTTATGAGTAGAACAGTGATTATCAGACATTGGAGAGAAAAGAAGGGAGGGGGATAGGAGGAAGCTGGTCAATGAATACAATTTTACTGTTAGAAGGAGGCATAAGTCCTGATGTTTTATTGCTAGGCAGAATGACTGTGTTTACCATTATGCATTTTATATTTCAAAATAGCTATAACAGACTATAACAGACGATTTTGAATCTTCTCACTGCAAACTATGATAAATATTTAATGGTATGAATAAACCAATTATTGTTATCTGATCATTATGCAATATGCACTTGTATTAAAACATAACAGTTTTGGAGAAGAGCAGGACAACTGACTTCCCCTTGAGCATTTTTTCCACCTTTTCCAGGTGGTTTGTGTAATTAAAAAAAAAAGAAAAGAAAAGATGTATATGGGTAGGAGAGGGAGGATGTTTTTGCATGTGGATTTATTCTGCACTCTTGAGTAGATATCTGTAATGTAGCAACAGAAAAAAAATGGAATGTGGACTTATTAGTGATGCTAATCTCAATTAGGAAACTGGTACCATTTCAGAAACCACTCAGCCTAACCGGGTCTGAGACCCTGATCTCACTCCTCACTTGCTTTTTTCCACTGACCTCATGGCTAATAAATATTTTTCCTAAAAAATAAAAATATATGCCACCAGAATGTGCCTTAAGAGGTCAAGAGACTATTTTGATGGAAGAGAGAAATGAAAGGATAATTTTTGATTTTACGGGGCAAGGTGAAGTTTGGGGCTGATGGTAAGATGAAAAAGGAAGTTTTTTTTTTATAACAGAGTAATTTTTATATGAGAATCCTAATTCAGTGCTGAGTGTATCATTTTTTTCCCTACTTCAGAGAGATGGTAATCCATTAGTCATTGAGTCCTTTGTCTTTGATTATGTTTATCTGTACTTCTTTGTATATAATGATTCTTGACACTCGTAAGCAATCCTAGGACAGAGTATGGGGTATTGGACGTACTGGAGGATGGCAGCACAATAGGAAAGCCTAGCCAACAGATCATTGTTGGTTCAGAAACTTTTGTAAGTAGTATGAAAGCGGTCAGGGACCCCCACCCAGAAGACTCTTACATAATTAAGCAGAAACCCCCACTAAATTTGTAACATATAGGTTCCTCTTCTTCAGAAAACTTTCTATCAGCAAAATCTTCTTCCTGCAGAGTATATTGAAGTTGGTAGTTTCCCCTTTGTGTAAATGCCAGGTTTGCAGAAAAAATAAATAAAAAACACTTGTGAAGTCTGTGTTTGGTCTGTGGGTTGGACAGCACTCCCCCCACACACAACACACTGGGTATAAATTTCAAAGAATTTCCAAAATCTTTGTTCTAAGGAAGAATTCTTAGGCGAGAGCCACCTCTAAGCCCTGAAGTCAGTAAACCTGCTTCCTGAAAATTCCTCAGGTGTTCAGCTTCTTCTGTCCTACTCGGCTGCAAACTCTTTGATATCAAAAGTGGTCTCTCTTTGTATAACAATATGGATTCCTTAGTTCTTAGCACAGTGCCTGATCCTCAATTCTTAGCACAGTTCTCAATAACTATGTTGTGCAGATGAATGAATTTCCTAAACTATGTTTTTACAAACTGGATAAAAGTTAAACAAGAAGGCCTTCACATTTTCTGTATTTGTTCCTAATCCACTTCAGAGATGAATATCTATAGGATCTATTTGAGCTCTGTAGAGCTTGTTCAGGAAGAATGGGCTGTGATAAATGTTCTAAGCCTAACATCTGGACCATATGGTTACCACTGTGTCCAACCACAAACAACTTCATTAGCTATAAAAATCATTGGGTTAAAGGATATTTGTTTTTGAATGGTTCTTGGGAACCACAGCCTAGATCTATGTCACATCTGAGATATAGAACAAATTACAAAGTATAAAATTATGTGCTATAACCCAACCTCTCAGTATTGGCATCAATTCTTAGGTAAGGGAAATAGGTTTTTCAGGGGAGAAATGACCTAAAACATGTATATAGGTATGTGGTGATCAAATCATGCATTTTGGAGTTATCACATTTGTAGATTTAGAATAAGGGGTAAGTAGTCCTTAGGCAAACCATCATTCTGGAGAAAGTAAGGTGGATTCAAAGAACTGAGAGGCAATCCTTGTTGCTAAAGCTTCAAGTGTGTGTGTGTGCGTGTGCACACGTGTGCACATATGTGCACAAGTACATGTATGTGAGCATGTGAGTATATGTATGTTTCTTAAAGAAGCAGAAAAATACAGTGCTAGATATTGTATGTCGCAGGTATAGGTTTGGATTTTATTCTAATAGAAACAGTCCTCTGAAGGTCCTTAATCAGAGGAATAATATACCCTGATATTTATACAGAAATGTAACAACATCCATCTCTCCACCCACCTCAATTCTCCTAGAGCATCTTTTGTCTGGCTAAGACTCCTAGGGTTTAAAGATAATAGATGTGCCCAAGTCCATCACAGTTAGTGTTATAGAGAGGCTTTTTTAAAAATCAGCCAAGGGATTAGAAGGGGTGAATGCACACTTAGCATAATAACACCATTTGCACCATGCTGGGTTTCCTTTGATGCCTTTGTCTACATTCAGATTCTCTGGGATAAAACCAGCTATGGATTAGAAAGGATACCAGAAAAAAGGAGGGTTGTGATAGAATGATTTCAGAATAAGACAAAAATGAAAAAGAATTAAAGAATTGAGATTCTATATTTTAATTCTCAATTGAAGAAGTGGTACAGGGACATAGCTGGAATTAGATGGAGGGCAAGAGGCAGTGATTGTGAATGTTGTCAGTGTGTGCATGAGAAAGAATATGTGTATATGTGTTTGAATATGTGAGTGTGTGTGACTATGTGAGAATGTGCTTGTATGATTTTGTGTTGATGTGTTTGTTTTTGTGTTTGTGGGTGAGTGCATATTTTTGTTAATGTTCACTTTTGTATGTGTGTTTATTTTAGAGTATGAAAGTGTGTATTTCTTTGTAGTGTTTTTGCATGATTGTGTGTGTATGTTTGTGTGTGTGTGTGAGCTTGTGTGTGAAAATGTTTGTGTTAGTGTTCATTTTTGTGTATTTGTAAATGCTTGCACCTGTGTGTATTTGCATGTTTATTTGTGAATATATTCATATGCCTAGTGTGTTTGTGCATTAGTGTATTTTTTGTTAGTGTACAAGTTTTTTGTGTAAGCTAGTCTGTGTTTGAGTGTGTATGAGAATTATGCCTATGTATGTGTCAGTGTGTGATGATATGCAAATATATGAATGTGTGTTTCAGTGTGTAAGGGTGTGTGTGAAAATGTGTTTGTGCTCTTATTCTGTGAATGTGTCAGTGTATGTGACCATTGTAAATGTGTAGCAATGTGTAGAAGTGTGTCAAATGGTGTCTATATGTGACTGTGTTCTATTGTGTATGTGTATGTGGTGGTTGTGTAAAAGTATGAGTATGCAAATGTGTTAATGTGTGTGTACAGGTGTGTGAAAATGTCTGTGTTCATGATTGCATGTGAAAGTATGACTATGCATGTGTGTGAATGTATGTTTCTGTATGTTTGGATGTGCACATATGTGTTACTGTGTGTGTATAGATGTGGTTGTGCTCACATGGCCACTTGTAGTAAATGTAAAGAGGCCATGTTTGAATATTACTTGCTATGATGTCTTGCTTTATCCATGTTGTCACAAATGTCAGGATTTT
This sequence comes from Ictidomys tridecemlineatus, assembly GCF_052094955.1. Taxonomy (NCBI): domain Eukaryota; kingdom Metazoa; phylum Chordata; class Mammalia; order Rodentia; family Sciuridae; genus Ictidomys; species Ictidomys tridecemlineatus. The sequence continues at coordinate 1,060,475 of NC_135481.1, read as the reverse complement.
GTCTTTTTACAGTTGAATACTATTCTATTTTGTTTATATGCAACATTTTCTTTATCCCTTCATGTAATTATGGGTAATTAGTTTGATTCCATATCTTGGCTATTGTGAACAGTGCTGCAATAATGGGAGTGAAGACATTTTATTACATTAAGAATTCATGTCCTTTGGATATATATCAACTAGTGGGATTGCTAGATCATTTGCTAGATCATTTGGCAACCTATTTCAAGTTTTTGAGGAAACTCCATTCTATTTTCCATAAAGGCTGCACTTATTTACATTCCCATCAACAGTGTATGCAATTCCTTTCTCCATATTCTTTTATCTCTTGACCACAGTGACAAAAAGCTGACACAAACAGACTGTATTTTCCCACTTTTTTGATGATAGACATTCTAAGTGAAGTGATAAATCATTGTGATTTCAATTTGAATTTACCTGATAATTAGACATGATGATTAGATATTGAACTTTTTTTTATATACCTGTTGACAATCTTGAGCAAAAAGAACCTAACTGAAGGCATCACACTCTTCAATTTCAAAATAAACAACAAACCTTTAATAACCCAAGTAGTGTGATACTGGAATAAAAATAGACACACAGACCAACAGAAGAGAGAACCCATAAATAATCTAGTACATGTACAGCCAAATGATTTTTGAAAAAGATTCTAAGGATATTTCTTGGGTAGGTATCCTTTTCAATAAATGATGGTAGGAAAAAGTCATGCCCATATGTGGAATATACTTTTCACCATGTACAGAAACTAACTCAAAAGTGTTGATTAAAAACTTAAATGTAAACCCCCAAATTTTAATGCTACAAAAATAAAGTAGGAGAGATTATCTGTGATGTTGATTTGGGCAAGGATTTTTTTGGGCAAGACCATAAAAGTGCAGGGAAAAAGAAAATAGGCAAATGGGATGACATCAAACTAAAAAGTTGCACAGCAAAGGAAATCACACAGAGAGGCATTCTACAAAATGGGTGAAAATATTCACAAACTACACATCTGGCAAGGGGTTAATGTTGAGAATACATAAGGAACTAAAACAAAACAAAACATAACTTCATCAGTAAAACCCAAATAATTTGATTTGATAAATAACCTTATTTTGAAAATATAAACGTTTCTTTGCTTTTCATAGAGGTGTTTGATTTCCTCGTATATTAGATCTCTCTTCCCTCTCTTTCTTTCTTGATACTGGGGATTGAACCTAGGGACAATATATTGCCTAGGTACATCTCAAACACTTTTAATTTTTATCTTTATATAGGGTCATGCTATTTTGTAGGGGATGGCCTCAAACTTGCGATTCTCCTGCAGTACTCCTAGCCTGCCTAGTTGCTAGGATTACAAGCATGCACCACTACATCTGGCTATATTGTATATTAACTCAGTTGTAGAAACTCAGTTGGGGTAGGTGTGGTGGCACATGCATGTAATCCCAGCAACTTGGGAGGTTGAGGCAGGAGGATTGCAAGTTAAAAGCCAGCCTCAGCAACTTAGCAAGGCCCTAAACAACTTACTGAGACATTGTCTCAAAATAAAAAGAAAAGGGTTGAAGATTTTCTCAGTGGCTAAGTGCCCCTGGGTTCAATCTCTGTACAAACAAAACTTTAAAACAAACAAAAACCCCTCAATTGGCCATATATGCATGAAGTAATTTCTGGGTTCTTTATTCTGTTTTATTACTTGATGAGTCTCTTTTTATGCCCATATGCTTATGTTTTAATTAATACTGCTTTGTAGTATTGTTTGAAATTAGGTAGTGTGATGTTTTAAGCTTTATTAATTTTGTTTATGATTTTCCCTAGCTCTTTTCTTCTTCTTCTCCTTTGCCTCCTTCTCCTCCTCCTCCCTCTCCCCCTTCCATCCGTGTGTGTGTGTGTGTGTGTGTGTGTGTGTGTTTCTGTGTGTACTTGGTAGCTCCCAGGGAATAATAGAATAAGAGACTGATGACTCTAGTAACTTCCTACAGTGTGCTCTTATGTGAACATGCATTTAGATTATGTCCCAAGCATAAAGATGTTACAAGGAGCTCAAAAGACAATAAGTAGCAGGATATAATCAGGAGGCAATGCTACAGTAAAAAGTTATGTGGTTATAGGTCTGCTGAAGCATAAGAGAAATCATAGTTTTGCTGAAGGATAAGTGTCATGAGCCACCATCTTCCCCACATGAATATAAATGTTGGTGGCATTGATACAAATCCATTGGACCAGGAAAGGGTAATTAAATGTGTTATTGTGGAAATTAGTTATATCTCATGGAAAGCCTACTGGAAAGGTGATTTGAATGAAGAGTCTTATAGTAATCTTAAATAGTCTTATGGTAATCCCATCAGGTGGATGTCTCTGTAATAGACTACAGAGAAAGGGAAGGTCAGGAATAGAGGAGTTGAGACTGCATTGTGGGGGTGTATTGAAAGGTCTCCCCTGTGTGGTGAAATTTAAGACATACTGTTTGGTTTTCAAAAGAATGTAAATAAAGTGTAAATGGCTCTGCGATTAGCAGGTTTATTACTCACATTTTGGCAAACTTTTGAAGGGTAGGTAGTTGGAACTAGAGTCTAGCAGTAGGCAATTTTAGATAGGTAATAATCCAAGGATTCTTTCTTCCATGGGTCCAAGCACTGGCACAGTTCCTGAAGCAAATCTGTATGATCCACCACTGATGATGTGTGAGGCTTACTCTAGGGGACAGTTGTAAGGTGTCTGCCAGGATCCTTAAGGTGATATGAGTTTATATGCCTAGGACCATTGTGTGGGGCACAATTTCCAGGTACAAAGTCATCTCCATCAGGAACCTCTATGGCCAGGGTTCTGTTGGTTGCTGGAGTACTGTTCTATCTTACATCCAGCATATCTTTACAAGTGTGAAAAGGCCTTTGTTGCCCCCAGCCTAGATGAACCTGTGGTCTCCACTGATAGTTGGCATTTTGGCCATTACAGTATATCAATGGAAGGGATGTTTTATGGAGTCCTTCTCAGTAATGTTGGAATGTTTGAACAAAGTGTGTCTAGATGAGAGGGTTTAATTTGGTTACATTAAGAAGGGCATTCTTGGAGAAAAAATAACTAGATTATGTGGTGGAACATAATTGGGCACTGTTACCACATGTGCTATTTGTTGTGGAAGGCAGGCTCTTCTAGTGATGGTAAGATGGCTGGAGAAAATTGAGGAGGGAACTTCAATATTCTATCTTATGACTCAGTGGTACAATGTAAGAAGTGCTGGCACACAGCATTGCAACTAAGGACAAGCCTTAGGGACTGGTGATTAGCCACCGCAGCCATTCAGCAATAAAAACTAAGACCCTAAGCCAAGGTGAACATATCAGGGGAGAGAAATCTTTTGGGCTTTGGTTTGGGATAGGAACTTGGAACAGTCACTGCAGCTGTCTGTTCATCTTCTCCTAGGGCAGGTGTCAGACACATGTCTAGGGTCTGTTTGATCATGGGTGTTTCTCACGTGGGGTGTTGAGAATTTTATTTGTAACAGGCCAAAATCATGGGACAGATGATTTCCTAATATGACTGATAATCACTAGATATTCACTAGACATATATTTCCTAATATGACTGATATTTACTAGATGGGAATTTATATTTATCTCTGTGACATAGATCACTCCACTGCGAGTATTTGGAACCATGATCTCCAATTCCTGTCTTGGGTTCATTAACCAGCTTTTAGATGCCCAAAACGTAGGTATTCCGTGTACTAGGGGCAGTTTGTTCTGGATATGAATATCAACCATAAGAAGTATTAGTTTTATTTCAATTATTTGGAATTCAGATTTTAGCATTCATCTGTGATCAGGCTGCCAACATACAGGGTTTGGTGGAATGCTAGAAAAATTAAAAAATGTAAAATGCTTTATCTAGGGAATGAATGTGGATGCAGTCCTTTCCCACACCGAATTAGGTAGGTAATTAATGTATGCCAACATGTGCAGTAGTGTGCCAATAACACATTTCTTACAGAGAACTATAACTCAGAAGAGAGTGGGAGATAGGAGCTGGGGTTCAAACTTCAAGTTTGTACAAAATAAATACTTGGATCAACCACACTGCGAAACTGAGAGGGGGCAGAGAACTAGAAACTGTCAGGGACTTGTATATGCTAGGCAAGCATTCTGTGGACTGAGCTACATCCAAAGCCCAGACCTGCTGTTGTTTTCTAAATCTCTTCAATAGTACTGAAATGAGCTCCCAGGATATAGTGACATTTAGGCAGAAAGTACATGTGATATTAAGATATTCCAAGAGACCTTGTCTTGAGATTAAAAGGAATGTGGTAGTTTTGACCACTGTTGGTGAATCAGTAGGAATGTGAAGCTCTGCTAGTCCATTTTTGGGGTATCTCTTAGAACCAAGCTGATTGGAACAAATTCTGCTAACAGGGTGGACCAAGGATGAAGTTCTCTAGTACTGAGATTTGAGGCAGGGTGATGAGTGTGCTATGGTCCTCCAACAGGCTACATGAATACAAATGCAAGTATTACCATCCCAAAACTCTCCTCATGACAGACTGTTGGTCCCAAGGGGTATCCCATTTTGGGAGAGGTGGTGATTAGGCAGTCTTTCCCTGTTTAGGTGTAGCAGCCATAGGGCTAAGCTTTGAGGAAGACTTTCCCTCCAAAAGTGGCCTCTCATGTAATGGTATAAATAGGCCTAAATAATAGAGAACAGACTGTGTTGCCTCCAGGGCATGAAAAGCCCCACATGTTATAAAAGTTATGAGTTCTCTTTATTCCATCTCTTTGGAGGTTCCCTTAAGTAATATAGTCAAAACAATGCCAAAAGTTGCAGTGGATGCATATAAAACTCTAAATCATTCTGATGAAGATCATGCACAAGAATAGTATTGTTAAATTATCTCATAGGCAACTGTGTGAATGTATATTGTGTTTCTTTGGAAGTTAAGTCAAATTGACATTGATAATCCATGTCAAGAGGATTGAGTAAAATATGCCAACTAAATTGATGGCTGTGAATCATGCTTTGATTATTATCAATTACAACATTTGAAGTTGAAGCCATTATTATTATTCTTATTATATTATATTCTTATTCTTATTATTCTTATGGTACTAGGGATTGAACCCAAGGGTGTTTAACCACTAGCAACATCCCTAGGCATTTTTAATATTTTATTTAGAGACAGGGTCTCATTGAGTTGTTTAGGGCCTCATTAAGTTTCTGAGGCTGACTTTGAACTCTCCATCCTCCTGCCTCAGCCTCCTGAACTGCTGGGATTACAGGTGTGCACCACTGCACCTGGTGGTGAAGTTGGAGCCCTTATTAACTCAGCTTTTCAACTATGATAGTCCACGGTTAATCATCACTCATTTGTAGAGGCTTTTACTACAGGCCAGATGGACATTAAAGGGTAGGAGCAATGATACCCTCCTTAAGGAGGCAGAAATGACAGGGTATAAGCCATAATTAGCCTCTTTTAGCTGATATTGGTTAATAATAATTCTGATCCATATTAAAAACATGTGAACAACAAACTAGCCCCCTTATCTATTGTGAATTTCCTATAATTTGGTCTTGATTCTCCCTCTGGAGAGTGGCCATGATTCTAGTCCAATCCTCACAGAGTTATAGGAGATTTGGCTGTGGATGTTTATAGTGTACCTGTCATAAAAATACTATATCCTGGAAGGCAGCTTAAGTGCCTGACCAGCTACCCATGTATCTCCCATAGACACATATCACTTTGTGTGTGTGTGTGTGTGTGTGTGTGTGTGTGTGCGCACGCGTGCACGTGGTTCTTTTATGATCTATGTCCATTCTATTCCTACCAAGATAGCCATTCTCCAAGAAAGCCTTGATCAGGAGTTAGTGCTGAGTATGTTGTTCAAGTAATACAGAAATAAGGCTGTAAACAAAACACATGAAATAACAGAAGCAGAATTTATTACTTACGGATCCCAGAGAGAAGAGGGCAGCATGCCCAATAAGGCCAAGGAAGGAGGAGCTGTCCAGACACGTTGAGTCAACCAGCGTGTGAGGGAAAGGAGGGGGTGTTGGTCAAAGCCTTTATTTGATTCCAGGATATTATACAAGCAGGTTTTCTGTGGGTATCGTTAATCAGTTGGCTGACAAAAATCAAGCACAATTCCCAGGAGATCATGGTGAGACTGAAAGGTAGTCATCATGCCATATCTGTATTGTCCACAAGTGGTGTAGAGGCCAGTGGGGCAAGTAGGCTGTATCTAGTTGTTCCATAGGAAGTTTGTACAAAATAAATACTTGGATCAACCACACTGAGAAACTGATAGGGGGCAGAGAACTAGAAACTGTCAGGGGTGATTGCCTTTATCTTGTATGATATTCACATGGATACCATGACAACATAACATTTTAAGAATGCTTCACATTTTCACTTTTGCTTTGCCCAAGATCTCTAATAAGAGTTATTTGGGTTTCTATTTGGGTTGGCAAATGGACTCTGGGGAACAAAGGACTCTATTTTCAAAAATCCACAAATTAGAGTAGGAGTCTTGGCAGAACTCAATAAGGTAGCACCCAGAAGTGCAGAGCAGTATGACCCAACCTTAGCAGGCCACCCAGTCTTAGTTACTGTGATTAGAAAGTTAGCCAAGAGCAGTCAGAAGGAATTCCAGGGCATCCCTCATGACAGAGACTGCATCATCCTTAACTGACAATATTGCTTGTGATTTATTAAGTGAGCTACTTAAGTATGACTTGGTGTGGTCAATTGCTGCACAATTAGGGATACTCAGATGGAATGGGCAAAATATTACTTATAGATATCAAAGAAAAGGGGTCAGGGTATCTTAGAGCAGAAAAGAGGGGTCTGTTTAGAACATGTGTTCAACAGCAACTGCAGAGCAAGAGGGATAGGGAGAATCCTATGATCTGAAGACTTCACTGGGGCTCAGAGTGTTACGTAGGTGAGTTTCCAACAAGGTTACACTGGTTAATTTGGGGAGATCAAGAGCAGTAGTGTGGCATTCAGGGGTTACAGTATTGTATTCGCCAGGCTTAAAGCAGAAGTAAAGAGGTAAAGCCATTCAGGGTATATGGCCTTTTCTATCTAGAACATAAAAATGAGAAATGAATGAAGGCTGCCTGAAAATATGTAGGCTAAGTTTGACAAGCCAAGTACAGGTCAAGTTGAATGCTAGGTCAGCATTAGTGTGAATGAATTATGACATCCCATCTCTTAAATGTTTAATTATGAACACAAAATGTAGTGACTTATTACTATAGTATTTATGTATTACCAGTTTTACTTTACAGAATTTAAGTCACAGGGTACCATGGAAAAAAGTAAACATCACCTGAGGGCTTTCCCCTTCTCTTGGGGAATGGACTGCTGCATTTTCAGTTGTATGTACAGTAGGGTAGCTGTATCATATTGGGTGGAGCATGACTTGTTATTGTCTTCATTTAGAGATTAATTGTGGTTTAAGGAAATGGGTAGGAGAGTGGCAAGTTGATGTGGTGATCTCGTGATTGTTAATTTTAGGTGTTATCCTGATTTCCCCATGGGGTGTTCAGGTATTTGGTAAATATTTTACTGGATATGTCTATAAGGATGTTTCTTGAAGATATTAATATTTGATGTGTCAACAAAGTAAAACATATTGCCCATCCCAAATAGGTGCAGGCCTTATTGGATCCAGCTGAGAGAAGTCTTATTAGAAGAAAGGCAAGGTAAAAGATAATATTCTTTCCCTGCCTGTATTCATACGGGGACATCAGACTGCAACTGGTATCACTGGTTTTCCTGGTTCTCCATCCCTTGCACTTGGACTGGAACTATACCAACAAGCTTGTGGGTCTTCAGTTTTTAGACAGAAGATCATAGAATTTCTCAGCCTCCATAATATCACCATGAATAGCAGCACAGGTGGAACATTTAAGACTTTCTGGTTCATTAGATGGTCATACCATCTACAAGCAGTTTAATTCACCAAGGGCACTAGCTACAGTGATCTAAAATCTTTGATATTTGTGCCGTAGTCATATTTCTCATGGCCTGTTCCCAGCTATGACTGAGTCTGACTAGGCCTATTTATGACAGATGGAGGACTCCAATAAAAGGATATCATGGCTTAGCAATTCATGGATGGCCTTGCTGAACTTCCATCACAATGCATACGTCCAGGATGCTTCAATCTTGCTTTGCTTATATATTTATTCTTCACTCATGTCAGATTTGTCTTGTGGTTTGCAGTGTTTCCAAGCCTTCCTGAACATTTTCTCTCATGTAAACACTCCCAAATAAAATTATTGCATACACTGTCTTGGTGTCTGCTTCCTCAGAGAATCAGACTACCACTCCTTGTTAACGATTTGGGTGACCATGCTGAAATGAACAATGCTGGAAGAAAGAAGCAAAGCCACAATTACAGAGGCTGAACCACTGACCCAGGGGAAAAAAAGGTGCTTAGCAAGAAGAAAGTTGTTGCACAAATGTGAGGAATTAGGCCTACTGTAGGCAGTAGAACAAGTGGCCCCTCTAGAGACAGATGAGATGGATGATAAGATTTGAAGAGTCCAGCAGTTTTTTTTTCCAGAAACTCAGAGATGCTCAGCCCTTGTTTCATTTTCTACAATGAAAGAACATATATTTTAACCAAGTAGTTTTTGGTAGGTATTATGATTTAGAAATTAGGTATCCCCCAAAAGCTCATGTATGAAATAAAACAAAGTTTCAAAATGAGATATTTGGGTAAGGATAGTTTTAACCTAATCCGTGCATGTGCATTAATCCTGAGAGGGTAGAAACTAATGGCAGTTAGAGCATGGCTGGGGATTGGGGTGTGCCTTTACGATATATATTTTGTGCTTCCTTGGTGCTAGGATCTAAGCTGCTTTCCTCCACTCTTCTGTCATGATATTCTGCTTCACCTTGGGCCCAGACAATTTGAGCCAGCTGCTGTGGATAGAGACCTCTGAAACTGTGAGCCTCAAATAAACTTTTCCTCCTCTGAAGTTGTTCTTGTCATGTCTTTTGGTCACAAAGACAAAAAAAAAGCTGACCAAAACAGAAACTGGCACCTAGAGGTCATTGCTGTGACTAAGTTGACCACATGGTCAAGAAGCTCTTGGAGCTTTTTGGAGTTTATGGGAGGAATTTTGCAAAGTTTAGAGATGAAGATTGAAAATCTTTAGATTGTTCTACAAGATGCTTAATGGCCAATTCTGGTAGGACCTCAGAGGAACAGAATGCCAACATAGCTGTGAATGGTAAAGATAGGGTTAATGTGATTTCACTGGAGAACTCTACTGGAAATTGGATTAGAAGACATTCATGTTACATACTGCCTAAGAAGTTGTCTGCATTTTGACTAGGTCTTGACATTTTCTGTGAAACTAAATTTAAATGTGGTGGACTTCTTATATATGGAAGAAATTTCTAGGTAGCACAGTATTTAGGCGGTGGCATGGATATTGGTGGTGGTGTTAAACCAAGTTTTTCCTGCTAATCAGGAATAAAAAAGCAAAGTATAAAAGCAGAATGATTTGAGAAACTTGCAGTTTGGTCAGAGAACTCTGATTAAAATTTGGGTTAATGAATGTGTGGTTAAGACATTATAGCCACTAAAGAAATGCTAAAGACTTTCCCTAGAGACAATAAGATAGTCTGAGGGCATCTCAGAAATTGACCTTGCCCATTGCAGAATCAAGGATGTAAAAGTAAAAGTTCCCCTGAGAAGAGACCAGTGAGGTACCCTGCTTGTGCACTAGAAAGTGTTTCACCATTGGGGCCTAGGAAGTGTTTCACTGTGCTAACCCATGCAGGGATTCAGAAGCTGCTGCAGCCATGGCCCCTGGAAGCTTGGCTACTGGTGGAGATGGTGGCAGATCTTGGCATCAACCATGTGGTGCTGGTTCGCAGGAATGCAACATGGTGCAGTTAGGGTGTCATGAAGCCTTCCTCCAAGATTTCAAAGGAGACCAGGAAAAGTGAAGCAGGGCTGGAGTCTCTGAAGGCACACCTTGTGAGAACAAAGCCTGGAGATGTGAGGAGGAAGCTGAAGCTGCAGAGGAGAAGCCCAGGATTAAGAAATTCCAGTACAATGAAATGTCTGCCAAGGAAAGTACAGGAATTGAGCAAAGACAAGCCAAAAGAGAGGATTTGTGTGCTGCAACCAGCAAAGCCATAGGGGTGCACAAGCCCTTTGGAGAGAACATCACAATACCATGACACCAGCTGCTGGATATGGTACTACAAGACTTGTTTGCTCAGCTGGATTTTGGTCTTGCTTTGGGCCCATCCCTTGTCTCTAGCCCCCAATTCTCCATTTGAAATAAAAATGTATAATCTGTGTCTTTATATAATGGATATATTTAACTTGCTTTTGATTTTTGCAGGGGTTAATGCTGAGAATTTTCCTTGAGTCTTAGAGAACACTTTGGACTTGGACTTTTGTGCAATCAGGGGAACTCTCTGCCCAACTCTTCCCACATTCTAGAACAAAAGAGATGGATGATGGGAGGAGGCAGTCAACTCAAGTGTTCTGGATTAGACAACTCAGATTAAAATGCTGGCTATACTACTTTTTGGATATGGGCCTGTCCATGTATAAATTACTTACTTCTGCCCATTTTCTGATCTAGTTAATAAGAACAATAATTGAACACTGCTCTCTGTGTTATGTCAAATAAGATCTGCCTATAGACTTTTCTGCACATTCCCTGCCAGCTGCTCAACATATTTTATGGTATCCTGCTATCTAACTAATGAAATGATTTGAAACATTTGGTGGGTGCAGGGCAATAATATGACAATTAAATTCATGGCTTTCACTGTAATTCTAATCATCTCTACCCTTACTGCTTTTAAAGTAAGTGAATGTATACGATAAGTTAAAAATATATGCTGAGATTGTAGGATCTTAAACATCAGTTTTGTTATTTCTTTGTATATTTTGAGGCTATGTAATTCTGTGAAAACAAATTTAAAATGCTTTTAACTTTCTAAGACACTGCAAAAAAAAAACCCTCACTTTTAGGGAGTCAGATGAATACAGAATAAAAATGAATACAAAGACCTAGGTATCTTTGTACTCAAATTTATTATTTTAATATTACATGGCAATACCAGATAGTTCTGAGCCTTATCAGTAAAACAATATCTATATCTGTGGGTGCCCTGGATCCAGATTTTTTAAAAATTTTTATTAGTCAATGATGGAATTAATTAATTAATTTATATGTGGTGCTGAGAATCTAACCCAGTGCCTCACACATGCTAGGCAAGTGCTCTATTACTGAGGCACAACCCCAGCCCCCCGTGGATCCAGTTTTGTCCTTGAAATGATTAAAACCTAACAATCACTGCTTAAATTATTAATAATTGTTTAAATTATTTAATCCAAATATCCCTGTGATGTTTCTCACTGGAGTTTCCTCAACCATATAGTTGCATCTTCACAAAACTCATACTTCTAAAGGAATCAAATGTACTATCAAAAACTGACGTTTGGGGGTCTGCACGAACACACACACACACACACACACACAGACACACACACACACACACAGACATACTCACATACTTGGCCATGTTCTTATGTGTAGTCACTTATAAAGTTATGTATGTATATATCCGTATAAATATACATTTTACAAATTTTGGGTTTTCTCTTTTTGGTTTTTGTATTTGCTAGCTTGATTTTTTTGCTCTGAGATTGCTCATGTCAAATTTGTAAGGTTTATTTTAAGGTGGTTATATTCGTAAGATGATGTAGTGGCTGAGAAGTCAGACCCTGGTGTTTGATGGATTGCCATTAACCTTATAGCCATGGGCATATCTTGTCTTGGTCTCTCAGTTTCTACAAGGTATGATTAGGATGATTGGGATAATTAAATGAGATACTATATATTGGAACAAAGTATGGCCCGCATTAAGCTACATGCAATTACATGCTATGGATATTCTAAATTTTTTAAACATTTGTTCCAAATATGTCATAGAAAGGCATTCTTGACTATAAGACTTTAACATAATATCCTATGTTGTTGCTGTACATTTTTGTTTCATATTTATATTTGAAATTTTGCTGTGCTATCTATAATGGTGTATAAAATCTACATATCCCACATATTTGTTTTCTAGATGACTTCTGAACTCACTCTACAACTTTTGTTAAATAATCCCAATTATTTTTTCATCTTTATCATAAAATCAATTCCAACAAATGTGAGCATTAATGAACCTTTTCAACATACATCTTTGATATATTAATTCAAATGCTACTACTTTCCTCTTCATGTTGCAGCTTTTGGTTTGGAAGATTCATCGACTTGTGCGTGTGTGTGTGTGTGTGTGTGTATGTGTGTCAGGGTCTCATGTTTTTGTCCAGGTTGACCTCAAGAAATTTTCCTGCCCAGTAGCTGGGATGACAGGTATGTGCCACAGAAGCCAGTTGAAACTTTGAGATTTTTAAATTCTAAAATACTCAGGTTCTACTGGACATTTTTCTCTTCAATAAATGAAGTGTCATAAGTTCCTTTTCTTTTTTAATTATGCCCACTTTGTACTTTATTAGGATATTGTCAAATATATAATTGACAGATTGATGCTACTGAATTTCTCTATCAAATTTAGTGGCATATATTTTCATGTGTTGTTTAAATTCCCAAGTGTGAAAGTTTCTTTTTGTAGCATTTACACACTGATACTTAGTTTATTCCTATGAATTTTATTGTTGCCATTACAAAAATAGGTCTTCCAGGGCTGGGGTTGTGGCTCAGTGATAGAGTGCTCGCCTAGCATGCATAAAGCAATGGGTTCGATCCTCAGCAGCACATAAAAACAAAATAATGTGTCCACCTAAAACTAAAGATACATAAATAAAAATAGGTCTTCCATTATATTTTCTGTGTGGTTTGTGCTTTATAGCAGTTTATTATTATGCAGATTTTTCATAGTACCTTAATGATTTCTGTTTTGAAGTTTTGCATTTTCAACACACAATACATCATTTGCTGAGCAATGAATCTGTCTCCTTATTTGAAAGATCTCATTTTTTGGTCTCAAATGCAATTTTGTTGATCAATATATCAAAATAATGGTGACTGATAAGAAAGAGACTTTTTAACCTGATCAAATAAATTATTATATGATCATTTACTTTTGATTTAATAAAGGGATTAAAATGATAAATATGATTCTCATTCTATTTCTTTTTGCATCACTAAATTTGATGTTCTTGTGCATGTTTGAATATGTATGTTACATATGGTTAGAGTTACTATAAATTACATCATTCCTATTTTATATGAAGGTGCATCGTGTTTTAATTTGCTGATTTCTGGATTATATATCACTAAAAAGACTTGTTTCTCTAAAGATCTTATGATAATTCCAATTTTTAGGGAAAATTATGACAATTATTGTCCTGACTGTATGTTAACAGGAAGGCTTCTTTTTCATAGATTTTATAAGCAATGATTGATAAAATAACTAGGAAATTATCCATTTTCAGTTGATTGTCATCTGATTGAGCAATAGTAATGCTTTATTCTTTTGTTTAATAGATTCTCTATTTGTAAATTCTTCCTACTGGATATATATATATATTGTGTGTGTGTGTGTGTGTGTGTGTGTGTGTATGTGTGTACTTTTTGTTTTCATTTTTTTTCTTGATACCAGAGATTGAACCCAGGGTCATCGAATCACTGAGCCGCATCCCCAGCCATTTTTATATTTAATTTGGTGACAAGGTCTCAGTGAGTTGCTTGCTCAGTGCCTCGATAAGTTGCCTATGTTGGGTTTGAACTTGCAATCCTTCTGCCCCAGCCTACTGAGCTTCTGGGATTACAAGCATGAGCCACTGCACCTGGCTCTTCCTCATTTTTTAAATTAAGTTGTATATTTTGTAAATTGTTTTGAAAGACTCAGACTTTATATTTAATCATTTAATTTCCCTCTATTTTTGTTTTCATCTTTCTTTGCTTTCCTAAGTTACATGCTTTATATGTGTATTTAAAAAGAGCATAAATCAAAGCAAATATGTATGCACATTTATATCCATTCATCTGTTATATATATATATATATATATATATATATATATATATGCATATATACACTTTAAGAAATCCTTATAGTCTATTTTTGGAACCACTAATTTTTGCATTAATCTTTCTTTCTTCTGCTTACCACAGCTGTGTTTGTTCATACTGTGGTATTTTCTAAATTTTAAGATGTGGCTGCATATTATGCTCTTAGTAACAACCAAGTAAAAACATTATAATAGCAGAAAAATAAGTAAAATAGATGGAAGAGAACAGGGGAAGGGAGAAGGGGAGGGGAAGAAGAAGTATTGGTGACTGAATTTGAATAAATTCTATTCCATGTGTTTGTAATTATGTCAGAATAAATCTGGATGCTGTGTATAATTAAAATAACCTATAAAAGAGAATGCATATTAGAATTTAAAATTAGGAGTTTTACTCTAGCACAGATACAACAGGTATGATGTTGGTTAAGGTAGCACAATGTCATTATCATATTCTATCCTGCTAAATGATACTGAATTCACACTTATCAAGTGATAGGGGCTTATTGACTTCAGAGAATATTGTCTATATACTCATAATTTCTCAATGTAACTAAGAGTTACACTGTAGTCTATTACATAAATTTTTGCTAGTGTTTCATCTATACTAGAGAATGTGATATATATGCTATATATAATGTATATATACTAGAAAATGTTATACATTTTTGACATGTGTTACTTCTTTCTGCTAGAGCTGGATTATTTCCCAGTGATTCCTTTTCCCAGCCCCAACCCAACTCCAACCCATAATGAGTGTAATATGGCATCAGCTGTGGCATATGCCTATGTGAGGTAAATAAATTTTTTAAAAATTGGATTTCTTGTTCCCTCCTCAGTTTACTCAAAAAGAGATCAAATGATAGATTCCACTTCCACTATGACTACATGCAATGTTCTCAACTGCTTTCCCATGAAGGCAGCCAGGCCATTTAAAAGCTACTACTTATTTTTATTTGATTTTTTTCTTTTTTACTATTATATATTTGATCATCATAATAATCCTGCAGAACAGGTACTACTGTACTCATTTCTCATATGAAGAAACTGAAGTGTACAAAATTTAACTAACTTGTTTAGAATGAAAGGCTGGTAAGAAGCATATCCAGAGAAATCACACTCCCAAGTGGTTATAAAAGTGCTAAGTGGAGGAGCTTATGGATACTGATTACGTCCTGGAAATGTTTCCTTTTAAGTCAATGAAATTCAGTAAATGGATTTACTGATATGGGAGCCATGACACTAAGTGGCTTCTTTATCTTCAGGAGAGTGATTATTAGGAACATTTCCTTTAGCATATTTGTATGTGTGCACATCTGCAAAATTTACACATGAGACATAAGCAAATTAACCTTGCTTCAGCAGGCTTTTTCTGTGACAGTTGGAGTGATAACTTCTGTATGGACCCCAGGACAAAATTCCTGAGTCCTTGTGGGGATGGGGGAGAGCACACACTGTGAATCACTCGCAGAGCAAAACTCTGTGTGGCAAGGGCTACTATGTTCCTGACTGCAGCAGAGTGGCCCAGCAGCCATTATGTCATCTGTCATTTGACCTCTCTGAATAAGCTGAAGAGGAAACAAGGAATCCCATGTTTTAAAAATACCTTATTATTTTTTTGAATAAATATATGTCACAAATAATATGCTGTTTGCTATATTTTAAGTAATCGAATAGCACATTGACTTTTACATATATGATCTTTGCTAAAAATAGATTATTTGAAATTATTAATGTGAGGGTACTAGGTATTATTATGTCCCCTGCCTACAAAATAATCTGAAAATAATAAATTTATCTTAATACCACTTCCAAAGATTCCCCCAAAGAAAACTTGGTGGAGCATTAATTCTTGAATAACAGCTTCTTAGGTCTGTAAATATTCACAAACTCCACCTTTATACATAACATTTTAATACATCAACTATGCTTTAAGTTCTTTGTCTATTCTATATTTAATCATCACAATAATCCTGCAGAACAGGAACTACTGTACCCATTTCTCATATGAAGAAACTGAGGTGTACAAAATTTAACAAACTTGCTTAGAATCCATGGCTGGTAAGAAGCATAGCCAGAGAAATCACATTCCCAAGTGTTTATAAAGGTGCAAAGTAGAGGAACACTTGGATACTGATAGTGCCCTGGCAATGTTTGTTTTCAAGTCAATGAAATTCAGTAAATGGATTTAATGATATGGGAGCCAGGATACCAAGTGGCTTCTTTATCTTCAGGAGAGTCATTACCAGGGACGTTCCCTTTAGCACATTTGTACGTGTGCACATCCACCAAATTTACACACACATGACATAAGCAAATTAACCTTGCTTCAGCAGGCTTTTTCTGTTACAGTTGGAGTGATAACTTCTGTATGGACCCCAGAACAAAATTCCTGAGTCCTGTGGGGATGGGGGACAGCACATACTATGAATCACTCACAGAGCAAAACTCTGTGTGGCAAGGGCTCCTTTGTTCCTGAATGCAGCAGAGTGGCCCAGCAGCCATTATGTCATCTGTCATTTGACCTCTCTGAAAAAACTGGAGAGGGAACAAGGAATCCATGTTTTAAAAATATCTTATTTGTAATTTTTTTTGAATAAGTATATGTCACAAATAATATGCTGTTTGCTATATTTTAAGTAACTGAATAGCACACTGACTTTTACATATATGATCTTTGCTAAAAATAGATTATTTGAAATTATTAATGTGAGGGTACTAGGTGTTATTATGTCCCCTGCCTACAAAATAATGAGAAAATAATAACTCTATCTTAATACCACTTCCAAAGATTCCCCCAAAGAAAACTTGGTGGAGCATTAATTCTTGAATAACAGCTTCTTAGGTCTATAAATATTCACAAACTCCACCTTTATACATAACATTTTAATACATCAACTATGCTTTAAGTTCTTTGTCTATTCTATATTTAATCATCACAATAATCCTGCAGAACAGGAACTACTGTACCCATTTCTCATATGAAGAAACTGAGGTGTACAAAATTTAACAAACTTGCTTAGAATCCATGGCTGGTAAGAAGCATAGCCAGAGAAATCACATTCTCAAGTGTTTATAAAGGTGCAAAGTAGAGGAACACTTGGATACTGATAGTGCCCTGGCAATGTTTGTTTTCAAGTCATTGAAATTCAGTAAATGGATTTAATGATATGGGAGCCAGGATACCAAGTGGCTTCTTTATCTTCAGGAGAGTCATTACCAGGGACGTTCCCTTTAGCACATTTGTACGTGTGCACATCCACCAAATTTACACACACATGACATAAGCAAATTAACCTTGCTTCAGCAGGCTTTTTCTGTGACAGTTGGAGTGATAACTTCTGTATGGACCCCAGGACAAAATTCCTGAGTCCTGTGGGGATGGGGGACAGCACATACTATGAATCACTCACAGAGCAAAACTCTGTGTGGCAAGGGCTCCTTTGTTCCTGAATGCAGCAGAGTGGCCCAGCAGCCATTATGTCATCTGTCATTTGACCTCTCTGAAAAAACTGAAGAGGGAACAAGGAATCCATGTTTTAAAAATATCTTATTTGTAATTTTTCTTGAATAAGTATATGTCACAAATAATATGCTGTTTGCTATATTTTAAGTAACCGAATAGCACATTGACTTTTACATATATGATCTTTGCTAAAAATAGAGTATTTGAAATTATTAATGTGAAGGTACTAGGTATTATTATGTCCCCTGCCTACAAAATAATGAGAAAATAATAACTCTATCTTAATACCACTTCCAAAGATTCCCCCAAAGAAAACTTGGTGGAGCATTAATTCTTGAATAACAGCTTCTTAGGTCTGTAAATATTCACAAACTCCACCTTTATACATAACATTTTAATACATCAACTATGCTTTAAGTTCTTTGTCTATTCTATATTTAATCATCACAATAATCCTGCAGAACAGGAACTACTGTACCCATTTCTCATATGAAGAAACTGAGGTGTACAAAATTTAACAAACTTGCTTAGAATCCATGGCTGGTAAGAAGCATAGCCAGAGAAATCACATTCCCAAGTGTTTATAAAGGTGCAAAGTAGAGGAACACTTGGATACTGATAGTGCCCTGGCAATGTTTGTTTTCAAGTCAATGAAATTCAGTAAATGGATTTAATGATATGGGAGCCAGGATACCAAGTGGCTTCTTTATCTTCAGGAGAGTCATTACCAGGGACGTTCCCTTTAGCACATTTGTACGTGTGCACATCCACCAAATTTACACACACATGACATAAGCAAATTAACCTTGCTTCAGCAGGCTTTTTCTGTTACAGTTGGAGTGATAACTTCTGTATGGACCCCAGAACAAAATTCCTGAGTCCTGTGGGGATGGGGGACAGCACATACTATGAATCACTCACAGAGCAAAACTCTGTGTGGCAAGGGCTCCTTTGTTCCTGAATGCAGCAGAGTGGCCCAGCAGCCATTATGTCATCTGTCATTTGACCTCTCTGAAAAAACTGGAGAGGGAACAAGGAATCCATGTTTTAAAAATATCTTATTTGTAATTTTTCTTGAATAAGTATATGTCACAAATAATATGCTGTTGGCTATATTTTAAGTAACCGAATAGCACATTGACTTTTACATATATGATCTTTGCTAAAAATAGATTATTTGAAATTATTAATGTGAGGGTACTAGATATCATTATGTTCCTTGCCTACAAAATAATCTGAAAATAATAAATTTATCTTAATACCACTTCCAAAGATTCCCCCAAAGAAAACTTGGTGGAGCATTAATTCTTATATAACAGCTGATTAGTTCTATAAATATTCACAAACTCCACTTTTATGTATATGGAATTTTAAAATGCCACCTATGCTTCAAGCTTTTTGCCCAGACTATATTAGATCCTCACAACAATTCTATAAAAGAGGTGCTATTATACCCATTTCTCATATGGAGAAACTGAGGTAAACAGAATTTAAATAACTTATACCATATGGCTGGTAGGAAGCAAAGTCAGGATTTTAATTGTCCTTTATCTGCCTCCCCAGCCCACTTTTTCTACTGACACTTGATTCACTATATTCATAAAACTTAAGTAAGATTGTCTGGTTTGAAATACTATTTGAGTAAAACATGATATTTCATGTGGTTGGGCAGTGTACATTAAGGATAAAATTTCCAGAGTTCCCCAGTCTCAGCTTAGAAACACCTTCCTGACAGCTTAGCCACTACCAAAGCTGTTTTGAGATTTTAGTATCAGTATGGTCTTTGAAAATGCTCCATCAAGTCCCAATTTTGATTGCTTTGTTTACCTGCGATCTTCTTTTCCCACATGGATGAGGAAATAGGTGAAACAAGGAATCACATAAGGGAGAGGTAATGTTAAATTATGGGAGGCTGAGGCACATTCAGAAAAAAGAATAAGAAACACTGAGACTGGCAGCCTCTTGATAAAATAGCTAATTTATGCTCCCATCTGCCCCTCCTAGCTGAACTATCTAGACTTACATGCCTTATATACATTGCTACATGAAGCTAGTCAACCTGCTCCTGTGTAGGGGTAGAGACAGCAGGGGAAGTCAAGCTCTAAAAATTACCATTTGAGTTTCACCCCTTGTTTTACAAATTCATACCTACTAAGTTTTACCTCATTTACCTCTTAAGTATGAGAAAATTTGTGATCTGAAAATTAAATCAGTATTTTTAAATATGCTTAGAACATGAAATAAATTCTGTAAATGTGCCTGGCTTTGTTGGATAGTCACGGCAGTCTGAAAATCCTCAAGCTCCCATTATATTTTTTCAGCTATCTTAGCCAAGAGCCAAGGTAGGTGTACTCTGCAGTTTGTGTATTGGTATGTATTATTCTATACAAATCAATTACATCAAGTACTTAAAATTGTGTTGTCTAACTCTTTGATAGTCTTTGCTGTTCAGTTACTAAACTATGGATTAAATTATCCAATAAGCATTTGATTTTTTTTTGCATTTTATATTTTTTTATCAATTATCTGCACACCTAGCACAATGTTATACTACTAGCACAAAATTTGAATATCATATATTTCTGGTGAATTATAACTTAATGTTTATACATCATTCCTCTTTATTTCCAGCAGTGTTTATGCTTAATATAAATCTGTCTGTCATAAAGAGGCACAGCACCTGTTTATTTTTTTTTCTAGTTTGCCAATATGCTTCTGTATTTTTATACTCTTAAGTATGCATTTTAAACAGCATGTTGTTCCACTTTAATTTTAAGCACTTTTTATAGCATTTGACTTTTCACATTTAAACAACTTTTATTTAATGTAATTATAGCCTGTATTAAAGTTTTTCTAAATTTAACATTTGGTCTTTTCTTCATTCTTTTATTTTTCCATTCTTGCATGCTTAATGGTTTCACCATTTTCATTGTTTTTCCTTTTTTTCATCTATTACTCTTATTTGTAAATTCCATCACAAGCCAGTGACTTGGAAAGTCTACAGCTATCTAGCTATTCATAAGATATTAAATACAAAGAACTGTTTACCTGAGCCCAGAATTTACTGTCAGTAAGAATCATAAGATTGTGGTTAAATTGCATAGAAACAGACATTCTGTATTTATAAAAGCATAGTATGCTCTTAATGCCATCATAGGCATTACTAATAAAATGCTTTCTAAGTCCTTTAAGATTTCAGTGTGTTAAAATTGGCAGTAGACACGGAGTCATTTTCATTAGATGCTAATCACTGACATCTGTGCAGGGACAGAAAGATTATGCACACAACTCACACAATAGCCCATATTGCTAGCCTTTGATTTTTAACTTTCATCTCTGCATTTATTTTATTACATAACATATATATTATGGGGTATATTATTTTATATATATTTTCAAATACATAACTTTAATACTTATACACATATTGTATATATATATATGTCATTCTTAAATATATACTTCCAAATATAAATAATTTCACATCAAGCTAAACAGGATAAAAACATGTAAACATATGCACTTGGTTTTGGTCAAGTAAAACACGAAATCACAAAGTAACCACAAGTTAACAAGTGCACTTGAAGAGGAAAGAGGGAAAAAACAGACATGTAAACAAGACAGCAGCTGCAAGGCCCTGCAAGGGTCCATTTTTTAAGGCTATTGTGGCAAAAAAGCTCCTAATTCAATAAGACTTCTCTTTTCACACTGTCACAATTATTCTTGAGGAACTTCACAATGAGTAGAAATTCTGTAAACACTACACTATAACTGAGTAAATACTGTTGGAAACAGACATAACAAAACAAACCATCAACTGACAGAAATATTCATTTCACCAAACAGTAACTGTAAGGACATTTTGTTATTTTTTTAACACAGAAAACATCATAATCCTTGTGGGGAGAAATAGGGAATAGACAAGAAAACAGAGAAACACTGCATAAAGATTGCCTCAATAGCCCCTGAAAGCAATAGGCATGTCAATCAATAAAGGGAGAACAGGCAGCAGAACAGCAGATGACAGAGCCTCAGCAGACTAGACCATGTGCCACAGTATGATACTACGGATTAAAATTGAAATATTCTTCCATCTGATAATAAAGCCAAGCCCACTGATCATCAGAGAAAGGAAAACCAACTCTCATTGCAAGAAACCGCTTAAACAACAGATTGGCCAGGCAACGTATGACAAGCTCCTTTTTACTGCTTTTAAAGAGCATGTTGCTCTCTGACACCCGCACAGGCTCCAAAACTTGATGCCAGTATATGCCGGATGGGCCACCACCTCGCCTATGATGGCCCCAGTGGTATGTATGCTTGTAAAAACAGTTCTCTCCAAATGGGCAGTAACCCCTGCCATGAGCAAAATATCTGCAGTCCTTCTTTCTCATTCCCTCCTTGTATCGCTGAATAAGTTTCTCCTTCTCTTCCTCATCCTCCACCCAGAACTCACTGGGAGTGACAAAGCTGGAGGGCACCCTGCACTGTGGGCAGGACTTACTGATTCTGTTCTCAAACTGTCTGACACTTCTCCACCTGCGGATACATTGAATACAGAAGGTGTGGTTGCAGTTGTAAAGGATGCCAAAGCGGCGGTCGCAGGGGTTGGCTTTCTCATAGACAACCTCCATGCAGATGCCACACACTTTGTCCATGCTGCGCTGCACAGCAAACGAGAGCTCCATATCTCTCTCGTGTGCTTCCATGCAGGCACTTATATGAGCTTCCCGCTGAGCAGCATCCACGGGGTGTAAGGCCCGCAGCCCACACATGTCGCATATATCTCCGTGGAGGTAAAAACAGCTCTCCCCATTAAAGCATCGTCCCCTGGCAGCATAGCGGCAAAGCTGCATCCCCATGCCCACAGCCATCTGCTCTCTCTCAGGCACCGGCCTCTGTAGAGGAGCCTCGGGACCATACGGTGGGACCATGCGGCCTCGGTAGGGCTGCCCAGGAACAAACTCAACGGCACCCTCCCAGCCTTGTGCACCTGCTCCTCCGGCAGCTTCAAGGCCTGCATTGTCTGTCTCAGCTTCAAAGAAACCCCTTTCAGCAGCCCAGCCAATCAGAGGCAAGGAGCTTGAGGATGCAGCAGGAGGGGCTTCCGCCACTTCCTGAGTCGGGGGCTCGCTCTGCGCAGCCGCAGCCGCAGCCGCAGCCGCAGCCATACTAGGTCCTCTGTCTGCAGAGGCCTCAGGCGGTGAAACGTGGCCCTCCCTGGCCATCTGCCGCACAGAGGGGTCGTGGGAGTAGCGGCAGTTCTCCCCCTCTTTGCATTGCCCATGCAGATAATACCTGCAGACGATTTGCTTTCTCCAGGCGCCATTGTTCGGTTCCGGAAGAGGGTTGGGGTTGGCCCCGCCCCCTGCGGCCTGGGCGTGCCCCACAGCCTCTGTGCCGGGGTGAGCTGGGCCAGGAGCCACAGGGAATGAGGCCAGGCCCGAAGGCACGTCGGGAGGATTTACACCTAAAGTTGCAGACTCTCCAGAGACCTCGAACCCGGGGAGGCCCGGCCCAGACACACCCTCCCCCGCTGCCTCGGCACCTGCCTCGGCCCCATCTGCCTCGCAAGTTTTAAAGGGAGCTGCAGCCTCTTCCATAGCACCTTCTTGTCCCCAAAAAGGCTCCAGAATGTCTCTAGTTGTTTTAGGTTTAAAATTTGAAGCCGGGAGCTCCGATCGAGCACGGTGGCTTCTCTAGAAGAAGTGTTCACTTTTTTTCCTTCCCCCCTGAAACCTGGTCCCTGTGAACTTTGGTTCCTACTGCTTGTTCTGTAGGAAGTGTGTCGGACACTTCCTGTGGTGACACCACTTGCATGCTATTGGCTCTGCATTGTGGATCTCCAAGCTGACATTTTTCTTTTTGTTCTTGTGAGCTGGAGCGGCTACAGCCCCCTTTGTATGGCGTTTGCCACTCCTCCGGCTGTGTTCAGGCAGACCCTAATCCCCCCATTCATCACCGTTTTCTCCGGAGAATGAGGTTTTAATTAAATGTATTCAAGAATCCATTGTGCACATTTTATTTGATTATTTTTCCATCTGTTATAAAAAAATCATAATCCTTGCTTTCCCCCTTTGTTCCTGAAGCATTTTATTCACAAACCCTATAAATTTATTTTTTTGTTCACGCCATTTTATGTCTGTGGCTTTATTATTGTATTTTATTATTTCATTATTTACTCCGTGACTCTCCAGTGTTAGAAGATTTTTCTTGTTTTGTTGTGTTGACAAGAGAGCATTCCTTTTGGTCTTTATTGTTATTTTTTTTAACTTTAGGGGGCTTTCATTGTGGATACGCTTTTCACTAGCAAGGCATTGTCAGCAGGGAGCCGTTCTTATTCAAGGCTTGTCAGTGCTTGTCAGATGTCTTCCTTTGTAATAGTTCCTATCTCTAGCTTCCCCCAAAGTGTAGAAGCCGCAAATTTGTCCCGTCTTAATGCTGTCTTAATAAACCACTCTGCCCTGTGGGACCCAGGCTTTTTATTTTTACTGTTGATTTAATTCATGATGTCCATTGTTTCCCTTCCTTTCATCTATGTCCATACTCTGTTGCTGCAGTGCAGCGTCTCATAATGTATTCTTTGCCATACTCTCACAAGTGTTAAGTTTTAATTTCCATGAGAGAGCATCCTTTTGTTGTTGTAGATATATTTTATTAGATTAATAATTTCCATGTGTATTTTTAAATTGATAAGAGTACTTTTGATGATATCTCAAGTTTTATCCTGTAGTTTTCAGCATTTTGGGGAGAGAGAATTATTTTCTCTCCCTTCATTTTCTTTGCATGATTATTTGAACTTTAACGTCTCAAATATTTAACTTACTAATTATTTCCTAAGAATAAACCTGTATGTGTTTTTATGTCAGAACTTTATATAGTATTGGATCTTGTTTGCTAAAACATGTACCTTATAGGGATTTATAACCTGAATTTACATTTAAGAGTGGACAGAAGTTTAAATATTTATTATATACTCTTTTAGGTCATTGTATTAAGTCCTAATTAAAGAAAATTTTTTTAAAAAAATCATAAGCAAAGAAGTCAGAGAGTAGCAAATAATAAATATAGAAAAGCAATGAATTAAGAACAATAAGCATAAAATGAGGGGGCTAAGTCAAGCAAAATCCTTTGAAAGGATTTTTTGAAACTTATAAATTTCTGGTGCAACTTATCAGGGTAAAATGAAAAAGGCTTAAATAACCAAGATTGACAAAGCTCTGTAATTTAAAAAATATTATCACTAATTAATAACAAATACTAAAAACCAAAAGATGATATTAGGAACAAGTTTGACAATTAAACTTTAAAGTTGAAGTAGTCATACACCTATAAACAAATCTATTAATAAAAATGTCAGGTGCAAAAAAGAAATATAAGGATCTATTAAGTCAATTTAATATGCAATTAAAATTATTCTCCAAGTAAAGCTTATACAGCTTTCTCTCTTACATAAATATAAAGGCAGAAAAGCCTTTATTTATATTCTAAGTCCTGGCTAGCACATTAGGACAAGCAAAGGAATAAAAGTCATTAGAATTGTAAAGAAATTATTGGTGGAAAGCATCAGAAAATTGAGAATTATTTCAAGGTAAAATGCTGCATTTAGTAAGCATACTTAAAAGGACATTGGACAGAAATGCAATGAAATATTAGTGCTCTCTCTGTCTCTCTCTTTATCTCTCTCCATTCTATATAAGAAGTAAATTGGACATTTAACATAAAGCATTTTGTCAGTATTGAAAGTTAACTATCTGAGGTATTAAAATAGTTAGTACTGTACACAAGAGCTTGTGTGTACCAATTTCTCCACAGATTCACAAACACAAGAATTCTGAATATGTATAGATATATATATTATCTGTTTAATGTTTAATGTTATATTCCCAGACCTATGTCTAAGTCATGTTGGATCCCCCCCCCTCTCTCTCTCTCTCTTTATTTATATATATCTATAAATAAATTTTATGCAGTAGAATTCTCTGTGATTAATTTATATATGAACCATTCTGTATAATATCCATGACCTCTTATGGCTACTGAGAAATTGAAATGTGGCTAGAACAACTGAGGATTTGAATTTTTATTTTTTAATTAAAAATTTAATAGCCACCTGTGACAATTTGCAACAAGATTGAACACTGAAGTTCAAAATAGTATTTGACCATCACAAGCCCTCAAACATAGGAATCTGAGAAATAGAATGTTTTCTAACCTGCTCAATGATATACACCTAGGATGAGTAATATCTGTTTTCATATTTTCACTGTATGGCTCCTGATTATGTTGATGTCCTACCATCTCATGTTTTTTGTATCTCCTAGTTTTACTTTGGCAATATTTCATATGTAGTATTATAAATATAATCAAACCTCAATATTTAAATATATGAGACCAAATAATTAAATTTATTGGGTAGTGCATCTTGTGAGAAATAAACAAATATTTCCCATCTTAGACAAAGTGCTATCCTTAGAGAATTTTCTGTGACTACCTTTGTCCATATTCATACTCTTTATTTATGATAAGCATTCATGTTTTCACATGTTTTTTGGGGAAGCACATTTGTGATATTTCTTTAGTTATTTATTTCAAAAAGCCTTCTTCCCTCAGAAAAAATTTGAGATTCCTCAGGGACTGGAACTTGGCTGATGAGCCACTTAGATATTCAGCATTTGGGGTTCCACAAGCAATAAGGGTAAACAAAGCTCCTACTGAAGGCTCTGCTAAAGCACTCACATTACCAGCACATGTAATAAAAAGTGATTTACAGCTTTGCAGAGTGGAGGCACAGTCCACACATTTTAACAATAGCTCAGGAGGTAGTAGGCTAGTTCAGAAGTGAACTATAGGGATAGGATATAAAAAAGCCAGATGGTTCTTCAGTCTCTCCCTACAAATAGCTCATGCTGCCTCCACATAATTAATATGTCTACATTGAAAAAACATGTAATGATCTCTAAGCAATTTCCCACATAGCACAGACAGATGCTGAAGAACAAAGGTTTAGGCACTATGGGAAGGGGAAGAGTTGGAGGAGAGATTAAATTCAAGTGGACAGAATTAAACATTATGGTTTCACATTCTTTATTCTCCTCCACTCACTTACTGGGATTCCTCCCTTGCATACATTAATTATGTTCCTTTACCTCATCTAGCAAACAACATGAAAAATAGCAGTAATAGTGATAATGACTGGTTCACAAGTTTGCTGTCAATATTAAATGAGATAGTTCTAATAAAATAAATGGAATAATATCTGTTACTAGATTCAATATATGAGATATCTATAAGTGTCTTTGCTATTTTGGAGTTAATCAAAGAACCCTGTAACTTGTTTTTATTCTCAATAAGTAAAACTTATTGCTATCTGCCTAGAGGGTCCCTAGAATTTCCTGGAACATGAGAAGCAGAAATTAATGCTTATTGTCTAATATTGATGACCAAACTGATTGTTATTTTGAAATTTAAAGAGCAAATTGTTTCTGCTTCTAATTCAGAAGATCAGATGTAGTTTATTTGAACAGTATTTTTTGTTTCCTCATTATTGTGATTATTACATCCTATTATGATATTATTGTGTTCTATTATAACAGAATAGATATCCTTAGCTCATCATGGGAGAGGGTATCCTGTGGATTATTTTAAGGAATCTGCATCTGGCCCCCCTAATTGTATACAATAAAATTATTTTAAAATGTCTTAGTTTCAATATGAATATAAAATAAAGATACAAATAATTCCACAGCTACTCATATATTTATTTTATTTAATATAATAAAAGTAGCATGATTGTAAAAATTATACTGGCTTATCTATTATAATCAAATGATCAAAGTGTCAATAAGTCTTCTGGAGGATTTCTGTGTCAAAAATTCAGCTACATTTCTACATTGTTGTAGTTAACAGAATTTTGTCATAATCAAATTGATAACACAAAACATATTTAAATTTTAATTTATAGCCAAATGAAATAGCTTCTATCAGGCTAATATTTCCATCTATAGTATTTATAGAAACTGTATGAATCCACAAAGTAACTGTTTAAAGTACTTATAAAACATCTATTGTAGTAAATTCTTAAGGGGTAAAATTTAGAAGAGCATTAACCTAAATAGCCAAAAGGCAATAGAAGAAAGCACAAAGAATATAAATACTTTCAACTGCATGACAGTAAATAGGTCACATACTAAAACATTTATTATGCACTGAAAGCTCTGCTTAGAGACAAAATTTTCATATAGTAAAATATTCATAAGAATGGAAAAAATCCATCTCCCCAAAGTAGAAAAAAACAAACAAACAACAAAAAGACAGGGTGGGAGGAATGTCAAATAATAATTTTGAATTCATCTTTCTTTTTTTCCCTACAAGAAGAGTTCCTGAGCGGCATTGTCAGATATAAAAACCTGTGCCACCTGTAATCTTATACAGATATGCTGGGCCAGAGAGGAAAAAAGTCAGTTAACCAGAGTTTTGGGTCCTTAGAGATAGAGTGCATATCATTTCATAAAAGAAACAAAAATATTCTTGTCATTTTCCATGTTCCTTTTCTTTTCAAAATTATTTGGGCATTAACTGAAGAGAATTGTGAATAATCACACTTAAGTGAATATAAGATGTATGTCATCTTGTATCTAAAATTTAGGAATATTTGTTAATGCTTATGACTACTAGGAGGAGCAGAAATAATTGACTGAATAGCAGAGAGAAAAAACTCCACAAGTTTATAAAAATTTTGACACTTTATTAGTTCTACTGATATAATTATTATATGTAAGAACAGTATACCCATCAAACCTAGAGTGCAAATTATACTTACGATGCAGGAAAATTTATGATATATCATGCATAAAGTATGTCTCAACATTTTCAAAACATTGAAATCCTTCAGAATACATTCTATCTCCAGACTGAATTTGTCAGAAATCAGTAACAAAATGTAAATGCAAAATCACTCAAATATCAGGATATTAATAAGTAGATCCCTAAATGATCCTCCAGCCTAAGGGAAAAAAATCACAAATTTAGTCAAAAATATAATTTTGAAGCTGTTATACATCCAAATTTATATTCTGGGTGGAAAATAATATTTCTTACAGGAAATTATATGTCTTGAAACATATAATGTATTTTTATAATATATAATATATAATAACAGGATAAGTTATTACTGATGCAATCATTCAATTAAAGTAATTACAAAAAAGATAGAAAACTTAACCAAAAGAAACTATTCAGGACATATCAAAAATGAGAACAGAAATTGATATAAGAAAACAAACAGATAAGGAATGGAATAGCCAAAGATCGTTTCTTACTGTGTTTAGCAAAACTGATGATCTTCTGATGAGATTCTTTGGGAAAAATAGGTGAACACTCATTTAACCAATATTAAGAATAAAAAATTATAAAGTTCATAACCCACTCGAATCAAATGTATGAATGATGATATGTCATGAGCTTTGTAATGTTTTGAACAACCAATAAAAAAAATTTAAGGATGCCATAAGAAGATACCATAAATTACCTAGGCCATTAAATAAACATGGAAATACAGTTGAAAACTTAAAATTATAAAAAATAAAGTGAAAGCAAAATATGAATAGCTAGTAGAGAAAATTAATTATAATTAAAAACTTTCATACAAAGAAAACTCTAGGACCAGAAAACTTCTTAGTCAATCATATTACATTTTTAAGAAAAACATTAATAGACCATATTCATAAATAGATGTAAATCAACAAAAGATTTATTGAAGTACAAACATATAATAATAATACTTTTTAAAAATTCACACAGGAACATGTAGGAATTTTACTTAAGGTCTATTTATCTTTTTTGCTGATAGGAAACAAGTCAATCTCCAATTATAAATCCCCACTCACCAAAAAGAAACATGACATTCAATTATATGTAAAAGAATAATACAAAAATGACAAAGAAGTGTTCATTCTATTACTTTAAATTAATTCTATGTTTGAAAATCATTATTATAAACAACCACATTAGTGTATTAAAGGAGAAAAATAAAAAAAACTGCACAATATTTCGATAATTTTGTTAAAATTATATTTATGATAAAACTCAGAGGAAACTAGGAAGAGAAAATAATTTCCTTGATCTTAAAAAGGACATATGTCTTGGGGCTGAGTTGTGGCTCACTGGTAGAGGGCTTACCTAGCATGCATGAGGCACTGGGTTTGATTCTCAGCACCACATAAATGTAAAATAAAGATATTGTGTCCACCTAAAACTAAAAAATAAATATTAAAAAAACTATGTCTTTTTCACATTCACTGAAATGTTGGAGACTTCAATGTTGTTTTTATATAAAACAAATAAATTATCAAGGATAATTTTGAAAAATAGATGAAAGTTCTAAAATAAGTTCCTTTTATGAACATTTCTCTGAATCTGTTATTTCAACCTTAGTCCTCTCATAGAATGCAAGAACAGAATACAACTGACCTTATCTTTTTTTTAAATAGAGAGAGAGAGAGAGAGAGAGAGAGAGAGAGAGAGAGAGAGAGAGAGAATTTTAATATTTATTTTTTAGTTTTTGGTGGACACAACTCTTTGTATGTGGTGCTGAGAATCTAACCCGAGACACACGCATGCCAGGCAAGGGCGCCTCCACTTGAGTCACATCCCCAGCCCCTGACCTTATCTTAAGATAACAATTGATAATATTAGAGAAAAAAATTTTGTTAACACTAAAATTAAAATGATTATAAATAATGAGTCTAATATAGCACTATGTGAATCTAAACGTTATTTTTAATTCATCTCAAACATATTTAGATATTGTTCTTTAAAATGTTTTATATTATTCATGGACCATATTCATATTGCTGGGTGAACTTAGGAATAGAATTTCTTATTTTTTCACCAGATAAAATTTTAAGAGCAACAATAAGTAAATCTTTGTAAGTACTACTAATATCCGTAACCATAGAAAGCCTCTGTATATTCACATTCTATTGGATACATATAAAATTTACAGAATTTTTGTATATTTAAAAACATTACTAGCAGAATTTTCAAAGTAAAATAAAAAATTATGCAAATGTCTATTGTACATACACACGTGTACATACAAACACACACATTCACACATACACACAATGGGAAAATATACCTATAGCAAACCTAATAAACCTATCCAAAAGGGAAGAAATATTTGTATTGGGTCTCTGCAATAACAGAATACCATATACAGAGTGACTTAAACAAATACAACTTATTTCTCACAGTTATGAAAGCTGAGAAGTCCAAGGTAAAGACATTCACAAATCTAATGTTTAATGAGGGCCCATTTCTTGGTTTGCAGATGGCCAATTTCTCCCAATATTATTTTATGATACAGAAAAACACTACCTCCTTTCTATTTCTTATAATAAGGGTAAAAAATTCAATTATGGGGCTTAGTCTGCATGACCTAATCACCCCCAAAGGCACCATCACCTAATACTATATCAGTGGAGGACAGCATGCAACATAGGGATTTGGAGGGTGACATAAACATTCAGTCCATGGCAAATAGTAATAATCTAAGAGCCTCTGAGAAGGGAGGGAGTGTATCATGCATCCAAAATGCCAACCTCTAAGTGTCCTTTACTAGAAAAGAAAAGTGGCTTACTTCAGCCAAGACAATTTTGGGAGTAAATATTTATCAATCTTCTCCTCCTCCAGAAGCTGAAAATCAAACATTCTATGTCAGAAAAACCTATCATTCTAAAAAGAGTAAGAAATAAATATTTTCACCTAGAATCAGAAGCTGATATAGTTCATGACCACTATATCTGCTTTACAAAACATGGTATAATTCTTTGATTTGAAATGAAAGGATACTAAACAGCCACACATAAAAGTATAAAGTACAGGAAGGAAATATGTATATTCACAAATACATCAACTTGAACTACTATAATGGTACTGAGTAAATAAGTTTTAATTTTATTCTGAAAGTTAAAAGACAAAAACATTAAGACTATAATCACAAAAATATGTTAATATCATGTATGCACATATAATATAAAATACGTGAATTGTGGCATCAGGAATGTAAAATATGTGCTGGGAAGAAGTAAAATTGCTGAGTTCTTATTTGTGTTTAAAATTAAGTTGTTATTAAGTTTAACAATGAATACTGATTATAACATGTTTTATACAAGCCCCTTGGTAACCACAAAAAAAGATACCTAAAGAAAATATACAAAAAGAGGAATTAAAACACATCATTGTGAAAATACAATGAAACACAAAAGAAGAGAGGAAAAGAGGAACAGAGAACTACAAGACTGACAGAAGATAATTAAAAACATGAGATTATTATGTACTTTAATACCAATAATTATACAAAATATAAATGAATTGAATTTCCCAGTCAAAAGTCATAGTGTAGCTGAAGAATTAAAAAAACAAAATTCAAATACATGTTGTCTTCAAGAGATTAGATTTAAGGATAACATAGACTGAAAATAAACAAGTGGTAAAAGATATTCCATGTAAATGATAAACAAAAGAGGCAAAGGTAGGAACTGTCATGGGAAAATGAAAAATATTATATAATAATAAAATTCTCAATTTTTCAGGAACCATAACATAGCTAAGGGAACTACTGGGAGGTGGTGGAAGCTCTAAGGATGTGGGGAATATTTGGAGTAAGTATGTTACTGGGGGCATGCCCTTGGAGACTATACTTTCTCCTGTCCCATTTCTTTTTCCTTCTTTCTCTTTTCTTTTTATCCCTCTCTCCTTCTCTTCCTCTTCCTTTTATTTTTGGCTCATGTTCTGAGAAAATTTCTTATATCATTCCCTTTAGCCATGATGTTCTGCTTCACCTCAGATCCAAAGCAATGGACCCAGCTAACTACAAAATGGACTGAAGCCCTGAGACCATGAGCCATAATAAACCTTTCAACCTCCAAGTTGTTTTTGTAAAATAATTTTTGTCACAGTAACAAAATGGTGACTGTCACAAACAATGCCAAATATTGATGAGAATGAGAACATGAAGCAACATGAATTCTCATTCATCTCACTTGAAAAGATAGTTTGGTGACTTATTATGACATTAATTGTGCTCTCACTATATTACTCTTATCAGCAATTTTTATTCCTAAAGGAGTTACAAATTTATTTCCACACAAATATCTGCACAAAAAATATATAGGAGTTTTATTCACAATTGCCAAACTTAGAAGTAACAAAGATATCCTTCAGTAGGTGAATGGAAAAAAATAAATTTTAGTATCTCAAATAGTGGAATATAATTTGATGCTTACAATAAAATAATTTGAGGTTATAAAAATACATGGAGTAGTGTAAATGTGTATTAAAAAGTATTAGATATTTCTTCATAGAGTTTGAAGATCAAAAGAATACTAGTGTACAAGTGTTAATTCCAAATGGCATATTATTCATTGGAAAGACAATGGGAAGAAGGATCCCTTGGCATCCTCCATTGTCTGAACCAGATTGAGGTGTCCCTGTATTACCTGTAGACCTTGGTGCCATTGGCAGCCACCTCTTGAGACGTGTTATTGAATTAGTGACTCTTACCAATGCAACGTATTTAAAATTTTCCGTGATACTAAAAAAGTGAGTGATCATGTATTGAGGACTGCTGGTTGTATTTGTTCAGATTGTATTTTTTATTTCATCTGATGGGTTTATAATCGTTCAAAGGAAAATTGACCTGGTTTGTTTGGAAACCAAAGGTATGGGACCCTCCTTTTCGTTTGTCCCTAACCAGAGACTCATGGTGTTTGGGTCCTAAAATGTGCTCAAGGACTTGAAAATTCCAAATAAACTTATATATGGGTTCTATTAGAACAACTGGCGTTCAGAGGGATATAAGAAACTCACTGAATCTACATGGGTTTTGCAGGAAATATGATGGGGAGGAGATGTTGACCAACATTCCTTTGTCAGGAATGAAGAGGATTGAGCAAGGCTCCTCTAGTAAACCTGTCTCTTGTGTCTTAAAACTGACAGCCATGCTATACACTTTTGATTGTCAGCTGACAGGGGCCTGGTATTTTTGATAGAGACAGATATGTTTCTAAATGGATTATAGAACTCTGGGGGTAAAAGTGATCAATTTATCAATCCATTTAACTTACCCTTCCAAACAGGCCCCACATTGGGCATCAAAAGATGAAACTGGAGTTTTGAGATAATACTTGATTCAGTGCTTCAGTTGACAACAGGTGCAGTATGTATAAGCTGCAGGGCTTTCAGCTGAGAAGTGTTGCAACCCTTAATGGTGGGCCATGTTCTTTTCTCACAAATTCAAAGAATCCAAAGATCAGCATGAGAGGGTGATATAAGAGTAGAATTTAATGAAGTAGATACAAGAACAGAACTCTTGAAGTGCAAGAGGGGACTTGGCAGGGGGCTTTCTCTATCCAAGTGTGCTGGCTTAGGAGGTTATATACTATTGGTTAGGAGGTTCACTACTGTTGGTTCAAACTTATGCTAATTAGGGTTTAGAATTATACTAATGCTATTGGTCAATTCTTGAGTCCCAAGTTTCATTCAAGTCTGCCCCACTTCCATTTTCATGTGGCAGGTAAGGAAGTGGGAGGTTGAGGTTACTGTAGCATGCATCATAAATATGTCCAGGCCTGGCAGTGGAAGAATGACTGGTGGGTGTGCCTTGGCTCATCTGAGTGTGGGTTCATGGTGCCTGCATGGTGTGGGCTCTATGTGGCCATGGACAGTGCTTGCTACCAGTGCTCTGACCCACCAGGGCCACCACTCCTCTAATCTACTGCTCTGCTGCACTTCTCAGTAGGGACAAGTAATCTGGCTTTGCAGCTTGGCAGCCGGGGAGCCATGTCAGTATTTAGTAGTCTTGTTTGGTATCATTAACATCTATTCCTCCATATGGAATAAGGGATGTCTTGGCAATGCATCGTACTAGGCCCTTAGGATATGTAAAGTTATATTATCATAATTTATATTTTAATTATATGTGAAGCAAAACATACCAGAGTTCTGTAATATGAAGCTGACAAATCTTAGACAATAGCCCAACATTTTATAATAAATATAGATAGGGGGCCATTGGTTGGCTAGGGCATCCAGTACAGTGATGACTGCATGACTGCTGTAAGTTTGGCCTATTTTTTTGACCCTTGGTACCTGTCCTTTCAGGATGTCCTGGCTAAATGAGAGAAAGCAGCAACATTCCACTGAGATCCATCAATTTTTTGGTGGTTTGGGATTGCCACTCAGACAGTCCAGGAGCTAACATTGATGATCACTCATGAGCCCCCAGGTAACCAAAGGGGTCAATTTTATGGCATCTTACAAGGGACTGAGAACAGAACTGGCCGCATAATTCTAGTAGTGTAGTATTCCAAAAGACTAGATTTGGCTCTCATCCATATCAATCTACCCGTTAGTAGCTGTGCTGATCTTTTTGGGGTACTGTTTACATGACCGAAAGCATAATGGAAATCTTGGCATGATGTACTACAAGCTTGAGGTCTGAAAGTCTCTCCTTCCAGAAAAGCTAAAATCTATGGCCAGATATTTTTGATTTAATGATGTATAGTATTTGAGGTAAATAGAATACATTTATTGCTTCAGAACCTGTTGGGAAATTTATGATCATCATAGATGATCCAGAATGTGTGAGAATAGGTTACAAAAGCCTCTTCCTTGAAGGCAGTTGCAGATATTACATGTGTACTTTACATTTACACGTGTAAGTTACAATTTACGTATGTACTTTAATTGAGATAGACATTAATGCTCTTCACTGGAAAAGGTACCATTAAAGTGAGCATATATCTAGAATCATATATTTTATTTGAGGAATATTGGTGTTAATTCTTCTTGAAAGTCTTGTAGAACTCAGCTGAGAATCCATCTGGTCCTGGGCTTTTCTTGGTTGCTAGGCTTTTGATGGCATTTTATATTTCATTACTTGAAATTATTCTGTTTAAATCATGGATGACCTCCTCATTCAGTTTGCATAGGTCATATGTCTCCAGAAATTTGTTGATGTCTTCAATATTTTCTATTTTATTGGAATATAAATTTTCAAAATTGTTTTTAATTATCTTCTATATTTCAGACATGTCTGTTGTGACATTTCTTTCTTCATCTGTATCTTATTAGTTTGAGTTATCTGTCTTTTTCTATGCATTAGCATGGCGAGGGGTTTATCTTTTTTATTATTATTAGTTGTTCAAAACATTACAAAGCTCTTGACATATCACATTTCATACGTTTGATTCAAGCAGATTATGAACTCCCATTTTTACCCCATATATAGATTGCAGAATCACATCGGTTGGGTTTATCTATTTTATTTATTTTTTCAAAGAACTGGGAAAGGGAGAGGGTGGGGGGTTAGCAAGAATGGTGGGATATGATAGACATCATCATCCAAAGTACATGTATAAAGACATGAATTGGTGTCAACATACTTTATATACAACCAGAGATATGAAAAATTGTACTGTATATGTGTAATAAGAATTGTAATGCATTCTGCTGTCATTTTTTAAAATCAATAAAAAAAGAAACAACTTTTTGTTTTGTCAATTTTTTTCAATTGTTTCTTTTGTTTCAATTTCATTGATTTCAGCTCTGATTTTAATTATTTCCTGTCTTAACTGCTTTTGATGTTGACTTTGAGATGTGGTGTTAGCTCATTTATTTGTTGACTTTTTATTCTGGATAGTAGAATAAATTCATCCTTGATTTATTGTACTATCCATTCCTCATTCAGTAGTGTATTATTTAGTCTCCATTTGTTACAGTAGCTTGTATCTTTTATTCTATTATTGATTTCTAATTTTATTCCATTGAGGTCTGATACAATACAGGATATTATCTATGTTTTTCTGTTTTTTTTTTAAATTTACTAAGAATTGCTTTGTCATTTAAGATATGGTCTATTTTAGAGAAGGAGTCATATGCTGCTGAGAAGAAAGTATATTCACTCATTAATGGATAAAATATTATATATATATATATATATATATATAATCTAAATTATTGATTATATTATTTAGTTCTATGGTTTTCTTATTAATTTTTGTTTGGAAGATATGTCCAATAGTGAGAGAGATGTGTTAAAGTCACCCAGTATTATTGTGTTGTGGTTTATTTGACTCTTGAAATTGAGAAAGGTTTGTTTGATGAACATACATGCAGTGGCAGCAGTGATGATTGCAGCTGCAAGGAAGCAGCACCCAGAAAGAAGATCATCAGGCAACCTCAGAGTGCCAGCAGAGGCTTCAGAGGCTGCAATGATGGTGGTAGTGGTGCAGGTGGCTGCTAATTGGACAAGAGACTTCCTTTTGTCAGCTATAGAGACCTTGGAGGGAGCATTGGAGGTAATGACAGCCTTGCACAGAGAAAAGACCCCCAGGCATGTCAGCCTCCATCTGTGGCAGCCCATTAATGAATTTTATGTAATAAGTTTTATTACTTTAAGACCCTGTTGGGTCATATTCACTGTTTTAACATGTTTTATTAAAATAATTTGACTACAGTTTCATTGAGTTCTGTTTTATCAGTGTACAAATCCTAATGACTTAATGGAATTTTAATGTGTTATTGATTGCTTTAGGGCATCTGAGCTCACTGAAAAATATTAGCAAAATAGGTATTATGACATGGAAAATTTAGACAAGGCCACTGTTAAAGTGAGACATATGCTCCTTATGTTTTATATTTAGTTACTTTCCTGAGACTATTGAGGATATCAAGTTAAATTTAGTCATATTCCCAGGTAAAATTCTAATTTGATCCGTGATGTTGATTAATTCTGTGAAACTATGTTAATTGGTATATTTTAGCAAAACCTAATGTTGATTTAGAACCTGTATTTTAGAAACATAAAAGCCATGCTGTGCTGTTTTTTTCATATTTATCAATTTTAGTAAATTTTGTTATATACACATAATTTAAATTTAAATTTTAATATACAAATTTTATATTCTCAATTGGGGCAAATTATGAAATTTTTTAGATGTTGATGGACCTTTATTTATTTATTTATTTATTTATTTATTTATTTATATGTGATGCTGAGAATTGAACCCTGTGCCTCACACATGCTAGGCAAGCACTCTACCACTGAGCCATAGCCTCAGCCCCTGAAAATATATATATATATATATATATATATATATATATATATATATATATATATATATATTTATTAACCTCCTCCTATATCTAAAAGCTTTTTTTAATTCTTTCAGTTTTCCTCTTACTCCTAGTTTAGGCTTTTATTGAACTGAACCAGAGTTTTAGTTCCTGTCTCTGGCTTTCAGAAGGAAGAAGAAAGAAAATAAGGAAGGAGGGAGGAGAGCAAGGGAGGGAAGAAAGGAAGGAGGGAAGAGGAAGGGAGGGAAGGAAAGAAGAAAATTAGGAATGGTGATTATTGAGTAAGCTGTGAAATAAAGTGGTCTCAGGGAGAGACTCCATCAATGAGACTCTCTCCTTGTTTAGGATTTAGCCATGAGTTTTAGTTTCCATATAGATATAATAAGAGGGAAAAAGGAAGAGTAGAAAGAAGTGTCTTCTTTCTTTCCCTCCCTTTTCCCTCCCTTCTTCCCTCCTTCCCTTCCTTCTTTCCTTTCTTGTTTTCTCTGTTTGGAGTAGCTTGTATGTGTAAGTGTATTCAGATTTCTCCCTTTTTTGGCTTGCTGTTTGTCCACAGGCTACCCTGATTCCTTTCCTCTTATTTCCTATAGTTTTTTTATCTGATAAACTCCTGGAGGCCTGAGTGGCTTCTGGTATGCATATCAGTCTTCCTTTCTTTTGTATTCCAATTAATTGTATAGGGACAACTGAGGTCTATATCGAGGAGAATAATAATGACCTTTCTTTTCTTCAAAATCCTGTGTTCCAAGAATGAGGCCTTTTGTAGGCTGTTAATCAGGAATGCTTACAAAAGCCCATGAGCTTTGATTAGGTATTTTCTAATCTTTTCTTAATTGGGCCATTTCTTCAGAAGATTTTTTTATTTTTGCAGGGTGGTGGTGTGTGGGGGGGGTTGAAGCCAAATTATTCTTTACTTTCAATATTTTTATCAAACACTGACACACAGGTTTAAGTATGGAATCTCTCATATTCCACTCTTTGGGGGCATAAATTGCTACAAAATAATGAACAACACAAGATGTTACATCTTGGAAAATACCTTTTGCAGGGCACCATGGTGTCTGAGATGGGACCACATGTGACTTGATACTCATGAAAACCTCAAACACTCTCCCTCAATTGAAGACAGAAAGATATACAGGTAAGCAAAAAGGAAAAAGCAACACAATGCATTTTACTAATTATCTGTGCTGCCTGATTCATTAATACACATCATTCTACGGCACTTTGAGAAAAATTGGCACCTGGTTCCCCTCTGAGGAGAATAAATATGCTTATTCTAAGAAAATTATACTGGCCTTCCCTAAGATAGTTGCACTGAAAGATTCTGTTGATTCTCCTGAAAAACCAAACTCTACTACCCCACTTTGTTTTTTCTCACATATTATTATTTTTATTATTCTACAGTTATACAATCACATCAATGCTTGTATCAGCTCAATTCACAGTAGCTAAGGTATAGATCCAATGAAAATATTATTATTTTGGTACCAGGAATTGAACTAAGGGGAGCATAAAAATTGAGCCACATCCCCAGTATTTTCTAGGTTTTATATTTATTTTTTTGCACTTCTTATTTGTTCTATATATACATGAGAGTAGACTGTGTTGTGACAGTATATATATATATATATATATATATATATATATATATATATATATATATATATATATATATTCCCTTTTTTGGCTTGCTTTTTGTCCCTAGGCTGCCCTGATTTCTTTCCATTTATTTCCCATAGGTTTTTATTTGATTATATCCTGGAGGTTTGAGTGATTTCTGGTATGCATATCAGTCTTCCTGTATATATGCACAGACATACATACATAGAATATAACTTATTCTAATTAGGATCCCATTCTTTTGGTTGAATATGATGTGGAGTTACATTGGTCATGTATTAACATATGAATTTAGGAAAATTATGTTCGATTC
The DNA here is from genome assembly GCF_052094955.1 of Ictidomys tridecemlineatus. NCBI lineage: Eukaryota > Metazoa > Chordata > Mammalia > Rodentia > Sciuridae > Ictidomys > Ictidomys tridecemlineatus. The sequence continues at coordinate 1,020,869 of NC_135481.1, read as the reverse complement.
ATTCTACTGTCCTCCCTATTCCCATTCTCATCTCTTTCCTTTTGTCTAATCCAATAAACTGTTACTCTTTTCTCCCACCTTGTTATTTTGTTTAAGCACTAACATATCAGAGAGATCATTCAGCTTTTGATTTTCTGGGATTGGCTTACTTCACTTAGCATGATAGTCTCCAGATTAACCAGCAAAAGCCATAATTTCATTCTTTATGGCTGAGAAATAAATAAATAAACATACACACACACACACACACACACACACACCACATTTTCTTTATGTATTTATCTGTTGAAGGGCACCTAAGTTGGTTCTATATAAGCATTGATATGGTTGCATCACTGTAGAATAATGAATTAAAGTCATTTGGGTATATACTGAGAAGTGGGATAACTGGCTCAAATGGTAGTTCTATTCCAAGTTTTCTGAGGAATCTCCATGATGCTTTCCTGTGTGGTTGCACTAATTTGCAGTTCCACCAGCAATGTATAAGTAAACTTTTCCCCCACATCCTTGCCAACATTTACTATTACTTGTATTCTTGTTGGTTACCATTCTGAATTTAGTGAGATAGAATTTACATTTCTCTAATTGCTAGAGATATCAAACATTTTTGATGTATTTCTTGACCATTTGTATTTCTTCTGCGAAGTGCCTGTGCAGGTCTCTCTCTCTCTCTCTCTCTCTCTCTCTCTCTCTCTTTCTCTCTCTCTCTCTCTCTCTCTCTCTCTCTCTCTCTCTCTCTCAAGTTTTTTTAGTTCTTTGTATATTCTGAAGATTAATGTTCTGAGGTGCCAGTGGTAAATATTTTCTCCCATTTTTTAGGCTCTCTGTTCACATTCTTGATTGTTCCCTTTGCTGTGAAGAAGGTTTTTAATTTGATTACATTGCATTTATCTACCTACCTACCTACCTACCTATCTTTTCATTTATTTATGTGTAGCAGGGATTGAACTCAGGGCCTCTTGGTCACTGAGCCACATCCCCACCCCTATTTTGTATTTTATTTAGAGACAGGGTCTCATTGAGTTGCTTAGTTCTCCTTGTTGCTAAGGCTAGCTTTGAACTTGTGGTCCTCCTGCCTCAACCTCTTGAGCCACTGGGATTACAGGTGTCTGCCACTGTGCAAGGCATACATTTATCAATTCTTTATTTTATTTCTTGCATTTTAGGAGCTTTACTGAGAAATTTGAATCCTAATCCAACATGATGGAGAGTTAGGCTTATATTTTCTTTTTCTAGGTTCAGGTTCTCTTATCTAAAGTGTAGGTCCTTTAATCTACTTTGAGTTCAGTTTTGTGCAGGGTTGAAATGGAGGGGCTAACTTTCATTCTGCTACATATGTATTTCAAGTTTTCCCAGCATCACTTACTGAAGAGGTTATCTTTTCTCCAATTATGATTATTCCACATATGTCTGTATGAGATAACTGTACTTGTGTGGGCTTGTCTTTGTGTCTTCAATTCTGTAGCATTGCTCTTCATATCTCTTTTGGGAACAATGCTATGCTATTTTTGTTATTATAGTTCCATAGTACAACTTGAGGATTTGCATTGTGTTGCTTCCTGCTGTGCTTTTCTAGTTAATAATTGCTTTGAGTTTTCTGGACCTCTTGTGTTTCCAAATAAATTTTCTGACTGTTCTTTGTATTTATATGAAGACCATCACAGGAATATTAATAGGAATTGAATTTAATTTGCATTGCACTTTTTGTAGTATGGCCATTTTGACAATATTAATTCTGTCTACCCAAGAACATGGGAGATCTTTCCACCTTCCAAGGTCTTCTTCAATTTCTTTCTTTAGTGGTTTGTAGTTTCAATATAGAAACCTCTTCTGTTAGACTGATTCTCAATTATTTTATCTTTTGAGTTAATTGTGAATGGGATATTTTTTCTAATTTCTGCTTCAATTAATTTATTATTGATGTATAAAAATGTAGTTACTTTATTGGTGTTAAATTTATGTCCTGCTACTTTGAGGGCTATTCTCATTTACTGCTAAGTGTGTATTTTTTTCATCCCTGATTTCTTTTGTTATTCATTGGTAATATTTAGTCTCCAAGTATTAGAGTAACTTTTATTTTTTATTTTTTATTTTATCATTGATCTCTAATTCATTCCATTATGATCTGATAAAATTCAAGTCATCATGTCTATTTTTTTTTTGTATTTGCTAAGAGTTTTTGTGGCCTAAGTCATGGTCTATTTTAGAGAAGGATCAGTGTGCTACTGAAAAGGAGGGGTACTCAGTCATGATGAATTAAATATTCTATGTGTCTTTTAAGTCTAAATTATTAATTTTAGTTTTAGATCTATAGCTTCTTTTTTGTTTATTTTTTATTTGGAGGATCTATCTAGGGTTGAGTGTGGCTTGTTAAAGTCATCTAGTATTATTATGTTGTATTCAATTTGATTCCTTGAAATTGAGAAGGGTTTGTTCGATGTACATAGATACATCATTGTTTGGGGCATAAATATTTATGATTATTAGGTCTTGTTGATGTCTAATGCTCTTAAGCAGTATAAAAATTTCTTCTTCGTCCTTTCAGGTAAACTTTGGCTTGATGTCCACTTTATGTGATATGAGAATAGAAACACTTGCTTGTTTATAAGATCTATGTGAATGATATATATTTTCCCACCTTTCTACCTTCAGTCTGTGAATGTCTTTGCCTATAAGGTGAGTCTTTTGGATATAGCATACTATTGAATCTTTTAAATTCCAATCTGCCATTCTATATTTTTTGACTGGATGGTTTAGGCCATGCATTCAATGCTATCATTGCAAAATGATTTGTATTCACAATTATTTTGATTTGTATCTAGTTTTAAAATTTGAATTAGTTTCTCCTTTGATGCACTATTCTAGTGTATTTCTTCCCTTTGCTGATTTTCACTTTTATTTTTCATTTTTTAAATTTTTGTCTTCATGAAATATTTTATTGAGCTTGTTTTCTAGAGCAGAATTTCCAGTTTGATTTTTTAATGTTTGCTTATCATGGAAGGTTTTTATTTTGTCATCAATTTTCAAGAATAGTTTTGCTGTGTAAAGTATTCTTGGTTTATATCTATTTTATTTCAGAGCTTGGTATTTATTATTCCAAGACTTCCTAGCTCTTCAGGAAGATTAGAGATATTGATTATGATCCAGATTGATATTGTACTAAATTTAATCTTTCATTTTCTCTGGCAGTCTTAAAGGTTCTATCCTTATTCTATGTGTTAGGTATTTTCTAAAATGTACCTTGGTGTGGGTCTGTTGTAATTTTGAATATTTGGGGTCCTGTATGCTTCTTGTATTTGAGATTCCATTTTATTCTTACGGCTTGGGAAATTTTCTAATATTATTTCATTGAAAAGATTGTGCATTACTTTGGTTTGTGTCTCTAAGCCTACATCCATCCTGATAAATCTTAATTTTTTTTAATTCATCCCATGTTTCTTGAAATTTCTGTTTATAGTTTCTTTAAATATTTATTTTTGTAGTTTGTGAGGATGGACTTAAGCCTGAGCCTAAGCAACTCTATTTTAAAAACTCCAGTTTGAAACCTGCAGTCTCACCAGGCACACCCACAGAGCCCTCCAGTATGGCCTCAAACAAGTTATTTCCCCTTACCCTGATAAACAGAGTGAAGACTCTGTCAAGCTATCCTAGCCTGATAAGAGGGAAAGCTGAGAAGATCAGGATGGAGACACCACACCAGATGTTTCTGACCCCAGGGTAAATGATGTCACTGAGAAATCTGGTGGTAGCTGATAAGGATTTAAAGGGGGCAATCAAAAGCCCCCAAATTTAGTATAAATGATATAGCAAATGAACAGGGATTCAGCCATCCAAAACAAGGATGCACTTGATCTGGAGAGCCTGATAAGGACCTGACATCCCATCACTTGTCATTTCCGATCCTCTGCATGATCATTACTGCTCTCAAACTACTGCCTCTTCTGGACCTTGGTGAGAGCCGCAACTTCTCCACACCTGGAAAAGCCTGCCTTGATTCTGGACCTGATCACCATGGTCTGAATGAGTGTGCATCTGCTGGACATAAAGCCTAAGGCTTCAGATTTTTGAAATTATTCTGCGGAGGGAATGTCTGTCATTAGCCTATGATGATTAAGCATGTTTTGCAGGGCTTAAAATTAATCTAGAATTGTTTGCTGTGAATAGATTATGTCTATTGCAGTGCCTAGCATTAAGGATTGTTGATTTCTTGATTAAGATCGAATTGCATTGATTAATTTGAGTGAATAAAGCATTGAAAGGGGAAGAATTGCGTGGACATTCTTTATTTCTCCCCTCGACTGCATATGTTGTAATTTTGCCCCCTTGCTACATAGTTGTATATGCACAGAATGCCTTTATTTCATTTGTTTATTTTTACATGGTGCTAAGGATCAAAAACAATGCCTTAGGCATGCTAGGTAAGTGCTCTGCCACTGAGCTACAGCCCCAGCTCTGTTCATGCTCTCTTAACATCTTTTCTCCATGTTCAAAAGTTGAAAGACTCTGTATTTTGTCCTCTTTGCCTGAAACTCCATCTTCCAAGTGGTCTAGTCTGCCAGTGATGCTTTCCATTGAATGTTTAATTTGGTTTATTGATCCCTTCATTTTGAGAATTTCTGCTAGATTTTTTTTTCAGAATCTCTATCTCTTTATTGAAGTGACTTTGACTTCCTGTATTTTATCTCTGATTTCACCCCTTACATTATTTTTAACTTGCAGATCAGTTGAACTATGGACATTCTAAACTTCTTCTGTGACATTTCTTCTACTGTGGTGTTTGTAGATTCTGTTATTAAAGCAACCTAGTTTGTTTGGGCCAATTTGTTATTTTCATATTGTTCTGATGTATACCCATCTAAAAGTATGGATCTGAGGCAGTAGAGTTTCTGCCCTGTTGACTTATAGTGTTCCTGAAGTTTTCCAGTACCTCACAGTCTAGGGGGAGACAAATAATAACAACAATTGAAGCAAACAGTACACAACATTAAATCAAATAGTTCCTGCTGTGCCATCTACAATGTTCATTTTCACAATAAACAGAAATGATGTGTTCAGTTATTGCCCACAGGAAAAACAGTAAGTTTGCAAATGGGTTTAAAATTTCAAATGGTGAACATTGAGAGAATAGAAGTGTTGTAGAATGTGATAATTATGAGAAAGGAGATAAAATAGAAGTAAAAAGAAATGAAAGAGTGTGAAAGACAGAATTATAGAGTTTGTCTGTTAGTAGAAGAAAATAGAGAATAAAGGGAAAGAGATAGTGAGAGAGAAAAAATATATAAAGTAAAAAATTTTAAAGATTCATAAAAAATAATAGAATTCAAAACAAAACTGGTATATACTAACCAAACATCCTAGTCCTCAAATACTAATCCATGAAAAATAACTGACTCCAAAAATGTTAGAAATGAGAAAAAGCACTTTCAAACACTTTTCTGGCCAAACTTCAAGTTTTAATATTTTTCTATTGTGTTCCTGATTATCAGAATAAACCTTGCTAAAATCATTCAGGAATATCGTGTCACCGCCTGAATGTTACACTGACTTGAAAATTTTCTACAAGATTAATTTGTCCATAATCTTTAAATTCAGACTCAAAAAAGTCTCAGAACATGAGCAAAATGTAGACAACTTCTTTGCTAAGATATAACATGAATGGCCTTTAGTCCAATTCTCATTAGAGTACCCACACAATCTTTATTGTTTTAATTTCTATTAGCATTCTTGTCTTCTGAGCTCCCACCATAATCACCCATTATGGTCTGCTTATACCATACTAAGGCTGTCTTTAGCTTGCATCTCCAAACTTTTCCAAACTCCTTCCATAGATCATTTCTAAAAATCCTATGAACCATGAAGTCATGTAATCACAGAAACAACCCCAATTCTGGTAGCAGTTTTTAAGTTAGCTTTTCATTGTTGTGACCAAAATACCTACAAGAACAACTCAGAGGAGTAAAAGTTTATTTTTGTTCATGGTTTTAGAGGTTCAGTCAATGATTAACTGACTACAGTTCTCTGGGCCCAAAGGGAGATAGAGCAACATGATTGAAGGATATGAATGAAGAAGTCTGCTTGGCTAATGGTGGCCAGGATGTAGAGACTGAGTAGGATGGACTAGAGACAAGATATATAATCCCCAAATTATACCTCCAGGCCCCACTGTCTCAAGCCATGTCTCACCAGCCTACATCTACCTCTCAGTAATCCATTCAAAGTATTAATCCATCAGATAAGTAATTCATTGATTATGTTGCACCTTTAATAATTTATTTCTCCTCTTGTATTAACTCAGGATGTTTAGGGGGATATCAAGAGCCATCTTAAGGCTATGGGGACACATTAGCAATGCAGCATACTGAATAGAAGAATCTGGTATTTGGTAAATTCCAGTGGAAATTTACCCAGGCCATGACCATCCAGATAAATTGTGAGCCCTATTCAAGCTCTGCCTGGTCCCACACAGCACTGGAGATGGGATGACCTGCTGCTGTAGCCACATAGCCTCTCAGAGATGGGTGTGATCTGCCAAGATGCCAATCAACCTGTGTTATAAAGCAAGACTCCACCCCTTAAACCTTATCTCTGCCTTTGAGAAACCCCCTGAAATAAACCACAGGAACCATTTTTTAATTGTCCAATTCCAACTCATTTGTGGACTGGATCTATCAGGTGCTCTACTTCTAACTCTGTGTCTTTTGTTTTTCACTAATTAATTTTGGCTTATTTTCTGTTGTAGCTTACACCATTCTGGGTAGAAATAAGAACCCCCTGGCAAGGCACTGGCAAACTCCCCATAGGTGGATACCTCATATCCAAAACATAACAGTAGTTAATACAGGTAGAAACCAGAAAAAATTGAATCATAGGCAATTTAAATAACCTCTATCCTCAATAATATTTGATAGATGAGCAAGGATATATTTCATTAGGAAATTAAAACAAATACCTTTGTAATTTTTACTGATTTATTTTGTAATGTATCTGGATTGTACCATGATATATGTGATATGGTACAATAGTGGTGTTGGCGACAACATTAAAGTACCTAGCTTAAATATTAATCTTAATATTATATTACAGTGCCTAGTTTAAATAATATTATCTTAATATTACATTATAGTACCTGGGTAATATATTAACATATTAGTACTGATATTGAAAAGCTGATATATTTGAAAATGGAGGTAAAGCATCCTCAAGGTGTAATAAGTATAAAAAATCACCAGTCTGAGGAACAACTGAATCTAGCTAGCTAAACACCAGATAATTTCTGTGCTAAATATTTCTGCATAAGATTTTCTTAAAGAACAGGGCAGTAGATCAAGGTTGGGAGAAAGTAGTCCAATCAGAACAACAATATGAAATGTATTTTAGAACATTGTTACATCAAACTTTTGAAAATAGAAGGTATCTGAAATAAAGGGCTTGCTAAGCTGTTATAATTGCTAGTCAAAAGTAAAAGGAGTGGTTCTGAGACAAAGTCTCTTAGCTATCATGGCCAGATAGAACAGCCAGATAGAAGTTGGAAAAATGTCCAACTGACCTAATGATCCAGGGGATTTTGTAAAAAAAAATTAGGATAAGAAAATATAAATCACTCATATTAAACCTACCCAGATTGTAGATGAAAAGGAGAAAACAACATGAAGCAGTAAAGTCCTTGAATAGGATATTAGACAATAAAGAGAAGTTTTTGCTGCTTTTTTCTTTTTTTCTAAAAGCAGAATATGATATTATCTTGATGGCTTAATTTTTTAACCTAAAGAAAGAAATTTGGAGAAGATTTCTTTTTCTTTATTCAGCTCAAAGTTAACATTTAAAATAAATTTATCTAATCCTTCCCTTTATCCTCTTGTCTGTCACTTATTTTGTACATCCAAAAATTCTTATTACTTTTATAGGACAAATTAGTTATTTATTTATATTCTCCCACAACCAGCACTGACTTCTTCAAATATTAGGTATGATTACATTGGTACTATTGATATATCTTTTCTATACATGCCACATCAATGTAAATTCTCCAATAGATACGATCATATTACTTTAAGGGGTCTGAGTGTGGAAGCCAGGGTTTGGGCTCTGAAATAATGAAACTTGTAGTATTGGTCTGGTCCCCAAGATTCTGACACAGAGTGCCTAAAACCATTACAATTTATGAAATGATATGAGATAGAGGAATGTTTTCTTGTAATATTTGGTCTTTGACTCAAGTTCTTGACTCAAGTTTCCTGGGACTTTTGCAATTTAATGAGTGAAAGGAACATTTTATTTGTTCTGTGGCAACTATTGGTAAACTCCTAAATGGGAAAGGGGAATCAGAATTTTATGCCATAATTAATTAATATCTTGGAAATTCAGCCCCACTCATTATTTGGAGAGATGGAAGACATGCTGAGAATCAAGCTATACTTGTTGGGAAAAGTATAAACGGCAGCCATACCCCAGAGAAAAAACCCCAACATGGCGCCTAAGGACTTCTTCCTACCTTCTTCTTTTCTGCAGTGGCCAGAAAAGTTTCCGCCCTTGTGAACTCTCCCAATGGCGCCAATTTCAAATCTCGCTGGCGGGGAACCTTAGCCCCAGTGAGAACTAATTCCTGAGCTCCAGAGCTGATATCTGGAAGAACTTACCAATAAACGGGTAGCCTGCCATTTATCTAAGCCCTACCATCTCCCCTTTAGTTCTATATAAGTACACAGCTTTTTGCAATAAAATTGGAATTCTCCCTGTGAAGTGTCTTTGCATGGGGAATTCTTGAGCTTTTGGGTTGTCAAACAAGAATGTATTGACATGCTGTGAGTATGTCAATGAGGATAGGAGCTCTTGCAGATGGGACTTCAGTCTAAGTATCTCTTAGACTATTCATTTGTGTTATTTAAAATATTTTATAATAAATAAGAAATGTTAAATTGTTGCCAGCTGGCTGGACTGGCAAGATGAGCTGGTTCCAAAGGAGCTGGCTGTATCAATAACTAAGAAAATGGTGAAGAAACCATGCAGCACACAAACATGGGTTTCTAAGATCAAGAGTGGGACTGCTCTGTGACCCCAATGATCAGCTCCACACTGGGCAGCGCTGGAAAAAAGTGTGCACCAGGATTCCTTTTATTTTATAGGGGAGACACATACAAGGGAGGTTCAGTGGAGTGTTCTTCACCAAATAAGGCAAGCAATAGGGTTTTGAAGGTGAAGTATTGCTTTGTAATGTCTTGTGGTCAGCAGATTGATTGACATCTTGGCAAGACCCATCTCAGATGCTAAATGGGATCAGAGACAGAGGAGAGAAAAGGCACATTTGTATCACACAGTCCAATCAGTGCACAATGCCAGACCAGTCCCCTCATACACTCAAATACCCACAGCTCACACACACAGCTGCAACATTAAGTAATCTGTTTTCCTGGCTTCTGTGAACTACTTTAGCAAACTGAACATGACATGGGAATCACAGGAACCCCTAAATTGTTACATGGGAACCATGGGAACTTCTAATTTGTAGCCAAGTTGAGCAGAGGTTATTGATAACTTGGGAACCAACTGTTTGAATTAACATCTAAAGAGAGTAGAATATTCTTGTAGGATTAATCCTTTAGCCATAAAATCTGCACTAAATTCAATGTCAGAATTGAATTATGCCAAGAATATAAGTAAGAATAAATGTTGGCAAGGAAGTGGAAGAAAAGGAACACTCATATCTTGTCAGTTGGACTGCAAATTGGTGCAACCACTCTGGAAAGCAGTAAGGAGATTCCTCAGAAAACATAAAATGTAACTACCATTTGACCCAGTTATCCTACTCCTCAGTTTATACCCAAAGGACTTAAAGTCAGCATGTTATAGTGACAGCATCACATAAATATCTATAGCAGCTCAATTAAAAATAGCTGAGCTATGGAACCAATATAGGTGGCCTTCAACAGATGAATGTGATTTAAAAATTTTTCAAAAATATTTGAAAATTAAGTCAGGTTGACCCTATTTTGCTCAGACATCTCACTCTACACAGAATTGGTCCCCCTTTCTGCATAAGACCACAAACATAGAAGCTGACATTTCCACCCTCACCCACTTGTGCCCTGAACACAATGTCTTTAAACTTTGAAGCTAATGCAAGCTTGTTTCTGAGAATGTATAAAAAGGTGCCAATTCTGAGAGCTTGGTGCTTTCCACTTTATAAAATGTGTCTTATGATTGTACTTGTTTCTCCAATTCCCCCTCTTTGTGGTTTTTATGTTTTTAAGCTGTCCCCCCACACACACACCAGAGGTCAGTGTCTTGGGCTTCAAAATTTTGCTTTCTGATCTCTTGGCCCTAGACAGAATAATTCTTTTGTCTCTGTTTCAAAAGACCCACAGTATTGTTTTGGGGGTGGTGGTGAAACAGTGTCTTAACAAATAGATAAAGAAATATACAAAATGGAATATTATTCAACCTTAAAGAAGAAGGAAATTACGGTATTTGCCAGTAAATGGAAGGAACTGGAGACTATCATGCTAAGTGAAATAACCAATCCTCATAAACCAAAGGCTGAATATTCTCTCTGATATGTGAATGCTGACTCACAATAGGTGGGGGTTATGGAGGAAGGATTGGAGGTTCAGTGGATTTTACTGGAGTCGGGGTGGGGTGGGGAGTGAGGGGTGGAAATGGGAAAGACTGTAGAATGAATCAGACATAACATTCCTATGTTCATGTATAAATACATTACAGTGTAACTACACAGCCTGTACAACCACAAAAATGAGAAGTTATGCTCCTTGTATGTATGATATGTCAAAACACATTCTTCTTCTGTTATGCTTGAATTCTGGACCCCCCAAAAGACCACCAGAGACCAAGATTGATGTAAGCAGCAAAGAGGTGTTTATTGCAAGCTAGCTTGGTCCTCTGTGCACACACAACAATTGGTGATGCTGAGAGGCCCCAAGCCCAGGGTTTGCAGCAGTTTTATACTCTCTTTGGGGAAGGCAGGGACTTCACATACATCATAGCATCTCTAAGCAAATCATCACACATCACGGGAAAATTATAAAACATATCTAAAACATGATTAGCACATTCTCTGGTGGGAACAAGTTGGGTAAGGGTGATTGGTTAGTACAAGAGGGGGATTCGTTTGAACTGATTGGTTTAAGCCACGAGGGGAGTACATGCTGAAATACATTGTTTCCCAACATGTTATCAACCACCATAAACTACTGGGAGGATCATCTGGCATCCCAGGTATTTTCTCTGTCTCATGCAGATTGGTGGTTGCTAAAGGGTTGCTATGGATCCTCACCTAGCCTGACTGATCTCTCCTGTTATTTGTAGATAAACAACTCAGCAGGGTGGGTATGTGCCTAAGAGTGCTCTGTGGGTCTTTCCAAGGACAAGGGTCATGCCCCCTTCCTTGGACAGGCTTTGCTCTGAGGTAGAGGCTGGTTTCTCACTCTCATGTCTAACTAAAAATAAAAAATAAAAATTTAAAGCAGAATTGAATTGAATTGAATTTTAGAACAACCTGTTGTTGAGATACTTTGCATATGCTCTGTGTTTAGAATATATTGGAGAACACCGCTTCCCCCCCCACACCTTTTATATGGTTGTTATAAAATGTAAATGGAAAGATAGTTTTCTATTTATTTCATCTTACTTATGTATCCTGCCAGGAATGTCACAATTGGTAACTCTTTGTTATGTGATAATCTATGAATCTAGGTAAGAAGAAAGAAGGAGCTGAGCAGTGACTCACTCCCATAATGCTACTTACTCAAGGGTCTGAGGCAGGAGGACCACAAGTTCTAGTCCAGCTTTGACAATTTACCAAAACCCTGTCTTAAAATAAAAAAAAAATGGGTTGGAGATAGCACTCAGTAGTAGAGTGGCCCTGGTTTCATTCCCCAATACTGCAAATAAACAAATGAACAGATACCATAATAATCAAAGATTTTAAAATATACTATTTATTGTATACAACATTGAATTTTCCCTAATGTTGAAGTGGCACCCCTTTCTCCACAGAAAAGCCCTCTTCACCATGGCTGATTTTAGGACTGTCAGCAAAAGAGTCTCTGAGAAAGAATCCAATGTAGATAAACTTCCTATTTTCGTGTTGCCCTATTTACTTGGCTACTGGCAGAGAAGATACCAGCACTCCAGTTACTAGTTTTTCACAAAAGTATCCAATATAGTACTTTGAAGGAATGTGCAAACAAGGCCTCTGTCCTTGAGCTGAGTTTCACAGAGATGTCTACATTTTTAAGATGTTACAAATGGGCTCCATGGTAACAGCTGGCAGGGGGAGGAAAGAAAGGGGAGAAGAAGCTCTCCCCTTCTCAGGTGTTGTCCTTGTTGGGTGCAGAGCAGGCTGAACTGTATTGTCTGCAGGGCAGGCTGAACAGATGTTGGCTGCAAGATAGCCCGCACACTCAAACCCCCCTCTATCTGGTCCTTTATCACCTGTTTGTGTCAAGTCCCGCTCAAGGCTGAGCACTCAACCCCCCTTGGGCCAACAAGGCAGCTTGCAGACCCAGAGGCCCCATTAGATTTGGGCTATAAAAACTCCCTCCTGACAGGCCCCCCTCTCTCTCTTGCTCTCTCTCTCTCTCTTGCTCTCTTTATCTTTCTTGCAAGTGCTCTCTGTCTCTCTCTTGCTCTTGCTCTCTCCCTATTCATCTCTTCTCTTCTTTTTCTCTCTCTCTCTTTCCTTCTTTCTTTTCTCTTTGTTGCACTGCTGCAATAAAGATCTTTTGGTTGCTCCGAGTGTTGTGGTCACTTTCCTTTCAGTCCTTGAAGAGTTAACTTGCCCAAAACAGTGAAAGAAAAAGCTGCTTTTATGTGAACTTCTGCAGATTGTGAACTTCTGAGCCCCTCCCCTTACATGCTGGGTATAAAACTCTGAAACTTCCTGAATTCAAGGTTCAGGGGATTGATTGATTACAGCAAAGGCTATACCCTCTGAACCTGGCTGCAGCCAAATAAAACTGTTTCCTGCTATCTTTGGTCCCTTGCCTCATTTGTCCCTACAACAATGTAGTAATGTTGCAATTTCAAAATCTCATTAAAGCCTAAAATCTTGCATTCTGAATACATATTTGGTTGCTGAATATCCAAGACTGGGTAATTTATCTGAAAAGATTTTTTTTTCTCATGGTTCTAAAGGCTGGAAAGTAAAAAAAAAAAAAAAAAAGCATAGTGTCAACTTCTGGTGAGGGTTTTCTCTTGTCATAATATGGTGGAAAGAATAGAAAGACAGAAGAGAGCATTTGAAAGAGACAAAACCAGAAAGACTGCCTTGCTTTATAACAATTTCCCCTTGTAATAACTGATCTAGTCCCATGAAAGAAAAATTCACATTTGAGAATTAACTTAGTCCTATTAGAGTGAGAGTAAGCCCTCAGACCAAGCTGTAACAGTGGTCCACTTTATGCTTTGAATATAGCCCTGCCAGTACAACTTACTTTTAAAATGAATGCATTTCTTTCTCTACATCTCCCCATGACCCTCCCTAATCTCTCTCCCTTCTCAATCTCAGGGAAACAGAATTACTTTTCTATCCTTGAGTAAACACTCACCACAGGAACCAAGTAATCTAGATTTGAGGAAGGTACAAGAAGACCTCAGAAGTGATTATCTCCCAAATTAACAAGTGAATTACAACTCCAGACAGGTAATACATAGAATGTAATCTCTTTAAAAGCCCCCTGTTCCTGCTAATGGGCAGAATCACAGCCTTTGGGACAGAAATACCTGTGTTCCTCCTTTGCTACCAAAGCAATAATCCCTCTTTTCCCTTTTTCTCAAAACTGTGTTCTCATTATTGGATTGGTATCAGAGACAAGGACTGAGTTTTTGGGAAAAAAGGCACCCTTTATATGTCCCTCCAGTTATCCAACAGGAAACAAATTATATTCAAAGCTTAGCATTTTCTCCCTATCTTTCCAAATTCATGTCCTTATCACAATGCAAAACATATTCATTATATTCCATTTTCCCCAAAGGTCTTGACTGACTCCAGCATCAACTCAAATGCCCAAAGACCTATTTGAATCAGCTATGAATGAGACTCCATTAACGATTTATCCCAAGGCAAATTCCTCTCTAGTTATGAGCCTATAAATTAAAACAAGTTACATCTTTCTAAAATGCAATGGTGGGGAGAAAACCTCTACCGCGGCGGTTTAGAGAGGTGGAACTGGACCTCTTTCTGAATTATCATGTGACGGGTTCTGAGTTTAATGGGGGGGAAAGTGTGGAAAAGGACAAGAATCCAAACTGGCGAATTTACTGATCTTCGCGGCCGTCTCCGCTCTCCGGCCAGCGGCGCTGCCAGATACTAGAAATAACCACATTAAGTGGAAACTATGTTAAACAAATTTTGGAGTGCACAATTGTCCATTGAGAAGAAAGGAAAATAGGAAGCAAATATGGCTGATTAGATTAATGAAGATGTAAATGTCAAGCTGAGGTCCTGTGTCACTGATGTAGGGCATATTTTCCTTTTTTCAACCCTGCAACAGCCTCTTTAAACTGTTTAAATGAGAATGTCCTTGGCTCAGAGAGTACTACTTACCTGGCTCTTCACCTTACTCTTCTTGATCATGTTGGTGTTGAAACTGGATGAGAAGGCACCTTGGAACTGGTTCCTCATATTTATTCCTGTCTGGATATTTGACACTATCCTCCTTGTCATGTTGATTGTGAAAATGGCTGGGCGCTGTAAGTCTGGCTTTGACCCACGACATGGATCACACAATATTAAAAAAAAAAGCCTGGTACCTCATTGCGATGTTACTTAAATTAGCCTTCTGCCTGGCACTCTGTGCTAAACTGGAACAGTTTACTACCATGAATCTGTCTTATGTCTTTATTCCCTTATGGGCCTTACTGGCTGGGGCTTTAACAGAACTTGGATATAATGTCTTTTTTGTGAGAGACTGACTTCTAAGTACATCATCTCATTTCTATTGCTGTTCCAACAACCTTTAAAGTGTTCTGAATCTTTGCAAGCTTCAATACCAGAGAACTGAGGGAAAATACCAAATGTAATTTTGTACTGCTTCTATAAAACAGGATTGATGAATCATGGACTTCTAGTTCACCCAAAACTGAATTATTCAATATTTGAGTTGTTGATATCCTTATTATCCCTATGTAAATAAAGTTTGTTTTTGACCTCAAAAAAAAAAATAAAATGCAATGGTGGGAAAGGCACAGGAAAGATATTTGTTTTATAAGAGATAAATGGGCAAGAAGAAAGGGACAACTGGTTCCACACAATTAAAAACAAAACCAGGAGGCATTAAATCTTAAAAAGACCAGAATAATCTTTAACTCTGACACTTGAAGAAGTCCAAGCATGCCTCCAGGAAGAGAAAAAACTCTCAACTTGATACCAGACATGTCAAGAATTTTGACTTGGTAATTTTAGAAAGCAAAACAAACCAATGGAACAAACATATATGAAAGGCATTTATTAGGGACTTGGCTAAGGGAACATTGACCAGAGTAACAGGCTGGCTCCAGGAACAAAGAAAGTTAATTTTATTCATTTGAAAGCACTGTTTGCAAAGGGGAGCAAAGGGTGAGGAATGCTAATTGTCTTTAAATACATGTCAAAATGTGTTTATCTTTTCCTTGAGGGCATTTTAACTCTGAGGAGGGCAAGGTTAATAGGTCATCTTGGAGCCTAGTTTTTTCCATATAAACACCATATTTTGAATAAATATCTCTGCCTTGTGATAAGAAGGAGTTGCTGTAGTTGTTTAGAGAACACCCAGGTGGAAAATCGAAGAGAAAACAAATCATGGAAAATCACCACTTTGATGATTCCTCAATGGTTTTCATCCTTTATGTTGTTTGTCCTCAGAAAATCATAGTATGAGTAATCTGGTCCTTATGATACACCTGGTCTCTGAAACTGATAAGGTTGTTTGAGGGGCATGTTTAAGGCATATAACATTTTTAAAAATACCCAATGGCCTATTGATTAAGGTAGAAGAGCAGGGAAATAGAGCTTACACTATTTTTTTTTTTGCTACTGGGGGTTTCAAAAATCCTGGGGCATTTTTAACATGGATCTACATTTCTAATCCTTTTTATTATTGTTTTTAAATTTTTGAGACTAGTCCTTACTAAATTGCTGAGGTTGGTCTCATACTTGTGATGTTCCTGTCTCAGCTTCTTGATCACTGGGATTACAGGCACCACCATGCTCAGTTTATGTTTAACTTGTAATGGTTGTCAGGACATGAGATAAAGCCCAAGAGTGCATTGCAATTTATTCCTATGGTGGTCTCTTTCAAACTCAGCTCTGACAGTTCTGTAACTTACACTGCAGAAAGGAATTTCAGGATATGTCAAAAGAGGCACAAGTAGAGATTTATTTAGGAAAGCTAGTATGTTTATTTAGGGAAGAAAGCAATAGACCAAATACACACACAAAGGGAGAGGAAGTGCAGGCACTGAAGTGTAAGATGTACTTTGGGACCTCAGGCTTCTTTTAAAAAAACTTTGTAAATGGTAAAGTAGAGGTATGTGAGGTGGTGTCAGCTTAATGAGCTCAATTCTTTCGATGACGAAGCACACACAGAGCAGGAAAGAGTGGTCTGGTTTTTCTCAGAATCTTTAGGCTGATATTACATAGTTAATAGTGTTGGGGCTATATTCATATCATTTTAACATTTTTCTCTTGCTTATATTTTGAATATTCTCTTTTTCCCTCTATTTTTTTTCTTAATCAGTCTAAAAGCATTCTATAAGTTAACAAGGTATATAGGTAAAAAATTAAGTGGACTTACAGTACTCTAATTTATTGAATCATTTTCAAGTTCAGGCCCAGAGGAACGCAGGTCTGAGGAATGAAAATGAAAGTGTTCATAAAATTTTTAGATTTTAAAATTACTTTATACTTATCCTTATTTATTCTGTTCTATTCTACCTTAATTCCATATGCAACTTCTGGGAAACACTGAGGAAACACTGGGAATTTGGGCAATTAGATCCACAATCACTAAGGAGAATGTCTGTGATGGAAGGGTCCCTAAGACAGTTTGTGCTTGTGACCCCAGAACTTCCAATATGTCCTCTGAAATCTAGAGAGAGGAAGCCATGCTCCCTAGTACTTGCATTCAGCATTATTGGAGAATTAACACCATGTGGATGCAACCACAGCTTGCAATTTAAAACCTCTTCAACTGTGGCCCAAGTTTACATGGCTCCATTTGATATATGGGTGGAACAGCTGAGACATACTGTGCTGAGATGTGAAGCAGGCATTGATCCCTTTATTCCCTCCAGGCCATGATATTCTGATCTCTCTCTCTCTCTCTCTCTCTCTCTCTCTCTCTCTCTCTCTCATCTTCATTTTTAGTTATTTATTTTTATGTGGTGCTGATGATCAAACCCAGGGCCTCACTCATGCAAGGCAAGTGTTCTGCCACCCAGGGAGCCACAACCCAAGTCCATATTCTGATCTCCTGATGGAAAGGGCATCCTTGAAGATCTCTGAAGTGTCTTTGAGACCTTTCTTTCATGGTTACAACGAATACAATGATTCTTTTCCATTCATGCTAATCTCTTTAGGAAGTAGTTGCTTGGTTGAATTCTTAAAGACCTTTTCCCTCTTTCATGGCCAGACAGCAATTTTTCCAAACTTTTTTGTTCAACTTCCCTTTTATTACAAATTCCATCTTGAGGTTATCCCTTTGTTTACTTATCTTAGTGTGAATGACCAAAAGCAGCCATGCATCAGGCTGAATTCCTTTCTCCTTAGATATTGCTTCCACTTTTTATAGGAGTTCATTAACCAGAGGTTGGATAAGGGGGACAATTGTGCCCCCAGCAAGAGGCTGCTAAACCTCAATTCCTCAAGGCAGTCAGTCTTGGAAGCATTGGAATAAGCAGAGTAACCTATGAGTCAGGCCACCAGGCCTTTTCCTGAACTTGTTTTGTGTGTAACAACCTAAAAGGACAGCACTAAGAATTTTTAGAGGTAAAAGCTAAACCCATGGCTTTTGGTAACTAGAATCACCACTCCCTGCAATAAAAGGGCAGAAAATGATGCAATGGGATAAATACTGGTGATTCTACTAACATAATACTCATTATACTTTAGTGAAAACATTTCATATTTTAATTTAATTGGAAATCTCAATTTACTAATATAATTATATATCAGAAAGACAAATTGGTTGAATTTTATTCCTGTAGAGCATAGATTCTAAATTAACTGAAGCATTGACTAAAATACACCAATTAACAAAGGTACACATAGTTAACAAATTGTAGGTACCAAAGTAGAGATATGTCTGGATATATCATAAAATTTAAGCAGCATATCTCAAAATATTTAGGAGAATAATCAAATGTAAATAGAGGATATAGTTATAAATTACTGTTAACTAGGTCCTTGTCTATTTTACCACAGCTATAAAATTTGCTATTATTTTTATATGTTTTATGTGTATCTCCCAAAGATTCATGTTTTAAAAGCTTGGTACTAAGTGCAGCAATGTTGACAGGTGGTAGGGCTTAGTGGAAGTTGGTTAGATTATTGAGAGTGCTGTACTTGGAAGAGATTAAAGTACTTCTCTTGGAACCCTGAGTTAATTCTCATGAGTGTGAGTTATGAAAGAAGGCCTGATGCCTGGATCTCTCTCTGACTCTCTGTTTCAACATGTGAGTGCTTCCTTTTACACTCAGAAGTACCATGATATCATCTACCATGATGTTGAAAGAGGAATTTGGGAACAAAGGGAAAATATATTGAGTTGCAAAGGAAATACCCAGGAAAATTGCGATGCAAAAATAATGCAAGTACAATTATCTCCTGAATTTGTGTGCTTCACCTGCACCCCAGACCTCTGCCTTTGTAACATGAGGGCAATGTGCAAGCATAGAGAAAACTGACATGAAATTGTGTAGCCCCTATTTACCTGTTGTTAAACCTTAGGGGGAAAAGGCTTATAATAATAGATTACTAAAACTGAATGCTGTAGTCTCAAATATTAATATCCTCATACTTAATACCAATATTATTAAAATTAATGATTCTATTCAAAGTTAATAAATATTTTGCTGTTATAAATTTGGCTAATATATCCTATTCATTTCCAAGTTTTAAACCTTTCAGCCAGTTTGTCTTCACCTCTACAGTGAAATCATACACCACTTGCAGGGTAGTCTTGTTATATCTCAGGAACATTGCCATCACATACAATCATTATACATAAGATATTAATGGCATCCACCTTTCCTGGGGTACACATATGTCTTGGTCCATTTAGTTTTCTACAACAAAATATCATAATGTGGGTAGTTTATAAAAAGTGGACACATAGGGGCTGGGACGGCTCATGCCAAGGTCTCGGCTTGGCACCAGAATCACGAGCCACCACACACCTTTGTAGGTTCAAACAGCAATTCTTTATTCCCGCTCTCACACCGCCTCCACACAGGTCCAGGGGCAAACGTGTTCTGCTGTCTCCCGCACAATTCGCCTACTCCAAGAGGCTATCTCCAAATCCCAATTTAATCTCGAGAACTCAGCGGGAACAAGCAGCAGGAACACCCTAATCCCAGCAATAATATTCAATCTCCAACTTCCCTAAAACCCATTATCTTAAACTGGCAACGTCTTAAACTCAAGGAGCCAGTTACTTCCTCAAACCTGATCAGCTCTAAACCCGGATCCGCCTTGGTCCTTGAGCAAGGTCACCTTATTAAAGCATGCATGCAATGTCCCATCGAATGTCCTCTAAGCAGCATGGGGTACGCTTGGCAAGGAAATTTCGATGCGTCATTCCTACTTGGTAATGGCCCTCAGCAGCTCAGTGGTGAAGCACTTGCCTAGCATGTGTGAGGCACTGGGTTTGAGCCTTAGCACCTCATAAGATAAATAAAGGCATTGTTCATCTA
The DNA here is from genome assembly GCF_052094955.1 of Ictidomys tridecemlineatus. Classification (NCBI taxonomy): domain Eukaryota; kingdom Metazoa; phylum Chordata; class Mammalia; order Rodentia; family Sciuridae; genus Ictidomys; species Ictidomys tridecemlineatus. The sequence goes on along the minus strand of NC_135481.1, from coordinate 1,000,964 downwards.
CAACTAAATAATAAAAGATATTTTTAAAAAGTGGACACATAATTCTCACAGTTATATAGGCTAATAAGTCTAAGATCAATTTATCAGCAGATTTGGTGTCTGGTGAAGGTTTATATGATAGTTGACAGATGTTACCTTCCTACTTCATTTTATTATGGGGAAAGAAGTGGTTTATATCTCTAAAGACTCTTAGAAGGCATTAATCTCACTCACAAAGGACATTCTCTTCTGACTTAAGCACATCCCTAAGCTCCTTTCCCTATTACTACAACATTTTGGAATTACAATTTAACCAATTTTGATAGGCATTAATACCATAGCATTCTGCCCTAGTCTCTCAAAATTCATGTCCCTTTTTCTCACATTCAAAGCACATTAATTCCATCTCAATAAAATAAGAAAAAAAGTTTCATTCTTTCTAGCATCAAATTTACAGTTTAAGTACCAGGACTTGTGTAAATATTATCTAAATAAAAGATAATATAATACAAGTTATGGTTTATTCTAAAGAAAACTGCTTTCCAGCTGTAAATCTGGGAAATCAGTAATGTTGCATATTTCTAAAATACAATTGTGGGACAGGCACAGAACAGGCATTCTTCCTTCAAAATACAGAAATAGAAGAGAATAAAGGGATAACAGTTCCCAAGTTCCCAAGTCTTAAACTTAAGGCTTAAGGATAATCTTTTTTTTTTTTTTTGAGAAGTACTATTCAAATAACTTGTTCATTTATCAATTGGATTATTGTTTTTCATTGTCATATTTTTTAAAAACTTCTTTATTCTGGATACTAACCCTGTATAAATGAAGTCTTTTTCCAATTCTTTAAATTGTTTCTCCGCTCTGTTGATTTTCTTTGTTGTGCAGAAGCATTTTAGTTTGATTTAATATCATTTATCATTGTTTTGCTTTTAGTTCCTGTGCTTTTGGCGTCCTATTTATGAATAATAGCCTATACCAATATTTTGAAGTATTTACCATGTGTTTTCCTTCAGTAGTTTCAGAGTTTCACTCTTTACATTAAGGCCTTTGATCCACTTTGAGTTGACTTTTTGAAAAATATGGGTCAGGTTTCCATAGTCTATATGTGAATATCCAGGTTTTCTCATACCATTTGTTGAAGAGATTTGGAACTAGGAAATGAATAGAGGCTGGATGAATTTGATGAGCAGGCTAGAGAAAACCTAGATTACCATATGTGGAGTATTAAGGATAATTCTGTTTAGGGCTCAAAAGAAAAAAAATGCAGAGTAATTCTAGAGCACTTTAAAGACTACTGTAAGGGTCTGGTGAAACGTCAGAGGGAGAGACCACCCAAGAGACTGACTCCATGCAATTGGCAAAAGGGGATATTTATTGGGGATCCATTCCAGCGCGCTGGGACTTTGTGCTCACTCAAGGAGGGAGAGCAGCCCAGAGCCCAGAGCAGAGTTCAAGCGGAGCTTAAGTACACTTGTTGGAGAGGGTGGGGGGCTTTGCATACATCAGAACAAATCATCATGAGGCATGGGGAAAATTGAACAACAACCCTGAGTCAGGATTAGTGCATACATTGGCGGGAACAATTAGGGCAGGAGTGATTGGTGCTCCTAGGTGGGGTACACATTCAAACTGAATGGTTTAGGTCCTGCAATGCCTACATGCCAAGCAACTCAGAACCCTTAGCTATTAAACAACCAGAAAGTCAGTGGAAATATTTACTGGGCAGTTCCAGTATTGTCCTAACAGCTACAGGGATTACAGGTTTTGGGGGTAGCAGAGGGACTCTAACAATACCTAGTCTTTTACTTTTTAACCCAATCCCTGCACTTTGGAAACTTTAGGATGCCTGGTCTTTTACACTTTAACTCAGGCTCTGCAGCTTAGAATCAGCTTGGAAATTTTACCTTTACACTACTAAAGTGGCAATGATTAAAATGTTGGTAGAAATATGGATGATAAAGGCCATTCTAGTTTCAGGTAGAACAAAGTACTGGAAACTGGAGTGAAGGTCATTATTGTTATACACTTTCAAAGAATTGTGTCCATGTTTGGGGAGTTTCTGAGAATCAGAAATTAGAATATCCAGTAGAAGAATCTCTAAGAAGCAAAGTGTTCAAAGTGCTGCATGGTTTCTTTTGGCTATTTACAGTAAAATAACAGAATAGAGATTATTTAAAGGCAGAATTTGTAATTGAATAAAAACAATATAGAACGATTTGGAAAACTCTCAGCCTAGTCATATAAATGTTTTTAAATGGCATGCTTGGGAGAAAAGTCTAAGGGTATGGCCAAGTGAATATTTGCTAAAGAGATTGATATAAACAGAAAGAAGCCAGAGTTCTACTCATCAAGACAATGGGAGAATGACCCTGTGTTATGGTTTGGATATGAGGCATTCCCCAAAAGCTCTTGTGTGAAGTAATGCAAGAAGGTGTAGAGGAGAAAAGATTGGGTTATGAGAGTCTTAGCACAATCAGTGAAGTAATCCCTTCATGGGATTAACTAAGTGGTAACAAAAAAGTGGATAGGGTGTGGCAGGAGGTGATGGATCCCCTGGGGGCATGCTTTTTTGGTATAAATTTTGCATGTGGAGGGTGGAGCCTCTCTCTTCTTCTTGACCATCATGTGAGCTGCTTCCTTTTGCCACACTCTTTTGCCATGATGTTCATTCTCACTTTGAGTCCTGAGGAATGGAGCAGGCTGTGTATGAACTGAGATCTCTGAAACTGCAAGTACTTAAATAAAGTTTTCCTCCTTTACAATTGTTCTGATTGGGTCCTTTATTTACAGCAGTGAAAAAGCTGACAAAAATACCAAGAAAGCATTCTTCAGGGAAAAGTTTGCAAAGAGGTGCTCATGGAGCATTTGCTCAGCATTTGCTGCCTTGAGACATGTGAATCTGCTTCCTGAATTGTAGCACAGTACCCCTTTTCTAACCCAAATGTGGCTCCAGAAGGCAGAGTTGCAGCTTTGCCATTCTCCAGAATGTAGGAGTAAAGGGACTTTATAGTATCTCTATGGTGTTGATTTTGTAGTTTTATGGAGTTCATGAGTTACGGGGCCATGATAGCCTCCAACATAATTTCAAATAATATGGTGTAGACCTTGGGGATTCAGGCAGAAACTTGTCACTCAGCAGAGCTGTTAGGCATAAACAGTGGCATGAACTTCAGTTCTTGGGTATTGTGCTTTAAGATTAGGGCACTACACTGGCACAAAAACAGAAGTACATTTTCAGAAGGTTTATCAAAAAGTGAGAAGATAGCTAAACAAATCAGTAAGAGAAATGTCCCTGCCCTGAAATGGTTAGGCTTTGGGGTTGTCTATAGAATAGTGGGAGGAACTTGGGGTAGAAGAAAAGTGTTGGTAGCTGGTAGCATTTGTGGCTCAGTTTGTGTGCAGCTTCTGCCCTCTTGTGGGAATTCACAGGTATACATAATGTGAAGCCACAGCTTCACATTATTTTGTCCTTTCTGTCCTAGTGCAACAGGTAGAAGAACATCTAGTGGCCAAAGGGCACTCAGAGTGGCTGTGGGTACATGCTCCATGTTGAGAACACAATGAAAGTCAGTTAATCTGCAAAAAAGGTGATGGGGCCCTTGTAGATTATGAAGGAGTCTGTTGTGGACCATTTATGATTCGAATAACCATCTTCCCAGAGGGATGTCCTTCATAAGCCTATCCATAAAATGGAAAGTGGTCTTTATCCTTATATTGCCTCCTTGCAAGATGGCATCAGTGCAGTACGGGCAATAATTCCTCCAGGTCATTTGCCAGTCAGGGCCCCCTTGGCAGACAACTCCTTATTCCTGCCCTCCGATCCCTATTCATTTCTTACTAACTACTTACACCAACATGTCCTTCTCAAGGACTCATAACTCTTAATTCTTTTAGGGATAGCCACATCCTGAATAAAGACAGAGCTGAGAGTATAAATATTGATCAATGATTTGGCAGGACTGTAATTGTCATGAAAAGTGGAGGCCAACAAATCTGGGGGATAAAATTGTTAACGGAAAGCTATTGGTACTGCTTAGGAGTCAGGGCATATTGTAGCATAGAGATGAGAAATTTAGGGTGTTTAGGATGAGAAACGCAAAGGAGATGAACATTAGGATAAGAAGTAAGAGACCTAAAGAGGGAAAAATGTAGAACAGGAGACAAGGAGACCAGGAAGTCAAATTATCAAGAGTCTTAGTCTTTATGGTCTGTACAAGGAGACCATTGATGTTTTGTTGCCTCAATATTTTTCTGTAAGTGTGGCCCCTGGCTGCATCTAATCTAACAGGATTTCTGTTCTTTGTTTGATTTCTCCTCTGGAGATTTAAAGCAAATGGGATATCTGTTGTATGTATACCCCATGAATAGACATTCCTTAGGATTTATCCCCTCTTTTTAAAAAAATATTTATTTATTTATTTATAGTTATTGGCAGCACAACATCTTTGTATGTGGTGCTGAGGATCGAACACAGACGGCACCCATGCCAGCGAGTGCACTACCTCTTAAGCCACATCCCCAGCCCACTTTATCCCCTTTATATACCATTATCTCATATAATAAATGTACTGTACTATTTGATGGACAATCATGGACTCTAATTTTGGAGATCACTTCCCATTGGCTCAAGACTCTTGTCTATTCTCCAGTAATACCCCTGATCTACTAACTTATTATTCATCCATGTTGAATTGGATGACATGAATATCCATGTGTCTCACCTCATGACAATGGAGAAGTTTATTTATGAGGCAAAGAAATAATGAAAAATATGATTGACTCATTTTCCTAATGTTATTGTTTAAACTTTCATATTGCAGATAGCCATCTTTTAGGTTCAGTGCATGAGCAGCTGCTGCCCTCTTGTGGGAATTCACTGTCACTTGCTTGTGTCATATGAGAACTGAGAGCAGGAACTTACTGTGGTCATTTTGCCCTTCCTGGAAGAATGTCAGAATGAAGTATAAAGCTCATGTGTTAGACAATGCAAAAATGCTCAGAGATAAAATTATTGGAACACAAGAGATTCAAAGATTTAACTTAATCAGTGGACTAGTCCACTGATATATATTAACTAGATATCTGGTAACTGTATGCAAATAGGCTGTAGTTGGGAGAAGGTAGGTTCATGGGGAGGTGCATCTTTGGGGGCTATAATTTGTCCCTTTTGAGAGGACCTCTCTGTGCTTCCTGGCTTTACAACTGAGCTGTTTTCGTTTGCCATTCTCTTCTGTTTTGATGTTTTATCTTACCTTGGGCCCAGAACTATGGAATTGGCAGATCATGGACTGAATCTCTGAAACTATGAGCCAAAACCAACTTTTCATATTCTACATTGTTCTTTTCAAGGTTTTCACTCACAGCAATGAAAAATCTGACTAAAATACAAGAAAATGGTTTGTACACTATAATCTTGTGGTTGCACAATTATGAAGAGTGAGCAAGGCAGATCAGGCACTTGCAAGAGTCTGGACTCCACCACCAGCTTAACATGAAAATGCTGCTCATATGTAATGGACACCAGGCAGAAGAATGAAGTCTGTAGTGTAAAAACAGATCTGAAAATTGTTTCTCTACTCCCGAGGTGGGTGAGAAGAAAATATACTTCCTGCTGAAATCTTCCTGCCATCTGAGTCACAGCACCAAAAGTGTTGCCAGAGGCTGAGTATAGACACCAGAGTGAATCTTGGTTCTTGGGCATAATAGAAAGAGGCAGATAATACTCAGAGCAGGTTTATTACAAAATGAGGAGATTGTGAAAAAAATGCAAAGATAGATCCCTGAAAGCAAGGAGGGTGCAAATCCATAAAGGGTCCAAATTCCCCAAAGCGGCTAGACTTTGGGTCCTTTGTTAGAATAATGGAGGGAAATTGGGGTGAAATGAAACTGTCATACTGCAGACAACCATCTTTTAGGTTCAGTGCATGAACAGCTGCTGCCCTCTTGTGGGAAGTCACTGTCACTTGCTTGTGTCATATGAGAACTAAGAACTGAGAGCAGGAACTTACTGTGGTCATTTTGCCCTTCCTGGCAGAATATCGTATGACCAACTGCCTCATGAGCTGCTAATGAGTACATATTCACCACCATGATAACATGACATGTGCCCATTAATCTACAGAAGAGAGTTACGGCCCCCTTTTTGAAATGTGGAGGACACTGGTGATGAGATTTGGGGTTTGAATAGCTTTCCCACCTTCCAAAAAGGATCTGTTTTATAAACCCCACATATAAGGGAAGAAAAATTTATATCCTTATGTGGTTTTCTCTTTTACAAGATGGACATTAATTTCTCCAAGTCAATTTAAATCAGGACCTCCTTGAAGGATGTGGAACATGGATTCACATAAGATTATTTTCCAGTTTTGAGACTTAATGCTATTTTTCCAGTTGAGTTATGAGCTTCCTTAGGTTCAGTTATATATTCTCCCTTTTGAAATGAAATGTTTATCTTTGTCCCACCATTGTACTTTGGAAGCATACAACTTGTTAATTTCACAGGATTATAGCTGGAGATTAATTCACCTTAGAATGAATTATGCATTAAGTCTCACTCACAGCTTACTTAGATAAAACTTGGGACATGGGACTTTTGATGCTGGGATAAATTAAGGCTTTGAGAACTATTAGAATGGAATGAATGTGCTTGACAAACAAGAAGGACATAAATTTTGGGGACCAGGATTGGGATGCTGTGGCTTAAATGTGTTTTTCAAAGTTTCAAAGAAAATTTAATCTCAATAGTATTGAAAGGTGGAGTTTTAAGAGGTGATTATGTTACCATTACTTCAGAATTGGCTTAATTATCTTGTAAAATAGTACCTAATAAAGTGATGAGTTCTGCTACCTTACCTTCTTTCTTGCCTGTCTGATTTCTGCCATGATATGTTGTGGCAAAAAGACCATCTCAACATAGGAGGCCCCCAACATTGGACTTTGCAGTCCCCACAACTGAAAGAGATCTCTATTCTTTATAAATTATTCAGTCTATAATATTCTGTTATAGCAATACCAAATGAATAAAATAAGTTACAAAATGACAAACTGGTCCCCAAAAGGTCTCCATTTTTCTGCCTCCCAATTTTAGTCTATTTTAAGTGAATACTACTACCCACTTACACTGAAGAACTCAAAAAACTTAACACCAAAAACATCCCCAAATAACCAAAATCAACAAATAGGCAAAACTACACCAACACTTATCAAAAGTAGAAATATGAATGGTCAACAAATATATGAAAAAATGTTAACCATCTCTCACAGTCAGAGAAATGCAAATTAAAACTTGTGAGATTTCATCTCACTCCAGTCAAAATGGCAATTATCAAGAATAAAAATAACAATAAATGTTGGCAAGGATGAGGGGAAAGGGTACACCCATACGTTGTTGGTGGAACTGGAAATTGGTGCAACCACTCTGGGAAGCAGTATGGAGATTACTCAAAAATCTAGAAATGAAAACACCAGTGGATCCAGCTATCCCACTCCTCAGTATATATCCAAAGGATTTGAAATCAGCATATGAATATAGTTTTCAATATGGTATGGATGCTCAAAGATGGTGGATTAGCATGAGGCAACATTTCTCTTAGCTCAGCTACCCAGAACCCAAACAGTGGGAATACCATGTATTTCCAAAGGTGAAAGTGAAAATTCCTCAATATGGAGGGGCAGTCTGCCCTTGCTGAACCAGAGACTGTTTGACTAATTGATCAAATATTAAAAAATAAACAAACAATTTCGAAGTAGGTAGAAACTCAGGTAAGCCACCCTCTCCTCAAAAGTACAGACTGCACCCGAATTTATATATATAGTGCGTGTGTGTGTGTGTATGTAGGGAAGGTGCATTTTTGATAACCTGATATAAAAGCATTCTTCCACAAAAAGTCTATCTGCTTAAATTCTTACTAAAATAGGAATTCAGGGAGAAGGGACAGAACTTCAGGGAGAAAGGATGCAGCTTCTATAGTTTTTAGAAGTGGTTGGGTAATTTAAACTGAACGGGCATATTCCCCACCACAGCCACACCACATCTTTGCAAAATGCTGCTAAAGAGAAGCCTATCTTGGGAAAGACAAAACCCAGTAACCATGGAAATTTAGAAAGCTGGGCCCGACAGAATACCCTAACCACAGATTGCAGCAGGATCTCTAACCTGCAGGAGGAGCCACTGGCAGCGTCTGTGTCTCTTAGGAACCCTGAAAAAAACATGGTGATTCTAACTAACTTAAGTACCAAATGCAACCTAGGTGATTCATCCTGTCCTGTGATTGGTCTCTCAATAGCTAAAGCCCGCCTTTTGGGCGGAAATTATTTGCTGTGGACCAGAGGAGCATAACCCCACCTCCCCACCACTGGTGCTGAAACTTGCAGCAAGGAACCAGCAATAGGCAAGGAAAAGCAGCCTAAAAAACACTGCAGCACTGCCGCAGGGGGATACAAAAAAGGCGGGGATACAAAAAAGGCGGGGTTACATGGTGGAGGCAGTAGTGGCTCTAGGGCTGGGCCAAACAGCAGAACTATATTGAAAGAGGTTCCCAGTCCGGTGGTGCCCAAAATAAACATGACCACTCCCATCCTTAAGGCACTCAAAACAAACATGGCCGATTCTGGCCTACAAAGTTCTGCTAAAGCTTAACTTCAGATGGGCAAACACAGAAAACACTCAAGGCAGAACAGCGCAGGATGCAGGCAAAATTTTGGGTAACATAGAGAGCACAGGGAAGTGATTCTGGCCACATGGTGTTTCCCTGCAAAAGAGACTCCTTTTGTGCGGGTTTCTTCCAAGCCCTGCCTCCTGCACTTTCGCATTTTCATGGGCTTCCTCTCAATCCCTCCCACCACTGCTTGGGTGGGCCTTCCAGCCCCGCCCTCCTGCTTTGCTGAGCTTGCATCTTACAGTCTTTGTTCTTTAAAGGCAAGTGCCCACCTGCAAACACTTCTTTTATTTTTCAAATAGATAACTCGAGAAAAAAAAGTCTTTACAGACAAAATCCAAACCCACTAGCTCTTGTGTCTTTGGCAGCAGCTCTATGTGCTTAAATTTCTCAATGATAGGTTAAATAAAATAGAATTCATAATTCCATTAACAGGCTTCCCCAATGAATTTTCTTTACAGCTATACTACTAAGGAAAAATTACAAAAATTAATTGTAATGTTAACAAGGGTGTTCTACTTATCTTCTATCACACATTGTTTTATCTTTTAGGGATATTACCAAAGGGTAAATTTGATAATTAGAAAAGCAAAAGCTGGGAATCTGAGTGAGATTTTATTTCACAATGTTTTCATAATTGCCAAACTTTCATTTCTCTGATTTGTAAATGTGTGTACACAGATTATATTTTACCTAACTACATTACATAAAGTCAAAGTTTAAAGAGGTAAAACAGTGCACTCATAATATTTAAATGACTTCGATATTAATGCACATTTTCCCAGCTGTTTAAAAGATTTATATAGTTTCTGATTTATAGAATAACTAACATGTATGTCTATTTACTTCAAACAATTTTTCTTCAATAGGAAAAACATAGCTTATATTGTTATTTACATTTACTTGCTTCCTGCCTTCTGCAGTCAAAAATAAATATATTGAATTTAAGGTAAATGTAATTAATCATGTAAATACTTATTTCAGGAGAAACTTATTGACATATAAAGTTAAGATACTATTAGACATAACATCAAGTAATTTTTAAAAAAATATTTATTTTTTAGTTATAGTTGAACACAGTTCGTTCCTTCCTTCCTTCCTTCCTTCCTTCCTTCCTTCCTTCCTTCCTTCCTTCCTTCCTTCCTTCCTTCCTTCCTTCCTTCCTTCCTTCCTTCCTTCCTTCCTTCCTTCCTTCCTTCCTTCCTTCCTTCCTTCCTTCCTTCCTTCCTTCCTTCCCTTACATGGTGCTGAGGATCAAACCCAGGGCCCCTGCAGGTGCTAGGCAGTTGCACTACTGTTAAGCCACAACCCCATCCCAACATCAAGTAATTTTAACTCCTTAAATGTCATAGGATAACATTTAATATTATTGGTATTTTCTTAAACTAATAAAAAGGAAATACTTATAATTTTCTTATGCCATCAATAAAAACAAAGTACAACAGGTCCCAACAGGTACAATCCTACGTACATAAACATTGTTTATGTTTTCAGAAAATGGTAAACAGATATAATCCTATATCCAAAAATGTCCAAAAGTTTTGATTACATTTCAATTAAAATATTTCTCTTTATTAAAGTACAATAATTTGTCTAGATTCAAAGATTTATAGGGATTGTTCCAAAATGTAAAAAAGAGGATTTTACAGAGAGGAAAGAAAGACTAATAATTTCTAGAAGGAATGAAGAAAAATATTTCTGAATAAAAATGTATTTATGTATTGAAGGCTTTGATAGTTGGAAGGAAAAGATTTTTATGGATAGGAAAATCTATATGGTTAAATATAGGAAGCTCTAAGCTAGTGATATAGAAGGTTAGGGTATATAAAAAAGCAAGTTGTAAAACTAACTGATTCCACTTTATAATTTTGTTGCTCAATCTATTACTAGAGACAAAATTAAACCATACATTTGGTAAAAACTAAGGTTTCCTTTACTGTAATGCCCTTTTCAGTTCAATAACATTGACTTGAATGATACCAACTTTTAAATTCAATTTTAAATAAGAAAAAAGAAAAAATAATACCCTACATGTCTTCACTAAATCTCAAAATTATTTCAAAAAATTTATTTAAATTGTGTTACTAAAATCTCACTGCTTCTTAGCAACACATGGAGCAATAGTGTAATTCAGATTTCAAAGGATAGAGTCTATACTTGTCTTTTTCCAGAAAAATCATCACGAAGACCACTGAAAATCCTGACACTTCAGGCTGAATAGATAGCTCAACAAAAGGAAATTAAATCTCCAACCACAATTTTTTTTATAGCCATGCTGGCTTTGTTGAGCTGTCAGGTAAGTAAAATCTATGGAGAGACTTTAGTGGACCTATTCTCCAGATACATCTTTAATGTACCTAGTGATGTGGAGTAGAGGATTTATGCCAGTATATACTAATGATACTTACATGATGGGAGATTTTACACATAAACATTACACTTATTAATGATGCTGGATTTCATTATGCTGGCTAAGTAGGAACCTGACTATATGTTGGTCCTATGGTGAATATGCTGATTACTTGAAAGTAGCTTTTGAGGCAAGGAAAGCATAGGAATGACATAGTCCAGCTAATCATACTGGTCCTTAGAAATTAAGATTAAATGGGACAACTATTGAAATGAATTATTTTTCATAACAAGCAGTTATTTCCACAGACTATCCACCAATGTTTTACTGCCCTAATCATTCTGCACTAGAATTTGGCATTTTTCCTAAATTAATAAAATTTACAAATGCTTTGCCAGTGAAACATAAAATCTCTAGTAGTGATAAATAAATTTTGGGTTGATCTTCAAAAATTGATAAAAAGGCAATCATATAAATATTCCATTTCCTACAGAAAGTCTAAAGCCAAGAAGGCTTAATATGAAAGTGCTGTTACTAAATATGTTTCATTTACTTCTTAGGAGAAATTTGTAAGCAACCATGTTTAATTTAGATACTTAATTTAGTAAAAGATCTACAAAGCTAAAAATATAATTGAGTTATCTAAAACTATTTTCAGAAAATAGAAATAAGATTAGATATACAATTATTCTGATTTTGTAAAAATTCATATGATTTAGTTTGCTGCATATTATTTGGGTATTACTTTATAGACATGTAATGAAGGCCAAATTAAAGCCTGGCAAATGGGTTGATGTTACACTAGAAAGATCAATAATTCACATTTAGATTTATAAGAGTTATTCCTTGGTTATAATCAATTATCTTATGTGATATGACCCCTGAAAGTTTCATTGGTAATATTCTAACTTTGAGGAAGAATGATATTAAAAAATATCTATGATATTTAATTGTTGCCTCAGATTTTTTCCATCCTACAAATGGCACCATACCTAACTTTATAGGCAGGAACCATAAGGAGGGTTCCTGCTATGGCCTGCAACCCTATATTCAATCCTCTTATGTTTTAATTATTAGAAATATAAGAATAAGAAAAAATGGGTGATAGATATCCAATAAATTGTAAAAAAGGTAATATAACTAAGTCCATTTTCTTAATAATTTGGCTCAAAATATTTCTAAATTACTATGCAATTAGGTAAGTATTGACAAAGAGATTAAAAGTAAATAAAATATGTTGAAAGATATTATTACAAATATTATAAATGAGGTTTCTGCTCTCAAGTTCAAACAAAGGCTTAAATGCCATGCTAAATATAAGTATGCATGTTTTACTACAGCTAAATATCATACTTCCCTATGAAATTTGGAAAAAAATTAGAAATCAACTGATGGATGTTTGACATAACAATAATAATGGCTTAAACCTCATGGGGATACATTAGAGCACCCAAGTACTTAAAAAAGCATGACCAATCTCATGGGCCCTGCATCTCTAGCTGATCAAATACTTTATAAATTAATTGGCTCCCATCCTGAGAACATGTTGAAAGATTCTACATGATATGTTATTGAAATGATATGTTTGGTACTAATACTTTTTATATCATAATAATAGATTATAAGACCCTCAGGTCAAGGATCCAGTGACTCAACATAATTTATCTCTCATCTGCATTTATAAATTAAAAATGGAGGAGATATTGAGAGCCATCTTGGGCTATATATGGACTACATAGGCAATATAGCTAGTGAGGGTTAGTTAGGTCTGGCATTGGGAAATTCTTGTGGCACCCTCACAGGGCTAGAACTCCTGATGAGGCAAACTTCTCCCTCAGTTCTGCCAAAGGTCCCATACATCACCTGAGATAGGTTGCCCTGCTCTAGCTGCACAGCCTCTCTGAGATTGGTGTGAACTGCCAAGATGCCAATCAACCTGCACACTGCAAGACATCACAAAGCATGTCTCCATCCTTGAAACCTTATTCCTGCCTTTAACGAACCCCCTTACATAAGCTACAGGAGACATTTTCTAATTGTCTAGCTCCAGCTCCTGTGTGGACTGGACATATCAGGGGCTTCACCTTTTTGAAACTGTCTTTTTTGACTTTTTCATTTGTTCTTAACTAATTATTCTAGCCTTTAATTTCTTAGGTGGCTTACAATGGGAGGCAACCAACACCTCATTAGGGGCTTCTTCTTGGCAGGAAGAAGAACCCCCTAATGAGTTGTTGGTTGCCTCTTATAGTAAACCATTTTGCAAAGTTACTGTTTTAACTGTGGACAATATCTGATCACATTATGTCTTTTTATTGTGATAATTAACATTGTAGATGCCATAGGAGGAACTATTTGGTTTAATGCTGTATGTTGTTTTGATTGGTTGTTGTTGATATTTGTCTCCCCCTAAATGGAGAGATAATGGAAACTTTCAGAGACACTATAAGACCATGAACAGCAGAGGTCCCTATCCTCACATCAGATAAAGAAACATCAAGCCAAAGTTAATAACAGGGATAAGAATGGTCATTTCAGACTGCTTAAGAAAATTATACATTAACAAGACCTAACAATCATAAGTATCTATGCCCCAAATAATGAAACAACTATGTGGATCAAAGAAACACTTAACAATTCCAAGAATCAAGTGGACTACAACAAAATAATAGTGAGTGACTTTATCATGCCTCTCCAAGGAAAATATAATTAAAGAAGATATAGAACAAAAATGCAATTAATAATTTAGCATTAACAGACATATATAGAATATTTCATTCATCAATAACTGAATGCACTTTCTTCAAAGCAGCATATGTAACCTTTTCTAAAGTAAACCATATCTTAGGCTACAAAGGAACTCTGAGCAAATACAAAAAAATGGAGATAATACCTTACATTTTTCACATCATAATGGAATAAAATTAGAAATTAATGATTAAGTAAAAATAGAATTCACTCTATGCTTGGCAGCTTAATAATATGAAATTGCCTACATAATGGATAGCAGAAGAAACCAGGAATAAAATTTTAAAAATACTTAGATGTAAATGAGAATGCAAAACAACATATAAAAATCCCTGGGATGCTATGAAAATGGTTCTGAGGAGGAAAGCTCATTGCATTGAGCTCATTCATTAAAATAAGAAAAAGTCAACAAATAAATAATTTAACATTACATCTCAAATCCCTTGGGAAAAAAGAAGAAATCAATTCCCAAAGCAATAGATGATAGGAAATAATTAAAATCAGAGCTGAAACCAATGATATGGGAAAAAAACTAAAAACAATTTTAAAAATCAATAAAACAAAATGTTGGTTATTTAAAAAATAACACCAATAAACCAGTAGCCAAGCTGATAAGAGCAAAAGGGAAAAATTCAAATTTCTAAAATTGATAATGAAAAAGAAAGAAATGTCACCAAAGACAAAAATACAGACAAAAATTAGAAAAATATTTTGAAAATTTATAGTTCAATAAAATAGAAAATCTTGAAGACCTTGACAAATTTCTGGAGACATATGACATACACTCATGAATCAAAAGGACACAGATCGAGATATCCAACATGGCGGCGGGCGCGGAGAGATCAAGTCTCTGACCCCTTCAGCTGCGCGGGCATAGGGAGTCATAAACTGTCTCAATGCTGTTTGCTCAGGATCACTAGGCAATGCAGAGCTGACGTGGATCTGGGGCGAATAGTCCGGGCCTCTCAGAACACAACCGAGCCGGGATCAGCTACATTCAAGCTCTCGTTCGCCTGCTTCTCGAAGCCAAACCGCTATGACTCAGCACTAACGATCCTGCCGAAACAACTGGTAGGCCCTTCTGATCCTACGGAAGTAAATGCCAACTGAGCCTGCATAGGCAGTGGCCACAGGATTGAAACGGGGCTTGGGAGAGACAGACAGGACCCACCCATTGCACTGGTCACCGGGTAAAGGGAACAAACTGTCACCATTTGCATGGGATACCACCATGGCAGAGAACTGACGTCACCAAAATGCGGTGGAGGAAATAAATTCATTGAAACCAGCGGCAGCAGGTGTGTAATCTCCTAGCCTTCCCTCTCCACACAGTGGGGAAACCTTAAGGGCCCCTCCCCCCTCCCAGCTCTCCCGTGAGTGCAATAGCCAGACCAAGGGAATCAGGAGTGGCGCGGGACTCACGGCGCAGAAATCCCGGCTACTGCTCCCACCAGTGCTGACAACTGAGGTCCCTTGCACCAGCTACCGGGGGTGTGGCTACCAGAGGGCAAGAAAATTCGCTGGGGGTTCTCAGCCCCAAGCTCTACAAACTTAGGGTCTGAGGGTATGGCAAACAGGGAGAATGTGCCCAGCCATTCATGAAAACAGAGCTCCCAGGAGCAGCAGACTTGGCGTGTAGCCAGTATTGTGGTGAGCGTCACCAGTGAGCGGGGCCTGGCTTGAGGAAAAGAGGGGAAGTGTCTAGACACAAGAGAAGGCCCTAGGCACCCAGGATTGGAGACCCGCCCAGTCTGGGAGGAAGAGTTGCTGCACAGTGATTGGTTCCCACCTATTGATAGTGGGCACAGCTCCACCTACTGGAAGAGAAGTTAATCAAAATCTAAGACTGCATTTATTAATTTTTTTCTTTTCTTTTTTTTAATTTGGATTTTTTTTTTCATTTTCATTTTTTTGTTGTTGTTTTGTAAATATTTTTTTAAAATTTCTTTAATCACTTCTCGGCCTTTTGGCTAAGATCATGTGTAAAATTTCTTTAAATTTAATTTAATTTTTAATTTTTATTTTTTTAATTTTAATTTTCATTTTTTATTATTATTTGTCTTTTCATTTCTTTTCAATTCTCTTATTCCCCCTTCCTTGAATTCTGTCTGCTTACTCTCATTCTCTTTAGTGACTTCTTCCCTTCCCTTCTAATACCTTTTCTCCCAAGCATCAAATAAATTTATAGGAGTAAACAGTAACTCAGCAGTCAAACAGAAAAAGAAGTAACATGAGCAGGATGAAAAAGCAAGGAAGAAAAGGAGTACAAACAATGCAGGACAGCCTAAATATTCAGGAGGACCTAGAGCCATCAGAAAAATGGTCATATAAGGAACTCAAGGAATACCTTAGACAGATGGAATGGAACCTTAATGAGGATACGAGACAGCAAATTCAAACAGTGAAAGAATACATTGAAAATGAATTACATAAACAGATAAAAGAAGAAGTTAAGCATCAATAATTCTAGAAATGAAAGAAGCTCTAAACCAAATTAAAAACTCAAATGAGAATATCACTAACAGAGTGGAGCAAGTAGAAGCCAGAACGTCAGATAATGAAGACAAAATATATCCTCTTGAAAAGAGTCTAGCCAACTCAGAAAGGCTGGTTAAAAATCATGAGAAAAACATCCAAGAGATATGGGATAACATAAAAAAAAAAAAAATTTAAGAGTCATCGGGATAGAGGAAGGCACAGAGATTCAAACCAAGGGAATGAGTAATCTGCTGAATGAAATAATTACAGAAAACTTTCCAGAAATATAAAAGGAAATGAATATACAAATTGTAGATGCATACAAGACACCGAGCACACAAAATCACAGTAGATCAATGCCAAGACACATTGTTATGGAGATATCCAATGTACAAAACAAAGAGAAAATATTAAAAGCTACAAGAGAAAGGAGGCAGATTACATTCCAGGGTAAACCAGGTTAACAACAGATTTTTCATCACAGACGCTGAAAGCAAGAAGATCCTGGAACAACGTATTTCAAACACTGAAAGACAATGGATGCCAACCAAGAATTCTGTATTCAGCAAAATTAAGCTTCAGATACGACAACAAAATAAAAATCTTTCATGATAAACAAAATCTAAAAGAATTTGCAGCCAGAAAACCAGCATTGCAAAGCATCTTGAGCAAAACACTACACGAAGAAGAAATGAAAAACAATAACCAAAACCATCAGTGGGAAGTGCCTCGGTAAAGACAGAGGATGAGAGGAAAGCTAATCATGGAGAAACAAACTAAATTAGAAAAAAAAAGATAAATAGTCAAACATGGCTGGAACTACAAACCATATATCAATAGTAACTCTAAATGTTAATGGCTTAAACTCTCCAATAAAGCGACATAGGCTGGTAACATGGATTAAAAAAACAAATCCAAAAATATGCTGGGTCCAGGAGACACATCTGATTGGAAAGGACATACACAGGCTGAAGGTGAAAGGTTGGGAAAAAGTATACCACGCACACGATCCTTGTAAGCAAGCAGGGGTGGCCATCCTCATATCAAATAAAATTGACTTCAAGACTAAGTTAATCAAAAGGGATAAGGAAGGACATTATATACTGTTAAAAGGAACCATTCACCAACAAGACATAACAATTATCAATATTTATGCACCAAATAATGGTGCTACGACATTCATAAAAAATATTCTCCTCAAGTTCAAGAATCAAATAGACCACAACACAATAATTATGGGTGACTTCAACACACCTCTTTCACCATTGGACAGATCCACCAAACAAAAGTTGAATAAAGAAACTGTAGAACTCAATATCACAATCAATAACCTAGATTTAACTGACATATATAGAATATATCAACCATCATCAAGTGGATATACTTTTTTCTCAGCAGCACATGGATCCTTCTCAAAAATAGACCATATATTATGCCATAGGGCAACCCTCAGTAAATATAAAGGGATGGAGATAATACCATGCATTTTATCTGATCATAATGAAATGAAACTGGAAATCAATGATAAAAGAAGAAAGGAAAAATCCTACATCACATGGAAAGTGAACAATATGTTACTGAATGATCAATGGGTTACAGAAGACATAAAGGAGGAAATCAAAAAATTCTTAGAGATAAATGAAAATATAGACACAACATATCAGAATCTATGGGATACAATGAAAGCAGTTTTAAGAGGGAAATTCATCGCCTGGAGGTCATTCCTCAAAAAAAGGAAAAATCAAAAAATAAAAGAGCTCACACTTCATCTCAAAGCCCTAGAAAAGGAAAAGTAAAACAACAGCAAATGTAGCAGAAGGCAAGAAATAATTAAAATCATAGTGGAAATCAACGAAATTGAAACAAAAGAAACTATTTAAAAAATTAACAAAACTAAAGATTGGTTCTTCAAAAAAATAAATAAGATCGACAGACCCTTAGCCATGCTAACAAAGAGAAGAAGAGAGAGAACTCAAATTACTAACAAACGGGATGAAAAAGGCAATATCACAACAGATGCTACTGAAATACAGAAGACAATTAGAAATTATTTTGAAAACCTATATTCCAATAAAATAGAAGATAGTGAAGACATTGATAAATTTCTTAAGTCATATGATTTGCCCAGACTGAGTCAGGAGGATACACACAATTTGAACAGACCAATATCAATGGATGAAATAGAAGAAGCAATCAAAAGACTACCAACCAAGAAAAGCCCAGGACCGTATGGGTATACAGCGGAGTTTTACAAAACCTTTAAAGAAGAATTAATACCAATACTTTTCAAGTTATTTCAGGAAATAGAAAAAGAGGGAGCTCTTCCAAATTCATTCTATGAGGCCAACATCACCCTGATTCCGAAACCAGACAAAAGACACCTCAAAGAAAGAAAACTACAGACCAATATCTCTGATGAACCTAGATGCAAAAATCCTCAATAAAATTCTGGCGAATTGGATACAAAGGCACATCAAAAAAATTGTGCACCACCATCAAGTGGGATTCATCCCTGGGATGCAAGAATGGTTCAATATACAGAAATCAATAAATGTTATTCACCACATCAATAGACTCAAAGATAAGAACCATACGATCTTCCCGATAGACGCAGAAAAAGCATTTGACAAAGTACAGCATCCCTTTATGTTCAAAACATTAGAAAAACTAGGGATAACAGGAACTTACCTCGACATTGTAAAAGCTATCTATGCTAGGCCTCAGGCTAGCATCATTCTGAATGGAGAAAAATTGAAGGCATTCCATCTAAAATCTGGAACAAGACAGGGATGCCCTCTATCACCACTTCTATTCAATATAGTTCTCGAAACACTGGTCAGAGCAATTAGACAGATTAAAGAAATTAAAGGCATAAAAATAGGAAAAGAAGAACTTAAATTATCACTATTTGCAGATGACATGATTCTATACCTAGAAGATCCAAAAGAGTCTACAAAAAAACTACTAGCAAAGTGTCAGGATACAAAATCAACATGCATAAGTCAAAGGCATTTCTGTATATCAGCGACAAATCTTCTGAAATGGAAATGAGGAAAAACACTCCATTCACAATATCCTCAAAAAAAAAAAATACTTGGGAATCAACCTAACAAAAGGTGTGAAAGATTTATACAATGAAAACTACAGAACCCTAAAGAGAGAAGTAGAAGAAGATTTTAGAAGATGAAAAAATATACCCTGTTCATGGATAGGCAGAACTAACATCATCAAAATGGCGATATTACCAAAAGTTCTCTATAGGTTTAATGCAATGCCAATCAAAATCCCAACGGCATTTCTTGTAGAAATAGATAAAGCAATCATGAAATTCATATGGAAAAATAAAAGACCCAGAATAGCAAAAGCAATTCTAAGCAGGAAGTGTGAATCAGGCGGTATAGTCATACCAGATTTCAAACTATATTACAGAGCAATAGTAACAAAAACAGCATGGTACTGGTACCAAAACAGGCGGGTGGACCAATGGTACAGAATAGAGGACACAGAGACTAATCCACAAAGTTACAACTATCTTATATTTGATAAAGGGGTAAAAACATGCAATGGAGGAAGTATAGCATCTTCAACAAATGGTGTTGGAAAAACTGGAAATCCATATGCAACAAAATGAAACTGAATCCCCTCCTCTCTCCATGCACAAAAGTTAACTCAAAATGGATCAAGGAGCTTGATATCAAATCAGAGTCTCTGCGTCTGATAGAAGAAAAAGTTGGCTCCAATCTAGATATTGTGGGGTTGGGCTCCAAATTCCTTAATAGGACACCCATAGCTCAAGAGTTAATAACAAGAATCAACAAATGGGACCTACTTAAACTAAAAAGTTTTTTTCTCAGCAAGAGAAACAATAAGAGAGGTAAATAGGGAGCCTACATCATGGGAACAAATTTTTACTCCTCACACTTCAGATAGAGCCTAATATCCAGAGTATACAAAGAACTCAAAAAATTAGACAATAAGATAACAAATAACCCAATAAACAAATGGGCCAAGGACCTGAACAGACACTTCTCAGAGGAGGACATACAATCAATCAACAAGTACATGAAAAAATGCTCACCATCTCCAGCAGTCAGAGAAATTAAAATCAAAACCACCCTTAGATACCATCTCACTCCAGTAAGATTGGCAGCCATTATGAAGTCAAACAACAAGTGCTGGCGAGGATGTGGGGAAAAGTGTACTCTTGTACATTGCTGGTGGGACTGCAAATTGGTGTGGCCAATTTGGAAAGCAGTATGGAGATTCCTGGGAAAGCTGGGAATGGAACCACCATTTGACTCAGCTATTGCCCTTCTTGGACTATTCCCTGAAGACCTTAAAAGAGCATACTACAGGGATACTGCCACATCAATGTTCATAGCAGCACAATTCACAATAGTTAGACTGTGTAACCAACCCAGATGCCCTTCAATAGATGAATGGATAAAAAAATGTGGCATTTATACACCATGGAGTATTATGCAGCACTAAAAAATGACAAAATCATGGAATTTGCAGGGAAATAGATGGCACTAGGGCAGATTATGCCTAGTGAAGCTAGCCAATCCCTAAATAACAAATACCAAATGTCTTCTTTGATATAATGAGAGCAACTAAGAACAGAGCAGGGAGGAAGAGCAGGAAGAAAAAATTAACATTAAACAGAGACATGAGATGGGAGGGAAAGGGAGAGAAAAGGGAAATTGCATGGAAATGAAGGGAGACCCTCATTGCTATACAAAATTACATATAAGAGGTTGTGAGGGGAATTTGAAAATAAACAATGAGAGTATTAAATTAGAGTAGATGGGGTAGAGAGAGAAGATGGGAGGGGAGAGGAGGGGGGATAGTAGAGGATAGGAAAGGTAGCAGAATACAACAGTTACTAACAGGGCATCATGTATAATTGTGGATGTGTAACCGACGTGATTCTACAATCTGCATTTGGGGTAAAAATTTGGAGTTCATAACCCACTTGAATCTAATGTATGAAATATGATATGTGGAGAGCTGTGTAATGTTGTGAACAACCAATAAAACAACAACAACAACAACAACAAAAACACAAAAGGACACAGATCAGTTTCAGAAAATGAAATTGAAGACACCATCAAAAGCCTACCAACAGGGGCTGGGAATGTTGCTCAATGGTAGCACGCTTGCTTGACATGCACGGGTCACTGGGTTTGATCCTCAGTACCACATTAAAAAAATAAAAAAGATGTTGGGTCCACAGAAAACTAAAATAAATAAATAAATAAATAAATAAATAAATAAATAAATAAATAAATAAATAAAGCCTACCAACACAAAAAAACCCAGGACCAGATGGCTTCTCAGCCAAGTTCTACCAGATCTTCTAGAAAAAAATAACATAAATCCTCCTCAAATTGTTCCATGATACACACAATAAAGATAACCCTTACAAACTAATTTCGTGAAGTTATTACCACCCTGATGCGAAAACCAGACAAAGTCACTTAAAAAGAAAAGGAAAAAAAAAAAAAGAAAAAAGAGAAAATATTAATCCAGTATCCCTGATGAACACAGATAAAGATTTTTTAATAAAATATTGGAAAATCATATGAAATAACACATTAAAAATATAGTGCACAGGGCTGGGATTGTGGCTTAGCGGTAGAGTGCTTGCCTAGCCTGGGCGGGACCCGGGTTCGATCTTCAGCAACATATAAAAATAAAGGCATTGTGTTGAGTCTATATATATATATATATATATATATATATATATATATATATATATATATATCACAATAATCAAGTGAGTTTTACCTCAGGAATGCTGTGTTGTTTCAACACATGAAAATCAATAAATGTAATTCATCACATCAATAGAAAAGAATTACATATTTATCTCAATAGATTCAGAAAAAGCATTTAACAAAATACAGCATCCATTCATGTTCAAAACACTAGAAAGTCTATGGATAGTAGAAACCTACCTCAACATTGTAAAAGCTATACATGTTAAAACCAAGGACAACATCATTCTAAATGAAGAAAAATTGAAATAATGTTCTCTTAGACCTGGAACAAGGCAAGAATGCCATCTTTCACCACTTTTATTTAACATAGTCCTTGAAACTCTATTCAGAGAAATTAGGCAATAAAGAAATTAAAAATATACAAATAGAAAAAGAAGAGCTTGATATATTCCTACTTGACAATGACATGATTCTACATTTAGAGAACCCAAATAATTCCCTCAGCAATCTTTTAGAACTCATAAATGAATTCAGGAAAGTGTCAGGATATAAAATTAACACCCATAAACCAATTGTATTTCTATACATCAATGATGAATCCACTGAAAGAGAAGTTAGGAAAAGTATCCCATTCACAATAGATTCAAAAATGATTTTAGAATCATCTAACAAAATAAGTGAAAGAACTATACATCTGTATACGGGGTAAAGTTGGGAGTTCATAACCCACTTGAATCAAACTGTGAAAGATGATGTATTAAGAACTTTGTAATGTTTTGAACGACCAACAATAAAAAAAGAACTATACATCAATATCTATAGAATATTACAGAAAGAAATTGAAGAAGACCTTAGAAGATGAAAACATTACCCATGTTCTTGGATAAGACTAATTAATGTTGTCAAAATGACCATAATATGAAAAACATTGTATATATTTAATGCAATTTCTATTAAGATTTCAATGGTGTTATTCATAGAAAGAGAAAAAAAGCTGTAATGAAATTCATTTGGGAAATAAGAGATCAAGAATGAATCCAGAATGAATAAAACAATCTTGAGTGAAAAAGCAGAGTGGAGATCACAATATCAGACCTTAAATTGTACTACAGAACTATGGTAACAGAATCAGCATGCTGTTGGTACCAAAACATACAAGACCAATGGAACTGAAGAGAAGATACAGAGTAAAAGTCACATAAATATGGTTAATTCACACTAGAAAAAGATGTCATAAACATACACTGGAGAGAAAGCCCTTTCAACAAATCATGCTGGAAAAATTGGAAATCCATATGTATTAGAATAAAATTATACTGCTATCTCTCCCTGCACAAAACTCAACTCTGGGTGGATCAAGGACCTAGGTATTGTACCAGAGGCCATACAACTAGTAGAAGAAAATGTGTGTTCAAATTTCCATCATGACAGTATATGAACTTACTTCCTCAATACAACTCCGAAAGCACAAGAAATATAATCAAGAATCAATAGATGTGAAGATAGCAACCTAAATTACTTCTTCACGGATTATGAAGACAGAATCTATAGAATGGGAGAAATATCTGTGTCATCTGCACCAGAAATGGAGCATTAAGACCAAGGATATATAAATAACTCAAAAGCATTTTACCACAAAAATAACCCAATTAATAAATATACAAAGAACTGAACAATGATTTGATAGAAGAAATACAAATGATCAAAAAATATATGAAGAAATATTCAACAGCTCTAGCAATTAGAGAAATTCCCATTAAAAGTACACAAAGATTCCATCTCACTCCAGTCAGAATGGCAATTATCAAGAATGCAAGTAATAATAAGTGTAGATGAGGATGGGGGAATGATATTCTCATACACTTTTTATGGGACTGTAAGTTTGTGCAACCACTCGGAAAAGAAGCATGGAGATTCCTCAGAAAACTTGGAATAAAACCACCATTTGATCTAGTTATCTCACTCCTTAGTATATACCCAAAGACTTAAAATGAGCATACTGCAGTGACACTTTCACATTTATAATAGCTAAATTCTCAATATTTAAACCATGTAAACAGCCTGGGTGTCCTCAACAGATGAATGGTTAAAGATATATCTATAAAGAAATATTATGCAGCCATAAAAAGAATGACTATGACTTTGCTATTAAATGTCTGGATGTGGAGACTAACATGCTAAGGAAATAAGCCAATACCCAAAACACCAGAAGCTGAATGTTCTCTCTGATACAGCTAACACACAATAACTGGTGGAAGGATAAAAAGAAGTTTATTAGATTAGACAAAGGGGAATGAAGGGAAGAGAAGAGTATTGGCATAGAAAAGCCAATAGAATGAATTAAATATAACTTTCCTATGTTCAAATATGAATACACCACAAGTCATATTCTACATCATATACAACCACAAGAATGGAATCCTAATTAGACTAAGTTATCTTTCACATATGTATAACATGTCAATATACATCCTTCTGCCATGTATATATAAAAAGAACAAATTAAAAAAATAAAATCAGGGCTGAGGTTGTAATTAAGTGTTGGAGTGCTTCAGTCCTCAGCACCACATAAAAATCAATCAATCAATCAATCAATAAACTTTTATGTTCAGCTACACCTAAAAAATTAAAAAATAAAATCAGCACACTACAGTGATGTATCCACATCAGTTTTTATAACAGTAAACTGTACAATAGTTAAGGTACAGGAACAACCTTGGTACACTTCAACAGATCATTGGATAAAGAAAAGGCAACACACACACACACACACAAAAAAAAAAATGGGGCATAAAAATATAAAATCAGTGGAGAATATAAAGAGAAAAGAAGGAAGGGTGGGGAATGGGAAAAGAAAAGACAGTGGAATTAATCTGACATTACTTGCCTATATACATTTATGAATATATTGCAGTGAATCTCATTATTACGTACATCTACAATAAACTAATTTAAAAAATAACTATGAGTAAATGGAAGAAAGATGAATAGAACAAAAGGAAATAGAGAATGGGATGAGAGGAAGGGATGAAGAAGTACTGGAGACTGAATTAGAAATTATTTGAATAACATCTACTCTTACAATCTTGTTTATGAATTTGTGCTCATTTAGATTTCAATTTTTATTAGCATTAAACATTTTACATTTTAAATCATTGTAAAAGTTCCATTCTTCTTTTAAAAATGCATTGTTAATTTTAGAAAAATTATTATGAAGAAAATTGTTAATAATCTTATTTTCATATCCTTTTCCCCAGTCAATAGAAATATCATTGCATTTTTAATATTTCAATTTTTAAAAAATTTGTCCTTTTTTTAGTTATAAAGAAAAGGCAACACTGACTGTACAGTGTCTTTGGGCATATTTATACCCTGGGGCTTTGATAAACTCATTTATTAATTTTACTTGTTTGATTCCCTGGAATTTTCTATATACTGGATAAAGCTTTTTATTCATAAGAGATTTTTATGTTTCTTCTATTTAACTTGTGTAATAGTTTTTTCATTCTTTTGTTATTTTGAATAAAGCCTTTAATGTAATTTTGAATAAAGGTGGTGAGAGGAAAAATCTTTTCTTGCTTCCAAGCTTAGAAAATCTATTCTGATTCATGTCATTGTGCATGAAAAATAGCTATAGATGATTTTTAGATATTCTTTATCAGGATGAAGAATTTTTATATTTTATAGTTCAAGTTTTTATAACAAAGTAGTGCTGAATTATATTAAATTATTTTATGAATCTATTGTATTTGTTATGCTTACCCTCTATCAAAGATTTATGTGAAGTAATTATGCTGTATTCAAAAGCTTGTGATTCCCCCTTAAAAGTGCATTGAGGATTGTTTTGTGGCTTAGCATATAGTTTATCCTAGAGTATGTGTCATGTTATTGATACTAGATCTATATGAATTTTTAGATCATAAATAAACCTTGCACTGTGGAACTAACCACACAGTTTCATAGATTGTATCCTATTGATGTTTTAAAATTAGTTTTATATTGTTTTGTTAGAGTATTTTGCACCTATGTTCATGATAACTGTGAACTATAGATTTTAAAAATTATTTTTGGAAAGTTGATATTGTAGTAATATCTCAAAAATGAATTTGTGAGTGTTTTTTTCTATAATTTTCTAAAATATTTTACAGTACTGATATATTTTACTCTTAGTATTTTTTGTAATTCACCAGAGACCCTGTTTCTTAAATTTCATTCATACTCAGGTTATTTTTTGCCAGTCAAAATTTTCACTTGTTATAGTTCAACTCAATTTTATTTGCTTTTAAATTTTTCTTGAGGCAGTTTTAGAAATTTGTTAATTCCATTTAATTTTTATGATTTGTTGTTCTCAGTAGTACCTATAAATCTTAAAATTTCCATAGCATTTATATGATCTCCTCCCTCATTTCTTGGCTTGGTACTTTATGTCTTCTCTTTCATCTAGTCAGTTTTCTCTTACTATAATAAGTGCCCAACATAGTCAACTTATGAAGAGAAAAGTTTTGTTGTGGATCACAATTGTAGAAGTTCCAGTCCATGATTGATTAGCCCTTTTGATTTTTGGTTTCTGGTGAGGCAATACATCATTATAGGTTTGTGTGGCAGAGTAAAACTCCTTATGTCAGGAAGCAAAAAAAAAAAAAAAGAGAGAGAAAAGGGAGCAGCTGTGGTTACACTACACCATTTGAGAGCACATTTCCGATATCCCAAACACCATGTACTATATCCTTTCTGTTAAATACTTTATAACTTTCCAATAGTGCCAACTTGGGAAACAAGACTTTAACATATGAGCATTTTGAGTGATATCCCACATACAAACTGTAAAAACTTTCTTCTTAATCAATCTCATGAAAATTTCATAAATTTTGTTCAAAATTTAAAGAACAATATGGTTTCCTTGATTATTTGCTATTTTTGATTTTGACTTCCTTAATTTCTGTTTAACTATTTGAAGTTTTATTTATTTTACTTCTTAATTGAAGTTTTTATGTGAAATTTTAACTCTTTAAAATTTATAGGTCTTTTATTGCTGAGTAAATGGCATTTGCAGGTAAATGGATGGTATTGGAGAAAATAATGCTAAGTGAAGTTAGCCAATCCCCGAAAAACAAATGTCAAATGTTTTCTCTGATATAAGGAGGCTGGCTAATAATGGGGTAGGGAGTGGGGAGTAAGGGAGGAATTGATGAATTCTAGATAGGGCAGAGTGGTGGGAGGGAAAAGGAGGGGTAGGGGATTAGCAAGGATGGTGGAATGTGATGGACATTATCATCCAAATACATGTATGAAGACAAGAATTTGGTGTCAACATACTTTATATACAACCAGAGTTATAAAGAATTGTGCTGTATACATGTAATAAGGATTGTGACATATTCTACTGTCATTTATTTTTTTAAAAAAATCAATAAAAAATTTATAGATTTTTTTATTTCCCCCATTCAAGCATTACAGTTATAATTTTCCTGAGCACCACTATAAGTGTGATGTATAAATTTTAATATACTTTATCTTTATTTCAGTAAAAATATTTGATAATATATCATGACTCTTAACAGTTTAAAACTGTTATTGTTATAAATAATTCATGATTTCTCAAATGAATTTAAATTGAATATAATCCACCATCAGTATTACAGCTGGCAAAGATTTATGTAAAGTCATTATGCTGTTATCAGAAAGCTTGTGATTTACCCTTAAAATGTATTGAAAACTATTTTGTGACCTAGTATATAGTTTATCCTAGAGTACATATTATGTTATTTTAAATAGTATATTTATACAAGAGAGAAAAATAATATGTCATATTTTCTCTGTTTGCTGATGACATGATCCTTTATATAGTAGATACCCCAAGGAAAACTCCAACAGAATATTTCTAGAGCTCATAAAAATCACAGAAGTATAAAATACAAGATTGACACAAAAATCAATAACTTTCCAATACACACAATAAGGAAGTCAAGAAAACACCTCCATCCACAATAGCGTTCAAAAATACCTGGGAATAAATATAAGCAAGGAGGTGAAAAACCTCTAAAAATTGTAGGACATTTAAGAAATAAATTAAAGAATTCCCTAAAGAAAGGAAGGCTTCCATATTCTTAATAGAAAGATGTAAAATTGTCAAATGTCCATAGTTTGGAAAGCAATGTATTGAAAAAATGCAATAGTCATCATAATAAGTGACATTCTTAAGACAACTAGAGAGAAAGAGTCCTAAAATTTATATGAAAGAATAAAAGACAAATAATAATCAAAGCAGTACTTATCAATAATAGCAACTACAATACCCAATATGGTAATTATCATAATACCCAATCTCAAATTATATTACAAAGCTATAGTAAGAACTAATAAACATAGTGTTGGCATCAAAACAGACATTAAGATCAATGGAATAGAATAGAAGACCCATAAACAAATCTACATAGATAGGTTCTTAACAAAGGTGCTAAAAACATGTTGGAGAAAACTTAGCTTATTTTTTAAACAAATCTTGTTGGGAAAGCTGGATATCCATATGCTATTAATAATAATAATAATAATAATAATAATAATAATAATAATAAATAAAAGTGCATCTGTATCTCTCACAAAAGTCAAACTCTACAAAAACAAACTTGAAGTAGATAAAAAACATAGAAAACACCAAAAACTTTGCAACTACTAGAATAAATCAGCATTTCAACATAGGAATGCAAGGTATCAACAAAACGTCATTAATTAGACCATCAAAGCTCAAGAAATTAAAAAAAAGCAATAAGTGTAATGGGAAATAGCACTAAGTTAAAAATCTGAAAAATAAAACAAAACAACCAACCAAAAAACAAACAAACAACAACAACAACAAAAACAACAACAAAAAAACAAAAACAAGAGCATGAAAAGAGAATATACATAATGGGAGAAAATCTTTGTCAGCTAATCTTTGAAAGTAGATTATTATCCAGAATATGTAAAGAACTAAAAACTAAAAACCATCAAAACACACACACACACACACACACATACACACACACACAGGAACAAAATTAGTATGTGGGAAAATTGTCTAAACAGACATTTCTCAAAAGAATGAATACAGCTGTGTGCAGTGGTGCATGCCTGTAATCTTAGTGGCTCTGGAGGATGAGGCAGAAGGATCATGTGTTCAAAGCCAGCCTTGGCAAAAGTGAGGCACTAAGCAATTCAGTGAGACCTTGTCTCTAAATAAAATGTAAAATCGTGTGGGGGATGTGGCTCAGTGCCCCTGAGATCAATCCCCAATATCCCTCCCCACCCAATAGAAGAAATACAAGTTACCAAACCATGTATAAAAATATACATAATATCCTTAGCAATCATAGAAATCAAAACAAATGTATATGGAGATTTCTTCTCACTTATTTTGGTTTATATATTAGGTGTCCCCTTTTTGTGAGATAAAATGCAAAAAAAATTTAGGTGAAATGATTAGGCTATAAGAGCCTTAGTCTAATCAACACATTATCCTCTGATATGGTGTTATAGTTTTTATTTAAGGTGTCCCTGAAAAACTCACAGGAGAAACAGTGCAAGAGAGTTCAGAGGAGAAATTATTGGGTTGTAAGAATCTGAACCCAATTAGTGATTTAATCTTCTGATAGGGATTAACTGAGTGTTAACTGAAGTGGTAGGGTGTGGCTGGAGGAAGTGGAAATTGGAGCGTGGCTTTGGGGTATACATTTGTATCTGGCATGTGGACTCTCTGATTTTTGATTATGATGTGAGCTGCTTCCTTTCATCTATCTCTTCTGCCATGATGTTCTGCCTCACCTTGAAGCATGCTGTCTCTGGATTAAGACCTCTGAAACAGTGAGCTTCCAAATAAACATTTTTCTCTTCTACAGTTATGCTGGTCAGGTCCTTTATTTACAGCAGTGAAAAAGCTCACTAAAATAGAAAATGATACAAAAGTGGGCTTATAGCTGTGACTAACCTGACCAAGTGGTTTAGAATCTTTTGAGAATTTTGGAATTGGTGGGAGTCATTTTGATATGTTTAACTGTGCAAGTTGGAAATGCTTTAAGTTGTTTTAAGTGAAGCTTAATGGCCAATTCTGGTGGGAGCTCAGAAGATCAGAATGCCAGTATGACAAGAAACAATGAAGAAAGACCTCAAGCGGGTTCAGAGGACAACTGTATTGGAGTTTGGAGCAGGATTCATTTATATTATGTTCTGGCTGAGAGAAATCTTTATTTTGCCCATGTCCTGAAACTTTCTGTGATGCTGATTTTAGTTAGAAGAGATGGAGTTCTGAATCAGGCAGAAGAAATTTCTAGGCAGCATAGCATTCAGGAGGTTACATGGATTTTGCTGAAAGCAGAGCAGAAATATTTGGAAAAAGTGAACTTGAAAGATGGGAGTAAAATCAGGGCTAAGGAAGTTGCAGTTGTTAAAGACATTAATGCCACTAGAGAAACACTGAAGACTTTGTCTAGAGACAATAAGAAAGATGACTGGAGGGCATATCAGGAGCTGGCAAGACTATACCCACCTCAAGCTCAAGGGAGTAAAGGTAAAATTTCTCTTGAGAAGAGACCAGTGGGGCATGCTTCTTGAACAAGGGGGCCTAGGAAATATTTTAAACATGCTCAGTCACCCAGACACTCAGAAGCTGCTGGATCAAAGGTCTCTGAAGGCTTGGCTACTGCTTGAGATGATGGCAGAACATGGCATCAACCACATGGTGCTAGCTCTGCAGGAATGCAGGATGCTGGAGCTGGGTATTCATAGAGGCTTCCACCAAGATTTCAAAGGAAGACCTGGAAGGCCAGACAAAGTGCAGCAGGTTTGGAGTCCCTGAGGGTTACCCTTCTGAGAAGTCAAAGTGTGAATATTTGAGGAGGAAGTCAAAATTGCAGTGGAGAACCCTGAGGTGAAGAAGTGCCAGTACTGTGGGACAGTGTCTTGGGAAAGTTCCAGGAATTGAGCAGAGACAATCCAACAGAAAGGCCACTGGGCTGCAACCAACAAAGTCACAAGGGCAGAGCTACACATGCCCTTTGGAGAGAATCATATGTCCCAGATGCTGAACATGGAGCTACAGAACTTGTTTGCCCAGCTGGATTTTAGCGTTGCTTTGTTTCTATCCCTTCTTTCTATGTCACTAATTTTGTGAATGGAAACATTTACTCTGTACCATTATATATTCAATAATTGTAAATTGCTTTAGTTTTACAGGAACTCACTATGAAAGATTGCCTTGAGCCTCAGAGAATGCTTTGGAATTGAACTTTGAGTAATCTTGGAATTATTGAATAAGAGGCCTTTTGGAAATTGAAAAAAATTATGTCTTTGCATTTTGAGATGGTTGTGAGCTTTTGGGGGCCATGGGTGGAATTTTATGGTTTGACTATGAGATGTCCCCCAAAAGCTCATATATGAGACAGTGAAAGAAGGTTCAGAAGAGAAATGATTGGATTATAAGATTTTTTAAAAAATTATTTTTGTTTTTAGATGGACAATACTTTTATTTATTTGTCTTTATGTAGTGCTGAGGCTCGAAGCCAGTGCCTGACACATGGTTGTTGAGTGGTCTACACCTGAGCCACAACCCCAGCCCCTGGGTTGAAAGATTCTTGACTGAATCAGACATTTAATTCCCTTATAGGGATTAACTGAGCAGTAACTGAAGCAGTAGAGTGTGGCTAGAGGAGGGGGAAATAGGGGTATGGCTTTGGGATATATATTTGTATCTGACATATGAACTCTCTTTGAGTCCTGATTATGAAGTAAGCTGCTTCCCTCCATCTCACTTTTTTGCCATGATGTTCTGCCGCACCTTGGGGCCTGCTGTCTCTGTATTGAGACCTCTAAACTGAGAGGACCCAAATAAACATTTTCTTCTCTATAATTGTGCTGGCCTTGTCATTTAGACACAGCAGCAAAAAGCTGACTAAAACATAGGGGTTAACTGGGTGGTAACTCTAGGTAGGTAAGCTGTGGCTGGAGGAATTGGGTCTTTGGGAATATGCCTTTGGAGGTTATTTTTTGTCCCTGGAGAGTGAAGTGATTTCTCCCTCTCTCCTTCCTTGTTTCATGTTGTGAGATGCTTTCCTCCACCACACTCTTCCTCTGTGATGTTCTGCCCCATCTTGAGCCCAGGGCAATGGATTTGGTTACTTATGGACTAAGACTTTTGAGATCATGAGCCCACAAACAAACTTT
The DNA here is from genome assembly GCF_052094955.1 of Ictidomys tridecemlineatus. Taxonomy (NCBI): domain Eukaryota; kingdom Metazoa; phylum Chordata; class Mammalia; order Rodentia; family Sciuridae; genus Ictidomys; species Ictidomys tridecemlineatus. The sequence goes on along the minus strand of NC_135481.1, from coordinate 968,835 downwards.
TCCTCCTATGATTGTTTTTGTCAGGTCTTTTGTTCATAATGAAAAAAGCTGAGTAGAAAAAAAGGCAATCATCAGTAACACAAATAACTATAATTGTTGGCATGGATATAGGGGGGAATTACAATTTTAAATTGTTAATGGGACTGAAAATTAGTAAAATTGTTTTGAAGATTTTTCAAAGTACTAAGAAAGGAAATACCAGTTATCCCATTGGGGGGGGTATTTTTCCAAAAGAACTAAAATAGGCATATTATAGGAATACATGCATACTCATAATTATTGCATCCCAAGTCACAAGTGCCAAGTTATAGAACTGTCTAGGTGATGGTCAACAGACAAAAATACGAAGGTGTGGTGTATATCAATATGGCTTAGATTTTAGATGCTTCTCAAAAGCTCACATGTGAAATAATGCAAGAAAATTTAGAGGTGAAATAATTTGATTATGAGAATATTAACATAATTATTTCATCCATTAATTAATCCCTGCTAGAAATTAACTTGATGGTAACTGTAGGCAGGTAAAGTGTGACTGGAATAGGCATTTCATTGGGAGCATGCCACCAATGTATGAGTGTATCTTTTGGGGTTCTCCCAGATTTTGTCCTATTAGGGTGGAGCTCTTTCTCTCTCTTCTTCTTGGTGCCATGTTCCCAGCATACTTTTCTCTGCTATGCCCTTCTGCCATGATCCCATGATGTTCTACCTCACCTGGGGCCCTGATCAATGAAGTTGGCCATCTATGGACTCTGAAACCATGAGTTCCAAAATAAACTTTTCCACCTCTGTTCTTGTTAGGTATTTTGGTCACAGTAATGATAAAGCTTACTAAAGCAGAAATTGTATTTAGAGGTGGAGTTATTGCTGTGAATAATGAGTCTATGTGGTTTAGAAGCTTTTGGATCTTTTTTAATTTGTAGGAGAAATTTTGAGAAGTTTAGCAATGCAAGCTGGGAAAGCTTTAGATAGTTATAAGTGGAGACTAATGGTTGATTCTGGTGGGAATTCAGAAGACTGTAATGCTGATAGGACTATAGAGAGTGAGGACTGGGTTCATGAGGTCTAAGTGGAGAAGAAGGCTTCTCTTGAAAGTTAGACTAGAGGTCATTTGTGTTCCATTCTTGCTAAGAAGTTGTCTACATTTTGCCCCTGTTCTGAAACTTCCTGTGAAACTGACTTTAAAGGTGATGAACTTCTTAATCTTATGGAAGAAATTTCTAGGCAGCAAAGAATTCAGGTGGTCGCATGGGTATTACTGTTGGCTTTCAGCCAAGATTATTGTGATAATCAGTAGCAGAAAACAAAAGAGAGAAATTAAAAAAACTTGCAGTTTTGCCAGATAATAATAAAAAATATTGGGGTTAAGAAACATGTGGCTGTTAAAGATATTACAGCCAATAAAGAAATGCTAAAGCTTTTGCCCAGACACAGTAGGAAAATGACTTGTGGGCATCTCAGAAATTGACAGGATCACACTCATTTTAGGATAAAGTGTTTAAAGGTAAAACTTCATTTGAGGAGAGACTAGTGTGACACTCTGCACAAAGAAGCCTAGGAAGTGGTTTCACCAGTTTAACTCCTCAGGCATTCAGAGGCAGCTGCATCTGTAGTCCCTGGATGCTTGGCTATGCTGGAGATTTTTGAAAATATTGGCAAAAAACCACATATTGCTGGTTCTGAAGGAATTAAGGATGCTGGAGTTAGGGGATCATGGAGGCATTCACTGAGATTTCAGTGGAAGGAATAGGAGGCAAAGCAAAATGTCTTAGGGTTGGAGTCCCTGTGGGCTGCCGATAACAGGATGTTGTGAAGATTTGAGAAGAAAGCCAGTGCTGCATTGATGACCCTCAAAGTAAGAAATGTCAGTACCATGGAATATATCCCAAGGAGAGCTACAGGGATATAGCAGAGACAAGGCACCATAGAGGACATATGGGCTTCAGCTAGCAAGGTTATAGGAGCAGAACTACATATGCCCTATGGAGACAACAGCATTATGCCTTGTATTCCAGATATTGGATGTGGAACTACAAAACCTTTTCATCTAGGTGAATTTCAGTCTCAATTGATCCCACCTCTTCTTTCTATGCTTCTATTTTTCCTTGTGAAATGGAAATTTTTACCCTATACATTTGTATATTGGCCTTATATACTTGCCTTTGAATTTTATAGGAGCTCACATTGAAAGTTTGCCTTGAGTCTCACAAGAGATTTTTGGACTCGGAATTTTGGGCAATTTTGGAAATGTTGAGCCTATGGGAACTCTTGGATATTAACCAAATGTATTTTGTATTGTGAGCTTTGGTGGTTCAGAGACATAATGTTAGAATTTAGATTTGAGGTGTCCCCAAAAAGCTTATGTGTGAAAAAATGCAAGAGAGTTTAGAGGTAAAATGATTGGGTTATAATAATACCAACCTAATCATTGCATTAATCCCCTCATGGAGATTAACTTAGTGGTAACTGTAGGCAGGTAGTAAGTGACTGGATTAGGTGGTTCATTGAGGGTGCAACTTTGGAGTAGATATTCTGTCCTTGTTCAGCAGAGCTCTCTGTGCTTCTTGGTTGTGTGTTCCCACCTACTTTTCTCCATCACACACTTCCACCATGGAGTTTTGTCTCACTTGGAGCCCAGAGTGATGGAGTTGGCCATTTATGGACTAAATCGTCTGAAACCATAAGCCAACAAATAAACTTTTCCCTTCTAATTGTTCTTGGAAGGTATTTTGGTAACAGCAATGTAAAAGCTGACTAAAACAATACACAAAGGCATTTTTCTTAGCCATAAGAAAAAATAAAATTATGTCATATTTTGGTAATTAGATGGAACCAAACAATCTTATGCTAAGTAAAATAAGACAAAGAAAAAAGTCCAATATATAATATTTTCTATCTATAAGTTGATTAGTTTTATATATCCATTTGGTTCAATTTGGATACATTTAATGTGTCTGAAAATGTATCCATGTTGTCAAGACCCTCTAATTTACTGGAATATAAGTTTTCAAAATAATTTCTAATGGGAGGGGAAAGATGGTGAAGTTAAAAAATGGGTGAAATTTCCAGTTGCTCCATTGTTCAGGGTTCAAGGAGCAGAAATGTTGCTTTTTATTGAGGTGGGTGACAGAAGCAATATACCAAAATTCAATATTATAATCATTGATAAACAGGAGATTGGGTGATTTAAACACATGGCAGAAAATATAACTTAGGAATTCAGTCAATGAATCCTCAAAGCCAGTTCAGTGCAGAGAAGAGGGACAACCCAGAAAGAGACTAATTCTGTGGAGAATTTGGCTGGGAGAATCATGGAACTTAAGGGGAGCCTGAACTTGAGTTTCCAGAGGCACTATGGTAAGCTGGTGTGTGAGAGGTGTTGCATGCTTTTTGGCTAGACAGCAAAGCTGAAGTGGGACCTATCTCAAAGCAGCAGTGGGGGCTTTCTGTTGTAGGAGCCCAGCATTTTCTAATAAGCATTAGCTGGTTGTCCCTGCATCCACCTGCTGTGAGATCTGATGTCCACCTAGCAGGGTGTGACTGAGGCAGGAACAGAAGTAATTGCATCCAGGGTACTTTGGGCCAAGGTATAGTGTAGTGTGAATTACTCTCCTTTTGGGTTTGTCAGCTTGTCATATTATCTGTAAAGAACCCAGAACCTGGACAGGCAGGTACATTTGTGCTTAGGATGTGATCCTGGATGACTACATTTGTGAATGGTGGAGTGTGTGAGACCAATGGAGGGTTGGTCAATTTAAACCAAAAGTGGAGTTCTTGAGAGGTCCCCAAAGATCCAGATGCCCAGCAGATATCAGTAATTGCCTAAAATAGGGTGGGAGAAGCTCTTCTGTCTAAATCAGACATCAACAACAATGCTCTAAAGATCTGTTAGAACTAAACACCAGCACCCACATCCCCATACTTCACATTTAGAACTCTACGCCAGACCCACCCTAGAAATACATCTGTTTTGCAAGAACAAAATTCATGTTATTACTACTCTCCAATCTGTCCTAGCAAAATTGGCAAAATGAAATCTGAGAGCTATTAAAAGCAACTTTGGTTCCAGGTCACTTCATCTGAGTTGCTTAGTGAGCAACTCAAAGAAGGCAGGATTAATAACCCATAGCCCTTGATCATTCTAAGTGGTACACATCCCAAGAAGAATTGCAAAGGACAATATGGCATAAGAAGTGAACATTCATTCTTGTCAACAGTATGGACTACCACAGTATGGTGCATATCCCAAGAAGAATTGCAAAGGACAATATGGCATAAACAGTGAACATTTATTCTTGTCAACAGTATCAGCTACCACAGTGAGACAATCCCTTCAATTTTTATGGGAGATATTTTTTCTCTCTTTTTCATCATGTATGAATGTGGATGTGTATGATTGTGTGTGTGTGTGTTGTAGCTGTGCTGTTCAGTTGATGGATATATCTATTTATCTATTCTCTTCCCATTCATTTTTTCCTTTTTTTCTCACATGATTGTCATTTCATATTGTTTTCTTTAGAGGGGAATAATTTTTTTTGTATATTTCTTTCAGTTTGATTTTTTGGTAATGTTTCCTGTTTTGTTTCTCTTATCACTACTTTTCTCCCTTCTTTCCTTATCAGTATCCAAATTCCCTGTTTCTCCCTCCTCCTTTCATCTCTCATGATTTATTTTATTTATTTTTATTCCTTCTTTATAATTATCCCTTGATACGTTTCTCATGCTTTCCCTCTGTTTGTCTTTAAATAATTTAAATATTCTTTGCATTCATACCCATTTTCTTTTCACTTAATGAAGTGTGATTTTACTATCTTTAAGAACTACCTCATTTATATAATTCCTGTCCCCAACTTTCATGTTGTGGTTACTAATACTGGGGATGGCACAGTTGACACCTGCTGTATACTTTAATGATAGTTATAGTTTACGTATGTTTATTGTTATTGCTGTTGTTAAATGCTGACCGTGTCTCTTTTGGTAGTGATTAATGCTAGACATGGAATAAAATACACTGAACACTTATTATAATGCTATATTGATTACTATTGTTGCTGTTGTTTGTTTCCTTTTTATCTGAGAAAGTCTGGGAAGATAATGGGAAAAATGAGTTTGTATGGTGAAGACTCCATGACTGAACTATGAACACCACTGACCAAAGTGAGAGCACACATTCCTCTATACACAAACTAACTGAGCTCAATCTTCAACAAGATTTTTATACATATAATAGGGAAGAGAAAACCCCCAAACCAATTACTTATCCCTGAGGAGAAATGGCAAGAAGGATACTACTCTTGAACATCTACTCTTATATTAAAATCAGAGAAAATTCTAAGGTAATGGATAAGAAAAATCCACAGTTACAGCAGCTCTATAAGAGTGAATTAAATTAGCATCTCTGAAGAAACCAACCAAAAATTATTGTTGATTGAAACAGGCACTCGTTATTACAATAAGCCTTGTGTTGAATTTAAGATATCAATACACAATTTTAAGAGTCTCGCAAAAAGGAAAATGAATGCATCTCATCAGATACACATATCCAACAAATATGAAAACATGATGAAAATAGGCAAAAAAGGGTCCCACAAAAGTTAAAATCTCTCAACAAAGGAACAAGAAGATAAGAAGGGAATAGAATTCCAGATAAAGATTTTACATAAATTTCTTGCAAAAATAATCAAAGAACTAAAGCAAAATGTAAGAAATGAATTGAGAGATACATTATAGGAGACAAAACAGCTAAAATTTTCAATACAGACAGATTATGAAAAAAATGGAACTGTTGAAAATGAAAGACATAATATATCAAATTAAAAATTCACTTGAAAGTATGATCAACAAATTAGATTATGTAGAAAACAGAACCTCAGACTTCACAAACATGGTATTTGAGCTGGAATACCCAGATCACAGTGAAAGTGAAAAGAAAAGACTATAATCAGAATATACAAAAAATACAGAACAACAGTATAAAACCAAACTTGAGAGTCATTGGAATAAATAGAGCAATAGAAATATGGGATAATTACATTAAGATCTTTCAATGAAATGATTGCAGGAAAATTTTGAAAACTTAGGAACAAGATTGACACAACATATAGAATGCATGTAGAACCCCAAATAAACAAGACAAAAACTCCTAAGACACATAAAAATAAAAATACCTAACAGAGATTAAAGTTAGACTGTTAAAAGTTGTGAGAGAAAAAGTTTCAATTATATTTTGAAGTATTCTATTAAAACTCACTACAGATTTCTCAATTCAGACCCTGAAGATGAGAAAGGCTTGAAAAGAGATAATCTAAGATCTGAAAGAAAGCATGCCAGCCAAAGTTTTTATATACAACAAAGCTACTACACATAATTGAAGTAGAAATAAAAACTTCTCACAATAAGAATAATCTAAAGGTATTCATGACTTTTAAACCTGCACTACAGAAAGTACTTAACTATTAAACAAAGAAGAAATGAAGAAACAAACCAGAGCTCCCAACTGAATGAAGCATTCCAGAAGAGCAAAATTAAGAATAAATTCTGACTGTAAATATGACTGAAAAAATTATCATCTTTTTATAATAACTCTTATTTAGACAAGTGTGCTGAAATAACCATGTATTCCTATGTCGAGGTCTATCTGGTTCTTACAGTCAAAAAGTGTTTGCTTTATGCAATAAGGTACACTAATTTGGGGAATAAGTGTTTCCTATTATTATATCCTCTTGCTGCATTCTTCTTTTGAAGAGTATGTAGTGTCTTTCAAAAAGAGACAGGTCACTGAACATAAAATCAATCAAATAATTTTGACATATATGATAGCATAAAAATAGACATAGCAGATATCTGAAGGGTATTTTACCCAATAACAGCTAGGTAAACCAGCTGAACATAACCCAATATGTTCAGAAGGTCATGAAAGTTTTTCCACAATAGACCATATTTTAAGACACAAAACATGTGTTAGTAAATACAAAAAATGATATTACCCCATGCATCTTATCAGATCTTTTTGTATTTTTATTTTATTAGTTCTTTTTAGTTATATATGACAGTAGAATTTATTTTGATATAATTATACAAGGATGGAATATGTCTTATTCTAATTAGAATCCTTTATTATGGATGTATATGATAGCAGGATTCACTATTTTATATTCATATAAGTATATATGAAAATTATTTCATTTATTCCATTGTTTTTTTCCACTGTCCTTCCTTTTTCTATCACCCTTCCTTCACTTATTCCTTTTTGGCTAGTCTACAGAATATCCAATCAACACCCTCTCCCACCTTATTTTGTTTTAGCATCCACATATCAAAGAAACATTTCAACATTTACTTTTTTAGGACTGTCTTATTTTACTTAGCATGATAGTCTTCAGATCCATTCACTTACTGGCAAATGTCAGTTTCATTCTTCTTTATGGTTGAGTAATATTCCATTGTGGATATATACCACATTTAATTTATCCATTCATTTTTTGAAGGGCACCTAGGTTGATCCCATAGCTTAGTTATTGTGAATTGAGTTGCTATAAATATTGATGTGGCTGAATTGCTGTAATATGATGATTTTAAATCCTCCTGTGGGGGGAAATATATATATATATATATATATATATATATATATATATATATATATATATATATATATATATATATTAAAGAGGGGTAATTCCAATTCTAGTTTTTTGAGGCATATTCATACTGATTTCAAGAGTGGTTGTACCAATTTGTAGTCCTACCAGCAATGTCTAAGTGTACTTTTCCCTTGCATTCTCACCAACATACTTTGTTATTTTGTATTCTTTTTTTGTTACTTGTATTCTTGATAATTGCTATTTTGACTGGAGTGTGATGGAATCTCAGTGTAATTTTAATTTTATTTCTGTAATTGTGAGAGATATTGTACATTCTTTCACATATTTATTGACCATTTATATTTCTTCTGTTAAGTGCCTGTTCAGTTTTTTATACATTCTTTTTTTTCTGGTGCTAAGTTTTTGAGTAACTTATATATACTAGAGATGAATGCTCTATCTGAGGTGCAGGGAGCAAAAAATTTTTTCCATTCTGTAGGTTTTCTCTTCATGATCTTGATTATTTACTTTGCTATAAAGAAGTTTTAATTTCAATGGTATCCAATTTATTGATTCTTGACTTTACTTCTTGCACTTTAGGAATTCTGTTAGAGAGGTCAGTTTCTGAGCTAATACATTGGAGTGTTATCTTTACATTTTCTTCAGTATATTCAAGGCTTTTGGTATAATTTCTAGATATCTGTTCCACTTGGATTTAAGTTTTGTTCAGGATGAGAGATAGTATTATTTTGGGTCTCTTATATCTCCAACAAATTTCATGATTTATTTTTCTATTTCTATGAAGAATCTCATTGAGATTTTGATGGGAATTGTTTTGAGTCTCTACAGCACTTTTCATAGTATGGCCAGTTTGACAATTTTAATTATATCTATCGAAGAATATGGAAGGTCTATCTGTCTCCTAAAATCTTTCTCATTTTTTTCTATCACATGTTCTGGATTTGTCATTGTGAAGGTCTTTCACCTCTTTTGTTAGATTGACTCCCAAGCATTTTTTTAGTTTATTGTGCATAGGATAGTTTTCCTAATTTCTCTTTCAGCTGATTTATCATTGATATATAGGAACTGAATTGATTTCTGGGTGTTAATTTTTGTATCATGCTACTTTAATAAGTTCATTTATAAATTCTATAAGTGTTCTGGTGGTTTTTTGGAGGGTCTTCTAAATATAGAATTATGTTATCTGCAAATAGAGATAGTTTGACCTCTTCTTTTTCTATTCATATCCCTGTAATTTCTTTCTTTTGCCTAGTTGCTATGGCTAGAGTTTCAAGAAATATGTTAAATAATTGTGGTGAAATTGGGCATTCCTGGCTTGTTCAGTTTTTAAAGGAAATGCCTTAATTTTTCTCCATGTAGAATGATTTTGGCCTTGGCTGTAACATATATAGCTTTTACAATATTGAAGTATGTTCCTACTGTCCCTAGCTTTTCTAGTGTTTTGAACATGACTGGATATTGTATTTTGTCAAAAGCTTTTCCTACATCTATTGGTATAATCTTTTGATTCTTTTCTTTATGTTTATTTATGTGATAAATTATATTTGTTACTTTCCATCTGTTGTATTAGCTTGCATTTCTGGGATGAAAAACAACTATCTGTTAAATAGGTTTTTGCATGCAATTTGCCAGTATTTTATTAAGAATTTGTGCATATGTGTTTATCATTGATATTTGCCTGCAGTTTTCTTTCCTTGATATGTCTGTCTAGACTTGGTATCAGGGTGATACTAGTTTCACAGAATGAATCTGGAAAGTTTTCTTCTTTTATAAAGGAATAATTTGAGAAGAATTGGTATTTTGGTATTAGTTATTCTTTTAGGTTTGGTAGAACTCTGGTGATAATCCATCCAGTTCTAGGCTTTTTTTTTTTTTGGATGTTGTTGGTAGGATTTTTATGGCATCTTCAACTTTATTACTAGAAATTGATCTGTTTAAATTTTCTAGATCCTCCTTGTTCAATTAGTGTAGGTCTCATTTCTCTAGGAATTTGCAATGTCTTTAATATTTTCTATTTTATTGGAGTATATATATTTTTTCAAAATATTTTCTGATTATCTTCTCTATTACAGTAGTGTTTGTGGTGACATATCCTTTCTCATCACAAAATTTGACAATTAGAGTATTTTTTCTCTTTCCTTTGGTTGGCTTGGCTAAGGGTTTATCAATTTTGTTAGGTTCTTTCAAAGAACAATTTTTTTTAAATTGACATTTTGAATTCTTATTTTAATATAATTAAAAATAATTAATTTTGGATCTGATTTTAATTTTTCCTTGTCTTCTACTGATTTTAGTGTAGGGTTGTTATTCTTTTTCTAGGACCTCAATATATAATGTTAGATTATTTATTATTGCTTTGTAACTTTCTTTTATCTTAATCAATAAGCTCAATGATATGAATTTTCCTTTTAGAATTATTTTCCTATTGTTGAAGATATTTTCATATTTTATCTATATTATTATTTACCTTTAAGTATATTTTATTTCACCCCCGATCTCATCTGCTATCTATTCATCATTAAACAGTGAATTATTTAGTCTTTAGGTGTTAGGATAGTTTGAATTTCTTGTCATAAATTTAATTTTATCCATTATGATCTGATACAATGCAGAGTATTATCTCTTTTTTTGTACTTGCTAATAGTTGCTTTGTGGCCTAAGATGTTACATATTTTAGAAATGTTTCCTGTACATTTAAAAAGAAAGTGTATTCAATCATTGATGGATAAATACTCTACATAAGTCCAAACAATTCATTGTATTTTTAGTTCCATAGCTTCTTTATTAAGTTTTTGTCTAGTATATCTATCTAGTTATGAGAGAGACATAACAAAGTCATCCAGTTTTAGTCTGATTTCTTTGATTCTTGACATTGAGAAGTTGTTGTTTGATGTACATTTATGCTCCATTTTTTGAAGCATAAATATTTAGAATCATTATTTCCTGTTGTTTTATGGTTCACTTAAGCAGTATAAAGTGGCTTTCTTTTTCTCTTTGGATTAAGTTTGGATTGAAGTCTACTTTATATTATATAAAAATAGAAACCCCTGGTTGTTTTTGAGATCCATGAGAGAGAAAAGTTTTCTTTTCACCCATCTGTTCACCTTCTATCTGTTGAAGGCATTGCTTATGAGGTGAGTCTTTTGGAGGCAGCATACTGTTGGGTCTTGTTTTTAAATCCAATCTTCCCCCCTATGTCTTTTGATTGATGAGTTTAGTCTACTAATAATTAGTATTATTACTGAGAGATGACTTTTATTTCCTGTCATTTTGATTTATTGTAGTTTGTAAGCTGATTTAGACATTCCTTTGCTTGACTATTCTTCTAGTGTAGTTTCTTCTCCTGCTGGTTTTCATTTTTATTATCCATTTATTCTTCATAAAATATCTTATTAAGCAAGCTTTGTAGTGCAGAAATTTTTATAACCTGTCTTTATTGTGGAAAGGTTTATTTAATCTTCAATACTGAATCTTAATTTTGTCGAATACTCTTTTTATTTGCTCTTATTAGTTATACATGGCAGTAGAATGTATTTTGACATATTACAAATATACAGAATATAACTTCAGATTTTTCTGGCTGTATGTGATGTAGTTACATTGTCGTGTATTTATATATGCACATAGGAAAGTAATGTCCAATTCATTCTACTATCTTTTACATTCCCATTTCCCCTCCCTTCACTTCATTCCCTTTTGTCTAAACCAAAGTACACACTCCATTGTGAATTACCATTTGCATATTGGAGAGAATTTCTGGCCTTTGTTTTTTTGGGATTGTCTTATTTAATTTAGCATGGCAGTTTTTAGTTCTGTCTATTTACTGTAAAATTCATAATTTCATTCTTTGTTAAGGGTGGGTAATATCCCATTGTGTATATACACTATATTTTCTTTATCCATCCATCTATTGTAGGGTACCTAGGTTGGTTCCATAGTTTAGTGACTGAGTTGATCTGTTATGAACATTGATGCGGCTTGTTTTAAGTCCTTTAGGTATAAACTGAGAAATTGGATAACTGGGTAAATAGGTGGTTCCATTCCAAGTTTCTGAGGAATCTCCATTCTGCTTTTCAGTGTTATTTCATCAATTTGCATTTTCCATCAACAATGTATGTGTGTACCTTTTCCCCCACATCCTTATCAACAGTTATTGTTTCTTGTATTCTTGATAATTGCCATTGTGCCTGTAGTGACATAAAACCTCAATAGTTTTAATTTTCATTTCTGTAATTGCTATTAGGAATGTTGAACTTTTTTCATGTATTTGGTAACCATTCATATTTCTTCTTCTATGAAATGCCCTTTCAGATCTTTTGCCCATTTATTAATAGGGCTATTTTTGTGTTAACTTTTTTGAGTTATTTATATATCTTGGTGATTAATGAAGTATCTGAGATAGCGGTGGTAAAATTTTTCTCCTAGTCTGTAAGCTCTCTCTTCACATTATTCATTGTTTCCTTTGCTGTGAACTCTTTGGCTTGATTCCATCCCATTTGTTGATTCTTGATTTTACTTCTTGCACTAGGGAGTCTTCTTAAGGAATTTGGTTTCTAGGCTGACATGATGTACAGTTGCGCCTACTTTTTTTCTATTAGGCATACAGTCTCTCATCAATGCCTAATTCCTTGACCACTTAGAGTTGAGTTTTTAAAATATTTTTTATTCTAATTTGTTATATATGAAAGCAAAATAAATTACAATTTATATTACACATTTGGACACAATTTTTCATCTCTGGTTGTACACAAAGTAGAGTCATACTATTTGTGACTTTATTCATGTAATTTATTAGGGTAATTATGTCTATCTCATTTCACTATCTTTTTCTATACCTTCAACCCCCCTCTCTTTTCCTTATACCCCTTTGCCATATTGAGAGTTTATCTAGTTCTTCCATGCTCCACCCTCCAAACCCCATTATGAATCAGCATCATTATATCAGAGAAAACATTCAGCATTAGTTTTTTTTGGAATTGGCTAACTTCACTTAACATTATCTTCTCTAACTCCATCCATTTACCTGCAAATGCCATGATTTTAATCCCTTTTACTGCTGAGTAATATTTCACTGTGTACATATGCCACATTATTTTTATCCATTCACCTATTGAAGGGCATCTAGGTTGGTTTCACAGTTTAGCTTTTGTAATTTGTGCTGCTATAAACATTGATGTGGCCATGTCCACATAGTATGCTGTTTTTAAAACCGAAGAGTGGGATAGCTGGGTCAAATGGTGGTTTCAAAGATCCAAGGTCTAGGTTTTCCAAAAAAATCTCCATACTACTTTCCATATTGGCTGCACCATTTTGCAATCCCACCAACAATGTATGAGTATCCCCCCCCACATTCTCATTCAACATTTATTGTTGCTTGTGTTCTTGATGATTGCCATTTTGACTGGAGTGAGATGAAATCTTAGCATAGTTTTGATTTAGTTTTCTCTAATTACTAGTGATGTTGAACAATTTTTTATATAATTGTTGATTGATTGTATATCCTTTTCTGAGAAGTGTCTGTTCAATTCCTTGGCCCATTTATTGATTGGGTTATTTGTTTTTTTGGTGTTAAGATTTTTGAGTGATTTATATATCCTAAAGATTAGTTGTCTATCTGATGTGCATGTGGTAAAAATTTGCTCCCAAATGTAGGTTCTCTATTCACCTCACTGATTGTTTCTTTTGCTGAAAAGCCTTTTAGTTTGAATCCATCCTATTTATTGATTCTTGATTTTAATTCTTGTTCAATTGGAGTCTTATTAAGGAAGTTGGGGTCTAATCTGACATGATATCAATTTGGACCTACTTTTTTCATATTAGATGCAGGGTCTCTGGTTTAATTCCTAGGTCCTTGATCCACATTGAGTTGAGTTTTGTGCATGGTGAGAGATAGGAATTTAATTTCATTTTGTTGCATATGGATTTCCAACACCATTTGTTGAAGAGGCTACCTTTTCTCTAATGCATTTTTAACAACTTTGTTTAAAATAAGATAACTGTAATTATGTGGTTTAATCTCTGTGTCCTCTATTCTATACTATTGGTCTACAGGTCTATTTTTGTGCCAATACCATGCTCTGTAGTATAGTTTAAGGTCTGGCACAATGATTACATTTGCTTCACTCTTCTTGCTAAGGATTGCTTTAGCTATTCTAGGTCTTTTATTTTTCCAAATGAATTTTATGATTGCTTTTTCTATTTCTATGAGGAATTTCATTAAGATTTTGACTGTAATTGCATTAAATCTATATAGTGCTTTTGGTAGTATGGTCATTTTGATAATATTAATTCTCCCTATTCAAGAGTATGGGAAATCTTTCCATCTTCTAAGGTCTTCTCTAATTTCTTTCTTCAGCATTCTATAGATTTTGTTGTAGAGGCCTTTCACCTCTTTTGTTTAATTGATTCCCAAGAGTTTACTTATTTATCTATTTTTTCATGTTTTGTAAATGGGGTAGCTTTCCTTATTTCCATTTTAGAGGATTTGTCACTGATATACAGAAATTACTTTGATTTATGGGTGTCATTTTTATACAATGCTACTTTGCTGAATTTATTTTCTAGTTCTAGAAGTATTCTGGTAGAGTTTTTTTGGGTCTTCTTTGTATATAATTATATCATTGGTAAATAGTGCTAATTTCAGTTCTTTGTTTCCTGTCCATATCCTTTTAACTTCTTTCTTCTGTCTTATTGCTCTGGCCAGAGTTTGGATGACTATGTTAAATAGAAGTGATGAAAGAGGGCATCCCTGTCTTCTTCGAGTTTTTAGAGGGAATGCTTTCAATATCTCTTCATTTAGAATGATGTTGGCCTGGGGCTTAGTATAGATATCCTTTAGAATGTTGAGACATGTTTCTGTTATCTCTAGTTTTTCTAGTGTTTTGAATATAAATGGATGCTGTATTTTGTTGAGTCCTTTTCTCTGCATCTATTGAGATGACCATATATGATTCTTACCTTCTATTGATGTGATGAGTTACATTTATTGATTTTCATATGTTGAAAAAACCTTGCATCCCTGGGATGAACTCCACTTGATCGTGGTGCACAATCTTTTTTGATTTGTTTTTGTATTTGATTTGCCAGAATTTTATTGAGAATTTTTACATCTATGTTTTTACTGGTCTCAAGTTTTCTTTCTTTCATGTGTCTTTGCCTGTTTTTGGAATTAGGGTAAAATTGGCCTCATAGATTGAGTTTGGAAGTGCTCTCTCTTTTTCTATTTTACAAAATAATTTGTACAATATCGGTATTAATTCTTCTTTAAAGGTCTCATAGAACTCAGCTGTGTATCTATCTGGTCCTTGGCTTTTCTTAATTGGTAGGCTTCTGATGGAATTCTGTTTCATTGCTTAAAATTGATCTGTTTAAATTGTATATATCATACTAATTAAATTTGGGCAAATCATATGACTCTAGAAATTTGTCAACGACTCTGATATTTAATATGTTGGTGATTCTTTCAGTTGAACTTTTAACATTTTGGTTTGTTTGGTGGACTGTTTCTTTAACTTGCAGGATTTCTGTGTTTTTTTTTGAACCTGTATCTCCCTATTGAAGTAATCTTTTGCTTCCTGTATTTGCTTATGTAGCTCTTTATAGAAATGATATTTTGTTGCCTGTATTTGCTTTCTTATATCATCCTTTAATTCACAGAACATTTTAATTATATACATTCTAAACTCCTTCTCTGTAATTTCATCTTCTGTGTTGGCCTTGATTTGTTTGTGGCAATTTCTTCCCTTATCTTTTCATGTTGATTGTGTGATTTCACTTTTAGCACTGTGGATTCAAGGCTTTACCATTTTTACCCTATAGGCTTATAGTGCCACTGATGGTTCCAATACCTCTCCTTGAGGGCAAGAACAATGTTAGCAGATCCAAACATAAATAATATGCAACATTAAATCAAATGGTTGCTATTAAGACGTTCACCATTTGGTCACAACTTACAGAAATGGTGAATTCAATTATTATCTACAATATAATCAGTGGATTTGCAAAAGTGTTTACAGTTTGTGGTGGAGGACAAAGAACTAGGGGTGAAGTGTAGGATGGTATGCTGAGGAGGTAGGAGGTGAGGATATAGAGTTATTATATCTTAGGAGGCATGAAAGAGGAATCTAAAGAAGGTTAATGGCAGGATAAGGGAGAGGAAGTAATTTTGGATAGACAATGTAGTGGGAAGACAGTATAGTATGTAAAATAAACACACATCTATATTAAGAAAAAAATTTAAAAATGCTAAAATAGTAAAAATGGGGGAAAGAAGAATATATTACACCACTATAAATATACTATTCAGACACCCCAGCCCTCAGTATTCTAATTCATACAAAGTTCTTGGTTTCACATAGGTTGGGGATGTGAGGGTGGAAAAATAGAAAGGAAGAAGAAGAAGAAAATAATCTCAAAGGAAGAACAAGGATTGTTTTAGTTGGAGATCTGTCTCTTTCCTGTTTTCCTTCTCATCCAACAGGTGTGGCTGTCTGTCGTTAGCTGGTATATCTGTTTTCAGAATGGTGAATGTTACCAGAGTGAGAGGATTGGTCTTGGGTGCAGGGCACCTGGAAGAGAAATATTTCTTTGAATTTTTGTTCAGGGTGTCTGATCATCTTTTCTCCAGGTTTGATTTTTTTTCCACAATTTTATATTTTATCTTCATTGCCTGAAACTCTGTCATCCAAGTAGTCCAGTCTATTAACCTTGCTTTCCTTTTAATTTGGTTTGTTGATTTCTTATGCTTCATTTTTTTAATCTCTATCTCATTATTCAAGTGATATTTCACTTTCTATATTTTTTCCTCTGATTTTTTCACCTTACATTGTTTTTACTTTACAAATTTGCTTAACTACATGCATTTCAAACTCCTTCTCTGACATTTCTTCCACTGTGGCATCAATGGATTCTGTTATTGGAACATTTTGGTTTGTTTGGGGCAATTTGTTTCTTTGCTTTTTCATGTTCTTTTTTAGTCTATCTATCTACAGTGTGCATCTGAACCCACTGTGGGCTTATAGTGTCCCTAAAGGTTTCTGGCACCACACCTTTCAGGGGGAGACAAATAATAACAATATATAGCCTTAAACCAAATAACTTCTAAGATGTTTAAAGTTTTGTTGCAATAAACAGAAATTTTATGTTCAGTTATTGACTATATTAAAAACCATAAGTTTGACAAAAGGTATACAATTTCAAATGGATAACAAGGAGACAACAGAAGTGGTATAGGATGTGAGGCACCAAGAGTTCTGCCTCTAGAATTAACCCTTTTACCCTAACAACCCTGCCCTTAGTGTAGAGCAATCATTACACCCCAGACCTAAAACTGGATAATGGAAGCTGAAAATCTTTTGATCTTCAAGGGAAATAATCCAACTTCATTGTTTGGGGTGATAAGTTTCCTTGCTTTTTCATGTTTGTGTGTCTACTCATCTAATCATTTGGGTCTGAGGCAGTAGAGTTTCTACCCCTTTGGACTGTATAATGTCCCTAAATGTTTCCAAAATCTCATTGTTCAGGATAATAATCCAATAACAACCAATCCAAATAATAGACACTATTAAATGAAATAGTTTCTAGTATGATGTCTACAATGTTAATTGTCACAATAAATACAAGTGGTGTGATCAGTTGTTGCCTAGAAAAAAAGCAGTACATTTACAAATGTGATTATAATTTCAAATGTTGAACATAGAGGCAACAGATGTGATATAGGATGTGATGATTATGAGGGAGGAGGAGAGGAGTTATGAGTAAAGAATTAGAGGAAGAGTGAAAGAATAATAGAGATTGACTGTTAGCAGAAGAAAAGAGAGAAAGAGAATCAAGAGAAAAAGTGGTGGGAGAAAAAATATATATTTATAAAAGTTAAAATTAAAAAAATTAAACATTAAAATTAAAAAATACAAAAAATACTGCAATATATACTAATCATTCATTCTTAACCTCAAGAAAACTGATCTATAATAAATAATTTGATTCAAAAATGCTAGAATTGAGTAAAAAAAATAGATGAGTATGTATTAGTTTTCATGAACAGTTGTAGGCTTGGGTATGCTCAAGATTCCTTGCTGAATGCCAATTGGTCTGGCAATTTTAAATCAGTGCACCTCCAGGGCCTAGCAAATGCCAGTTTATGCTGGAAGATTGTAAACCAGGAAGCTCCTTTGAGTTCTACTCATGTGGGATAGGAGCCAATTCTTAGCCCACTATGTTGCCTGCAGACCCCACAATTCCTAGTCTCTGATTCAGTCTCCAAACTCAATCTCTTCTGATCTTTCCCTTTTTAATTACTAGTCAGGCACTTCTCTTCCTGCTGGTCCTGCAAATAGCCAATTTGGAAGTGGAAGGGAAGGCTGGGTGGGGTTCCAGGACTACTATTGCCCTGTGTAAATCTCTCTCTACACTTAATTTTCTCCTAGTCACTTAGTAACACTCTGTCACTCAGAACGGGTTTGCCCAACTTGGTTTTTGGGCCTGACTCAGATCTGCTAGAAACTGGTTTCTTTGGTCACTGGTCCCCATGCTGCAGCTTCAAAATGGTTTCTTTCTCTGTCCTCTGCATACCACTGGGAGAGATAAGGTTTCCATTCCATACAAGGATATTGTGCCACACACAGTACAGTTTAGTCAGGCAGTGTCTTTGATCACTGAACTCTCCATACCCTGACATTCCTCAGAAATATGGGACAGTATTAAAGGGCCAAACCATTTAGGTTCTGTTAATTCCCTTATTGCTTTATTGTGTTTGCAGAGAGACTGTTTTCACTTGTGCCTCCAGCTGCTATCATGGCTGTGATGCTGGTAATTTCTTTCTTATTTTATTATATTAGATCTATTGTGTCCTTGATATGTTTTTATTGCCCAGTTTTAAATTCCAGGAAGGCTCCCTCTAATTTTTGTGTGCTCACTCACCTTGCTAAAAATCTGGCAGTTTTTCTTGGTTTCATGCCACAGAGCAGCCAGGAAATTGAACTCTCTATTCTTCCATCTTTCTCTCTCCTGGATGTAGTATTTTTGGTTGGCATCATTTTCTTTTCTGTCAAAACTTGGTATATATTATTTAAAGACTTGATACCTTTTGGAGTCTGGGTTGAAAAATCGGATGGGATGGTTTCATTTAACTCTAAATGTGACCTGTCATT
The DNA here is from genome assembly GCF_052094955.1 of Ictidomys tridecemlineatus. Lineage (NCBI taxonomy): Eukaryota > Metazoa > Chordata > Mammalia > Rodentia > Sciuridae > Ictidomys > Ictidomys tridecemlineatus. The sequence continues at coordinate 950,090 of NC_135481.1, read as the reverse complement.
TTTCTTTAGTAGCTGTCAAAATTTGATCCTTATTCTCTATGTTAGGAATTTTATTAATAATGTACCTTGGAATGGGTCTGTTGTAATTTAGTACATTTAGAGTCCTGTATGCCTCCTGTATTTGATTTTCCATTTCATTATTAAGGTTTTAAAAATTTTCTGTTGTTATTTCATTGAAAACTGTGCATTCCTTTAGTTTGTGCTTTAAGGACTTCATCTACCACAATGAGTCTTGGATTTGGCCTTTTAATACTGTCCCATATTTCTTGAAATTTCTGTTTATGGTCTCTTAACATCTTTTCTTCATGATCAACTTTATTTTCAAGATTATATACTTTCGTCTCATTGCCTGAAATTCTATAATTCAAGTGATCTAATCTATTGGTTATGATTTTTAATTTGGTTTATTGATTTCTTCATTTTGAGGATTTTCAGTTGATTCATCTTCAGGATCTCTATCCCCTTATTGATGTAATCTTTCACTTCCTGTATATTCTCTCTGATTTTACTCATCACATCATCTTTTACCTTATAGATTAGCTTAATGATAATCTTACTAAATTTCTTCACTGATATTTCCTCCACTGTGGTGTCAATAGAGTCTCTTATTCAGGCATTCTGGGTTGTTTGAAATGATTTTTTTCCTTAATTTTTTATAATGTTTGTGTGTCTATCTCTCTGAATGGATCTACATCATCAGAATTTCTATCCTATGAATTTACAGTGGTCCTGTTTTTTTCCAGTACTTCAGAGATTGGGTGTGTGTGTGTGTGTGTCAAATAATAGGAATAACCTATATAAACAATATATATCAATAAACTAAATACTTTTCCTCTATTATCTATAATGTTAATTGGTGCAATAAGCATAATTGATAGGATCATCAAATTTCTCCCATAAGAACAGAAAGCTATAGGATCTGGGGTTGTGGCTCAGTCTAGAGTGCTTGGTTAGTATAGATGAGGCACTGGGTTCAATCATCAGCACCACATAAAAATAAATAAATGTTAAATTCTAAAAAAAATAAAAATGAAAAACAAAGGAAAGCTCGCTATAATGTATTAATTATGGCATAAAATCAAACAACAGGCTTTACCTTTGATTTTCATAGTATTCATTAGTCATGGGATCTGGCATTTTATCAACCAATTAGGGCTTATGAGATATGAAGAATAGAGATATGAATAGGCTTAGAGATATGAAGAATAGAGTTTACTAATAGGAAAGATGAAGAGAAAGGGGGATAAAATGGTGTTCAATTTTAGTAAGTAAATGGAAGATACAAAAGTGATGTATAATGTGATATCTATGAGGAGGCAGGGCAAAATATAAGTAAGAACTTAAAAGAGTGACAGAGAAAGCAATAGAATTTGACTGTTATTAAGAGAAAAAGGAGAAAGAGAAAAGATGGAAATAGAATGGTGAAGAAAATACAGAAAAACTATAAATATACTAAGCAAAAACCTGAACCCTCAGCAGATAGGTCAAGAGAAAATAACTATCTTCAAAAATGCTAGAAATGAGAAAACGTAAACAAATATGAAATGTATAAACTTAAATGGATCATTTAGCTCACTATTTTATTTTCTAAAAAAGCAATATTGATGAAAAACTAAAGCATTATTTCCATTGTGGTGGACAAAAGTGTCAATGAGACTATATGTTTCCTTTCTGTTTTCAACTGTCTTTCTTTCCATTTCTATTTCTTCTTGAGGTATGTGCTGGGTGTAAGATTAGAAGTCATGGGCTGCCAAATCTTTTCTTTATATTGTGTTGCTCACCAAGATGCCATTTGGTGTTCAGAAACATCTGCTTCCTTTTGGGTGATAAGATAAAGTTTGTGATGGGAAATACTGTCAGTTCCTTTGCAGTGTGAGTCACAGCTTGGTTCTGAGATGATTTCAGGCAGGTGAAGCTTTTAGGGTAGGGATTTAGCTTAGTAAGGCCGCATATGCTTTTTTGAAAAGCTAGTTATCTGAAGAATATTAAATAAATGCACATTTAGAACCCATAAAATATCTAACTATGCATTAGTTCTACCACAAGTGTCTTCCCAGGGATCCACTTGTAAGATGGGGGTGCCACCCTTATGCCACTTCTATTGCTCACAGGTACCACTATTTCATGGTCTCTTAGAATTCATCCCCAAGTGAAGTCACATTCATAAACTCAGGTTTATGTGTTCTTTCATGCCTCCTGGGGTCAGTTGTCAAACATGGACACACCTCATCCAGATTACTGATCATCTGCAGCTGGTCATGCAATCAGACCCAAACAGGAGAGTGAGCTGAATTCTCTCCAGGCTTCCCAATTTTTATTCTCCCAAGCAAAATAATCTTTGTTCCTAATTTTCTCTGAGTGTTGGTAAGCTCAGATTAAATCATGTGGCTGGTCTCTTCCTATAATGTGTATCAAAGCCAGCCCCATTCTCCTAGCTCCAAGTTATGGGTTAACTCTAACCTGCCTACTGCCACAGTGCAGTTGGCCTAAAATACTCCTGCCTCAGCTCTTGATAGACAATTATTAATCATGATGTATCATTTGTATACCAATTTGTTGTATCCAACAGCCTCTGATTGGCCTAGAAGGGGCTGCTTCTCTTGTCTCAGGATTTTCCATGCTAAGAATGTCCATTTTATTTCTTGAGTGTTTCTATTCTTGTGTGCTAGTTGTCCTGCTCCCATCAGCAGCACAGCTCTATTTTTGTTCCTTTTCCTTGTTTAATATATGCAAAGTTTCCAAGTCTCTAAAGCATTCAGGTTGTCTAGTATTGAGTTGTATTGAAATGTCCCTTTCACTCACCTCACAGAGAGGCAATATTTCTGCTGCTTAAATAGCAATTTGACGAACTAAGAGAAAAACTGTTTTTCTTTAGTTTGCCATCTTCCTCTGGAATAAAATTTTTTTTAATGCAATTTGCTTCTTGTGCTTTAAGAGTCTTGTTAAGCAATTCAGTTCCTAAGATAACATGGTAAAATTTTATGCTTACCTTTTCTTTTATTAGGAGCAGAGTTTTAGTGCCTAAGTGTAAGATCTACTTTGAGTTGAGTTTTGTGCAGGGTGAGAAATAGGAGCATGGAAGATCTTTCAAGAATCAATAACTGGGATGGATTATAGTAAAAAAAAATTTCTCACCAAAAGAAATGATCAGTAACATGAGAAGATAGCCTAGAGAATGGAGAAAATATTTACAACATGGCATTCTGATACAACAATAATCTCCAGGATGTATAAACAATTCAAAGAACTCAACACCAAAACCCAAATAATCCAAGAAATAAATGGGCTAAGGAACTAATCAGACTCTTTACAGAAGAAGAAATACAATTGTTCAATCAACAAATAAATGTAAAGCATCTCTAGTAATTAGAAAAATTCAAATCAAATCTACTCTAAGATTTTATCTCATTACAGTCAGAATGGCAATTATCAAGAATACAAGCAACAATAAATGTTGGTGAGGATGTGGGGGATAGTACACTCTCATTGCTGGTGGAACTGCAAATTGTGCAACCACTCTGGAAAGCAGTATGAAGATTCCTCAGAAAACTTGGAATGAAACCACCATTTGATCTAGCTATTTAACTCCCAAATTTATACCCAAAGGACTTAAAATCAGCATACTAGAGTGATGTAGCCACAACAATGTTTATAGTAGCTCAATTCATAGTCACTAAATTATGGAACCAACCTAGGTGTCCTTCAACAGATAAATGGATAAAGAAAATGTGGCATATATACATAATAGAATATTACTCAGCCTTAAAGAAGAATGAAATTATTGCATTTTCCAGTTCATATATGGAGCAGGTATTCATCATGCTAAGGCAATTAGGCAAAAATCCAGAAAAACCAAAGGCTGAATTTTTTTTCCTGATATGTGGATGCTAATTCCTAATAAGCTGTGGGGATAGGGAAGAATAGAGGTACTTTGAATTAGGCAGATGGAAGTGAAGGAAAGGAGTGGTACAAGGGCATAAAAAATAGTAGAATGAATTGGACAGTATTACCCTATGTACATATATGATTACATGACTGGTGTGATTCTACATCATTTACAACCAGAAGAATTCATTGTTATACTCCATTTATTTATGCCATCTTAAAATGCATTCTGCTGACATGTATAACTAATTAGAACAAATAAAAATGCAATTTACATATGATCTGTTTTAAATCTTTCAAAATATAAATTCTGATTTAGTGAGTCTGGGATGGATCTTAAATTCTATATTTATCCCCCACCTTTCAGGGATTATGTTGCTGTTGGACCATACACATGTTTTGAGTACCAAGGATCTAATGTGAAGCTATCTAAATAGTTCATGCAGAAACACACTCCTCACACTAGAATAAAATATGATAAAATATGTGACTATTTGCTCATGAGTATGTGTTTTTTGCTTAGAAAAATTGGAAAATTATCTGGCAGTTTAAAAGAGAAAACTAGCTGCAATTCTTCAAGACTACAATGATACAAATCTGAATAAATGATTGCTGAAACAAATATTGAATGTAAGAAATCAATACCTTCAAGGAGGCTTCACTGCAATTTAATGTTTACTTTGTTCATTATCAATGACAAAACAATGTCAGGAAAATTTCTACGCATATGCATTTTAAAATTCTTTATAATGTTTTAATTCTATAATATACTACTATTATATTTTTAAATTTCTTGTGCCAAATCTCTTTGTTAATAAGTTTGTTACAACTATTTTCCACTCTTTGGAAATATCAAAAGCTTTATTTTTCCTTTTAATATTATAATAAATTAAAATTATATTTTAAGCTTTTAATGTTTCCTTTTATTCTCCAAATATTTCCCCAGCTGTATTTTTTAATTCATCTCTCAGTCTTCCTCTATGCCTTCTTACATCATCATGGAGTTGGGTGCTTCCAATATTGGACTATAAAATTATATTGGTCTTAGTTCTGGTCTCATATTTCTTTTAAATATTGGCAAAATCTTAGGAAAATTTATGAAAGTTCACTAACCCTCTATTTGTTTAAAACAAAATAATTATAGTTCCTATTTCCAAGGTTCTTGCTTATCATAAAAAACAGATTGTAAAAAATATGCATAAATTTGGTACCTGGTAAGCACCCAAATTACTTAATTTTAGTATACTGTCAACCATTTCTTCATGAACAGAGGAGATTATTTTCAACTCTATCCAAACAACAGACATTACCACATATCTGGGCATGGAAACAAGTCATAATGAAGCCTACACAATGGACCTTTCTCCCTTGGTATGGGTTGAGTTCGTGTAACACAGGTTAGCTTTGTAATATATGCTAGTGCTTAACCATCAACCTCTTGGTGTCTTGGTTGGATACTTGGAAAGCAATGCAAACACATATAAGGTAGGATTAATGTCATAAATGGGTAAATTTTATCATTAGCAGCCAAGATTAAAGTTGCTTTATCTTACACTTGGTTAAAAGAATAGGCAAAATATCTATTTTTTATATATGCAACTATTTTTTCAAGGTTATTTGTATCAAATGTTGTCATCCCCAACCTTAAAAGTTGAGCTTGCACACATCCAGTTTTGGCATTCACATCATGACTAATAACCTTCACATTGTGGATTATCATTGGTTCTTATCTTTCTGTGTAGTTAAAATAGGAAGGGACATAACAATAAATAATAACTATTTTTTCCAATTAAACATACCAATATTTTTACCTAATAGATTTGGTATTCTAGAACTGGAATAAAATTTAAAATCAGTTAAATATATTTAAAATTATAAGATCAGCTTGACTTTCAGAATGCCTGTAATCATAATTAGGAAGAGCAAAACCAATGCCAATATTACCACTGCACTTGAAAATAGTTATTTTTGATATTTTTTATTTCTTCAGAAAATGTGATAATTTTACTACAACTCAAATAGGATAAAATTTTCTTTTGCATTGATCATGGTTTGCCACTCTCACCACACCTACTGAATATAGTTCTTAAAGCTCTAGAGAGCGAGAGTAATTAAAAAGATAAAAGTAGGAATATAAATAAAATTATTTTCATTTTCTGATGACATGATTCAATAAATAGGGGACACAAACCCTTTCCCAGAAGACTTCAAAAGCTGATAAATATGTTCAGTGAAGTGACAGGATATAAGATCACGGTACAAAAATCTATATCTTTCTTGCATTACAATAAAAAATTGCTAAGAAAAAATCAACACTAGGGCTGGGGATGTGGCTCAAGGGTAGCGCACTCACCTGGCATGCATCCAGCCCGGGTTTGATCCTCAGCACCACATAAAAACAAACAAAAGGTGTTGTGTCCGCTGAAAACTAAAAAATAAATATTAAAAAATTCTCTCTTTCCCTCTCTCTCTCTCTCTTTAAAAAAATCAACACTATACTGAGAATAGTTTTAAAATTAAATAATTAAAATTAAATTAATTAAAAGTTAATTGAAAACATAACAAAGTAGGTAAAAATCTGTACAACAAAAAATACAAAACACTGAAGAAAGTTATTGTAGAACTTAAAAAATGGAAACATGTATCATCTTTATGTATAGACAGAATTAATATCATTAAAATGGCTATATAATCAAAGGCAACCCAGAGATTTAATTCAGTCTATATGAAAATATCAATAACATTCTTCACAGAACTAGAAAAAACAGTTCTAAAATTTGTATGAAAGGCAAAATATCCAGAATAGCCAAAGCAATATTGAACAGCAAAAGTCATGCTAAAGGCATCACAATACCCAAACTGAAATTATACTATAGAGCTATAGCAAAAAAAACCCAGCATGGTGTTTGCATAAAAATTATATGAAGACTGATGAAACAATATAGAAGACACAGAGAATTCACATAAATATAATCATATGGTCCTTGGCAAAGGTTCTAAAAACATACATCGAAGAAAATATTTTCTTTAAACAAATTGTGCTGAAGAATTTGGACTTCCATATGTAAAAGAATAAAAATAGATCACTACTCATTATCTTGGAAAAAATAAACTGAAAGTGGACCAAAGACCTAGGAATTAGACCAAAAATAGTAAAAGTACTACAAGAAAACATAAGAGCAACATTCTACCACCTTGGCACAGGCACTGACATTTTTAATACTGATAAATCTCAAGGAATAAAACAAAAAATTAATAAATGTAATAGCATTAGTTAAAAAAAACCTTTGGCTCAGCAAATAAAACATGAATCTGGAGAGAGAGAGAGAGAGAGAGAGAGAGAGAGAGAGAGAGAGAGAGAGAGAGAGACAACAAGATGGGAGACACAGTTTGCAAGCTACCCTTCCAGTAAGGTATTAAGAAGAAACTATAAACTCATAAATGTATCCATCCCCCCAAAAAAGCTAATAGCAGAATTAATAATGGGCCAAAGATCTAAAGAGACATTTCCCCAAAAAGAAATACAAATGGATAACATCAAGAATAAAGCCAATGATATTTTTAGTGAGGATATGAGGAAAATGAATAAGGTATAATAATTAGGCATTTTTGGAGGCACTGTAAATTAGTACCACCACTTTAAAAATAAATACAGGAGGTTCATCAAAGGGTAGGAATGGGGCACCATATAACCAGCTATATCATTTCTCAGCATTTATTCTAAAGAATTAAATCACACATACTATATTGATATATGCATATCAATATTTATAGCAGTTCAATATACAATAGCCAAGTTATGTAATCACATTATGTGCTCGTCAATTGATGAAAGAATAAAGAATATTTGGTACATGTACACAACAGGTTCTACTTGGTCATAAAAATTAATTAAATTATAATTTGCTGGTAAATAGATGGAATGGAAGTGTATCATGCCCAGTGAAACAGGCCAGACTCAGAAAGTCATGGATCAAATATTTTATTTTATATGCAGAAGTTAGGGGGAAAATGAATAAAAAAAGGAGGATTTGATGAAAATAGAAGGAGAGTAGAAGTGGGGAACTAAGGGTGAGAAAGATGTAGAGGGAAAGGTGAAGAACTGGATAATGAAGTGCACCAAATTATGTTATGCATATGTATGAACAATTCATATAATAATTGATTAAAATTTTATATATAATTATAATGAACAAATTAGAAAAAATAAGAAATATGAATAAAGAAGAGGAAAGAGAAAGTACTGGGGATTGAAGTGGTACTAACTATCCATTTGTAAATGTCAAAATGTACATTATTATCAATAATAAATTGCACTAAAAATATATTTTGAAAAATGAATCAGACCAAAAGAAAAAAGGAAGTTCTTAGGCTACATCATATATTCTCAGTTAACTTGGTTGGCAGAATATTATAATAGTTTCAGTTGTTCACTATTTTTAATTAAATCATTGCTTGCTACAAGTGAGTAAAAATTGGGAAGGATTAGTCAGTGCTCCATCAGTTTTTCTTTCTTTTGGGATCTCTTTTTGGGTTGTTCTATACGTCTTGTAAAGTTTGAAGACCTCTTTCCTGTGGACTTCTGCATGTATGCTATAATGGTTCATTTCATCTTTGTAAAATGGATGTATGCAATAATTACTAAAATTGAGAGTACTGAAGGAAGTTAAGTGGTAGGGTGACATACAGGTAAGAAAAGGAGATACATTTTTGGAGATGTTAAGAGCACAGCTAATAGAAATAGGGAGGTGGTGGCTAGCCTGTGTGTTTGGGGAATTTTTTATGATGCATCACATTGCTTCACTCACTTTCTTTCTCTTATTTTTAAATTTGTTTATGTTTCCCTTTCTACAGCAAGTTTTCTGATTTTTTCCTATCCATAGTTTTCTCAGAACATAGCTAACAATTTATCCCACTTTTGTGGCTTTATTTGCTCTATGGCCTTTTCCACTTACTTTGAGAGCCCTTTTCCAACGTAGGTCATAGTCACACCACATTCATACATGCTGCCCAGTGACCATGGACAGAGTTTAAGCAGGACACTGGCACTAATCAGGTGATTATTACAAGACACATTTTTAATTCAGTCCTCTAAATTTTTACACACACACACACACACACACAAAACCCCCCAAACAAACCCATAATCAAACATATGAACTTTCCTATCATAACTGCCTTCATTGTGCCTTGGAGATTCTGGGGGGATTTTCAAGATGGTGGAAAAGAGAAGGTATCTTTTCTGGCTACTTCATGGTGTGAAACCAAGAAAATAGGCAGGCAGCTTCTCAGCTAAAATGTGAATTTAAATTACAGGGGAACAAGAGCAACAAACAATCAATAAAAATTGGGTATAATTTGCTGTAATTTAATAATGGATATTCAAAGAAGATAAGGGGCTCAGGGGGTGACATACAATAAAATAAGGAAAAGATCCCCAGAGGTACACCTGCTGCTGTGGCTGGAGGCACCAGCCAGAGTATTCCCTGTGCAGGCAAAGTGGAAGGAAAGGGGAATTAAAGAAATCCACATTTTTAAGGAGAACTGAGGCATGTCTTATACAAAAAATTTAGAGATCAAAGACACTGCCCAACTAAACTCAAAGAAGTGCTGCACAATATCCTTGTATGAGAAAGGGCCCAAAGAAACTCTTAGCAGATACAAAAACTTGAGATAATACTTTGTATTCCATCAGATCACAATGAAATGAAACTAGAAATCAATGATAAAATAAAAAAACAGAAGCTACTCTAACACATGGAGACTAAGTAATGTGCTATTGAATGACCAACACATAGCAGAAGAAAACTGGGATGAAATTTAGAAAAGCATACTTAAAGGTTTTTGAGTATAGCTATACATCCTATGGAAACCTCTAAGAGGAAATTCATTGCACTGAGATCATCTATTAAAAGGATAATGGTCTTCAAATAAATAGCCTAATACTAGGTTTCAAAGCCCTAAAAAATGAAGAAAAATCAACATGAAAAGCAGTAGAAGACAGGTGGTAATTAAAATCAGAGTCTAAACAAATAAAATTAAAACAAAATCCAAACAAAACAATTTGTTGGTTATTCAACTATACAAGATTGATTAACCATTAGCCAAGCTAATAAAGAGAGAAAAAGAGAAAACACAAATTACTAAAACTTGTGATGAAAAGGAAATATCCTGGTGGACACTAATGAAATACATAGGATAATCAGACACTATTTTGAAAATCTATGTTCTAATAAAATAGAAAATCTAGAAGGCATCACCAAATTTCTAGAGGCATATTACCTAGATAAATTGAATCAGGAAGACACAGAAAATATAGACAGATCAATTTCAAGCAATGTAATTAAAGACACCATCAAAACTTACCAACAAAGAAAAGGCCAGGACCAGATGAATTCTCATATGAGTTCTGCCAGAACATCAAAGAAGTACTAACACTAATTCTTTTCAAATCATTCTAGGAAATAGAAAAGGAGGGAACCCTTCCAAATTTATTTTAATAAGGTAATATCACCCTGATACAAAAAATCAGACAAAGACACATCAAGAAAGAAAATTTTAGGCCAGTATCCCTGATGAACACATATGCAATTTTTTGGTGGTGCTGGGGGATTGAACTCAGGGCCTTGTGCATGAGAGGTAAGCACTTTATCAAATGAGCTATGTTCCCAGCTCCAGATGAAAAAATTATTAATAAAATACTAAGAAATCACATACAAAACATATGAAAAATATAGGGCACCATGATCAAGTTGGTTTCAACCTAGGAATGCAAGATTGGTTCAACATATGGAACCAATAAATGTAATTCATCACATAAGTAGAGGAGAATTACATGATTAGCTCAATAAATGCAGAAAAATGACAAAATACAGCATTCATTTATGTTTAAAACACTAGATAAACTATGGATAGTAGAAACATACCTCAATATTGTGAAAGGTATGTATTTTAAACCTAAGCCCAACATCATTCTAAATGGACAAAAATTGAAATAATTTCTTCTAAAAATTAGAACAAGACACAGATGCTGTCTTTTACCACTTGTACAAAACATGGTCTTTGAAATTATATCCAGATAAATTAGACAAAAGAAAGAAATTAAAATGATACAAATAGGAAAAGAAGAGCTTGAAGTATCCCTACTTGGCAATAACATGATTCTATATTTAGAGGACTCGAAAAATTCCATGACAAAACTTATAAGATTCATAATTGAATTAAGAAAAGTAGCAACACATAAAATTAACACCCATAAATCAATTGTGTTTCTATACACACATGATGAATTACCTAAAAGAAAAATTAGGCAACTATCCCATTCACAATAGAAATACATTGGAATCAATCTAACAAAAATGGTGAAAGAGCTCTATAGTGAAATCTACAGTATACTAAAAAGAGAAATTGAAGAAGATCTTTGAAGATGGAAACATCTCCCATATTCTTGGATGGTCATAATCAATATAGTCAAAATGGTCATACTTTTGAAAGTGCTATACAGATATAATGATATTCATACTGAAATCACAATGACATTATTCATTAAAATAGAAAAAGCAGTCATGAAATTTATTTAGAAAAATAAGAGGCCTAGAATAGTCAAAACAACACTTGGCAAGAAATTGAAGTTGGAGGCATTGCAGTATCAGACCTTAAATTACAGTGCAAAGTGATAGAACAAAAATGGCATGGTATTGTTCTCACAACAGATATAAAGCCCAATGGAACAGAGAAGACATAAAGACAAACCCATATAAATCATAGTAGACAAAAGGGCCATAAACATATGTAGGAGAAAAGATAATCTCTTTAACAAATTGTGATGGGAAAACTGAAAATCCATATGTAGCAAAATAAAATTAAATCTCTATCTCTTGCTAAGCACAAAACTAAAGTCAAAGTGGATCAAAGATTTAGGCACTAAAACAGAGGTTTTGCACCTATAAACTAGGCCCAAATCCCCATCATTTCAGCTTAGGAACTAGATTCCTCAACAAGATTCCTAAAGTACAAAAGGTAAAACCAAGAATCAACAAATGGGATGGTATCCCAAAGTAAAAAAGCTTCTTCACAGCAAAGGGAAAATTTAAGAACATGAACAGAGAGCCTACATAATACAACAAAATCTTTGCCACCTGCACCTCAGACAGACCATTCATCTCCAGGATGTATAAAGACTTCAAAAACATTAAAATTAAAAAAAAAAAAACCAAAATAACCCAATCAATGCATAAGCAAAGGAACTGAATAGGCAATGCCCAGAAAAAATATGATCAGTCAACATCTCTAGAAATTTAAGAAATGCAAGTTAAAACTACACTTAGATTTTATCCCACTCCAGTCAGAATGGAAACAATCAAGAATACAAGTAACAGTAACTGTTGCTGAGGACATGGAGAAAAGGGTACATTCGTACATTACTGGTGGGACTGCGATTTGGTGCAATCACGCTGGAAAGCAGTATGAAGATTCCTCAGAATGGAACTATCATTTGTCTCAGTTATCTCAGTCTTTGTTATGTGTCCAAAGAACTTAAAAACAGTGTACTATAGTGACATGGCCACAAAAATACTTACAGCAGCTCATTTCACAATAGTTTAGCTATGGAACCAATAGGTCCCCTTCAACAAATGAATAGATAAAGAGAATATGATATATATATATATATATATATATATATATATATATATATATATATATAGAGAGAGAGAGAGAGAGAGAGAGAGAGAGAGAGAGAGCCACGGCCAGGTCAAGATGGTGCCTGGCATTTTGCCAGAAGGAGCGGTTCCTGCTGCCTTGAGTGCCCACTATTTTTGAGCTCTTGCAGAGTTCCTAGAGAGTTCCTGTGGGTGGATTTCCCAGGGTGAGTGCTCGCAAAACCCCCAAAGTTCCTGTGGAGCTCTCAGGGAGTTCCTGGAGAGTTCACATGGGTGGCATGCGGGCGTGGGTTCTAAAAATAAAGTTTGTTCCTGCTTGAATCTTCAAGTGGCTCGTGATTTGTGCCCAACCAGACTGTGACGTATGGGAAATGCCTGAGGATATGTGATAAGGTAAACTGCTCGCCCCTGAGGGCAGTGTGAGAGGATGGGTAACCATTTAAATATCTTCTTTCATTTTGTTTTGCTTTTGTTTTAAGTTGCCTGTCCCTGGAGATAGGTAGAAGGAAGAAAAACTGCTCATATTTGAGGAAAAACTATTTGCGTCTGAGGAATAGATAGGGAAAAAGGACGGATGGATATTTCAGGAGAATAGAAAGGCTGATATAATAAATTTTTGTTCCATTTTTGTTTCATTTTGTCTCGGTTTTCTTTTGCATTATCTTAGTGAGGGGTATCTTTGTCACAGAAATATGGAATTAAAAATTAATAAGAACCAAACCAAAAGGGCATTAAGTAAAGTGCTAGAGGAAGGAGGCATCTCAGTAAAATCAAGAACAGTTAGGGCATATGTTACATACAAAGGTGTAGCCCATGGTTCATTAAAGAGGGGTTATTAAATATAACACAATGGAACCATCATGGTGAAGATTTAAAAAAGATACAAAAGGAAAGGCTAGGAACTCTGCCAGTTGGCACATTACCATTATAGACGTTGGTACAATCTTGTTTGCTTAGTCTAGGAGAAGACATCTTACATCAAGTAAAAGAGGAAGTCTCTCGAGTTAGTCAGACAAAGGAAAAATGTTTAGAGGGGGAAGGTCTATCAGGGGAGAAATTACAATGGGAGGTTGCTACTAACCCCTTTCTATTACCGGGGGGCATATGTGTCCAACCAACAGCTCTGCCTATGGAAACAACATATGCTAGGTGGCTCTCAACCCCCGTAGTTGATAGATGGGATCTTGAGACAGGACCTCAAAGATTAGCATTCCTAGTATGTGATATGGCAAGAGGGCAACAAATTCACCATGCTTTAGACTTCAAAACAATGAAACAGCTGAAAGAGGTTGTAACAACCTATAGTCCTCAAGCACCCTTCACTGTAAGTATGGTCGAATCCATTACCAACTTGAATATGACGCCAACAGATTAGGCTAGTATGTGCAAAGCTGTGCTAAATGAAGGACAATATCTGTTATGGAAGGTTACCAATCAGGAATTTTGCACAGAGATGGCTAAATGAAACGCAGTGGCCAATTATCCTCAGAGAAATCTAGAAATGTTGTTAGGAAAGGGACCTTATGAGGGTCAGCAGCAACAAATTGGATATGATCCTGCCATATACTCACAAATTGCTGCAGATGCGGTTAGGGCATAGAAGACTTTACAAGGACATAAAGATTTACAAGGTCAAACAAACGATGCCATTAATAAAGCAACTAGCCTATGAACAAGCAAATTAGGTGGTGCAGGGAGGCCATTAGACCATGGAATATGGAGATTTAAACACATATGTTAAATTATGTAGAGACATTAATGAACAAAGGCAAGTCTTGGCAGCTGCAGTACAACAGGCTTTAGGTGCCAGGCCAAAAACATGCTACAATTGTGAACAAACAGGACATTTTAAAAGGAGTTGCCCCAAAGGAAGAGGGTTTAACAAAACTAGTCATCAAAGGGGTAAAATACCGGGTATTTGCCCATGATGCCATAGAGAAAAAATTGGGCTAATGAATGCCGTTCTCAAACCACTATAGAGGTACTCTGTTATCAAAAAACGGACAAGGACCAGGTGTTTACCCATGATATCATGGAAAAAAATATTGGGCTCCATTGCCAAAAAACGGACACAGGGGCCCCATGCTCTGTGGCCCACGACCACAAATATACGGGGCACTGGAGGAACCCAACAACACCTTCAGTGTAGTGCTCAGGATACATTATCCATTAGATCCCTCACTAGACAAACCAGAGGGAGTGCAGGATACAATTAAATTTTCTAATTAATTATTTAGGAGTTCTATTATCCTTGACCATGGTCCGTCCACCAAAAATTCAAATACGAGTAGATCAACTCAAATCACTTAACGAATTTCAAAAGTTATTAGGAGACATAAGTTGGATAAGGCCTTATCTATACATACCAACAGGAGAGTTGGGACCTTTATTTGATATCCTAAAAGGTCCATCAGATCCAAATTCACCCTGCATATTAGTGCCTGAAATAAGAAATACATTAAAAGTCATTGAAACATATATGGAAAATATGCATTTGGATAGAATTGATATAAGACTGCCTTTATTATTTATTGTACTACCAACAAAAAATATTTCTACAGGAGTATTTTGGCAAGAAAGTCCATTATTGTGGATACATTTATCTTATTCTCCTAACACTATTCTTACTAGATATCCTGAGGCTGTAGGACAATTAATACTCAAAGGAATAAAAGCAACAAAGGGAGTGTTTGGAATTTTCCCAATAAAATTATCACTCCATATACAATGCATCAAATTGATGAGTTAGCTAATGAGTTAAATACTTGGGCAATAATCATGTGCAAATCTAATGTTTCATTTGATAACCACTTACCATCTAATTCTTTCTTGTCTTTTTGGTCTTTGCAACCTGTAGTTTTTCCAAAAATGATAAGAAAAACACCTATCATGAATGCTCCAAATATATTCACTGATGGGTCAAATATTGGTACAGCAACAATAGTTACACCTGATCAAACTTTTACATTTTTAGTACCCAAACAATCAGCTCAAAAGGTAGATCTTAATGCAGTATTACAAGATTTTGTGATATTTAGATTCTGTATTTAATTTATTTTCCGATAGTCATTATATATTTAATGCTATAGTATCCCTTGAAGATGCTGATAGGATTTCCCCCTCCTCTACTGTTTTCTCTTTGTTTTCCACTCTACAAAGTCTAATCTGGGACAGAAAATATCCATTGTTTATAGGACATATCAGGGCATATACAGGATTGCCTGGAGCCCTTAGTTTGGGCAATGATTTAGCAGATAAAACTACACATGACATACATATTTTTTTTCCTCTGCTAGAAGAAGCTACAAATTTTCATAAATATTTCCATGTCAATGCAAATACTTTAAAAAAGCATTTTAAAGTAAATAAAGAACGAGCTAGACAAATAATAAAACAATGTCAAAATTGTGTGTCTTTTTACCACAAGTTAATCTTGGAGTCAATCCTAGAGGACTGATTCCTAACCATATTTGGCAGATGGATGTTACACACTTGCCAGAATTTGGAAAATTAAAATATTTGCATGTTACAGTTGATACTTCTTCCATATTTTTGATAGGCTCCCTTCATGCCGGAGGAAAAACTAAAGATATTATAGCTCATTGCTTACAAAATTTTGCCACTGTGGGCATTCCAAAACAGTTAAAAACCGATAATGGCCCTGGCTATACTTCTACCTATTTTAAATAATTTTGCCTATCACTCAGCATTACTCATATAACAGGAATCCCATATAATCCACAGTGACAAGGCATAGTTGAAAGAGCTCATCAAACTATTAAAATGTAGTTATTAAAGCAAAAAGAGGGAATTGGGAAGGGGTATATATCCCTGAAAGATAAACTTAAAATAACCCTTTTTACTCTAAACTTTTTAAATTTGGATTCATCAGGGCTTAGTGCTGTGGAAAGGCACATGTGTCCAAAAATGTACATAAGCCCAAAGTACTTTGGAAGGATATTCTAACAGAACAATGGAAAGATCCTGACCCAGTGATTGTCTGGAGTCTGTTTGTGTGTTTCCACAGTGAGAACAGCAGTCAATTTGGATTCCAGAGAGACTAACTAAAGCAATTTCTACAGACCAAAAAGAAGATGATTTGGCTCAAATCCATAACAGCTGATATCCAGAACTCCAGTTTGGCTATCTTTACATCTGTGACAGTGGTTCTCCCACATCAGGAGGATAATGAATAATGAACACCATTAAGGTCTATTTCAAATGTAAGAAACCTTGGGGCTTGCTTGTGGGAATACCTTCAGACATATATGCAAGTTACAGGAAAAAAGGATGGGATATCAAAAGAAGAATCAAACCTAGGTGGTAACCAGGATGCTTTTTCAAGATCTATTTTATTTTAGCCTTTTCCCACATCATGGAGTTTTGTTTTGTTTTTTGAGCTCATACAGACCTAGGTTAATGTTTTTCTGATCAGTTTTATTTTTTGACTGTAGAGTTTTTGAGCATTGCAATGGGGATTTCACCTGTAAAACACTACAAGGCTTTTACTATTATGTTATGTGTTGTATGTATTGTGTTATGTGTGCACACTTGTGTTTTGTGTTGCATGTCTGTATGTGTGTATGTCCATATATCATATATGAGGAACTCTCATGAAAAAATGGATCCAAATATTTTTTAATTATTCTCGTGACTTAAATGGTTTAGTTTATATTGGGTAAACAGCTGTTGAGGATTGTTTTAAAATGTAAACACAAAAGGAAGTTAACAGATCTGTTTGTTTACTTTCACCTTTCCTTTTCATTATATATAATTCTATTCTGGATACTAAATTGTTTAGAAAATTGCTTTATTTTAGTGCCTGCTGGAATAATTTGTTTTTAGCCACTACTACCAGAATTCCTATCTTCATCTCAGTGCTGGTGAAGACAAAGATAAAACCAAACTACAGGTTCTGTGATATCTATCACAACAAACTGTAAAAACTGATGCATCAATAAATAATGTAACTCAACAAGTGATGCTCAATCAAGGAGTCGATTTACTTAGGGTGGAAAAGGACATATTAATGGATTATTCTGCTTTGAACTGCTTGCAGAACTTGCCTGGACTATGTATCACTTGTATGCATTGTGAACTATCTGTTGGTGCAGTGAATTGTAGTAGTGCTGGGGTTTCTTTGCTGATGATGTCATCGGTGGTACAATTTTTCCAAAAGAGGCCGTCAATTGGCTTAGTGTTGTGGCGTTTTGTATCCTCCCCTTTCTGCTTGTAGCAGGTTGTTCATGGTGATTTTGTAAAAACCACTATCCACAAGTGTGGCTAAATGCTGGGCTGGTACTCAATGACGGGTAAGATCCAATTGCAATGGTACCAACCTAAGACAGGAGACTGATGCTTTGAGGTCAGCTAATCCATGGGTAAAGACCATATATAGTATTGAACAACCCAAGATAGGCACAGTCCCTAAGCCACATACAAGTTGTTTAATTAAACAAAAGGGGAGAGATATTGAGAGCCACAGTCCGGTCAAGATGGTGCCTGGCATTTTGCCATAAGGAGTGGTTCCTACTGCCTTGGGTGCCCGCTATTTTTGAGCTCTCACAGAGTTCCTAGAGAGTTTGCGTGGGTGGAGTTCACTGGTTGAGTTCTGGCTGAGTGCTTGTAAAGCCCCCGAACTTCTATTGGAGCTGTCGGGGAGTTCCTGGAGAGTTCACGTGGGTGGTGTGCGATGTGGGTTCTAAAAATAAAGTTCATTCCTGCTTGAATCTTCAAGTGGCTCGTGATTTGTGCCCAGCCAGACTGTGGCATACACACACCCACACACCCACACACACACACACACACACACACACACATACATTATATATATAGTGTGTATATATATATATATATATATATTTTCTATATTTATTAGAATATTACTCAGCCATAAAGAAGAATGAATTGCCAGTAATTGATGGAACTAAAGACTATTATGCTAATTGAATTAAGTCTAATAAGTCAATCCGCCAAACCCAAACACTGAATATACTTTTTTTGTATTTTCTGCAGATGCTATCACACAATAAGCTGGGTGTGGGTATAGAATAGAAGATCACTGGGTTAGCAAAGGAGAATGAAGGGAAGGTATGGGGTATAGGCATATGAAAGAACGTAGAAAAATTGGACATATTTTCCTATGTTCATATATGAATACACAACCACCTAAACCACATATCATGCACAACAACAAGAATAGGATCTAATTAGAGTACATTATCCTCCATATGTATATAATATGTCAAAATACTCTACTTTCTTGTATATGTAAAAACAACAGATAAAAATATTATATATTCAATATATTAATATATATTATAAATATATAATATATATATATAAATTAATAATATATTATTGTATATTAATATATATTTAACATATATAATATTATATATGTTTTTGTTTGATTGTTCCCTTCATTTATATTTACTGACATTCTTTGCCTCTTCTGGCTAATTTGTTTGGAAGTTTACTTTGTCAGATATAGAAATAGCTACTCCTGCTTGCTCTTATGTGCCATTGATATGGAATATTATTCTCTAACATTCTGTTTTCATTCTGTGGATGTCTTTGACAATGAGGTGTTTTCTTTGAAGGAAATTCATAGTCATGGAAGTGAAAATATTGAGTCTTATTTTACAAACCTCTGTGCCTTTATTGGTGAATAAGATGATTTATATTCTGTGGACCTTTATAGAGAGGCATATATTAATTATTGTTTGTTATGGTTTACATATAAATTGTGTATTGGAAAACTCATGTGGTGGAATCATCATATCCATGTAGCAATATTCAGAGATGAGCTGATTAAATTAGGAGAATGATAAGCTCATCAGTGAATTAATTCCTTTAATGGATTCATAATTTGAATTGACTAACTGTGCAGTAAGTATAGGCAAGTGAGGTGAGGATGGAAAAAAATATATCACTGGAAGCATGCCCCTGGGAATAATATTTTTTCTTGGTTCCCTCTTTTTCTCTGTGTGCCTCTGCATCTCCCTACCCCCACCCCACCCCCCATACCAGACTACCATAAGCTTAGTGGTTTCCTTCTGCCACAACCTTGTGCCTCAAAATGTCTCATACTCAAGAAGCTACAGTTTCATGAAGAACTAGTATCCACACTATGCTAAAAAATTCACACCATAAAAACAAATAATTCAATCAATAAATGGAAAAGTGAACTCAATAGATATATTTTAAAAGGAGACATATGAATATCCAATAAATATATGGCAAATTTCCATATCCTTAGGCATCAGAAAAATAAAATCAAAACTATGTTAACATTCCATCACACTCTTATAAGGTTAACAAACATCAAAAAACACAAATAACAATAGCTATTGTTTGTAAAGATGAAAGGTATGTACACACTTTCATTGTTGGTGGAACTGCAAATTATTATAATCACTTTGGAGATTATTCAAAATAATCTCCATATGGAGAATATTCAAAAAGCTATAAATAGAACTGCTATATGATCCACTCTTCAATATGTATAAAAAAGTATTAAAGTCAAAATACTATATAACAAAGTTTCAGCAGTTCAAAATAGCGGAGTTATAGAATCAACCTTGTATTGATCAATAGAGAAATAGATAAAAAATGTGGTATACATACACAAATGAATTTTCCATAGCCACATTAAAGAATAAAACCACATCTTTTACAGGAAAGTGGATGAAACAGAAGAGCAGGATATTAAGTAAAATAAGACAGACTGAGACAGCCAAGTATCAAATGTTTTCTTCATATGTGGAAGCTAGAGAGAGAGAAAAAATAAAATGTATTTGACTTACTGGGTAAAAGTAGAAAGAAGACTAGTAGTGGGAGGGAGAAGGAGATAGCAAGAATACATAGGAAAAAATTTAATTGATAAAATTATGTTATGTGTATATTTGGAAACCCACAATGAATTCAACTATTATTTGTACCTTATATGCCCCAATAATTTTTAAATAAATAAACACTGAGAAAACATTAGCTAGTAGGGCAAATTAATGTTACTTACATAATATAAAATTTTATAAACTCCTGTGAACCAAAGCAAAATATAAAATTAGAACACATTGCAGTAGAGAATAATAGTAGTAATGAACAAATGTGAAGAATATTTTAAAAATTACTAAAAATGATTAAGATGTATGTAGTCTGTCCACCAGTTACAAAATATAAGTGAGTACCAAAGGGTTAATGAAGATAAGAAAATTCTAATGTCAGTATTTTTCAGATTTAAGAAAAAAATTCCAGGATTTTCGGAAGATGGTGGCGAAGGGAGTGCATCACCCCAGTGCGCCGTGTCACTGAGCCGGAGAAAGACGATGTGAAATGGCTGAAGGCTATCTTGTTGGGAATTTCCAGTGAAATTGAGGTGCTCCAGAATCTAGTGGACAGATTTCCATTGTGCGAGGTTCGGATGTGGGAGCTCCATTTCTCCGCACGGAGGGTCGCATAGCCTGATAGGCGATCGCCCCGTGGCTGGAGTCTGGGGCGCGCGCTGGGGAGTGGCAAGGTGCCGGAGCGGGGGAGCAGCGATACGGATTCGAGGGGCTCCCGCCAGTGGTACATTGGCAGCGCTTAGTGCTGAGTTCCAGCTTTGAGACAGAGGAGAGAAGCGGTCCAGCTTGGTTCCTGTCACTGGTCGGACCACAGAGGAGGACAGCAGCCGCCATTTCGGAGAGATGATGTAATCATCCCCATGTTCTACTGATCTCAGCTCATTCAGCTACGGAACAGGTGATTTCAGGCTGGTATATCCTGTGTCTAGCAGACAGATTTCTTGTTCAGGATCGGGACTGGGGATCTTGTGGAAAATACTCCTAGAGGCTCTTGCCTGGCAAGGCGTGCGCCGGGCACTGAGCAGCTGGACTCTGGTTCCCGGGGATAACCTGGCCCAGGTCTGAAGAATCTGCAAAGACTGCCGGTGGAGGCCAGCTCCAAGTGGAGTGTGCGCTGAGCTTGGGGCGACTGGGTTCTGACTCCCAGAACAGTTTTGGTCTGGGGCTGGGGAACCCGTGGGGGTCGCTCTCTGGAGCCAGCTCCCAGTGGAGAGTGTATCGGGATCGGAGAGGCGGGGTTCTGGCTACCTAAGCTGCTTTGGCACAAGGCTAGGGAACCTTCAGTGACTGCTTCTCAGCCAGGGTCCTGCTGGGTGCTGTGGGGGCAGAGTGGAGCTTCCACCTGGGCCCAGAGCAGGCCAAGTGACCTGCTGGCGTGGTATCATGACACCCCAAATGCAGCTGGGGCTGAAGAGAGAAGCTGCCCATGCCTAGAATAGGACCAGCGACCCCGCGGCACGGTAGCCAAGTAACCTCATTTGTAGTAGGGCCTGTGCAGAGCTGCCATCTGAGCAAGCAGGGCAGGCAGACCTGCGGCCCACTGGCAAGACAGGCCAGGTAGCTTGCCAATGTGGTGAAAACGTAATACCGAGGCAGTCACATCACACTGGTTGGAGTGGGGGTGGAGCAGGGTCACTGCCCGGGTCCGGAGGGGGCTCAGCGACCCGTTGGAGAGGTAGTCAGGTACCCCCATTGGGAGTGGGGGCTGTGCAGAACTGCGACCCACTGGCCTAGAGGCCTGCCAGCGTGGTAGACACGTCACACCAATTGGAGTGGGGACCCAGCAGAGCCGCCACCCACATGCAGATCAGGACCAACGACCCCAGGGCGTGGTAGTTACGTTACCACAATTGGAGTGGGGTCAGAGCAGAACCGCCACCCGTGCCCGCAGGGGGGCAGACCTGCGACCGATCAGCGTGGTAGACAGACCACCCTAATTAGAGGAGGACCACAGCCACTACCCGCCCTGCAAGGGAGACTTCCCAACTATACAAGAGCAATATAAATAAATAGGGGGTAAATTTCAAAAACACAACAGTTGCACCAAGCAGAAAGAAATGCGAGCAGTATGAAAAGACAAGGGAAGAAAGGACCACAAGCAATGCAGGTCAACTCAACTTTAGAAGAGATAATAGCTGCAACAGATGAAATGTCAGATAAAGAGTACAGGATATATATGCTTCAGATGATCTGGAGTCTCAAGGAAGACATGAGACAGCAAAATCAGACAATGAAAGATCACATTGACAAACAAATCCAGGAAGTAAAAGATCAATTTCACAGGGAGATAGAGGTAATAAAAAACAAACAAATAAAAATCCTAGAAATGCAGGAAACAATAAACCAACTTAAAAACTCAATTGAGAATACTACCAGCAGAGTAGATCACTTAGAAGAGAGAACATCAGACAATAAAGACAAAGTATTTCAACTGGAAAAGAACATAGACAGCTCAGCAAGTCTGCTAAGAAACCATGAGCAGAACATCCAAGAATTATGGGACAATAACAAAAGACCAAATTTAAGAGTCATTGGGATACAGGAAGGCACAGAGCTCCATACCAAAGGAATAAACAGTCTATTCAGTGAAATTATACGAGAAAACTTCCAAGACTTGAAGAATGAGACAGAATCCCAAATCCTAGAAGCCTACAGGACGCCGAATGTGCAAAATCATACGAGACCCACACCTAGACACATTATAATGAAGATGTCCAACATACAGAATAAGGAGAGAATTTTAAAAGCTGCAAGAGAAAGAAAGCAGATTACATTTAGGGGCAAACCAATCAGGATAACAGCTGATCTCTCAACACAGACTCTGAAAGCTAGAAGATCCTGGAATAACATATTTCAAACACTGAAAGAAAATGGGTTACAACCAAGAATCATGTATCCGGCAAAATTAAGCTTCAGGATAGAAGATGAAATTAAAACCTTCCACTATAAACAAAAGTTAAAAGAATTCGCAGCTAGAAAACCATCTCTTCAAAAAATCCTTGGCAAAACATTACAGGAAGAGGAAATGGAAAATAACATTGAAAACCAACAATGGGAGATAGGACAGTAAAGGGGGGAAAGTAGTCAAAGAGGATAACAAATCAGGTTTAGTAACATCAATGAAAAAATATGGCTAGAAGTACAAACCATATCTCAATAATAACCCTAAATGTTAATGGCTTAAACTCACCAATTAAGAGACACAGGCTAGTATAATGGATCACAAAACAAGACCCAACAATATGCTGCCTACAGGAGACGCATCTGATAGGAAAAGATATTCATAGACTGAAGGTGAAAGGTTGGGAAAAATCATACCACTCATATGGACTGCGGAAACAAGCAGGAGTGTCCATACTCATATTTAATAAAATAGATTTCAAGCCAAAGTTAATCAAAAGGGATAAAGAAGGACACTTCATACTGCTCCAGGGAACCATACACCAACAAGACATAACAGTCATAAATATATATGCCCCAAATAATGGTGCAGCTGTGTTCCTCAAGCAAACTCTTCTCAAGTTCAAGAGTCTAATAGACCACCATACAATAATCATGGGAGACTTCAACACACCTCTCTCACCACTGGACAGATCTTCCAAACAAAAGTTAAATAAGGAAACTATAGAACTCAATAACACAATTAACAACCTAGACTTAATTGACATATATAGACTATACCACCCAACATCAAGTAGTTACACTTTTTTCTCAGCAGCACATGGAACCTTCTCAAAAATAGACCATATATTATGTCACAGGGCAACTCTTAGACAATATAAAGGGGTAGAGATAATACCATGCATCTTATCTGATCATAATGGAATAAAACTGAAAATCAATGATAAAAGAAGGAAGGAAAAATCAAGCATCACTTGGAGAATGAACAATAGGTTGCTGAATGATCAATGGGTTTTAGAAGACATCAAGGAGGAAATTAAAAACTTCCTAGAGTTAAATGAAAACACAGACACAACATATTGGAATCTATGGGACACAGTGAAAGCAGTTGTAAGAGGAAAATTCATTGCTTGGAGTTCATTCCTCAAAAAAAGAAAAAAACCAACAAATAAATGATCTCATACTTCATCTCAAAATCCCAGAAGAAGAAGAGCAAAACAACAGCAAAAGAAGTAGAAGGCAAGAAATAATTAAAATCAGAGCTGAAATTAATGAAATTGAACCAAAAGAAACAATTGAAAAAAATTGACAAAACTAAAAGTTGGTTCTTTGAAAAAATAAATAAAATTGAAAGACCCTTAACCATGCTAACGAAGAGAAGAAGAGAGAGAACTCAAATTACTAACATATGGGATGAAAAAGGTAATATCACAACAGACACTTCAGAAATACAGAAGATAATCAGGAATTATTTTGAATCCTTATACTCCAATAAAATAGAAGATAGTGAAGGCATAAATAAATTCCTTAAGTCTTATGATCAGCCCAGATTGAGTCAGGAGGATATAGACAACCTAAACAGACCAATAACAATAGAGGAAATAGAAGAAACCATCAAAAGATTACCAACTAAGAAAAGCCCAGGACCGTATGGGTATACAGCGGAGTTTTACAAAACCTTTAAAGAGGAACTAACACCAATACTTTTCAAGCTATTTCAGGAAATAGAAAAAGAGGGAGAACTTCCAAAATCATTCTACGAGGCCAACATCACCCTGATTCCGAAACCAGACAAAGACACTTCAAAGAAAGAAAACTACAGACCAATATCTCTAATGAACCTTGACGCAAAAATCCTCAATAAAATTCTGGCGAATCGGATTCAAATACATATCAAAAAAATTATACACCATGATCAAGTAGGATTCATCCCTGGGATGCAAGGCTGGTTCAATATATGGAAATCAATAAATGTTATTCACCACATCAATAGACTTAAAAATAAGAACCATATGATCATCTCGATAGATGCAGAAAAAGCATTCGACAAAGTACAGCATCCCTTTATGTTCAAAACTCTAGAAAAATTAGGGATAACTGGAACATACCTCAACATTGTAAAAGCAATCTATGATAAGCTACAGGCCAGCATCATTCTGAATGGAGAAAAATTGAAGGCTTTCCCTCTAAGATCTGGTATAAGACAGGGATGCCCTCTCTCACCACTTCTGTTCAACATAGTCCTCGAAACACTGGCCAGAGCAATTAGACAGACGAAAGAAATTAAAGGCATAAAAATAGGAAAAGAAGAACTTAAATTATCACTATTTGCAGATGATATGATTCTATACCTAGCAGACCCAAAAGGGTCTACAAAGAAGCTATTAGAGCTAATGAATGAATTCAGCAAAGTGGCAGGATATAAGATCAACACACAGAAATCAAACGCATTCCTGTATATCAGCGACAAATCCTCTGAAACGGAAATGAGGACAACTACTCCATTCACAATATGCCCCCCCAAAATAAAATACTTGGGAATCAACCTAACAAAAGAGGTGAAAGATTTATATAATGAAAATTACATAACCCTAAAGAAAGATATAGAAGAAGACCTTAGAAGATGGAAAAATATACCCTGCTCATGGATAGGCAGAACTAACATCATCAAAATGGCGATATTACCAAAAGTTCTCTATAAGTTCAATGCAATGCCAATCAAAATCCCAACAGCATTTCTTGTAGAAATAGATAAAAGAATCATGAAATTCATATGAAAAAATAAAAGACCCAGAATAGCAAAAACAATGCTAAGCAGGAAGTGTGAATCAGGTGGTATAGTGATACCAGACTTCAAACTATACTACAGAGCAATAGTAACAAAAACAGCATGGTACTGGTACCAAAACAGGTGGGTGGACCAATGGTACAGAATAGAGGACACAGTAACCAATCCACAAAACTACAACTATCTTATATTTGATAAAGGGGCTAAAAGCATGCAATGGAGGAAAGATAGCATCTTCAACAAATGGTGCTGGGAAAACTGGAAATCCATTTGCATCAAAATGAATCTGAATCCCTATCTCTCGCCATGCACAAAAGTTAACTCAAAATGGATCAAGGAGCTTGATATTAAATCAGAGACACGGCATCTGATAGAAGAAAAAGTTGGTTATGATATACATACTGTGGGATCGGGCCCCAAATTCCTCAATAGGACACCCATAGCGCAAGAGTTAACAACTAGAATCAACAAATGGGACTTACTCAAACTAAAAAGTTTTTTTCTCAGAAAAAGAAACAATAAGAGAGATAAACATGGAGCCTACATCCTGGGAACAAATCTTTAATCCACACACTTCAGATAGAGCCCTAATAACCAGAATATACAAAGAACTCAAAAAATTAGACAATAAGATATCAAATAACCCAATCAATAAATGGGCCAAGGACCTGAACAGACACTTCTCAGAGGAGGACATACAATCAATCAATAAGTACATGAAAAAATGCTCACCATCGCTAGCAGTCAGAGAAATGCAAATCAAAACTACCCTAAGATACCATCTCACTCCAGTAAGATTGGCAGCCATTAGGAAGTCAAACAACAATAAGTGCTGGAGAGGATGTGGGGAAAAGGGCACTCTTGTTCATTGCTGGTGGGACTGCAAATTGGTGCAGCCAATTTGGAAAGCAGTATGGAGATTTCTTGGAATGCTGGGAATGGAACCACCATTTGACCCAGCTATTCCCCTTCTCGGTCTATTCCCTAAAGACCTAATAAGAACATGCTACAGGGACACTGCTACATTGATGTTTATAGCAGCACAATTCACGATAGCAAGATCATGGAATCAGCCTAGATGCCCTTCAATAGATGAATGGATAAAAAAATGTGGTATTTATACACAATGGAGTATTACTCTGCATTCAAAAATGACAAAATCATAGATTTTGGAGGGAAATGGATGGCATTAGAGCAGATTATGCTAAGTGAAGCTAGTCAATCTTTAAAAAACAAATACCAAATGACCCCTTTGATATAAGGGGAGTAAACAAGGACAGGGTAGGGACAAAGAGCTTGAGAAGAAGATTTACATTAAACAGGGATGAGAGGTGGGAGGGAAAGGGAGTGAGAAGGGAAATCGCATGGAAATGGAAGGCGATCCTCAGGGTTATACAAAATAATATATAAGAGGAAAGGAGGGGAAGACAAGATAATATAAATGGAAGAAATGATTTACAGTAGAAGGGGTAGAGAGAGAAAAGGGGAGGGGAGGGGAGGGGAGGGGGGATAGTAGAGAATAGGACAGACAGCAGAATACATCAGACACTAGAAAGGCAATATGTCAATCAATGGAAGGGTAACTGATGTGATACAGCAATCTGTATATGGGGTAAAGTTGGGAGTTCATAACCCGCTTGAATCAAACTGTGAAATATGATGTATTAAGAACTATGTAATGTTTTGAACGACCAACAATAAAAAAAATAAAATAAAATAAATTCACACACACACAAAAAAGAAAAAAATTCCACCATATTATCACCATTGTCCCAAATGGTTAAAGCATATTTAAAGGCACATTTTATTTATCAGTCATAATGAGCCATAGAATGCATAGATATTTTTTGAACTTTATTTGAGGTGCATTTGCAAGGGTGTTTCTAGGTGAGATAAATGTTGAATTGATAGACTTAGATAAAGAGTTTTTGCTTGACAAAATAAGTCATCCACAACCAGTTCATTGAAGGCCTGAATAGAGAAAGAGGAGGAACAAGAGAGAAGTTAACTCTGTCAGATTATTTTTAAGCTGGAACATACACATTCTCCTACCTTCATACTGAGACTAAAATCTACACTAATCAACACTCCTTGTACTCAGGTCTTTGGAATCTATATTATCTGTCATCTATCTATCTATCTATCTATCTATCTATCTATCTATCTATCTATCTATCTATATCTTATTGAATCTCATTTTCTGGAGAATTCTATTTGAATATAAAGTTAATTTCAAGGAATAGAATTTCAAAGATGAGTTTATTGAAATGATTTTGAGATTTCTGGAATTGGCTGTCAAATATGATTAAATTTAAGACTTTAATAATTGCATATCCAGTAATAAAGAAACCACTGATAATAAATGTAATGACCTGACAATAGAGATATACAAAATTATTTCTTGAATTCTCCCAATCAGTCACTTAATATAAACAAATATCCACAATATATGTATATAAAAATTCTGTACATTTCTTAAAAATAATATAATTAGGTTAGCTATTTTTTCTTAAAGTCACTAGACAACGTGCTAAAAGAAAAAGAAAATATGAGAGAATTGAATTCTCCCATTCAAGTCAAATCACCTGAAAACTTTGATGTGTGCCTTGAAGATTAAGTTTATCTTCTGCAGCTACAGCTTTGATATTCTGAGAATCAAGCACAAAATCAAGCCTGTGACTAGCAGAATAACATAACTTGAACTTACATCATTGCAGGATATCTGGTATTGAAGTAGGGGAATCAATTGGATTTTGAGTCAGCTTTTTAGTCAGCCACTGACAAGACCTGACAAGAGCAATTTCAGAGGAGGAAAAGTTTATTTGGTGTTCATTGTTTCAGCAATCTCTGTTCATGCGGGGTGTGGTGGATCATACCTATATTCCCAATGGCTCAAGAGGCTAATGGAGGAGGACCACAAGTCAAAGCAAGTATCAGCAACTTAGTGAGTCCCTAAAACACTTAACAAGACCCTGTATCTAAGTAAGTATAGAAATGGGGCTAGAGATAAGGCTTGGTGGTTAAGTGACACTGGGTTCAATCCCTAGTACTACAAAAAAATCTCAGTCCACCAATCACTGACTACACTGCTCTGGGTCTGAAGTGAAGCAGAACCAGAACATTATAGTATAATTTTTTGGAGGAGGAAAGCAAAGCAGCTAAGGACATAACAATTAGGAAGGGAGAGAAAAGGTGAGGGAGAACGGGAGAGGGGATAGAAGAGGGAGAGAGGGAGAGGGGATAGAAGAGGGAGAGAGAGAGTGTGCACTTTTTAATCATCAGGGACAAAATAAAAACCCTAAAGTCATGCCCCCAATGTGGTCTCCAGCCACACCTTTTAGTTATCACCAGTTAATTGATATCAGTGGATACATCCATTGATTAGCTTACGACTCTCATATCTCAATCATATCACTCTGAATGTTTCTGCATTCTCTCACACATGAGAGAAACAACCCATATATAAACCAACAAAATTGAGAAAATGTGGAATCCTGTAATTTTGAATTGAGATATTTGGGGAGACCTCAATGAAATGAGGACATTAAACTTCATACTTCTGATGAATCTTTTTTTGCCAATGGAAAAGTATTTTATACCCATCTCCAGTTGTATGGAATTATTCACCCATATTTGAGTAGATTATTTCTATATAATTAGAATAAATATATTAGCATAACCAGAAGAATACATTAGCATAGAAAGTTGGTGTGAAAGACATTATTATTTCTCACCAACACCAATACCTTACTTATTGTTTTTGGGTGAATAACTTGACTCATGTTCAGCATGTCAACCAAGGTGAGATACAAAGTATGGCTCTGAGAGAGGTAGATTTAATTCTGAAAAAAATATTGGAGTATTTGAGTATTCCACATTATATAAGAAGAGATTCACAGAATATTTGTGGAAATATATATTGAGAATGTAGGAATGTTGGGGAAGAAACGAAAATTTAATCTGCTTAAATTACTGATATGGGTTCACTAAGCAGAAATACTGAAGTTAATGTCACAACTCAGAGACTTGTAAATGGCTCTAACTGCCCAATTGGTTAACTTAAACTTGGACCACAAGAAGACCCCACAATAAGGAATTTAGAGCTCTCTTAATTTAATATAGAGAAAAGGGTATAAAGGCTTAGAGAGATTGAAATTCTAAAGTTAATTTGACATTTAAGACATACATATTCACATTGGAAAGGTCTAGGACACAAACATTTCACCAATGCTGTAAGAAACAAATTTGTGAGGGGATCCTCAGCATCCTTGAATTCTGTGATCACTCTTCTCTGTAATGTAGACCATACAGTGGGAACTGTAGTCAAGGAATTTTGAAACTGAAATGTAATCAGAGTAATAGGATCTAGAAATGGCAGCAGCCAAGTGGCAGCACTCAAATATGAACTAGAAAGTAAATTTAGTTTCTATAATGGACAGTAGAGTCAAAACAGTCATTAGTATAGTCTGACACATGGATACCTATGTCATTGGCTAGTTATCATAATATTTGTAGAAGTAAAACAGAAAGTAAACCTACAACTTTTTACTTGATGTGTATAATGTAAAAATTTCCAGGTCAAGTGAAGAAAAGTTTAATTTGAATCATGAAAATATAGAGTCATGGCCCCTCAATCAATTCCAATTTGGGTTCTATTACATATCTAGAATTCAATTAATTAAGGGATTGTAGTTTCCCTTTATGGAAAAACCCTTATTAATTACCAAAAAAATTATATTATCTTCTAGAGTTTCTCAAAGTAACTTACAGCTTTTATTATATTCGCTATGCATTGAAAAAGAAAATAATTGGACCTCCTAGGACTACTGCAAACTGTCTTCAGGAGACACAAGAAGTTATTATGCTTTACTGGATTGATGAGGTGCATATGAACGTCAAGTAATTGTGAAGTTTTAACTCAGGTGTATTTCACAGTAAGCCATGCAGGTCCTGAAACTATTCCTAATTTTTCCTCATCTCCAGAATGCTTAATATGAATAGACTAACTAAAATTTTGTCACAGCCTGATGTCAGTTCCCTGTTATGTGGATTAAAGGTCATTTTAGTGACAATGACAAGCGGAAGGTACCAAAACTGCTATGTATGAAAATAGTAAACCAAAAACAATTGCATGTTATTGAGAAATTGCAGAAATTATTGTAACTATTACAGACTTAAAGAATACATTAGCATTGTTCCCTTCATGTATCAGTCATCTCTTTGTCACTGTAACCAACACCCAATGAAAACAACTTGGGGGAGAAAATTTATTTTAGCCCACAGTTTCAAGGTTCATTTCATGGTCAGCCAGTGCTATAAATAGGGGTCCAGGTTGAGTGGAATATCATAGAGGAGGGATAGTGTCTGAGGAAAGCTGATCAGCTTGTGGGGGCCAGAAAACAGGAAGAAGAAGGTTAAGGGACCATAGGGAAGAGAAACACTTTCAGAATACATCCCAAATGACTTACCTCCTCCAGTTACTCCCCACTTGCTTAAGTTACCATCAAGTTAGTACATTCAAGCTAGGAAAAGTTGATTAGGTTGTAGCTTTCATGTTCTGATACTTTGCCTCTGAATTTTAGTGCTAATACAATTTTGGGAAACACCTTTTGTAAAACCCAAAATATACCACATCCCCCCTTTAATCTTCTTATTTAGCCTGTGTAGAAGGCAGGTGGATTGCAGATTTTGGAAAATGACTAGATTATCATAAGCTTAATAATGTGGTGATTTCAAATATAGCTTCCGTATCATGTGCAGTTTTATTGATTGAGAAAATAAACACATTTCCTTGTAACTTACATAAAGCTATTTTTCTGGAATTTTCTTCATTCTTATCAATCAAACTCACAAGAAATTTGATTTTAGCTTTTAAATACAGGGATACAGGTTAACTGATTATTTCTCAGGGTATATTAATTCTCTTTACCTATGTCAAAACTTACTTCACAGTGATCTTGGCTACCTTTACTTTCCACAAAATATCACATTGTCCACTACATTGATGACATTGTATTTGCCACAGTCTGGCTGGGCACAATTCAGGAGCCACTTGTCAAAAGAAACTAACTTTATTTTTAGAACTACAAACGCCAAACAAAACAGCTCCTCAGGGAAAAAACCCTCAGAGCCCAACTGCCACCACCGGCTTCCACAAGCCTCTCACCCCCACACCAGCCTCTCAACCTCCCACAATCCTCCTGCACTTGAGGCTGATTGGCTGGGTTGCATGGGCAGAGCCAAAGAAGTCCCCCAATGAGCAGCTCCATGGAGGAGCCAATCAGCTAGATGTTGCTGGGGCCGCTGTGAGCCAATCATCAGCTGGCAGTCTGAAGGGCAGGGAAACAGCCCAATGAACATCACCGCAGAGGAGCCAATCAGCTAGATGTTGCTGGGGCCACTGTGAGCCAATCATCAGCTGGCAGTCTGAAGGGCAGGGAAACAGCCCAATGAACATCACCGCAGAGGAACCAATCAGCTAGATGTTGCTGGGGCCGCTGTGAGCCAATCATCAGCCGGCAGCTGGAAGTTTGCTGGCAGCTGGAAGTTTGCTGTGGCTCCTTTGGCTGTGGCTGTCAACATCTCTCCCTCTCTGTTTAAACAACAAGCATGTGGCTTAGGGACCGTGCCTGCCTTAGGTTGTCTAATACTACATATGGTCCTTACCCGTCTTCGGATGAGCTGACCTCAGGGTGTCAGCCTCCTGTCTTAGGTTGGTACCATTGTAATTGGATCTTACCCGTCATTGACTACCAGTCCAGTATACAGCCACACCTGTGGAGAGGTCTTTGTACCAGCGGGGGGGTGAGGTTCTTTGCCTCACCTCTGTTGGCCCCCAAATTTTAGCTGAATGATCATGACAAGCAGAAAGGAGGAAGATACACCAAGCCAATTGACGGCTCTTGTTGGAAAAATTGTACCACCGATGACATCATCAGCAAAAATACCCCAACACTACCACAAGTTGATGCACTAACAGATAGTTCACAATGCATACAAGTGAGTTCACAATGCATACAAGTGAGTTCACAATGCATACAAGTGACACATAGTCTAGGCAAGTTCTGCAAGCAGTTCAGTGATGGCTATTGCAGAAGCTGTACATTAGTTTTATCTTTGTCTTCACTGGCACTAGGATGAAGATAGGAATTCTGGCAATAATGGCTAAAGAAAAAATTATGTAACATTCCAGAAGGCACTAAAAGAAAACAATTTTCTTAACAATTTACATTGTCTTCACCAGCACTGTGATGAAGATAGGAATTCTGGCAGTAATGGCTAAAGAAAAAATTGTGTAACATTCCAGAAGGCACTAAAATAAAACAATTTTCTTAACAATTTACATTATCTTGAAGAGAATTATTAAATATAATGAAAAGGAAAGGTGAAAGTAAACAAAAAGATCTGTTAACCTCCTTTTTTGTTTACATATTAAAACAATTCTTAACAGTTATTTACCCAATTTAAATTAAACCACTTAAATCACGTGAATAAAAAAAAATATTTGGATCCATTTTTTTCATGAGTGCTCATCATATATGATATTTGGACATACGTACGTTCAAACGTATAACACAAAACACAAGTGTGCACACATAATATAATACATACAACACATAACATAATAGTAAAGGCCTTATAACTTTTTACAGGTAAAATCTCTATTGCAATGTTTAAAAACTCTATAGTCAAAAAAAAAAAATAGAACTGATCAGCAAAACATTAACCTAGGTCTGTATGAGCTCAAAAAACCAAAATAGAACTTCATGATATGGGAAAGGGCAATAAT
Organism: Ictidomys tridecemlineatus; assembly: GCF_052094955.1. Lineage (NCBI taxonomy): Eukaryota > Metazoa > Chordata > Mammalia > Rodentia > Sciuridae > Ictidomys > Ictidomys tridecemlineatus. The sequence continues at coordinate 916,220 of NC_135481.1, read as the reverse complement.
AAAATAGATATTGAAAAAAGCATCCTGGTTCTGTCGCAGATGTAAGATAGCCAAATTGGAGTTTTGGATATCAGCTGTTATGGATTTGAGCTAAATCATCTTCTTTTTGGTCTGTAGAAATCGCTTTAGTTAATCTCTCTGGATTCCAAATTGGCTGTTGTTCTCCCTGTGGAAACACACAAACAGGCCCCCGACTCCAGACAATCACTGGGTCAGGACCTTGGTTAATCTCTCTGGAATCCAAATCCGCTGCTGTTCTTCCTGTGGAAACACACAAACAGACCCCCGACTCCAGACAATTACTGGGTCAGGACCTTTAAATTGTCCTGTTAGAATATCTTTCCAAAGTACCTTGGGCTTATGTACATTTTTTGGACACATATGCCTTTCTGCAGCACTAAGTCCTGATGAATCCAAATTTAAAAAGTTTAGAGTAAAAAGGGTTATTTTAAGTTTATCTTTGGGGAATATATACCCCTTCCCAATTCCATCTTTTTGCTTTAATAAGTACATTTTAATAGTTTGATGAGCTCTTTCAACTATGCCTTGTCCCTGTGGATTGTATGGGATTCCTGTTATATGAGTAATGCCAAATGATGAGCAAAATTGTTTAAAAGAAGTAGACGTATAACCAGGGGCATTATCTGTTTTTAACTGTTTTGGAATGCCCACAGTGGCAAAATTTTGTAAGCAATGAGCAAAAACATCTTTAGTTTTTTCTCCGGCATGAAGGGAGCCCATCAAAAATCCAGAAGAAGTAGTATCAACTGTAACATGCAAATATTTTAATTTTCCAAATTCTGGCAAGTGTGTGACGTCCATCTGGCAAATATGGTTAGGTATCAATCCTCTAGGATTGACTCCAAGATTAACTTGTGGTAAAAAGGTCACACAATTTTGACATTGTTTTATTATTTGTCTAGCTTGTTCCTTAGTTATTTTAAAATGCTTTTGTAAAGTATTAGCATTGACATGGAATCTTCTATGAAAATTTATAGCTTCTTCTAGTGTAGAGAAAATATGTATGTCATGTGTAGTTTTATCTGCTAAATCATTGCCCAAACTAAGGGCTCCAGGCAATCCTGTATGTGCCCTGATATGTCCTATAAAGAATGGATTTTTTCTGTCCCAGATTAAACTTTGTATAGTGGAAAACAAAGAGAAAACAGTAGAAGAAGGGGAAATTCTACCAGCATCTTCAAGGGATATTATAGCATTAACTATATACTGACTATCAGAAAATAAATTAAATACTGAATCTTTAAACATCACAAAAGTTTGTAATACTGCATTAAGCTCTACCTTTTAAGCTGATTGTTTGGGTACTAAAAATGTAAAAGTTTGATCAGGTGTAACTATTGTTGCTGTACCATTATTTGACCCATCAGTGAATATATTTGGAGCATTCATGATAGGTGTTTTTCTTGTCATTTTTGGAAAAATTACAGGATGCAATGACCAAAAACACAATAAAGGATTAGATGATAAGTGGTTATCAAATGAAACATTAGATGTGCACATGATTATTGCCCAAATATTTAACTCATTAGCTAATTCATCAATTTGATTCATAGTATATGGAGTAATAATTTTATTGGGAGAAATTCCAAACATTGCCTTTGCTGTTTTTATTCCTTTGAGTATTAATTGTCCTACAGCCTCAGGATACCTAGTAAGAATAGTGTTAGGAGAATAAGATAAATGTATCCATAATAATGGATCTTCTTGCCAAAATACTCCTGTAGGAATATTTTTTGTTGGTGGTACAATAAATAATAAAGGCAAACTTATATCAATTCTATCCAAATGCATATTTTTCATATATGTTTCAATGATTTTTAATACCTTTGTTGCTTCAGGTGTTAACATTTGGGGTGAATTTGGATCTGATGGACCTTTTAGGATATCAAATAAAGGTCCCAATTCTCCTGTTGGAATACCTAGATAAGGCCTTATCCAATTTATGTCTCCTAATAACTTTTGAAAGTCATTAAGTGATTTGAGTTGGTCTACTCGTATTTGAATTTTTGGTGGACGGACCATGGTTCAGGATAATAGAACTCCTAAATAATTAATTGGAAAATTTAATTGTACTTTATCTATTGCTATCTCTAGATTATAATTTTTTAATAAGTTTGTAAGTGTGGCATAACATTCTAGCAACGTGTTTTTAGCTTTGTGTGCTGACAATACATCATCCATATAATGAAATATTTGTAGTTCAGGATTTTGATTTCTAAGTGGCTGGATTACTTTGTTAACATAAATTTGACACATAGTTGGGCTGTTAGCCATCCCTTGAGGGAGTACTTTCCATTCATATCTCTGATCAGGACCTTCATGATTTAGTGCAGGGATTGTAAATGCAAAATGTGGACTATCTTCAGGATGAATTGGAATTGAAAAAAAAACAATCTTTAATATCTATAACTAAAACATACCAAGTTCTTGGCAAAGCAGACAGTTGAGGAATCCCCAATTGAGCAGGTCCCATAATGACCATTTCATTATTAATGGCTCTTAAATCTTGCAATAATCTCCATTTACCAGATTTCTTTTTGATGACAAAAATGGGAGTATTATGGGGAGATACAGAAGGTTGTATATGTCCTTCCGCTAATTGTTGTTTGACCAGATCATGGACTACTTGTATCTTTTCTTTAGTTAAGGGCCACTGAGGAACCCATACTGGTCTTTCTGATTTCCATGTAATTTTTATTGTCTCAGTGGCCCTTTGTGAAAATCCAACCCATGTCTGTCTGTTCCTTGATTTATTTGTATTGGTGCTGCTATACCATGTTCTTGTTTTTCTAATCTTTTTCCTTTCCTAAAACCTTGTCTAGCCATAATAGTGGGTGGATTTTGATTGATATTATTTGTTAATGTCAAACCTAATTGATCTAGGACATCTCGTCCACATAAATTTACGGGAAGATGATCCAATACATATGGCTATATAGTTTCTTCTCATCCTTCAGGATCCTTCCAATCTAATACCATTGCACTTCTATCGGGATTAGTCGCCACTCCTAGGCCTCGAAGTGTTTGAGTGGCTTGTTGTAATGGCCAATGTTTTGGCCATTCTTGATGAGAGATAATGCTAAGGTCTGCACCTGTATCCAGTAGCCCATTAAATTCATATCCTTAAATATTTAGTTTTAGCATGGGGCGAGAATCTAAATTTAAAGAAAGCATAGCCCAATCTACACCTGTGGAGCCTAATCCCTTGGAACCTCTTTCTACAGCATGACTGGAAAATTTATCATGTAGGCTTGGTATTATTAGTAACTGTGCTATTCTATCTCCTGGTGAAATTATTGATATACCCTTTGGAGAACTGGCTATAATTTTTATTTCACCTTCATAATCAGGATCAATTACCCCAGGACTTATCAAAAGTCCTTTTAGAGTAGAAGAGCTGCGTCCCAATAATAAGCCTACTGTTCCTTTGGGAAGAGGTCCTTATACCCCTGTGGGAATGATTTGAACTCCCATCTCTGGAGTTAGTACTGATTTGGCGGAGGCACAGATGTCCAACCCTGTGCTCCCTCTGGTTTGTCTGATGAGGGATCTGATGTCCTGGGCACTGCCCTGATGGGGTTGCTGGGGTTTCTGGGTTCCTTCAGTGCTCCATATATTTGTGGTTTGGGGCCCCGGAGCATTGGGGCCCCCTTTCCATTTTTTGGCAACGGAGCCCGATGCCTTTGTCCATGATATTGTGGATAAACACCTTGTCCTTGTTCGTTTTTTGATAATGGAGTAACCTCTATGGTGGTTTGAGAATGGCATTCATTAGCCCAATATAATGGAGTACCCTCTATGGTGGTTTGAGAACGGCATTCATTATCCCAATGTCTCCCTCCACGGCATCGTGGGCAAATACCCGGTATTCTACTCCTTTGATACCTAGTTTTGTTAAACCCTCCTCCTATGGGGCAATTCCTTTTAAAATATCCTGTTTGTTCACAATTGTAGCATGTTCTTGGCCTGGAATCTAAAGCCTGTTTTACTGCAGCTGCCACAATTTGCCCTTGTTCATTAATGTCTCTGGCATCTAAAGCCTGTTTTACTGCAGCTGCCATGACTTGCTCTTGTTCATTAATGTCTCTACATAATTTAATATATGTGTTTAAATCTTCCTGTTTCCATGGTCTAATGATATCTCTTCACCAACAATTCGCTTGGTCATAAGCCAGTTGTTTTATTAATGGCATTGCTTGTTCTGTATTCCCAAAAACTCTGGTAGCTGTTTGAATAAGCCTATCTACAAATTCAGCATAAGGTTCATTAGCTCCTTGTATTATCTTAGATAATTGACCTTGTAAACCTCCATGTCCTTGTAAAGTCTTCCATGCCTTAACAGCATCTACAGCAATTTGTAAATATACACCAGGATCATATGCAAGTTGTTGCTGCCGATCCTCATAAGGTCCCTTTCCTAACAACATATCTAGATTTCTCTGAGGATAACCAGCTGCTGCATTTCGACTAGCCATCTCCTTGCAAAATTCCTCATTGGCAACCTTCCATAACAGGTATTGTCCTCCAGTTAGCACAGCTTTACAAACATTAGCCCAATCTGCTGGTGTCATGTTTAAGTTGGTAATGGATTCGACCAAGCTTACAGTGAAGGGTGCTTGAGGACCATAGGTTGTTACAGCCTCTTTTAGTTTCTTCACTGATTTGAAATTTAAACCCTGGTGAATTCACTGCCCTCCTACCTCAAATACAGGGCATACTTGAGATCCTGTCTCAGGATCCCAACTATCAACTGTGGGGGTTGGGGGTCTCCTAGCATATAGAGGTGGTGCTGTTGATTGGACACTTATGCCCTCTGGTGATAGAATGCTGTTAGTAGCAGTCTCCTGTAGAGGTGGTGCTGTTGGTTGGACACTTTTGCTCTCTGATAGAAAGGTATTATTAGCAGTCTCCTGTTGTAACTTTTCCCCTGATGCCTTTTTCTGCTCTAAACTTCCTTCCTCTGTTTCACTAGCTCGAAAGACCTTCTCTTGTACTTGAATCTTTTCCTCTTTCTGACTAACTTGAGAGACCTTCTCTTTTACTTGAATCAATATGTCTTCTCCTTCCTCTAACTTTGTCTGAACTGAAGGCTTTGGACTAAGCAAACCAGATACGTTCGTCCACAATGGCAATGTGCCAACTGGCAGAGTCCCTGGGTTGTTCTTTTCTATTCTTTTTAAATCTTCACCATGATGGTTCCATTGTGATATATCTAACAACTCCTCCTTAAAAAGCCATGGGCTACATTTTTGTATTATATCAATGTATGCCCTGACTGCTCTTGATTTTACTGGGAAGCCTCCTTGCTCTAACAATTTACTTAACACTCTTTCGGTTTGTTTTTTACTAATTGCTGATCCCGTATTTCTACTATAATACAACCCAACAAGATGATGCCAAACAAAACCGAGACAGAATACAATAAAAATGGAACCACACAAAATCATTATATCAGCCTTTCTATCCTCCTGACATATGCATCTGTCCTTTCTCCCATCTGTTCCTCAGACACAAATAGTTTTTCCTCAAATGTGAGCGGTTTTTCTTCCCTCTCACTCATCTCCAGGGACAGGCAAGTTAAAACAAAAATGAAGCAAAACAAAAGAGTAAACTTAGAATGGCTACCCATCCTCTCGCCCTGCCCTCAGGGGCCAGCAGTTTACTTACCCTCAGTCGCTCCTCGTGCGAGCCACCAAATGCCGCAGTCTGGCTGGGCACAATTCAGGAGCCACTTGTCAAAAGAAACTAACTTTATTTTTAGAACTACAAATGCCAAACAAAACAGCTCCTCAGGGAAAAAACCCTCAGAGCCCAACTGCCACCACCGGCTTCCACAAGCCTCTCACCCCCACACCAGCCTCTCAACCTCCCACAATCCTCCTGCACTTGAGGCTGATTGGCTGGGTTGCATGGGCAGAGCCAAAGAAGTCCCCCAATGAGCAGCTCCGTGGAGGAGCCAATCAGCTAGATGTTGCTGGGGCAGCTGGATCATCAGCCGGCAGCTGGAAGTTTGCTGGCAGCTGGAAGTTTGCTGGGGCCCCTTTGGCTGTGGCTCTCAACAGTATTCACTTGATTTAGTGAGAAAAAAGTGGTAACTAATCAAAACTTGTTGTTAAAATATATGTATTTCAGAAATAGATTTGACTAAAATTCATAGTCCTTCTATTTCAGCAAAATTACTAAGGTACCTGGGTTAGGCATGATGATTTGTCCTTTATAAGGTATGGGATAAGTTGTTGAATCTGGCCCCTCTTACAACCATAAAAGAGACTCAGTCACCATTTTTTGAATTATGGAGGGAACATATTCACATCTAGGTGTATTATACCAGCCCACTTATTAGGTTACTCAAAAAACTGTCAGTTTTTACTAATTGCTGATAGAGCACAAAACAAGTAGTCATTGTGGAAGCTGTTCTTTCATGGGTCATTTAAATCAGCAGAGCCAATGGTGTTTTAAGTGTCAGTGACAATAGAATGCTGTTTGAACTTTGGAAAAACCTATGTAATCACTGCACAGATCTTTTGTATTTTCACGCAAAACTCTCCTGACTTTTGTGTATGACTATTCTCCCTTGGAGCAACACGTGTTTGCCTCTCACTTGGCATTAGTAGTTACTGAATGCTTTTCATATACCAACAGTTTACCATGCAGTCTCTGCTTTGTATCATAAACTAAGTATTGTCTTACCAATCTACTAATAAAATTTGCTTAGAGACCAGTGCTATATTATCAAGCAGAAGTAGCATATACATTATTGGGTGGAGTAGGCCCTAATGCACAGATAAATTGTATTAAAAAGTGGTTCAAAAACTCATTGTTCTGAGGCTTGCTTCACTACCTCTACCTCCCAGATAAAAGGTTGTCCTTCTGGGGGCCTTCCTTAAAATCAGCTGACAGAGTAAGAGAAAAATCAGCATTAGTTTACATATAGTATTGCATAATATGCAGGCATCCCCTGAAACTTGGCAACCACAGTAATACAATTATTCTTTGGGACACCTCCCATCAGTGTTGAAGGAAAATATGCTCTGTGAGCAGAATTTTGGGCAGTGCATCTAGTTGTGCACTTCGATTGAAAGGAGAAGAGATCATAAGTGTGACTATGAAACAATTTTGAGCTGTAACCAATGTTATGGATTAATGATCAGTATCTTAAAAGAAACAGAATTGTAAACTTGGTAAAAATGAGACATTTATAAAACAGATATGATAGGCCTCTCTGAAGCAGCAAAATATATTAAGATATCTTTTACATGTAAATGGTCACCAAAGGATGAAACCATTAGAGAAAGACTTTAATAATAAATTTTGCATTTATTTTGTACATATTAGGAACCCTCTTCCAGAAGTTATATCTCTTGTTGTCCAATGAATTAATGAAGCAAATAGCCAATGTATTAGGGTTAAAAGTTATGCATAGGCTTAGATACTTGGATTCTCAATCATCAAGGTTCACCTGTGTATGACCACTGCTGAGTGATCAATCTGCCAGAAATACTAACACATTTGCATGGCACAACTCCCCAAGGCAATACCCAGCTAAATCCTTGAAAATTAAATACATTGGACTACTTCCATGTTATAAAGATTAAATGTTTTTATTTTTTCTTACTGGAAAAAACATTTACTCTGAAAATACATCTCTATACATTAACACAATGCTTCTGCCAAAATTACCACCGTATTTACAGAATGCCTTATGTACCATCATGATCTTCTAAATAGCATTTTCCTGAACAAGAAACTCACTTCATTACAATAAAGTATGGCGATGGGACTCATGAACGTTAGTGGTCTTACCATGCATCCTACCACCTTAAAGTGGCATGCTTGTTATAATGGTGGAATAAACTTTACAAGTCTTGATTCAGTTATATTGTTAGATAGGTGGCCAAAACTTTCAGAACTTGGTTAAATTCTCCAAAAGCTGTATATATTATTAATTCTTGTTATTTTTTGGATATGAAGTGATTTTCAAAAGCTCTTGTGTGAGACAATGCAAGAAAGTTTAGACGTAAAGTGGTTGGCTTATTAGATACTTAACCAAATCATTCTATTTATCTCCTGACATGAATTAACTGGGTGGTACCTGTAGGCAGGTAGTGTATTGCTGGAGGAGGTGGGTCACTAGTGGCATGTCTCTTTGGGGTATATATTTTGTTCTTGTTGAGCCAATCTCTCTCTCTCTCTCTCTCTCTCTCTCTCTCTCTCTCTCTCTCTCTCCTCTCTCTCTTTCTCTCTCTCTCTCTCTCTCTCCTCTCTCTCTCTCTCCTCTCTCTCTCTCTCTCCCTCTCTCCCTCTCTCCTTCTCTCTCCCTCTCTCCCCTTCCTGATGCAATGTCCTGAGCCACATTTCAATACCACACTCTTATGATCTTCTGTCACAGCTGGGCCCAGAGGAATGGAACCTGAAATCTAATAACCAAGATCTCTGAAATCATGAACCCTCAAATAAACTTTCCTCCTCTGATTGGCCTTGTTTGGTCTTGAGGTAACAGCAGTGAAAAAACGAATTAAAACACATTTTCATTATATGGTGTCAATTCTCTAATATCTCATATTCATGGGTTCAGGAATCAAGTGTAGAAATGTGAACCATTAATAAAATATTTTCTTATGGTTCCACAATTTTACACTTTGCTGGCCTAGTCCTGCTCTTCAGATCCTGAAGAATACATGTTTCTATCAAGCCATAGAAGACTAATTTAATTGAACTGGAGTTTAAGACTCCACATTATCACTCTGGGCTTCTGATGCTTCTGGATTAATAGCAAAGAAGAGATTTATGGTGTTGGCAAGGGTAATTTATTACTTTCAAGAATTAACTAGATTGCTAGTCCACAATGAGGCTTATAGGAGGATGTCTAGAGAAGAGGAATAGCCTTAGGTCCTCTCTTATTAATGTAATGCCCTGTTATTAAGATGAATGGAAATCTACAGCAACTTAAGTCCAGAGAGGATTACTAATGGTCCAGAAGCTTCTGAAAGAGTGTTTAGGTCACTCCAACTGGTAAACTTCCTTTACTATCTGAGATGGTATCTGAAGGCAAAGGGAATATAGAGTGGGTATCAGAAGAAGGAAATCACAATTAGCAACTATTTCCTTGCTACATATTTATGAAGAAGAATCGTAATCATTGTTAGTATTTGTTCCTTTTTTGATAATATTTTTTAAAACAAATATATTTATTTTTTCTATCTTATTTTTCTTTTATGTACCAATATGTATTAACTTTATATAATGATTTTATTAATATTATGTTATATTTAAATTATGGGGTATCAAGAAGACTTTGCACGTTATGGTTGAGATATGTGCTGTCTTTCAAAAGCTCATGTGTGAGACAATGCAAGAATTTTCAGAGATAAAATTATCAGATTATGACAGTTTAACCTAATTAGTGGATTAAGCCACTAATATGAATTAGCTGGGCAGTAGCAGTAGACAGGAAGAATGAGGCTGGAGAATGTAAATCACTAGTGGTATCTTTGGAGTTTATATTTTGTCCTTGATAATCAAAGATCTCTCTCTCTCTCTCTCTCTCTCTCTCTCTCTCTCTCTCTCTCTCCATTCGTGGCTGTCATATCTTGCACTTCTTCCATCTACCACACCCTTCTGCTATAATATTCTGCCTCAACTTGAATCCAGAGAAATGAAATCAATTAACCATGAATTTAACCTCTGAAACCATTAGCTGAGATAAAATTTTCCTTCTCTTAATGTTGTTCTTGTTAGGCATATTGGCCACACAAATGAAAAAGTTGAGTAAAATAAATAATTTATAACAAGAAGTAGGGAGATTTTTGTGAATAAACTGACCATGTAATTCTGAGGCCTTTGGAGCTGGTTTCCAGTGCAGAAACTTTGAAAAATTAAAAGATGCAATCTAGAAAACTTTATGGCATTGTAGATAGAATTTAATGTGTAATTCTGGTGGAGACTCATCAGATCAGAATGCCAAGAGTACTTTAGGCAGTAAAGACTCAGCTCATGGGGTTTCAGAAATCAAGGAGGACTCTATTGGAGACTGGCCTAGAGGTCCTTCTAGACGTTATGACAAATAAGTTTTCTATATTTTATCCACATCCTGAGATTTAGTGAGGGTGAATTTAAAGCTTATTGATTCATCAATGTTGGTGAGGAACATTAAAGACAGCTCGGTATTTAGTCATCAATACATATATTGCTAGCACCTTTTAGCCAAGCATCCCATGATAACAAGAATCAGGAAACAGAGCCTAAATATTTGAAAATCATGCAGTTTGTTAGGAAAAGCATTATTACAATGGGGGCCATGAAAGATGTGGTTGTTAAAGCAATTACAGCCACTAAATGATGTTAAGAAGGAAGGAGGGCTTGAGGGCATTTCAGGAATTGGAAAGACCATACCAATTTTAGTATCAAGGATGTAAAAGTAAAATTCCTTTGAGAAGAGACAAAGGGGCCAATCTGCTTGCTTAGGGGCCTAGAAAGATGTTTAGCTGTGCTGAGCTGAGTTTCATTGCAGATATGGTCTAGGGATACTTAGCTACTCCTTGAGATATTGGCAGACCTTGGCATCAACCTTGTAGTGCTGGTTCTACAGGAATGCAGAATGATGGAATTAGGGGTTTATTAAGGTTTCCTCTGAGATTTCAAATGAAGCTCTGAGAAGATAGACAAAATGTGTCATGGCTTAAATCTTTGAAAGTCTGCTCTGAGAGGTGATGCATGAAGTTGTGAAAAGAAAGCCAAAACTTCAGTAGAGACCTCTAAGATTAAGAAATGCCAACAATGTGTGGTATCTGCTGAGGAAAGCTGTAGGAAATGTGTAGAAAAAAGAAAAGAAGGCCTTGTGGGCTACAACCAACAATGCCATAGGGGCAGAGTTACACAGCCTTTTGGAGAGAACATCACAATGCCATGTGTCCCAGATGTTGGATGTTGAGCTACAGAACCTGTTTGCCCAGATGGGTTTCTGTTTTTATTTGTTCCATTCATTCTTTCTATGCCCCAATTTTCCCTTTCATGATGGAAATATTTACTCTGTTCCTTTGTATATTGTATAGGTGTATATATATATATGTATATATATATATATATATATATACATATATATATCTTTAATATAATATGCATAATATATATATCTTTAATATAATATGTATAATATATATATATATATATATATATATATATATATATATCTTTTTATTTTACTTTTACAGCTGAGAGTTTGCATTGAATCTCAAATAAAATTTTGGGCTTAGACTTTGGGATAGTGATGGAACTATTAAGACTATGGAATCACTTAACAGACCAAATATATTCTTCATTGTGATATGTATGTTAACTTATGGGGCTGAGGTGGACTATTATGGTTTAGAAATATGTTGTCCTCCCAAAGTTTACATGTGAGAAAATTTGACAATTTTCAGAGGTGAAATTATTAGACTATGAGAGATATAACCTAATCAGTGGATTAATTTATAAATGTAGATTAAGTTGGCAGTTATTGTAGGCAGGGAGAGTGTGACTGGAAGTAGTAGGTCCCAGGGGGTATGCCTTTGTGATTTTTAGATTATCCTTGGTGAGCAAAGCTCTACTTCTTTCTGCTTGCTAAAGCTGCTCACTTATGCCACAAACTTCTTCTATGATGTTCTGCGTCACCTTAGGTCCAAAGTAATAAAGTCAGTTGTCAATAAACTGAATCTCTGAAACCATGAGCCCAAATTAACTTTTCCTCCTATAAGTTGTGCTTGACAGGTATATTGGCCACCCAATGAAAAAGATGACTAAAACTGAGGCAAAGATAAGCATGTTTTTGGTAGTAGGCAGGAAATATGCATCATGTTAAATGGAATTATGGTGTTGTTATTGCCTTCATTTGAAGATTACAAGTGAATGGTTGAGAAAACATGGGCTTGTAATGATTAATTTTGTGTCAACTTGACTGGGACACAGAGTGCCCAGATATTTTATCAAGCATTTTTCTCTGTATGAAAGGTATTTTGGATAATGTTACTTGAATTAGTGTACCAAGTAAAGAAAGTTGCATTTACCAATGTAGGTCAATTTTATTCAATCCATTGATAGCTTGGATAAAATAAAAGACTGAGAAAAAATGCTCTCTATGCCTGGTAGTCTTTAACATGACACAACAAATCTTTTGAATTCAGATTTACACTGGAATTTGCTCCATCAACTATCCTCATTTTCCTATCTGCAAATTTGGCTTAATAGTATCAGCTCCCCACTATGAATATAAAATACAAGAAATCTGCTCTGGAGTTTAGGTGCTTCTTCATATTCTCTGTATTGCCAGAAACAGACTAGAATAAAACTCTAATCCTTGTAAGGCCAGGGTTGCTGCCTTTCCATAGTGATCTTGTGGACCTGGCTTGAGGGACTTCTCTCCAAATTCTCTGGGATCCTTTCTAGAAGGTTGCCTCAGAACCTTCCAGCTCAACTCAACCATTTCTAATGATAGGTGGAGCTGGGCTTTCCCAGGGAATATTGGTTGCTAAAACAAAACAAGAAACAAACTGCAGGTGCATCAGAGAGAACCCTTTACCTGTTACAAATCTATAAGGGAGATATTGAGCCAACCCATAGCATACCCTAACACAATCAAGTTGTTTCTTATCTTCCTGTATTGCAGAGTAGACTTTTCTCCCCCATTCCAACTTCTCACTGAGCCTGAGTGTCTTGGCCTCCTGAACTCCAATCCACCTTGTATGGAACCAGCAGGAAGTAGCACAGGCTTTCCTCCTACCTTGGTAGGCAATTAGTTTTGTCACCCATTATGGTTCACTAAATTCTCTAGGACTTAGCATGGGAAGGAAGCTAGACTCTATCCTCCTGATCCTGCCTGGGGCTTTTACATGCCTTCTATCATAGAGTTATGTGTAGCCTGTGTAACTTGATGTAAGTGAATTCATGAAATAAACATAATTAATTTCAGTTCCTAAACTATGTGACCTATAAGTGCTCCTGCTGGCTCTAGGCCAATGAAGAAAAGAAAAAATAAAAACCAGAAAAATTAAACATATCTACAAATGGAAGAGACAATATTCTTACACTTATGTTCCTATGTATAAGCCTATTCATTACATGTGGAAATTCATCTGTATCAGTCAAGGTCACCTGAAAATATAAAGGCAAACATAACTTCTCTTTCTCTACTGCACTTGAATTTTTTTCATTCATCTATCAATGTATATTTCTTTATGATATTCTAGCCTTCTCTCCTTTCTTTTACTTTAAATTTTGTATATGAGAGAAAGCATGAACTCTTTCAGTTTTTGAGTTTTACTTAGCAAGAAATTCTCCATTCCATTCATTTTCTGGCAAATGCAATAATTTCATATTTTTATGGCTGAGTGGAACTCCATTGTGTGTGTTGTGCATCACAATTTCTTAATTTTTCATCTATTGACAGATATCAGGGTTGATTCCACAACTGAGATACTGTGAATTGTGTTGCTGTAAATATTGATGTGGCTATATTCCTGTCATATACCAATTTTAAACCTTTTGGGAAAATGCCAAAAAGTGGAATAAATGGGTCATATTATGGTTACATCTTAAGTTTATTTTGAGTAATCTCCACATTAATTTTCAGAGTGGTTTTATTAGTTTACAGTCCCACCAATAATATAAAAGTGTGCCTTTTCTCTACTTCCTCACCAGTATTTATTGTTTTTATTCTTGATCATTGCCATTCTGACTAAAGTGAGATTAAAAATTCGTGTAGTTATGATTTGTACTGCTCTGATTGCTAGAGATGTTGAACATTATATATATATATATATATATATATATATATATATATATATATATTTGTTGGCCATTTGTGTTTCTTATTTGAGAAGTTTTTGTTTAGTTTAGAAGTTTCTATTTTGCACATTTGTTGATTGTTTTATTTGTTATTGTGGTTGTTATTAATTTTTAAGTTCTTTTTGTATTCTGAATACTAATCCCCAGTTGGATGAGTAGCTGGGCAAAATTTTCTTCAATTCTGTAGGATCTTTCTTATTGCTTTTTTTTCTTTCTGTGCAGAACTTCTGACTTTGATATCATTTTATGTATTGATTTTTGGTTTTATTTCTTGTGCTTTGGGAGTCTTGATAAGGAAGTCAGTGCCAGTGTATATAAAATGGTGTGTTGACCCTATGCTTTCATCTAGCTATGGTAAAGTTTCTTGGTCTTCCTAAACAATCTTTAATTCATTTTCATTTGTTTTGTGAAGGGTGAGAGACAAGGATCTAATTGGATCTTTGTACATATAGCTACTCAGTTTTCCCAGAACAATTTGTCAAAAAAGGCTGTTTTTTTTCAAAGTATATTTTTGGTACTTTTGGAAAATATGAGATGGCTATGGTTATGTGAATTATCTCTGCAACTTCTATTCTGTTATGTTTGTTTTCATGCCTATTTTGATGCAAATACCATGTTGTATTTTTTTTTTACTACAGCTCTCTGATATTATGTGAGATCAGGTATTATGATGCCTCCTGCTTCACTTTCCTTGTTTAGTATTGTTTTGGGTATTTTTGGTCTTTAATCTTCCAAATAGGTTTAAGACTTTTTCTAATTCTGTGAAAAATGTAATTGGTATTTTAATGGGGACTGTATTAAATTTGTATATTGATTTTGGTAGTATAGCCATTTTGACATTATTGAGTCTGCCTATCCAAGAACATAGGGTGACTTTCAATCTTCTAAGGTCTTCTTAATTTGTTTCTTTAAGGTTCTATAATTTTAATTTTAGAGCTATTTCACCTCTTTAGTTGAATTAATCATGAAGCATTTAATTTTTGAGGTTATTGTTAATAGGATAGTTTTCCTGATTTCTTCCTTGACTAAATCAATATTGGATTATACAAAACCCACTGATTTACCTGTGTTGATCTTGTAACTTGCTCCTTTTACTAAGCTCATTCATAAGCCCTGTAAGTCTTCTAGTGGAGTTTATTTTTAGGTCTTCTAGATATAGGATAATATCATTGGCAAACAGAGATAATTTGACGTTTTTAAACTATCTATATCCCTTTGATTTTCTTTTCTTGCCTAATTGCTCTGGCTAATGTTTCAAGAAATATATTAAAAAGCAGTGGTGAAAGTGTAGTTTTGTTTTCCTGATTTTATATGAAATGATTTTAGTTTTTTGTCACTTAGTATGGTGTTGTCTTTTTATTTATCATAAATTGCCTTTCTGATGTTGAGGTAAGTTCTTTTGATTCTAATATCTCCAGTATTTTTAACATAAATGGGTGTTAGATTTTTATCAAAGATCTTTTCTGCATCTATTGAGATGATCATGTGAATTTGTCCTTAATTGTGTTTAAATGATGAGTTACATTTATTAAATCAATCTTGCATTCCCAGAATATAACACACTTTATCAAGTGAGATTTGATTTTGTATCTATGTTTATTATGAATACTCATCAGTATTTTTCTTTTCCTGATGCATCTTTTCTGTTTTTGCTCTCAGGATTATACTGGCTTCATTAACTGTATTTGGGAAGTTTCCTCTCTTTAATTGTAATGAAATAATTTCGAAAACACTGCTGTTAATTCTTCTGTAAAGGTCTGACAAAAAAAGCTAAAAACACATCTGATTCAGGACATTTTTTGAAAGAAATTTAGTTATTGTTTCAATTTTATTATTTTATGCTGGTCTTTTTATGTTTTCTACATATTACTGATTAAATTTGTTCAGGTCACATGTGTATAGAAATTTATCAATGCCCTTGAGATTTTCCAGTTTACTCTATTATAATTTTTCAAAATAAGTTCTGATAACCTAGATTTCAAAAAGGTCTGTGGTGATCTCTCCTTTTTCATATCTGATCTTGTTGATTTGCTTCTTTTCACTCTTTCTTTTGGATGGTTTGGCTAAGTGTTTGTCAATCTAATTTATCTTTTCAAAGAACCACACTTTTTTTTGCATTGATTCTGTATGTTGTTTTCTTATTCTTAATTTTATTGATTTTAGCTCTGATAATAATTATTTATTGTCTCCCACTGTTTTTAAGGTTAATTTGTTCTTATTTGTGGAAATTTTATCCTTGAGATGGAACATAAGTTTGTATCATTTAGTAGCAGTCTCTCTAATTTTTAAAAAATATTGAATTATTTAATTTAGTTTTAAATTATTTTTATTCTAATTTGTTACACATGACAGCAGAATGCATTAAAATTTATACTATACATATAGAGCACATTTTTTTATATCTCTTGTTGTATATAAAGTACAGCACACCATTCATGCCTTCATACATGTACTTAGGGTAATGATGTCTACCTCATTCCATCATCTTTCCTATCTTCATGCCCCCTCACTTTCCTTTTCACCCCTTTGCACTATCTAGAGTTCATCTAATCCTCCCATGCTTCCCCCAACCCCATTATGAATCAGCATTCTTACATCAGAGAAAACATTTGGCACTTTGTTTTTTAGGATTGGCTAACATCATTTAGCATTATATTCTCCAACTCCATCAATTTACCTGCAAATGCCATGATTTTATTCTCTTATAATGATAAATTATATATATATAAATAATTTTTTTATCCATTCATCTACTAAAAGTTATCATCTCAAAGCCCTAGAAAAAGAACAAACCAACACCAAAATTAATAGAAGAAAGGAAATAATTAAATTCAGAGCTGAAATCAATGAAATTGAAACAAAAAATTGGCAAAACAGAAAGTTGGTTCTTTGAAAAAATAAATAAAATTGGCATACTCTTAGGCATGCTAATGAAGAGAAGGAAAGAGAAAACTCAAATTACTAGTATTCATGATGAAAAAGGAAATATTATAACAGACACTACAGAAATACAGAAAATAATTGAATATTATCATGAAAATTTTTATTTCAATTAAAATAGAAAATACTGAAGGCATCAACAAATTTTTACTTTTTATAATGTAGGCATTTAGTGCAATAACTTTTCCTCTTAGAAATGATTTTGTACTGTCACAAAGATTTTGATAGGTTTGTTCTCTGTTATCATTCATTGCTAAGAATTTATTGATTTTTATTATCATTTATTCTTTGATACATTCTTAATTTAAGAGAGTATTGTTCAATCTTCTTTTGTTTATATTGTTTCTATTATTTTTATTTCTATTGATTTTGATCTTCATTCCATTATGATATAATAGGATATTTGGGATTAAATAGATTCTCTTGTATTTGCTAAGATTTGCTTTGTTGCCTCAAAAATAATCTATCTTGGAAAAATTCCATGCACATAAAAAGGTAAATTCAGCTGCATTAGGGAGGAATATTCTGTAGATTTCCATTAGGCCCATTGAATAAGTAGTGTTGTTTAGGTTGGAAATATCTTTTTGGATTTTATGTTTTGATGACTTATATATTTGCAGTAAATATGATTTTAAATCAACCAGTATTATTGTGTTGGAGTATATGTGAAATTTAATATCATGGAGTAATTTTTCCATGTATTTTTTTGTGTTGCATTTGGGACATAAAAATTTACTATCATTGCATCTTGTTAGATTTGGCTCTTTTGATGATTTTTTTTAAGAAATCTGGTTTGTTAGATATAAGCATAGCTACTCCTGATTGTTTCCTTGAATCCTACACATGAAATTTTTTTGACCATTGTTTTTTATTTTTTTAAAAAAATCATCAACCTGTTGATGTCTTTGCCCATGAGTCTTATTTAAACAACATAATATTGGATGTTGTTTTTGATCCATTTTGCTAATCTGTGTCTTTTAATTGGGGAGTTGAGAATATTAACATTCAACATTAGTGTGAATATGTGTTTGTGGTTTTCTGCCATTTGGGTTTTTTTGCTATATTTTATTTTGTCTTGATTCTTATTTAGCAAATTATTCTTCTATTGAACTTTTTCAGTTTATGAGTTTTTGGAAATGCTTTTTAGTATCTTTGTGTAAAATTTATATTTGTGTATCTTTGTAGTGCTGGTTTGGTTCTCATAAATTATTTTAGTTTATTCTTGTTGTGAAATATTTTTATTTCCCCAAATGAATCTGAAACTGAGCTTTGATGGGCAATCTTGTCTAAATATTGTTTTATTTGAAGACTTGGTATATCTCATTCCTTTCTCTCATTGATTTTAGAGTCTAAACTAAGAAATCAGAATTATGACTTACTGGTTTGCCTCTAAATGTGACCTGGTGTTTCTCTCTTGCAGCTTTTTAATATTCTTTCTTTATTTTCTATGTTAGGCATTGTGATTATAATATATCTTGGTGAATTTGTTATTTGATGAGGACTATATGGCATCCCCTGAACCACATGTATGTGGATATCTATGTCATTTACGATATGGAAAACTCTTTCTATAAGTGTTTTTCAATGAAAATGTTTTTTTTTCAATGATCATTTTCAATGAAAATGTTCTATATAGATTTAGTTTGTGGCTCCATGTTTTCTTCTATTCCAATTATTTTTAGGTTCGATTTTTTTTAACATTATCCAAGAGTTCTTGTACATTCTGGCCATGTTCTATAATTTTTTCTTTTTATTGTCTTCTGTGTACTCAAAAGCATATAACCTGTCTTTAATTACTTGATTTCTATTTTAAAGTGCCAAGGTTCTATTTCCTAATAATCTAATCTCTTAGTAATACCTTCAATTGAGTTTTAAATTGATTTATTGTTGTATTTTTATTTCTGATGTTCTGATTGGTTTTTTTTCACTGTTGTATTTTCTTATTACAGTGGTTGTTTATCTCCTCTAATTTCTCTCTTAATTTATTTCTTAGATCATTTATACTTGCATTTAAAAATTTTAATTATCAGTTTTTAATAATTTTTCTCTGGAATTTTGCCCACCTCACTATTATTGGGATCTTTTGTTTGGTGAGTGTTGATTTGGGGGCAGTGTTTTTTTTTTCCTGTTTTCTGAGGACTTTGATTTGGGCATTGATTAAGGTGAATTTCCATGCCTTTTTAAAAAATATTTATTTATTTTTAAATTTTTTGGTGTACATGATATCTTTATTTTACTTTATGTGGTGCTGAGGATCAAACCTAGTGCCTCATGAATGCTAGACAAGCACTCTACTACTGAGCCATAACCCGAGCCCCATTTGTGCCTCTTTTTCTGCACTTACCTTTTTATGTGTAATTATCTTATTTGCTCTGGGACTTCTGTTTTTGATGTATGTATATATGTCAAGGAGTGGAAGTTGAATTCTTTCTGATTTTCGTCCTTGAATCCTTGCTTCTGGTTTTGGATTTTTGTCTCCTCACTTCCTTGAATTGGAGTAATGAAAGGGAATATTTAGTTCAGTGGCAGAGTCTCTAACCTGCAAACTTTTAGTGTCTCTGTAAGTTCCCAATGCAACACAGTATGAAGCAAAATAAACTACAGTTGTAACAACCATTGCAATCAACCAACAATACACAGTATGAAATTATGATGTATTCACCATTAACTGCCTATGATAAAAAGGAATGTGGGTTCAGCAATTGTTAGCAGCAAGAACAATAACAGGCCCTGGGTTCAATCCTCAGCACCACACACATACAAAAAAGAACAATACCTATGAACTATATATGACATTACAGCAAATATAAGGTGTCAAATATATAATTTTCAGGAGTAATAATTTTATTAGCATAAATGGTGAGGGCAGGATTTATATAGATTAATTTGTTCTAAAATGTGTTGTAAAAATAGTTACTTATGGGAAAAGAAAATGTTAGGATGTTGGAAAAGAACTTACAATTTCTACATTGTGAACAGAGAGAATGCAGAAGGGATGCAGCAAGCACTGCTAATTGGAAGGAAGGGAAAAATAGAAGAAGGAATGTATTAGGAATGAGGGCAAGATAAAATAGAATTTGGCCATTAACAGAAGGTAAGAAAGAAAGTAAAAGGAGTAATAAACAAATGAAAATAGTGCCACACCAAACCACAACATAAAATTCAAAATTCCTAATCCATCAAAAGACAATTCTAGGAAAACAATTATATTAAAATTCTGAAAAGCAAGAGAAAAAGAAACAAATAAATGAATGTATATGTGTCCCTGGACCAATCAGCACGTCTAGAATTTATACACATACACACTCCCCACATATATACACATAGAGAAGAAATTAAAAAAAAAAACTTTTGAAAATCCAAAATCTTAGTGATAAATGAAAGAAAACTTCTTCATACAGATAATCAAAATAGCTGACCTGATTGGATGGCCACTATGTCCAACAGTCTTTCTTCCCATTTCTTGAATTATGTACTGATATAGACAGCAAAAGGTGGAGGTTTTAAATTCCTTCCTAAACAGTTGCTCTATGATATCTTAGTTAGAGTTCTGTAATATTGGAGCTGTTTGATATAACACTAAGCTTCTCTTTTCACCAGTTTGAGGGGGGGATGATTTAGAACATACTGTCAGTTGGCATTTTGTCCATTTGGACAAGTTTAGTGCACTCTCAGGTACTGCTTCTGCAGCATTCTTGAAGGGCAGTTCCAGCAGGTGGGGATTATGTCTAATTAGTTCTCTGGGACTTTGTTGGGTGGTGCTTGATTTGGAGAGACTAGATTGTCTCACACCTTGGGCTATAGAGTAGTCAATGTTTTCTGCAGGTCTGATCTCAGAAGCCTCCCATGAAGTCCAAACACGGAGCATGTGGGGTTAATTATTCACTCATTGCTGCCCAGAAACAAAGCAATCCTGGGCTTAGTCCCTGGGTATATTCTCCCTTGCATGCTCAGACTTCCAGCCTACTTCAGCTGGTCACATGAGCTACCAGACACAAAGGAGAAGGGATTTGGTCTCTCTTTCACACTACTGACTTTAATTCCCTTGGGTTTAATTTATTTTATGCCTGTTTCATGCACATTTTGTCAAACCCAACCTATCTTCCACAATAGGCACCTGCTGGTATATTGTGGCCTTGTATTTGTGTATATGTGTGTTTTCTGATCTTCCAGACCCTGCTCACCCCAAGATAGCTTCTGCCTCAGCTCTCTGTTGTCAGTTGAGATATAGAACATAGTTTTCAAGCACCAGAACATACTTTTCCAGCACCAGCATCTAACACAGCCTCTGGATCAGTTAAGATTAAGCAGCATTTTTTATCTCATGTTTCTCAATACCAAGATTATATTCCCCCTACCTCTGTTTTAATTTCACACCAGAAGTGGGGCTGCTGGGCTAGCTCCACTGTATTCTTTCTTCTTTGTTCATTGTATCCAAGTTTCTGACTCCCTAAGCCACTTTAAGTATCCAATATTAAATTTTAGTAAAATCACTTTTCACCCACTTTGCTGAAAAGCTATATATCAACTGCCATGGTTCCATGCCAAGGCACAAATTGGGGTGGAGATTTTCTTTACTCCCTCATCTTCCATCCTTCAGGAACACTTTAAATTAAATAGCATAAGGAAAGTTTCCCCATGCCATAAAGGAGATAAACATCCAAATACAGGAAGCATACAGGACTCCCAATAAGCCTAACCAGAAGACAAGTTCTCCAAGACATATCATAATCAAAATGCCTAACACATAAAATAAGGAATGATTATTAAAAGTTTCAAGAAGTGGGTACTGAGAAAATATCAGAAATGAGCTAGACAATTAGTATTAGTCTCCTCAAAAAAAAAAAAAAAGTGAGGTGGTGAGGGAAAAGCAGAACTGAGAAGAAAGTGGCAAAATATATGTTCTAAGACTCAATATTAAAAAGGTCTAAACCTGGAAAGACTAGAAGATAGGATAGCATTCAAGAATAAACAACAATCCCAGAGTACCCTGACCTTAACCCAATCTAGGGGGAAAAAGGGGGAGGGACAATGGAGAAAGAAATAAAGGGGAGAGTGGAAAATCTCTTAAGCTTACCCACTTAAAAACGTTTGGAAAGACCAAATTTGAAGCATGATGGTAACAACAAAGTCCTTAAAACAGTAAAGAGCTTAAAAACAAATCCTGAAAAGAAAACAATAAATGGGATGGAATCAAACTAAAAAGTTTCTTCTCTGCAAAAGAAACAATCTATGAGGTGAACAGACAATCTACATGTTGGGAACAAATCTTTACACCCAAAACATCAGATAGAGCACTAATATCTAGTGTATATAAAGAACTCAAAAAGCTAAGCACCAATAAAACAAATAACCCAATCAACAAATGGGCCAAGGACCTGAATGACACTTCTCAGAAGAGGATATACATTCAATCAACAAATATATGAAAAAATGTTCATCGTCTCTAGCAATTAGAGAAATGCACATCAAAGCTACTCTAACATATCATCTCACTCCAGTTAGAATGACAAACAACAATAAGTGTTGGTGAGAATGTGGGGAAAAGGTATACTCATATATTGCTGGTGGGACTGCAAATTGGTACAGCCATATGGAAAACAGTATGCAGATTCCTCGGAAAACTGGGGATGGAACCACCATTTGACTCAGCTATCCCTAGCCTCAGTTTACACCCCAAAGACTTAAAAACAACATACTACAGGGACACAGCAACATCAATGTTTATAGCAGCACAATTCATAATAGCTAAATTGTGGATCCAACCTAATTGCCCTTCAGAGAATGAATGGATAAAAAAAGTTGCATATATACACAATGGAATTTTACTCATTAATAAAAGAGAATAAAACCATGGCATTTGCAGGTAAATGAATGGCATTGGAGAAACTAATGCTAAATTAAGTTAGTCAATCCCAAAAAGCAAATGCAGAATGTTTTCTCTGACATAAGGAGGCTGACTCATAGTGGGGTAGGGAGAGGGAGTATGGGAGGAATAGACGAATTCTAGATAGAGCAGAGGGGTGGAAGAAAAAGAGAGGGGGCAGAGGATTAGCAAGGATAGTGGAATGTGATAGACATCAGACAAAGTACATGTATGAAGATATAAATTGGTGTCAGCATACTTTATATACAGAGATATGAAAAATTGTGCTGTATACATTAATATGAATTGTAATGCATTTTGCTTTCATTTGTTTTTTTTTAATCAATAAAAAGAAGAAAAATAAGAAAAGAAAACAGCTGAGAAATTTCAACCATCTGTGGAGCCATTAGCCAAAGTCACCTATTTAAATCAACATGGTATCTTTCCATGCCCACACAGCTGCAAATTAAACCAGAGGTTAGTACTCTGAAGGTGGACCTCTTAAGAATCTGGCCAGAAAGTGCTTCAAGAAACACCAGTACTAGCCAAAATTTTCTGCAACTCCCCTCTCCCTTCCTTAGGCAAAGGTAGAAAACTCTGCACAGTGTCCATTGGCTCTACTCAGACAAAAAGCAGGAAGCATCTTTGACCCCAAACAGAGGAATGTGGATTCACTAAGCCAGGTCACTGACACAAAGGGGAGAAAGAATGGGAAAACTATGGATAATTACTTGGATTTCAGGGCCACACAAAATGGAAGCTGCCTGAACATCTGCCGTAGTCTGCCTGGGCAAAATAACCAGGAGGTGACAAGCAACTTGAAGGTTGAAGCGGGAACTGCTTTATTGTGGGGGAACTCAGCAGGAACTGAGTGGGAACTCAAGGTAGCAGGAGCCGCCTTATTGCAAAACAGCAGAGGTATATATTCCTAACTGGTTACACACAACTTGACTCAATTAGCATCATCCAGTTACGGCAATCAGTCAATAAGGAATCTTCACCAACTTAATGGCTCGGTGGTGTTGCTTCACAAACCACTCCTCCTGGCAAACTGCCAGGCGCCATCTTGACTTGATCTGTGGTCCCCAACAAACATCCAGTGATATAAAGACCCAGTTCCTGATTGATGGCATTTGTGGACAAAATATTGCTAGGATGATTTTCCTGAGTATACCCCAGGAAAGTTAAACTGAAGACATACAAAATCATAGCCATCAGAAGGTTCAGTTAAATATAAAAATTACCAGAGCCTATGCAGTAAGAAGGGGCTGCTCCTAGCTTTAACCTAACTTGTGATAACAACTGGTGAGAGAAAGAACATTGTTCGGAGACTTGTAGAACTGTTTATCAGACACAGCAAACAGAGGGATTCAAGGCCTACTATTCACAACTTGGATGTTGAAAATTAGAGTTCAGGTGTATCACATGAGTCCGTTTACTACATATTTACCCCCAGAGAGAGGCATTGGCCAGGGTAATACTTCTGCATCCACAGAAAACCTGTAGAAAACTCACATAGTTTTTGCATTAACAGAGAGCCATAGGCATATTCACTGCTATACAAATAATCCTGTAGAAGGGACAGGTATATGGTAACCAGCAGAAAATCCAGGGACTCTCCAGAGTTTGCATCCTGAAATATTGCCTGCCATGATCGAGCATCAACAAAGAATCTTGAGCAGGGGCAACTGGAGATGGAGAAAAACAGATGCAAATCAAAACTACCCTAAGATTTTGTCTCACTCTAGTCAGAATGGCAGTTATTAAGAATACAAAGAACAAGTGTTGGTGAGGATGTGAGGAAAAAACATTCATACACTGCTGGTAGGACTATAAATTGGTGCAACCAAAATGGAAAGCAGTATGAAGATCCCTTGGAAAACTCAGGATGGAACCACCATTTGGCCCAGATATACCACTCCTTGGTTTATACCTAAAGAACATAGACACAGCATACTACAGCGACACAGACACAGCAATGTTTAAAGCAGTACAACTCACAATAGCTAAACTGTGAAACCAACCTAGATTTCCTTCAGTAGATGAAAGGATAAAGAAAATGTGTTATACATACACAATGTAATGCTACTAGCATTAAAAGATAAAAAAATCATGGCATTTGCCGGTAAGTGGATGGAGTTGAGAATTTTATGCTAAATAAAGTAATCAAATTCCCAAAAAACCAAATGCTGAATATTTCCTCTACTATGTGGATGCTGATCCATAATGAGGATGGGGGGAGCATGGGAGAAATGGAGGAACTTTAGATAGGGAACAGAGGAAGAACAGGCATGGGCATAAGAAAAAAGATGAAATAAGATGAACATCATTACCCAAAGTACATATATGAAGACTGAAATTGTATGACTCTACTTTGTGTAAAACCAGATCATGAAAAATTGTGTTCTATATGCATACTATGAATTGAAATGCATTCTTTTGTCAGGTATAATAAATTAGAATAAATAAATAAATTTTTAAAAAGAAAAAAATACAGAGATATTTTCAAGTAAATCTGAGGTCAGGTGGGACACTGCACTCTGATGGAGAAACAGTGACCTAGAGCTAGCTCTGAAGTTTATTATGTAAGGTCTCATAATCAGCAAGTGAAACTATAGTGGCCTTGTAAATTGTTCAAGTCTCATGGGTTATCAAGAGCCTTCTTTGTGCACTAAATAATTACAAAGTTAGCAACATTTTTGCAGGCATTCTGTTGCGTTCAGTAAGGCCATCAAGCTGGAATGTCTGATAACTCTTAGCATCAGAGATGAGTGTTAAGGTTGTTAACATCCTCCTCTTTGGGCAAGTAATTTTACCAGGCTTGGTTTTTGTCAACATCATAGTATCAGTCAATTACTGGGGGCTCACCTGCTCTCCACAGCTCCCTCACTCTTTTTAAAAAATTGTAACTTCAAATGATGCATGAATACTTTAAGTTGTTGGAACTGGGCTCAGATGAGCTTTAAAAAGCTGACTGTGAGAAAACAATAAAAAATTGAAAGTAAGGAAACAAGCTATAAGACACTATGCAATATGTTTTAGCATATTCCAAGGATGGAAACCATTTAGGTAATATAACATCTTTTCTGTAACTTTGGCAGGAGATAACAGATGAATCTAATATTTTGTATAACTTGGATATAATAGTGCAGTTGTAAGAGATTAAACTAACATTGTTATGATCCAAAAATTCCTAATAGATGCATCTTTATCTTTTCCAATTCCATTGAAAGCTATTGTATGGAATAGGCATAACACAAATAAATTGATAAACAACATGACATAATAATTGCTATTTGACCCTAAAACTCTGTATTTGATTACCTAAGCTCATTTCATTAGCCTCAAAGCATTCAACTTGGCTTCAAGTTTATTATCAATAACCTAGGACTCTTGAAGTATCTGGTGCCAAAATGTTAATGATGGAGAGTACTATCTACCCATTTACTTCCTTTTAGTTTTCTTTTATTTTTATAACCAGCTACTTGCTATTTGTCCTGGTCTCATTTTCCCCTCCTGTAAGGGGAAATGGGCAATGACCATTCTGGCTGCTTCAGGCTGTGAGGGGGTGATGAGGGTCAAGTAGTTGTGTTGTCCTTTATGAATGTTTTGGGTCACTAAAGAGATTTGTGGCAAAATTCTGCTTCAGTGAAGACAGGTTGTAAAGTCACCTGAGAGGTGGTTGCTTCTTTGAGAGAAATCACAAAGTACAAGTTCTGGAATGAGATTAATGTAAAATCAGCATTGCAGCATCAGGAACATGTCAATTAATACTGTGATAATGATAAAAACCAGTTTTTTTTTAACCAGAAAGCACAAGAGCCAAGAAGTTGTTCCCATGAAAATGCCAGTGATGAAATGGCCTTTATTTGGATTTATAAATTTTTAAGGATATTGGTTACACTGTCAGAGTTATCAGAAATATAAACACAACACTTACATTTTATGATGTCACAGATGGCCCATAAGGTGTAGTTATTTAATGTAATCTCTTTATTGTAAAATACCTTATGATTGGTATTACCTTGTGTTGAGTAGAGATCCCTTTGTTTCTGTCACTTAGGAATGGATAGTCATGCTAGCAAACACAGATTAATTCTGCCTATGTAGGAGATTAGGAAGATTTGTAGGCCTTAAATTGGCTAAAAATAGTTTAGGCCCTAAATTGGCTAAAAATAAATAATCTTTATTCATAGTTATTATGCACTCCTGTCTAAGAATCTTATTTTCATAGCTTCTAGCTTTATTTACACTTGGTGTAGCTGGTGCAAGTGTACATCTTAAGTTATGTTAAAGTAACTATTGTTTTTCCTTTTAAATGTCCGCATATGGCTGTACTTTTATTATTACTAGTTTGTTTTTAGGTATTTAAGTCCAAGTTGGTCAAATTTACCTTGCTCCTATCTATTGTTAAGAGTCAGTTAAGTTCCTTAGGGGGCTATTTTGAGGGAACTTGTGAACAGTATGTTATCTCCTCTAGTGCCATATGCCAGGATAGGTTAGGGTCTTGTTGGTCACATAGCTTCTTTAGGAAGCATTAGTAATATTTCCCCCCCAATGACCCTCCTCTTTGAACATGTACATTGGTTGACATTTTCTTCACCAGGGTCTCATTGATCCCCATGACCATAAAGTCATGTGATCTAGAGTTGCAAAGCCCTCAGAGAAGTCACCTTGTTCTCTGGGTTTAAGTTGACTCAGAGGGAAAGAGCCAAATATTGGCTTTATTTCTTGGCCCTTTTTATCCTTAGTCTCCACGTTTTTGTTTTAAAATTTCAGCAGTTTCACCAGTCTTAAAATAGGTGTACTGGGGTTTTAAATTTAATGTCTATAACTTTATAGTGATTTACCTCTAAATTTAATTGAGGTCAATATAAGTACAAAAAGTTAGCTTTACATCTTGTTTGTTCTATAGAATATGACCTATTAAATTAACTCACACTTTTATATTAGAAGTTGTAGTTCTGTAAAGTCCTAACAGGTAATAGTTATAAATTAAAATAAAATAGAAAACAAATTTAACAAGAGTAAAAACATATTTTGTTCATATAGTAGCTATGAACTAAGAAACATAATTCATATGATTTAAATTCTTTACTTCAAATATTAGGTTAAAGAATATCAATTTGGTAAAATGTTCTTTCATATCTTATATTATAAAGATTTGAATACTTAGAAGATATGAATAGTTCTAGTACACAAAGAAGCCAGTAACCTTGTTATTGTCATTACCAGAATTACATTGATGATTTTACATTAATCAAGTCAGTTTTTAAAGAAAAATTTGAAGTCTGGAATGTAGTGTAGAACTCTAAATATCAGTTCTTGATTAACTAGTATTGTAGAAACCCTAATTTATTTAAGGCTAATTTTTCTAAATAATAAAGCTTAACAAGCAGAAGAAATTTTCGTATTTGGATATGAGCACATTATTATTTTAAGAAATCATTGATATTTCAACACATAAAGAATTAAACTTTGGCTTATATCAGTACATTAATATTTGACCTAGGAAAAAGTTTTTTTAAAAAGTTTTAGTTGATTGTGTTTATTACATATAACCAATTTAGTCACACACAAACTTTTTGAGATTTACCTTCCACAAAACTTCTCTAACTTACTTAGACATTTTGTAACTTTTTATTTTAAAACACAAAAGGCTTTCACATCCAGAAACATTTCTTTATTCTTTTACTTTTCATATTAAAAATATTTTTATACCTACAACTTTCTTATTTCTCTTTCCTAGTTGTTGTCTTCTACTTAAAATTATATAATTATATATAAAACTTTTAAATGTAGATGAATTACTCCACTTTATTAAGATGAACTAATTCATGTTTTTATAGCAATTTAAAAGAATCCCAAATAAAATCTTTTGCACTCTTTGTATAATTACTTGATAGAATATTTATTTTTAGTAACCGAGTTTTTAGTGAAGACATAGACACAAGGAAATCTCAAACTTTTTCCATTTACAATTTGTGAAAACACATTCATGTTTAAAAATATCACCTTATGAAACTTAAGAAGTCAAGAGCACTTTATTTTATATTTAGCTGTTGATGTTTTTGTACTTTAATTCTGTAAATTAATTATATTTATTTTATTTTAACAAATATTTATGAAGATTGAACTTATTTATGGTAGATCTAACTTACTCATTTTTAACTGTAAAAATCAGGATATTGGACAAGTATAGTTAACAGCATTCACCATCTCTTCCCTGTTGAAGAAAACTCTTAGAACAATGGGTATTATATTTTAGACACTTTATATAAAAAAACCAACACTTTATTTTCTGACCACCTCAAAAAACTTGTGACTTGTAATTTTCAAAGACATCTCTCATTTGTTTACTTAATTTACATTGAAAATTTTGGAAGTAATGTGAACTAAAATATATTTGCATACACTTTCATTAAAATTTTGATAAATCAGTGCTTATTTTTCTATATGTCAATTTTGATACCATATACATGATACATGGACACAAACATGTATGTAAACATAAAAATACAGAATAAAAGTGTGCACACATATATAAAAGAAACAAAAAACAAAGATCTTATAGCTTTATGTAGGTAGATCTCCATAGGTAGTAGACAATATTAAAGATGTTTATTAAAGTCTCTATTAGAATTAAACTATTAAAATCAAAATACAATCTATCATCTTTTACATTATAACTTATATAAAGGGTAGAACTTCACAGTTGGAAATATAGAATTTTTAAAAACAGTATTTAAAAAATTAATTAATTAATTTTTTGTAATTTTTATACATGAAATCAGAATGCATTTCAATCTATAGTAAATAAATGAAACACAATTTTTATTTCCCTGATTGTACACAAAGTAGAGTCACACCATTTATGTCTAGGGATATGTACCTGGTGATATGATGTCCATGTTATTCCATCACCTTTTCTACCTCGATCCTCCTTCCCTTCCTCTACCTCCCCTTTGCAATATTGAATTTTCTCCATTAAGGATCAGTATGCACTGATCAGAGAAAACATTTGGATTTTTTTTTTTTCGGGAGATTGGATTACTTCAATGAGCATGATAATCTTCAACTCCAGTCACCAGAAAAATATCATGATTTTATTCTCTTTTAATGCTGAATAATATTCCATTGTGTATATATACCACAGTTTTTTTTTAATCCACTTATCTGTTGAAGGGCATCTAGGTTGGTTCCACAATTTAGCTATTGTGAATTGTGCTTCTATAAACATTTCTGTGGCTGTGACACTGCAGTATGCTGTTTTTAAGTCCTTTGGATATAAACCAAGGAGTGAGATAGATGGGTCAAATGGTGGTTGCATTCCAAGAAAAACAGGAGTTTTAAAATAATGCAGCAATAATTATTCTAGTAAAGGTGCATGTAGAAATTTTTTTCTTTTTATTATATTAGAGTGTAACTATTTTCTACTTTTTATTATTTTAGTTTTACATGACAGTAGAATGTATTTTGACATATTACACAAACATGAAATATAAATTTCCATTTCTGTAGTTGTACATGATGTGGAAATACCCTTGTCATGTATTCATGTATAAACATAGAAAAGTTCTGTCCAATTTATTTCGCTCTTTTCTATTTTCATTCTCTCTCCCTTCCTTTTATTTTCCTTTGTCTAATACAATAAATTATATCAATTGCTTCTAATATTATTGGGAAACATAAGAAAGAAAGTCTGGTTTAGAATCAAAATATCTTGCTCTTTGTTATATCTAGTCACACAATCAGTGAGATTTCAATTAGTACACTATAAAAATATCAATTACTGGGGCTGGAGATGTGGCTCAAGTGGTAGCGCACTCGCCTGGCATGCATGCAGCTCGGGTTCGATCCTCAGCACCACATACCAACAAAGATGTGTCCGCCAAGAACTAAGAAATAAATATTAAAAATTCTCTCTCTCTCTTTCTCTCTCTCTCTCCTCTCTCAATCTCTTTTTTAAACAAATATCAATTACTGCACATTTTGGTGATATTAGTATTTCCTACTAATAATGCATAAGGAGACTGGACTCATGCCCACAAACCATAATATGAATTAGCAGTACAATCATTGATTAGATCTACAAGCAATTGACAAATAAATTTATTAAGATCCAAAGCAGCAGTTAGACACCATAAATCACTCTGAATGCCTCTTGGTTTTGTAGTCAAAATATTACTAAAACCCCTCCAAGAATCGTGAATTTATTATGAGAATACATTGAATCAAATCTATGAGACCAGTCTGGGACATATGATTCAGATTGGGAAATAGAATGTCTTACAGGAACTAATTAGCACAATCAAGCATGGGGGAAATGGTGGAATTAAAGCAATAGTGAAGTAAAGGGTGTTTGACACAGTTCTTACAACTGGAATTGAGAAGCCTTATTTTATTTTATTTTATTATTTTTTTACATTATTGCACATATAATTATTATTTTTTTACATTTGCCTTATTTTAAAATATATATATATATATTACTTTTTAGTTATTTTGGGCACAGTGTCTTTATTTTATTTTATTTTTTTTCCATTTTTTTAATTGATTGTTCAAAACATTACAGAGCTCATGATATATCATCTTTCATACATTTGACTCAATTTGGTTTTGAACTCCCCAAATACATAATGCAGACTCACTTCTGTTACATACTCACATTTTTACATAATGGCATATTAGTGACTGTTGTATTCTGCTATCTTTTCTATCCCCTACTATCCCCCCTCCCCTCCCCTCCCCTCCCATCTTCCCTCTCTACCTCCTCTGCTGTTGTTCAATTCTCTCCCCTTTTTCCCCCTCCCCCTTGCCCCTCATAACCTCTTATAATTTTGTGTATCACTGAAGGTCTCCTACCATTTCCATATGTTTTCCCTTCTCTCTCCCTTTCTCTCCCCCCATTCATCTTAGTTTACTGTTAGTCTTTTCCTCATGCTACTTCCTTCCTGTTATATTCTTAGTGGCTCTCTTTATATCAAAGAAGACATTTGACATTTGTTTTTTAGGGCTTGGCTAACTTCACTTAGCATAATCTGCTCTAATGCCATCCATTTTCCTGCAAATTCTATGATTTTGTCATTTCTTAGTGCTGCATAATACTCCATTGTGTATAGCTGCCACATTTTTTTTATCCACTCATCTATTGAAGGGCATCTAGGTTGGTTCCACAGTCTAGCTATTGTGAATTGTGCTGCTATAATCATTGATGTGGCCGTATCCGTATAGTGTGCTCTTTTAAGGTCCTCAGGGAATAGTCCAAGAAGGGCAATAGCTGGGTCAAATGGTGGATCCATTCCCAGCTTTCCCAGGAATCTCCATACTGCTTTCCAAATTGGCCTCACCATTTTGCAGTCCCACCAGCAGTGTACAAGTGTGCCCTTTTCCGCACATCCTCGCCAACACTTATTGTTGTTTGACTTCATAATGGCTGCCAATCTTACTGGAGTGAAATGGTAACTTAGGGTGGTTTTGATTTGCATTTCTCTGATTGCTAGAGATGGTGAGCATTTTCTCATGTGCTTGTGGATTGATTGTATGTCCTCCTCTGAGAAGTGTCTGTTCAGGTCCTTGGCATATTTGTTGATTGGATTATTTGTTATCTTATTGTTTAATTTTTGAGTTCTTTGTACATTCTGGATATTAGGGCCCTATCTGAGATGTGAGGGGTAAAAATTTGTTCCCAGAATGTAGGCTCTCTATTTACCTCTTTTATTGTTTCTCTTGCTGTGAAAAAACTTTTTAGTTTAAGTAAGTCCCATTTGTTTATTCTTGTTATTAACTCTTGGGCTATGGGCGTCCTAATAAGGAATTTGGAGCCCGACCCCACAATATGTAGATCATAGCCAACTTTTTCTTCTCTCAGACACAGTGTCTCTGATTTCATATCTAGCTCCTTGATACATTTTGAGTTAACTTTTGTGGCTGGCGAGAGAAAGGGATTCAATTTCATTTTGTTGCATATAGATTTCCAATTTCCCCGCACCATTTGTTGAAAATTCTATCCTTCCTCCATTGCATGTTTTTAGCCCCTTTATCAAAAATAAGATAGTTGTAACTGTGGATTAGTCTCTGTGTTCTCTCTTCTGTACCATTGGTCCACCTGCCTGTTTTGGTACCAGTACCATGCTGTTTTTGTTACTATTGCTTGGTATTGCTATACCTCCAGATTCACACTTCCTGCTTAGAATTGCTTTTGCTATTCTGGGTCTTTTGTTTTTCCATATGAATTTCATGATTGCTTTATCTATTTCTACAAGAAATGTCTTTGGGATTCTGATTGGCATCGCATTAAACCTGTAGAGAACTTTGGGTAATATCGCCATTTTGATGATGTTAGTTCTGCCTATCCATGAACAGGGTACATTTTTCCATCTTCTGAGATCTTCTTCTATCTCTCTCTTTAGGGTTCTGTAGTTTTCATTGTATAAATCTTTCACCTCTTTTGTTAGGTTGATTCCCAAGTATCTTATTTTCTTTGAGGATATTGTGAATGGAGTGGTTTTCCTTATTTCCATTTCAGAGGTTTTGTTGCTGATATACAGGAATGCCTTTGATTTGTGCGTGTTGATTTTATATCCTGCCACTTTGCTGAATTCATTTATTAACTCTAGCAGCTTCTTTGTAGATCCTTTTGGGTCTGTTAAGTAAATTATCATGTCATCTGCAAATAGCGATAATTTAATTTCTTTTTTTCCTATTTTTATGCCTTTAATTTCTTTTGTCTGTCTAATTGCTCTGGATAGTACTTCGAGAACTAAATTGAATAGAAGTGGTGATAGAGGACATCCCTGTCTTGTTGCAGATTTTAGAGGGAATGCCTTCAGTTTTTCTCCGTTTAGGATGATGCTAGCCTGAGGTTTAGCATATATAGCTTTTACAATGTTGAGGTAAGTTCCTGTTATCCCTAGTTTTTCTAGTGTTTTGAACATAAAGGGATGCTGTATTTTGTCAAATGCTTTTTCTGCATCTATCGAGATGATCATATGGTTCTTGTCTTTAAGCCTATTGATGTGGTGAATAGCATTTATTGATTTCCGTATATTGAACCAGCCTTGCATCCCAGGGATGAATCCTACTTGATCATGGTGCACAAGTTTTCTGATATGTTTTTGTATTTGATTCCCCAGAATTTTATTGAGAATTTTTGCATCCAAGTTCATTAGAGATATTGGTCTGTAGTTTTCTTTTTTTGAAGTGTCTTTGTCTTGTTTTGGGATCAGAGTGATGTTGGCCTCATAGAATGAATTTGAAAGAGCTCCTTCTTTTTCTATTTCTTGAAATAGCTTGAAAAGTATTGGTATTAATTCTTCTTTGAAGGTTTTGTAGAACTCCGCTGTATACCCATCCGGTCCAGGGCTTTTCTTGGTTGGTAGTCTTTTGATGGCTTCTTCTATTTCTTTCTCTGTTATTGGTCTGTTTAAATTGTGTGTGTCTTCATGTCTCAATCTGGGAAAATCATATGCCTTAAGAAATTTATTGATATCTTCGCTATCTTCTATTTTATTAGAATATAGGTTTTCAAAATACTTTCTAATTATCTTCTGTATTTCTGTAGTGTCTGTTGTGATATTGCCTTTTTCATCTCATATATTAGTAATTTGAGTTCTCTCTCTTCTTCTTTTTGTTAGCATAGCTAAAGGCTTGTCTATCTTATTTATTTTTTCAAAGAACCAACTTTTAGTTTTATCAATTTTTTCAATGGTTTTTTTTGTTTCAATTTCGTTTATTTCTGCTCTAATTTTAATTAGTTCTTCTCTTCTACTACATTTGCTGTTGTTTTGTTCTTCCTTTTCTAGGTTTTTGAGGTGTAGTGTGAATTCATTTATTTGTTGGTTTTTTCTTTTTTTTATGAAAGAACTCCAGGAAATGAATTTCCCTCTTAAAACTGCTTTCATTGTGTCCCATGGATTCCAGTATGTTGTGTCTGTATTATCATTTGACTCTAAGAATTTTTTTGTCTCTTCCTTTATGTCTTTTGTAACCCATTGATCATTCAATAACATATTGTTCATTTTCCATGTGGTGTAGGATTTTTCCTTCCTTTTTTTATCATTGATTTCCAATTTCATTCCATTGTGGTCAGATATGGTGCATGGTATTATCTCCACGCCTTTATATTTACTAAGAGTTGCCTTGTGGCATAACATATGGTCTATCTTTGAGTAGGATCCATGTGCTGCTGAGAAGAACGTGTATCCACTTGATGATGGTTGGTATATTTTATATATGTCGGTTAGGTCTAGGTTATTGATTGTGCTGTTGAGTTCCATACTTTCTTTATTCAGTTTTTGTCTAGAGGATCTGTCTAATGGCAAGAGCGGTGTGTTGTAGTCACCCGTAATTATTGTGTTATGGTCTATTTGACTCTTGAACTTGAGGAGCGTTTGTTTTATGTAGATTGCAGCTCCATTGTTTGGTGCATACAAATTGATAATTGTTATGTCTTGTTGGTGGATGGTCCCTTTTAACAGTATATAGTGTCCTTCTTTATCCTTCTTAATTAACTTAGGTTTGAAGTTGATTTTATTTGATATGAGTATGGCCACTCCTGCTTGCTTCCGAGGGCCATGTGAGTGGTATGATTTTTCCCAACCTTTTACCTTCAGCCTGTGTATGTCTTTTCCTATCATATGAGTCTCCTGAAGGCAGCATATTGTTGGATTTGTTTTTTTGATCCAGGTTACTAGCCTATGTCTCTTGATTGGTGAGTTTAGGCCATTAACATCTAAGGTTACAATTGAGATATGATTTGTACTTCCAGTCATGTTTTTTTATTTATTTATTTTAGTTTGGCTAGTTTTACTTTTTGATTATTTTCCTCCTCCTTTACTGAGATACCTCTTGTTGTTAGTTTTGGGCACTATTTTTCAGTTCCTCTTCTTGTAGTATATTGCTCAGAATGCTTTGCAGTTCTGGTTTTCTTGGTGCAAATTCTTTTAGCTTTTGTTTATCGTGAAAGATTTTAATTTCGTTGTCAAATCTGAAGCTCAATTTTGCTGGATACAGTATTCTTGGTTGAAATCCATTATTTTTCAGCTTTTGAAATACATTGTTCCAGGATCTTCTCACTTTCAAAGTCTGTGCTAAGAAATCGGTCGTTAACCTAATTGGTTTACCCCTGAATGTAATCTGCCTCTTTTCTCTCGTAGCTTTTAATATTCTCTCCTTGTCTTGTATGTTGGCTATCTTTATAATTATGTGTCTTGGAGTTGGTCTATTATAGTTTTGAATGTTTGGGGTCCTGTAGGCTTCCAGGATTTGGCAATCCATTCCATCTTTCATCTCTGGGAAGTTTTCTACAATTATTTCATTTAATATGCTGTCCATTCCTTTGGTTTGAATCTCTGTGCCTTCTTCTATCCCAATGACTCTCAAATTTGTTTTTTTAATGACATCCTATATCTCTTGAATAGATTGCTCATGGGATTTAAGCATCTTTTCTGTGTTGACTATACTCTTTTCAAGTTGATAAACCTTGTCTTCATTATCTGATGTTCTGACTTCTACTTGATCAAGTCTATTTGTAATATTCTCGTTTGAGTTTTTAATTTGGTTTATAGTTTCCTGCAATTCTAGGATTATTGTTTGATTCTTTTTAAAGATCTCTATCTCCTGGTAGAGCTCGTTCTTTGCCATTTGAATTTGTTTGTTTAATTCAGTTTCAAAATATATTTTTATTGCTTGGACTTGCTGTCTCATGTCTTCTCTAATATTCCTTTCCATTCGAGTTAGGTATGCCTTGAGTTCTTTCCCTATCCCTGCTTCTGATGTTTCTATGTCCTCTTGCAGAATTAAGTTGTCTTGCATTGTTTGTATTCCTTTTTTCCCTTGTTTTCTAATGTTGTCCCCGTTGCTTTCCAGCTCTATTTGATTGTCGTGTTTCTGCTCTCTTCTCTAGATTTGTTTTGGTTCCGTATTACTCTGATGTCTCTCCTTTGTGTTGTTAAACTATGCCTGCTAACGTGGATTCCACTGTGAAGGAAGATCCGACGTCCGAGCTCCAGTGACAACACTACTTTGCTATGACCGGCCCCAGTTCCTTGCCGTGGTGTCCTGACGAGGGGGTGTGACTGGACTGTCTCTGTTTGGTTTCAGCTCCCAGTCGCAGCAGTCAGGCGGTCTCCAGCCGCCCAGTATCACAGGCCATGGGCGGGTGATCGGTAGCCTGTGGGCGGGTGTTCTCCTACCGCCCAGCTATGCGGGCAGTGGGTGAGCTGTCGCCGGCGGGCCTGCGGCTTCCAGCTGCCCAGTCTCGAGGGCCTTGCCTCTAGCCTCCTGGTTTCTCCTGCTAGTCTTGGTTTCTCCTTCTAGACCAGATTTCCCCTGAGTGATGGTTCTCGGCAGTTCAAACTGTACTCTGGGCCTGCCGTTTTTTGGGTGTGGAGGGTGACTATTGGGAACCCCGGCACTCTATTGTTTTGTTTCCGTTGTGGGTGATAGAACTGTACTGCTTCCTTCCTTTATGCAGGCTCACTCTGATACTCCCTCCCACGCCTTCTGTAGCCGCAGGGCAGGCCCCGCGAATCAGTCTGCTTGGATCTCCGGGGTCCCACAGTTGGCAATCGGGATCCCAGGCACCCTGTCCTTTTGATTTTTCCTGCTTGCCCCTCCCCCAGCGCTAGCTAGACAGGTTTCGTTTTGGTTGCAGATGGGGAGGATGGGGTTGCAGGTTAGGTGCCTCTAGTTCCCCCCTAGTCTTTATGCAGGCTCACTCTGATACTCCCTCCCCCGGCAAGCCTAGGAGAGATTTTATGCCAGTTCCTGATGTATGGGGGATGGGTGGAGTGCCACACACCTGTTTTGTTGTTGAGATCTGTCGGAGAGTGGCAGTGGATATTTCAGCTTTTCAAGATGCTGGCTGCTGATTGCCTTGGTGGACTATCCGCTGTGGGGGATGGGATTGTACCACTTCCTTCCCCGTCTAAAATCCCGTACTCAGCCCGGGGGTCAGTGTGAGCTTGGCTGGAGGGATTCCACCTGATCGCCCAGTGTCTTTATTTTATTTTTAAGTGGTGCTGAAGATCAAACCCAGGGCCTCATGCATGCTAGAATTGCACTTTACTTCTGAGCCACAACCCAAGCCATATATTCTATATGGAAACTGTAGCAATATGAGTACCGCTATAGGGTATCTTATATTTCTGGGACACTTGTAAACACCCAGTTTTTTGATTAATAGACAAAAATAGGGGCCTCAGCACTACACCCAAAATAGAATAATTAAAGTAATGAGGGAGAATAATATGGTGTTCATAATAAAGTCAGTCCAGATATTTAAAGAATATGAGAGCCCTGAAGTTCTCTGGTGAAGATTTTTAAGGTAAAGAAGACTTGTACATGAAATCATTTCATTTTTTCTGTGTGTGCTATAGTGTTTAATTGAGAGTGTTGTTAAAGTAGGGTGGTAGAGTTTTAAAGCAGATAAAATGGGCACATAGGTTCCACAGTAGCTTTAATTTAAAAGTGACACTTTTTTCTCTTTTCTTCAGTCTTAAACTGGTTTTGGATGTCTGCAAGTCTTGTAAGACTTGCAAGCTCTTTAAGCTTTGTAAACCTCTTAAATGTACATTTTAAAAGCAAGCCCAGAAGAGATAGAGAATTGGCAGAAACTAAGAAGTAAGAAAAGCTGCTGCCCTAAACTTGAGAGACAAAACCCCATCAGTCTCCTAAGGTGTGTTTCCTTTGGAGATTCAGTCTCTAAAGAGAAAAAATGTTCACAATGTAGTTCTTCACTTAAAATAAGAAATGAGAACTCTACAGATACATGGGTAGACAGAGAAAAAAATTATAAGAAGGCAGAGGAACAAACCATTTCAAACTGCCCATAATGTCTTAACAACTGACTTCATTGAAACTACAGTGAAAGGAATGAGAGAGAAAGAGTTTAGAAAGTTCATAGTCAAATGTTCTATGTTCTAAAACATGATGTAAGAAGTGGGAAATCAGATAGAAAATACAGGAACTGAAAGATAACTTAAATAAAATAATAGTGCATAAGAAAATTAACCAATTGGAAATCCTGGAACTAAAATAATCAATAAACCAAATTAAAAATCCATTGGAAAACATTATCAATTGATGATAACATAAATTCTTTAAAGATGGATTTGAGGGCCTTGAAGAAAAATTATACAGTCTTGAAAGTAAAGTTGACCATAAAGGAAAGATGTTAAAATATTATGAAGAGAATATTCAATAAATTTGAGAAAACATTAAAAGGCCACATTTAAAATTTATTGGGATAGATTAAGAGACTGAAATACAAGCTAAATGGGTGCATAATATTTTTGCGGGGAGGTACCAGGGACTGAACTGAGAGGCACTCAACCTCTCTGAGTGCTGAGCCACATTCTCATTCCTATCTTGTATTTTATAGATAGGTCTCACTTAGTTGCTTAGTGCCTTGCCATTGCTGATGCTGGCTTTGAACCCATAATCCTCCTGCCTCAGCCTTCTGTGCTACTGGGATTATAGGCATTCACCACCATGCCTGGCTTGATGCACAATCTTTTATTAAAATAATGTACAGAAATTTCCAAACATTAATAATGTGATGGAAATTAAAATACAAGTAGCATATAGGACTCCAAATAAATAAAATCACAGTAAATCAAATTTAAGACACATTATAATAAAAATGTCTAAAATAAAGAATAAGGGTACAATTTTAAAAGCTGCATGACAAAAATTAATGATAACATTTAGATGTGAGCCTATCTTAATTTTAATTGAGTTTTTAAGCCAGAATCTAAAAACCAGGAGAGCTAAGAATAATTTATATCAAGCTCTGAAAAAAATAATGTCAACAATGAATACTATATCTAGAAAAATTAAGCTTCATAAATGAAGGTTAGATTAAAATCTTTCATGATTATCATATGCTGAATTTATAACTAGAGAATCTTCATTATAAAGCATACTCAGTGAAATAATTTATGAAGAGAAAGTGAAAAAATAAAACCAGCAAACAGAGGAATTACACTAAAAATAGTTAATTAAAGAAGAATCAAGTCTGATTCAGTCATAATAAATAAATAAAAATAAATAGCAGAAAAAATATTCTCTCAAAAATAACATTGAATGTAAATAGTCTAACTCTTCAACTAAAAGTCATAGGATAGGAGACTGGATTATAAAACAAAACTCAACAATATTAGGTCTGCAAGTGACTCACAGACAAAGAAATCCACAAACTGAATGTGAAATAATGTAGAAAACCATTTTGTTCATATAGGACTTCTGTACAAGCTTGGATACTTCTTTCATATCAGATAAAGTGGATTTCAACCCAAGATTAATCAAAAATTTAAAGAAAATTACGTAATATGCAAAAGGGAATTATACATAAACAAGATATACTGATTATCAATATTCATGCCCCAAACATTGGAGCATCTTACATCAAATAAGATCTTCTCAGCTTTAAGAATAAAATAGACCACAACACAATAATAGTGGGTGACTTTAAAATTACTCTCTCATCACTGGATAGGTCATCTAAACAAAAACTATGTAAATATTCTACAGAACTCAAAGTACCATTAATAATATGGATCTACCAGAGATATATTGAAAATTTAATCCATCAACAAGTGAATTTACTATCTTCTCAGAAGCATATGGAATACTTTCTGTAGCAGACCATATTTTAAAATCATAAAACAAATCATAGCAAATATAATATCTTGCATTTTATAAGATTACAATGAATTAAAATTAGAAATCACTGATAAGATATAAAAGAGAAAACACAATAACATCTGGTAAATAAATAATACACATTTGAAAGATGAATGGGTAGTAGAAGAAATCAGAGGAGAAAAAAGTTCTTAGAAGTAAATGAGACTAGAAATATATCAAAATCTCTGGGCCAATCCCAAGGCAGTTCTAAGAAGAAAGTTTATTACAATGAGCTCATACATTAAAAGAATAGAAAGATGTCAAATAATAATCTAACATTACATCTCAAGACCTTAGAGAGAGAAAAAATATCTAACACCTAAATCAGTAGAAGACAGAGAATAGTTAAAATTGTGGCCAAAATTAATAAAATTAAAATTAATAAAATACAAAAGATCAATGAAATAAAGAGTAGTTTTTTGAAGGGATAAGCATAATTGATAATCAATTAGCTAAATTAACTAAAATAAAGAAGAAAATCTCAAATTATTGAAATATATAATGTAAAAGGAAATATCATTACATACAAAATACCGAAACCCAGAGGATCATCAGAAACAACTTAGAATGTTTATACTCAGAACACTAGAAAATCTTGAAAATATGGAGGAATTCTGAGACAAATATGATAAGCCCATATTGTCAAAAGGATAGAGAAAACATAAACAGATCAATTTCATGTTATCAATTAGAAACATCTCAAAAAGCCTTTCCAAAAAGGAAAGATCAGGAACAGATATGTTCTCATCCAAATTCTACCAGATATTTGAAGAAGAATTAATATAAAACCACCTAAATTTTTAATCTATTTCCACAGGAAAATGTGGAAATACTACAAATATTGTTCTGTGAAACCAGTACTTCCACAATACCAAAACTAGACAAAGACATACCATAAAAATAAAAATTTAGGCCAATATTTTTCATGAACAAAGGTGCAAAAATTCTTAATTAAATATTGGAAAACTGTATAAAAATTAAAAAGACAGTACAACATGATTGAGTGGATTTCATCACAGCAAAGCAAGTCTGGTTCAACATACATAAATCAATAACTGTCATTCATCACAAAAATGATAAGGATAAGAATCACATGACTGTCTCAATAGATGAAATAAAAGCATTTGACAGAGTAAGGCACTTTAAAGCATTAGGGAAAAAAAAATCTAGGTAATGAAGAAAATTACCTTAACATTTTAAAGGCTATATATGGAAAATCCAATGCCAACATTATTCTGAATTTTGAAAAACTGAAAGAATTTCCTCTAAAACCAGTAACAAGACAAAGATGCCCACTTTCTTCACCTCTATTCAACACAGTTCATGAAGCTCTAGCCAGAGCAATTAGAGAAAAATAAGGAAAATAAATGATTATGAATAGAAAAAAAGTGTTCAAGTTATATGTTTGCTGATGACTTAATCCTATACTTGTCGACCCAAATCCTACACCAGAATAGTCTTAGAGTTCATAAATGAATTCAGCAAAGTAGCAAGATCAACAAAAATCCACAATCAATCTATTTCATTTTAACACTCCAATGATGAATCTGCTGAGGAAGAAATTATGAAAACTGTACCATTAACAATAGCCTAAAAAGTTAAAAACTTGGCAATCAATCTTAAAACGTGGTAAAGGCAACTACAATGAAAACCATAAAGTACTAACAGAAAAAATTGAAGAAGGTTTAGAGGATTAAAAGGCCTTTCATGTTTATGGATAGGAGAAATAATAACATCAAAATGGCCACATTACCAAAAGCATTATATAGATTCATTTTAATTCTATCAAAATTCCAATGATATTCTTCACAGAACTAGAAAAAGCAGTTATGAAATCAATTTGAAAAATATATTGCAGAATAGCCAAACCAAAACTTATTAAGAAAAGCAATGCATAATTATCACATTAGCAGACCTTCAACTATTGAAAGAGCTATAATAACAAAAACAGCTTCGTACAAGGACAAAAATAGTCATAAAAACTTAGATTAGACTAGAAGACACAGAGACAAACTCACATTAATGCAGTTATCTGATAGTCGACAAAAGTGCCAAAAACATACATTGAAGGAGACATAGCCTTTTAAATAAATGGTGCTGGGAAAACAAAAAATCCATATATAATAGAATAAAATTTAACCCCTCTTTCTCACCCTGCAGAAAATTGAACTCAATATCCATCAAATTTATTAATTAGACAAGAAACCCTACAAACACTAAAAGAAACTACATCCCAAACATTCCAACATGTTGACTCAATGACTGACTTTTGTAAAAAAGAATCCTAAAGCACAAGAAGTAAAATCAAAAGTAAATAAATGGGATGGCATCAAATTAAAAAGCTTCTTCACAGCAAAGGAAGTGTAAAGAAAGCACCAACATTATGTAAAGAACTCATTGTCACCAGCTTCTCAAATCAGGTATTTATATCCAGAATATACACAGAACTCAACACACACACACACACACACACACACACACACACACACACACCTTAACTCATAAATGGTCAAGGGAACTAAACAGAAAATTCTAAAAAGAATACAAATGGTCATGAATATATGGAAAAATGTTCATCATTTCTAGAAATTACAGACATGAAAATTAAAACTATATTGGGTTTTTATTTTATTTATTCAGAATGGCAATTATCAAGAATACATGTAAAGATAAATTTTGGAGAGGATGTAGGGGAAAAAGGACACTATACATTGATGATGGGATTGCAAATTAGTGCATGCACTCTGGAAAGCAGTATGGAGATTATTCAAAATGCTAGGAATGGAAAAATCACATGACTCAGCTATTTCATTTTTTGGATATATTTCCAAAACATCTTATAGTAGCACAATTTGTAATATCCAAGCTTTGGGGGCAACCTAGATATCCTTCAATAGATGAATGGAAATTAGTATATGCTCACAATGAAGCTTTATTAAGCCATAAAGAAGAATGATTTTATGTGATTTCCTGGTAAGTAGATGGAACTGGAGACTATCATGCTAACTGAAATTAACCAGTCCTCAAAAGTCAAAGGTCAAATGTTTTATTTTCTGTGTAGAAGCTAATCCAAAATAACTAAAGGGGGATTAAAAAATAGAAGAAAGATCAGTGGAGTCAACAAAGGGGAATGAAGGGAAGGGAGGAAATATGGGATAGGAAAAGACATTGCCATGAATATAACCTCAATTTCCTGTGTACATATGTGAATATATGATAATAAATCTCAATGTCATGAGCATCCATAAGGTGTTAATTAAAAAAATATGTCTCTAAGTAAATATTAGAAAGACCAGCAGAGTAGAGGGAAGAGAATTGGATTGAAATGGATGGGGAATGGAGTAAAAAGGGAAGTACTGGGGACCAGAGTAGAATAAATTATGGTTTGTGCTTTTATAATTATGCTAGAATGAATCCTATTGTTATGTATAACTAAAAAGACCCAATTGTAAAGAAAATAAAGGGAGACAGAAGCAAGGTGCATAGTTAGCTTCTCATAGCTGTGTGCCTGAGATCAACGATAAGGCTGATAAGGCTCTAGCATAGAGCTTCCTCATGCTGGACATTACTACAACAGCTAGGCATCCTGTGTCTTTGCATAGAAACCTTCTTAGCATCTAGGTATTCTGTGCCTTAGCCTAGAAACTTTCCCTGCATCTAGGAATCCTGTACTTGTGTGTAGAATCTTTCCCAGCCACCAATCATGCCAGCATCATAAAATCACTAGAGACCCAATCCCAAACACTGAAACCTTATATCTCCCTTTTTTTGTTTTGTATGTTTTTTTAAAGGGTGG
Organism: Ictidomys tridecemlineatus; assembly: GCF_052094955.1. Lineage (NCBI taxonomy): Eukaryota > Metazoa > Chordata > Mammalia > Rodentia > Sciuridae > Ictidomys > Ictidomys tridecemlineatus. Next base: position 872,088 of record NC_135481.1, on the reverse strand, counting down.
ACAACATTTGTTTCATCTCTAATATTGGCAGAGTCAAAAAATAGCATAGGCTCTGACAACAACAAGCACAAAGTAATAATTCTTCTATTAGTAAATATCCACCTATGAATAATTTTTTTTATCTTAGAGATGAATTGACAACTTTAGCCAGGTGACCCCCAGATATTATCATGGGTTCTGGTTTTACTGGATTTCCCACAGCAGGGGTATAACAACAGAATAACATTATCATTAGGATCAAAGAATTTATAAAGTTTTGTGTAAGTTTAGCAATCAAAGCTATGACTAAATTTTATGGAGTACATTTTAACCCCATTTGAGTCAATAGTTGTTGAGCTGAAACTGTTAATCATTTGATATCCCCCCCCAACTCACCAGAGCTTGAGTATCTTGGAGCCATCTTGTAGTGTTTTTTATCTTTCAAGGAGACTAATCATCTTTTTGTTTGGCAGAATCCTTATTATCCAGAGTCAATTGAAACTTGGTGATTGGTGTATGAAGTCCCTGATATCAGCTCATAATTGATAAGTCTCATGCATTGAGCTATAATCCAAACAGGACCTGTTGGTGTAAGTATAGCAACACATCCTTTACCCCATGTGATCAAAGGTACAGGGTCTTGCCATTCTGGGTCTAGTGGATCCCTGTATTTTACAAAAATTTTTGGCAGTCATTGTCTGGGAATGTCTATTCAAGGTGGATGAAAAATTGTGAGTATTATCATTGTATTGTATGTTGAGTGCATTAACTGTAATTAAAGCAATATCTAAAGCATTATTAATATGATAGAGGCTAGATCCCCTTTTTTGTTTTTAAGAAGCATGTCTTCAGGGTATGATGTGTTCTTTCAACCAAGACTTTTCTGGCAGGATTGAGAAATTCCATGGGTTAAAATTAGATTTAAATGAGTACAAAATTGTGCAAAAGCACAGGACATATATGCAGAGGTATTATCAATTCTTAACCAAATATGCTTATCCACAGTAGCAAAAAAAGTAATAAACAAGAAATGAAAGCATATACCTTTTTAGAACTCTGTACACTAGGCCAAATAAATCCAGAATGAGTGTAAATATATATATATGAATAAAAAAGTAAGAATAAAAAGAGGAAATGGGTAACATCTATTGCCAAAGTGAATTAGAATTTAGACCTCATAGATTTATAGATTCCCATATAGGGGCCTGGAAGGGTGTACAGTGAGAACAGTTATTAACAATGGAATGAGCTTATTGGGAAGAAATGCAAAACATCTTCATTGGTGAGAAAGCATTTTGATAAAAGAAAAACCCATGAGATTCTGTAGCATCTGCAAATAAAGAATAATCGGATTCACAGCTGTAGAAATATGAGAAATGAGTTTAGATATATTTTTATAATCTTTAATAACATTTAAAGTAGTAGAAAATAATCTCAGCACCAGAGTAATCATGGCTAATTTAGTTCACTTTGAAGAGTTTTGAGGTAGAGTGCAGTTGTTATTTTTAACAACTGGAAAAAAGAGAAGAAAGCAGTTGGGTGTTAGCTACAATTTTTAATTGATTTAAGAAGTTGTATTTATGAACATTAATCCCGTTTGTGTTAAATTTAGATTATTTATTTTAATTATAAAATAAAAAGAAAAATTTAACTAACAGTATTAACCATCTCTTTTGGTTGAAGGAAAACCTTAGAAGCAATGGATATTATATTACATTTTAGACATTTTATTGTTTTGTCACCTAGAAAAATTTGTGAGTTAAAATTTTAAAGACATCTATATTTTATTTACTTATTGATTATAATTGATCTATTTGGATCCATTTACTTATTTAAATTTTAATAATGAGCACTCACTTATTTAAATGCCAATTTGATATCAAGTACATAATATATAGACATAGGACAGACTTATATAATTGGAAATGCCAGATATAAATTCCAACAGCCCTGATGGACATTCAAATGAAAGATTTCAGACAGCCAATTATTTGTCCCCAATGGTTATTAGATCCAATCTCAGAATCACAATGTTTAAATGCTCCTAAGGATTTATTAAAAGAAATTTTAATGTACTTGAGTTACCTCTAGAGAAACTGGTCTTTGGAAAAAGATAGAATGTAAAAACCTTTATAATTAGATAAAACAAGACTAATTAGAAAAATACATTAACTTACACAGAACATTAAAAAACTTACATGGCTGCAATACTAACTTCTTAATCAGAGTGAACTTTTAGATCAGATGAGAGCCAGTTGTGATATTTAAACAACTGTTAAATTCTTAAAGTTTATGTTAAAAAAGAAAGCTAGTATATTTGAAATTTTTTTTTTTACTTTTCTCTTTCCATGCTGTAACATTAGGGAGGAACTGGTTAAGAAAGCTGGCTGAAAACAGATAAGGTAGCCAGTAATGCAGTTTGGATTTAAAAGGGATACTTTTTCTTTTTTTGTCTTAACTGGTTTCTCATAAGCCTAGTAAATCATAGGCCCTGTAATTTACATTTTAAATATAAGTTAGGAGAGCTATAGATTTAGCAGAAGCTAAGATGTAAGAAAAACTGCTGCAACAATTTTTTCTTTTATAATATTATTCTCTTAAAGCATGGTGTAGTGGTTTATATTCTTTATGGAGAGTTATTTGTTCTTTTTAGTTTTTGTTTTAAAACTTGTAAATATTGTAAAAATCTCCATATATGGTTGAACATGAGTGATTATTTGTTGTGAATTGGAAGGGGCAGAACATGGTAGCCACAGGAAGCTTTTGGACATTTGTTTATTATTGCCTTTTCTTCCCCAAACTAGGGAATCTCTTTGAAGGGGCCATGCTTAAAGTCATACCATAAGTGGTATTACTATGATGTTAGTGTTGGTGTCAAATAACCCTGTAGTTAGCTGCTTATTTAAACAAAAAGTTAATTTAGGTGTGCTTTCAGTACATTTATGTTAGAGCTCCATTTAGTGGTATGAAGGATTACTGAAGGGAAATTTTCTTTAAACTGAAAATATTTGTGTCAGGGCATCTTGAGTGGGCTGGAGAAAGGGATTCCCCTTCCTTTTGTCTTGGGTTTGTAGGTCTCAATATTTTAAATAAAGCAAAAGATAATTGCTCATATTCTGGCTGACTAGTGGTATTTAGCCTAATAGGATAGATAGCTAAAGTATGCATATCTCATTCCTCCTCCATTTGCCATAAATATTTAGCCAAGGGAGATCTAACTGTAACAGCATCAGTGGAGGAGTAGAGGGCAGTGAAGGTGGAGTGAATTCCTCAGTAATAGATGCTACAGTAGCTGCTGCTAAGTAAGGGGATGTTTGAGAGGACTTAGAGATAGCACTGTAACAAAGAAACTAATTTTGCTGCACAAGTACAGGAGCTTGTGGTTCCTCATGAAGTGTCTTACCTATTTTTCCCACTCCTTTAAATGTAAGTAACCACTTTCTGAGTACCAGGGGCAACAAGAATCTATCTCTGTCAGCAAGGAAGCAAAATTAGCATTACTTATGGTATGTCCAGCCTTGTGAAGTAAGAGAGCTCAGTCCAATTACATCATTGTGCATCAGATAGGGAATTTACCATGGCTTACTTGTTGAGATTAGTACCAGCTGAATAAAGACACAGGTCACAGCCTGATCCAGGAAGTAAGATATTCCCTTCCTCCATAAATACACCCAGAAGGGCCCCTTTCTTAGGCAGATATGTTGCCCTAGACTCCCTGTGGACAGAAAGGCTCTGAAATGGTTTAGGGGAAAAACTCTCTCATGCCCCAAGTTGGGTGCCAGCTGTAAAGCAAACAAAAGGAGACAGTAGAAAGTTGCAGATACAGAATGGCAGAGTGGCAGAATGGCTTCTTGTTAAAGCTGCCAATCTTTTTTATATCAATATGTTGATATTAATATATCACTGGCATTGATATGGTCACTGGAATCATTACTACATTATTGTTCATTATGTCACTAGGCATTTACAGAGTTATCAACAGTATACAATGCATCCCTCAGTTTTATACTATAGTTGCAATATGTAATGTTAGGAACTTTGTGTAGCACTCAAAAAGTCCATTGTTTAAAGTTACTGTTATGTGGACAGTTTCAGATACAACAGAGTTTGATGAAACATTATAGACCCAAACATCTAAATCTTACACCTAACAAAAAAGAGTTTTATGAGAGAAACATCAGGTCTCATTTATAGGCAAATCAATTCTCAATTCTCAACTCAGACACTGAAATCAAGGAAGGCTTGTAATGAGATATCACAAAATTAAAAGAAAACCATTTCCAATTACTTTCTATGCATGGAAAACTCTCCTTCACATTTGATGGGAAATAAAAGAAAAAAATTTAAAAATTGACAAAGCAAAAAGCTAGTTCTTTGAAATAAATAAATAAAACTGATAAACTCTTAACCACCCTAATGAAAAGAAGAACAGAGAAAATCAAATTACTAAAATTTTGTGATGAAAAAGAAAACATCATGACAGACACCACTGAAATATAGAAGATAATTAGAAACTATTTTGAAAATTTGTATTCTAATAGAATAGAAAATATCAAAGACACCAAGAAATTTCTAAAGAAATATAAACCGCCCAAACTGAATTGAAAGGACATACTCAATTTATTTATTTATTTTTATTAGTTGTTCAAGACAATACAATGACCTTGACATATCATACATTTGATTCAAATAGGGTACGAATTCTCATTTTTCCACATGTACAGACTGCAGGATCACATTAGTTATACATCCATGTGTATACCTACAGCAGTCCTAGTGTCAGTTGTATACTGCTGCCCTCCCTATCCCCTCTTCCCCTCCCCTCCCATCACTATTCTCTACCCATTCTACTGTGACACTTATCTCTCTCTCTCTTTTCCCTTCCCCCTCACACCATTGTATATGTATTTTGTGAACCCATGAGTGTCTCCTCCCATCTTCCATGCAATTCCCCTTCTCCCTCCCTTTCCCTCCCTCCTGTTTTCCTTGTTTCATGGTAATCTTCTTCTCATGCTCTTCCTTCCTACTCTGTTTTGAGTCACCTCCCTTATATCAGAGAAGACATTTGGCATTTGTTTTTTAGGGTTTGGCTAACTTTGCTTAGCATAATTTGCTCTAGTGCCATTCATTTCTCTGAAAATGCCATGATTTTATTATTTTTAATGCTGAGTAATATTCCATTGTGTATAAATGCCACATTTTTAAATCCATTCATCTGTTGAAGGGCATCTAGGTTGGTTCCACAGTCTAGCTATTGTGAATTGTGCTGCTATGAACATTGATATAGCTGTGTCCCTGTAGTATGCTCTTTTTAGGCCTTTTGTTTATAGTGTGAGAAGGGGAATAGCTGAATCAAATGGTGGTTCCATTCATTCAGCGTTCCAAGGAATCTCCATACTGCCCTCCAAATTGGCTGCACCAATTTGCAGTCCCACCAGCAATGTACAAGTGTACCTTTTTCCCCACATCCTCTCTAGCACTTGTTATTGTTTGACTAAATAATGGCTGCCTTTCTTACTGGAGTGTGATGGTATCTTAGAGTGGTTTTAATTTGCATTTTTCTGATAGCTAGAGATGGTGAGCATTTTTTTGTGTACTTGTTGATTGATTGTATATTCTCCTCTGTGAAGTGTCTGTTTAGATCTTTGGCCCATTTGTTGATTGGGTTGTTTGTTTTTTTCCTGTTTAACTATTTGAGTTCTTTGTATACTCTGGAAATTAGTGCTCTATCTGATGTGGGAGGGGTAAAAATTTGTTCCCAAGATGTAGGCTCCCTATTTACCTCAATTATTATTTCTCTTGCTGAGAAAAAACTTTTTAGTTTAAATAGGTCCCATTTGTTGATTCTTGATTTTAACTCTTGTGCTATTGATGTCCTATTAAGTAATTTGGAGCCCACGAGATGGAGATTAGGGCCAACTTTTTCTTCTATTAGATGCAGAGTCTCTGGTTTGATTCCTAGCTCCTTGATCCATTTTGAGTTAACTTTTGTGCATGGTCAGAGAAAGGGATTAAATTTCATTTTGTTGCACATGGATTTCCAATTTTCCAAGCACAATTTGTTGAAGATGCTATCCTTTCTCCATTGCATGCTTTTAGCACCTTTGTCTAATATAAGGTAGTTGTAATTTGGTCCCTGTGTCCTCTTTTCTGTACCATTGGTCTACCTGCCTGTGTTGGTACCAGTACCACACTGTTTTTGTTACTAGTGCTCTATAGTATAGTTTGAAATCTGGTATCGCTATACCACCTGTTTCACTCTTCCTGCTTAGAATTGCTTTAGCTATTCTGGGCCTTTAATTTCTCCAGATGAATTTAATGATTGCTTTTTATATTTCTGTGAGGAATGTCATTGGGATTTTGATTGACATTGCATTAAACCTATAGAGTACTTTTGGTAGTATGGCCATTTTAATGATAGTAATTCTGCCTATCCTTGAACAAGATATATCTTTCCATATTATAAGGTCTTCTTCTATTTCCCTCTTTAGTGTTCTGTAGTTTTCGTTGTAAAGGTCTTTCACCTCTTTTGTTAGGTTGATTCCCAAATATTTTATCTTTTTTGAAGATATTGTGAATGGGGTGTTTGTCCTGATTTCCCTTTCAGAGGGTTTGTCACTGATATACAGGAATGCCTTAGACTTATGAGTTTAATTTTATATCCCACCATTTTGCTGAATTCGTTTACTAGTTCTAGAAGTTTCTTGGTAGAACCTTTTGGGTCCGTTCAGTATAGGATCATGTCATCCGCAAATGTGCTAATTTCATTTCATCATTTCCTATTTTTATGCCTTTAATTTCTATCATCTGTCTTATTGCTATGGCCAGGTTTCAAGAACTATGTTGAATAGGAGTGGTGAGAGAGGGCATCCCTGTCTTGTTCCAGATTTTAGAGGGAATGCCTTCATTTTTCTCCATTTAGAATGATGCTAGCCTGAGGCTTAGCATAGATAGCTTTTATAAGTTGAGGTAAGTTCCTGTTATCTCAAGTTTTTCTAATGTTTTCAACATAAAAGGATGTTCTATTTTTGTCAAAAGCTTTTTCTGCATCTATCAAGATGATCATACAGTTTTTATCTTTAAGTCTATTGATGTGGTGGATTACATTTATTGATTTCCATATATTGAACCAGCCTTGCATCCCAGGGATAAATCCTATTTGATCATGGTTCACTATCTTTTTGATATATCTTTGTATCTGATTTGCCAGAATTTTATTGAGGATTTTTGCATCTATGTTCATTAGAGATATTGGTCTGTAGTTTTCTTTCTTTGAAGTGTCCTTATCTGGTTTAGGAATCAGGGTGATGTTGGCCTCTTAGAATGAATTTGGGAGTACTCCCTCGTTTTCTATTCATGAAATAGCTTGAGAAATACTGGTATTAGTTTTTCTTTAAAGATTTTGTAAAACCCTGCTGTATACCCATCTGGTCCTGGGCTTTTCTTGGTTGGTAGTCTTTTGATGGCTTCTTGTATTTCCTCAATTGAAATTGGTCTGTTTAAGTTGTTTATATTCTCTTGACTAAATCTTGGCAGATCATATGACTTAAGAATTTTATCGATGCTTGAACTATCTTCTATTTTATTGGTGTATAAGGTTTTGAAATAATTTCTAATTATCTTCTGTATTTCTGTAATGTCTGTTGTGATATTGCCTTTTTCATCCTGTATGCTAGTAATTTGGGTTCTCTCTCCTTCTCTTCATTAGCATAGCTAAGGGTCTGTCAATCTTATTTATTTTTTCAAAGAACCAACTGTTAGTTTTGTCAATTTTTTCAATTGTTTTTTTTTCAATTTCATTGATTTCAGCTCTGATTTTAATTATTTCTTGCCTTGTACTGCATTTGCTGTTGTTTTGCTCTTCTTTTTCAAGGGCTTTGAAATGAAGTGTGAGATCATTTATTTGTTGGTTTTTCCTTTTTTTGAGGAATGAGCTCCAAGCAATAAATTTTCCTCTTAGAACAGGTTTCATTGTGTCCCATAGATTCTGATATGTTGTGTCTGTATTTTCATCTATCTCAATGAATTTTTAAATTTCCTCCTTGATGTCTTTTGTGAGCCATTGATCATTCAGTAACATATTGTTCATTCTCCAAGTGATGTAGGGATTTTGCCTTCTTCTGTTGTCATTGATTTCTAGTTTTATTCCATTATGATCAGATAAGATGCATGGTACTATCTCTACTCCTTTATAATTGCTAAGAGTTGCCCTGTGCCTTAATATATGGTCTATTTTTGAAAAGGATCCATGTGCTGCTGAGAAAAAAGTATATCCATTTGTTGATGGTTGATATATCCTATATATGTTAGTTAAGTCTAGGTTATTAATTGTGTTATTGAGTTCTATGGTTTCTTTATTCAACTTTTGTTTGGAAGATCTGTCCAGTAGTGAGAGATGTGTACTGAAGTCACCCATAATTATTGTGTATGGTGAATTTTTCCCTTGAACTTGTGGAGAGTTTGTTTTATGAATGTAGCAGCACCATTATTTGGGGCATATAAATGGATAATTGTTATGTCTTGTTGGTAAATGATTCCCTTTAACAGTATATAGTGTCCTTGTTTATCCCTTTTGATTAATTTAGGCTTGAAGTCAATTTTATTTGATATGAGTATAGCCACCCCTGTTTGCTTCCAAGGTCTATGTGTGTGGTATGATTTTCCCCTGCCTTTCACCTTCAGCCTGTGTGTCTTTTTCTATCAGATGAGTCTCGTAAAGGCAGCATATTGTTGGATCTGATTTTTAAATCCAGGTTGCTAGCCTATGTCGTTTAATTGGTGAGTTCAAGCCATTAACATTTAGGGTTACTATTGAGATATGGTTTGTACTTCCAGTCATGTTTGTTTATTTATTTAATTATTTTTAAAATTTGGTTTGTTTTTCCTCTTTGATTAGTTTTTCATCCCCCATCCCTTTACTGAGGTACTTTCCACTGTTGTTTTTTGTTGTTGTTTTTCATTTCCTCTTCATGTAGTGTTTTGCCCAAAATGCTTTGCAGTGCTGGTTTCTGGCTGTGAATTCTTTAACTTTTGTTTTTCATGGAAAATTTTTATTTCATTGTCAAACCTGAAGTTTAATTTTGCTGGATACAAAATTCTTGGTTGGCACACATTATCTTTCATTGTTTAAAAAACGTTGTTCCAGGATCTTCTCACTTTCAGTGTCTGTGATGAGAAATCCACCATTAACCGAATTGGTTTACCCCTAAATGTAATCTGCCTCCTTTCTCTTGTAGCTTTTAATATTCTCTACTTGTGCTGTTGGATATCTTCATAACAATGTGTCTTGGAGTTGGTCTATTGTGATTCTGTATGTTTGGTGTCCTGTAGGCTTCTAGGATTTGTAAATCCATTTGATTTTTCATGTCTGGAAAGTTTTCTAAAATTATTTCATTTAAGAGATTTCTCATTCCTTTGGTTTGGACCTCTATACCTTCCTCTATCTCAATGACTCTTAAATTTGGTATTTTTATGATATCCCATATCTCTTGGATGTTTAGCTCATGATTTCTTACCAACCATTCTGAGTTGACTAGACTCTTTTCGAGATGATATATTTTGTCTTTGTTGTCTGATGTTCTGACTTCTACATGGTCTACTATACTGGTGATACTTTCATTTGATTTTTAAATTTGGTTTATACTTTCCTTCATTTCTAGGATTTCTGTTTTTTTTTATAACCTCTATATCCCTGTACAGTTGTTCATTTGCTTTTTGAATTTGTTTGTGTAATTCATTGTTGAGGTGTTCTTTCATTGCTTGCATTTGCTGTCTAATGATCTCTTTAAGATTCCATTCCATCTGAGTCAGGTATGCCTTGAGTTCTTTATTTGACCATTTTTCTGATGCATCTAGCATCTCCTGTAAATTTAAGCTGTCCTGCATTGTTGGTATTCCTTTTCTTCCTTTTTTCATTGTGCTCATGTTTCTTTCCAGCTCTGTTTGACTGCTGAGTTATTATTTTCTCCTATAAATTTGTTTTGGTTTTGTGTAGCTCCAAGATCTCTCCTTTGTGTTGGAAGACAATGTTTAGAGATGTTGGATTTAATTGTGATTTAAAGTAAATTTATTAGTTTCATCAAAGGCCTACAGATTTTGATGGCATAGAGAATTGAGGTTTGAACTTAGGATTTTATGTTAAGGTCGGGAGATGTGATGGTATGGAGGTTGGTATATTTAGCTTCTTTGGGGGGTTGCTCAAATGCAGGCTGATATTAACAATAGAATAGATAGGAGTACTTGGGGATAGTTAAGGGCTAAAGTGGACTATAGACCATCTCATAACATTCACCTATTTGCATTTAGTAAATTACATGTAATCAGAGTGGTCATGCTTGGGAGGAAAGATAGGGAAAACGTAAGAAATAAAACCAAATAAGAGAAAGGGAGAGAAGAAAGAAAGAGAAAAAATAGAAAAGAAAAAGAAGAAATGATAAAAATAATAATAAAATAAAGTAAAATAAAATTAAAATTAAAAAATTCACTGTTAGGCTTCTATTTTTTTTTGCTTCCAGTAGGTGGAGCTGTGTTTCTGGAACAAGATTTTGCCCATGGGCTGTAGGAATCAATCCTTATGAGGCGGCTTCCCCTCCCCCACCTGGTGTCTCCCCAATCATGTTCACTTAGGGTTGTTTCTGGCCTCTAGCCTCCTTGCTTCTCCTGCCAGCCAGGCCTTTCCCAGTGTGGTACCTCTCCACAGTTCAAGCTACACTGTGGGCCTGCAGTTTCCTGGATGTGGAGCATAGGAATTGGGAACCAGCCCCCCCCCGTTCTTTTGATTCACTCTGATAGCCACTCCCCAGAGAGCTGGCGAGACAGGTTTCTTTTTTGCCTCTGGTGAGAGGGGGGAGTTGGAGGTCAGATGCCTTTACATTTCCCCACGCCTCTGATATTCATGCGCACTCTGATATTCATGCCCACGGAAAGCAGGGAAGAGATTTTATGAGATTTCCCCACTGTATGGGAGAGGAGCTGAGTGTCACACACCTGTTCTATCACTGAACTTGCTGAGATGGGTTCTGATCTCTCCGTAGCTGGTGATGGTGATGTCAGCTCCCCAGCATGGTGTCCGCTGGCTTCCTCAGTGGGGTGTCCAGTGTGGAGAGCAGATCTCTCCCCCATCTCAATCCCGGAACTCAGCCTGGAGCACTATGAGGGCACAGTTGGCAGGACCCCACAGAATCTGTAGCACCATTTCTCTGCATTGCTGGCACATTGGCGCACAGGCTCTGGCTGTGGGGAGGGCCGCTGATCAATCAGCCTGAATCTGGGTGCATGGTTCACTCACAATTGAGCCGAGATCACTGATCCTTGGGTGTTGAAATTCTTCCTCTAGGTTTCAGTGCACCCCAATTTTGTTGGACATTCCTAACAAGATATCTTCCAGCCATTCTAAAGTCACTAATTACCTGCACAGTGACGTGGGTCATGGGGGTGTCACACTCCATTTGATGCCATCTTCGATGAGATATCGGGACATACATAATTTAAATAGAGTATTATTGAACAATGAAATAGATGTTATCATAAGCCTAACAACCAAGAAAAGCCCAGGACCAGATGGATTTTCAGCTGAGTTCTACAAGACCTACTGAGAAAATTAATACTGATACTCCTTAAATTACTCCATGAAATAAAAAAATGGAAGAAATACTGCCAAACTAATTCTATGAAGTTTGTATCACACTGATACCTAAACCAGACAAAGATACATCAAGGAAAGAAAAATTCAGACCAATATCCTTGATGAACATAAATGCAAAAATTATCAATAAAATTCTGGCAAATTGCATACAAAAACATATTTAAAGATAGTGCTTCATCAATTGGGGTTCATTCCAGGATGAAAGTTTGGTTAAGTATATGAAAATCAAAAAATGTAATTCATCACATTAATAGACTTAAAGATAAAAAACATATGATCATTCCAATAGATGCAGAAAAAGCATTTTATAGAATACAACATGCTTTCATGTTCAAGACAGTAGAAAAACTGGGTATAGTAGAAACATACTTCAACATTGTAAAGCTATGTACATGACCAACATTATTTTGGATGGAGAAAAATTGGAGGCATTCCCTCTAAGTACTGGAACAAGACATGGATGCTCTCTCCCACCACTCTTATTCAACATTGTCCTGGAGACTTTAGTCAGAGCAATTAGATGAAAGAAATTAAAAGCATAGGGATAGAAAAAGAAAAACTCAAACCATCACTATTTGCCAACAACATAGTTCTATACTTAGAGGATTCAAAAAACTCCACCAAAAATCTTCTAGAATTAATAAATAAATTCAGAAAATAGCAGAATATAAAATCAATACCCACCAATCAAGTATGTTTCTATATATCACTGAAAGATAAATTAGAAAAACTACCCCATTAACAATAGCCTCAAAAAGCAAAATACTTGTGAGTCAATCTAACAAAAGAGGTGAAGAACCTCTACAATACAAACTACAGAATACTAAAGAAATACATTTACAAAGACCTTAGAAGGTGGAAGATCACCCACGTTCTTGGATAGGCAGAATTAATATTATCAAAATGATCATTATACCAAAAGCACTATTCATATTTAATGTAATTCCAATTAAAATCCCCTCACCAGTCCTCATAGAAATGATAAAAGCAAACAAGAAATTCATTTGGAAAAATAAGAGACCCAGAATAACCCAAGCAATCCTCAGCAAGAGAGTGAAAAGGAGGCATCACGATACCAGACCTTAAATTATGCTACAGAGCTATAATAACAAAATGTCATGGTACTGGCACCAAAATAGACATGTATACCAATGGTACAGAATAGAAGAAACAGAGACAAAGCCACATAAATTCATTTATCTTTGTATTATTTAATAAGACAAAGACACTGAAAAGATACATTGGCAAAAAGATAGCCTCTTCAACAAATGGTGCAGATAGAACTGGAATTAAGCCACTATCTCTTACCCTGTACAATGATCAACTCAAAAGAGATCAAGGACCTAGAAATTAGACAAGAGACCCTGAACTTAATAGAAGAAAATGTAGGCCCAAATCATCATTATTTTGAATTAAGTCCTGACTTCCTTATGTAGACTCCTAAAGTGCAAGAAATAAATTTAAGAATTAATAAATGCTATGGATTTAAACTAAAAAGCTTCTTCTCAGCAAAGAAAACAATCAATATTATGAAGAGTGGGGGAGCATCTTTACTACATGCACATCAGATACAGCACTAATCTCCAGGACATATAAATAACTAAAAAAAAACCCCAAAACAAAACAAAACAAAAAACAAAAACACCAAACCCAAAAAACCCAGTCAATAAATGGGCTAAGGAAATAAACATACATTTATGAAAAGAAGATATCTATTTGATCAATAAATCTATGAAAAATGTTCAACTTCTCTAATAATTAGAGAAATTCAAATCAAAACTACTCTAATATTTCATCTCACTCCAATCAGAATGGCAACCATCAAGAATACATAAAATGTTGGTGATGATGTGGAAAAAGAGGTACATTTGTACATTGTTGGTGGCACCACAAATTGGTGCAACCACTATGGAAATCAGTATTGAGATTCCTTAAAAAACTTGGAATAGAGTCATTATTTGACCCAGCTATCCCACTTTTCAGTCTATACCCAAAGAACTTAAAATCAGAATGCTACATTGACACAGCAACATCAATTTTCATAGTGGCTCAATTCACAATAGCTAAACTGTAGAATCAACCTAGATGCTCTTCAATAGATAAAAATAGATGAATGGACAATATTTGGAACATACATACAATGAAATGTTATTCAGCCTTAAGAAAATAAAATTATGGCATTTGCAGGTAATTGGATGCAGTTGGAGAATATAATGCTAAGTGAAGTAAACCAATCCCCCCACCAAAAAAAAGAATTATTGTTTTCTCTGATAAAAGGATATTGATCCAAAAGGAGGGTGGCATGGGGAGAATGGAGGAACTTCATTTGGGCAAAGGGGAAGGAGGAAAAGGACAGGGCATTGGAGCAGGGACAATGGTGGATTGAGATAAACATCAATACTCTAGGTACATGTAAGACTGTGCATGTAGTGCAATTCTGTATCATTTAAAGACCGAGAAATAAAAGTTGTGCTCCATTTGTGTATAATAAATTGAAATGCATTCTGCTATCATGTAAAACTAATTAGAACAAATAAAAAATAAAATTAAGGTATGATTATAAAAAATAAATAAAGAAAAATGAAAAGAGTTTTGTTGGCCTTGGTCTTACAAAAGATAGGTTTTACGATTAGAGGTATGTTCCTCATACATAGAAATGTATGTCCCAAAGTCATGCCATAATATATTTTTTTACTTTTAAAATTAAATAGTTTTTCTTGTTTTTGAACATGAAGTGGAAGTGTATTTTTGTTAAATGCTTTTTCTGCATGTATTGAGAAAATTATGATACTTGCCTTTAAGTTCAATGATGTGATAAACTATATTTATTGATTTCTGTATGTTGAACAGACCTTGCATCAATAATGAACCACACTTGATCATGGTGCACTATTTTTAAATTATGTTTTTGTATATGATTTGCCAGAATTTTATTTTTAATTTTTGCATGTATGTTTATTAGAGATTATTAGATTATTTTATGTCTGAAGTTTTCTCTCCTTGGTTTGTTTTTGTCTGATTTTGTTATTAGAGTGATATTAGTCTCCTAGAATTAGAGTGGAAGAGTTCCCTCCTTTTCTGTTTCATGGGATATGTTTAGGGGTGTTGGTGTTAATTCTTCTTGGAAGGTCTTATAGAACTCAACTGAGAATCTGGTCCTGGGATTTTCTTGGTTGGTAGGTTTTTAATGGAATCTTCTGTTTTCTTGCTAAAAATGGATATGTTTATATGGTGTATGCTATCTTGATTCAGTTTGGGTAGATAATATGTCTATAGAAATTTGTTGATGTATGAAATTTTCCATTTAATTGGAATATAAATTTTCAAAATAGTTTCTAATTATTTTCTGTATTTCAATAGTGTCCACTGTGCTATTTCTTTTTTCATCATTAATTTTATTAATTTGAATTTTCTTTCTATTCTGATGGGAGTGAGATAAAATATTAGTGTAGTTTTTATTTTCATTTTCCTTATTTCTAGAGATGTTGAACACTTATTTTGAAAATGTTTTCCTTTGCCCACTTATTGATCAGGTTGCATATTAATATCCTTTCAGGAGAGTAGCTGGTAATTATTGTCTCCTATTACTTAGGCTGTTTTTATACTCCCATTGTTTCCTTTGCTGTGCAGAGGATTTTTAAAATTTATTTTTTTTTTACTTTTAAAATTAAATTGGAATTGGTTTATTTTATTGGTTGTTTTAGTTATACATACATTAAGTGTCATTTTGCTTTAATTATAAAAGCATGGAATGTGATTTATTCTAATTCAGTTCCCATTATTTCCCCTTTTCCTGGCCTCCTCCCTCTCTATGTTCTCTTTCTTATGCTCTACTGATATTTCTGGGCAAAACTTTTTTAGCTGTGCTTAGTGGCACTTCTGTAATCCCAGCAGCTCAGGAGGATTATGAGTTCAAAGCTAATCTCAGCAAAAGTGAGGTGCTAAGCAAATCATTGAGACCTTTTCTCTAAAAAAATACAATATAGGGCTGGGGATGTGGCTCAGTGTCTGAGTACCCCCCACAAAAAGAAGCTTTTTAATTTGATGTCATTTCACTTACTGAGTATTGTTTTATTCCTTGCTCCTTAGGAGTATTGTTAAGAAAATGAGTGCTTGTACAAATATAATGGAGTGTAGATCCTATGTTTTCTTCGAGGAGTTGGAAAGTTTCTAATTCCTCAATCTTTGTTCCTGTTTGATTCTACATTTTTAAGGGAAAATAAGACTATGCTGGATTTTTACTGTTGTACTGGAGTATAATTTAAAACCAAGAATTGTTATGCATCCTGCATAACTCTTTTTGCTCAGAATTTCTGTGGTTATTCTTGATCTTATGGTCTTCCAAATGCATTTAGAAATTTAAGAAGAGTGTTACTTTTTGTCTTTGAAGAATTTAATTGGTATTTTGATGAGGTTAACATTGAATTTATATATCATTTTTTGGTAATATGTTCATTCTGACAATATCAGTTCTGTCTATTTAAAAACAATGTGAGGTCTTCCCCTCTTCAAAATTTTCCACAATTTCTTTCCATTATTTTCATTGTACAATCTTTTTCCTCCTTAGTTATATTAATTCCCAAATATTTATTTTTTGATGTTATTGTTCATGTGATAATTTTACTGATTTCCTTCTCAGCAGAATCACTGTTGAAATATAGGGAAGCAATTTATATTTTAATGCAAATTAAAATTAAATAATAGGATATGTAACTCATATCCTACTATTTTAATGAATTCATTTATTAGCTCTTGATGTCTACTGGTGGAAAATTTTTAGGGTCTTCTACATATAATATCATGTTATTTGTGAATAGAAAAGTTGATTTCTTCTTTGTATTTAAATTCTTTTAATTTCTTTGTTTTTCTTAATTGCTCTGGATAGGGTTTCAAGATCTATATGGATAGAAGTGGTAAGAGTGGGTATCCTTGTCTTATTCCTGATTTTAGAGAAAATAATTTTAGGTTTTGCCAATTCAGTATGATTGTAATATACTGCTTTTGTAATATTTATCTGTAATATTATTTTGTAATATTTATTTGTAATATTTGTAATATTAAATATTTGTAATATTTATTTGGGATTGTAGTACACTGCTTTTTAAATATTTATGTGAGATTCTTCTTGTTTTACTCACCTTTTTTGTTGCTGTGACTTAATGATGTGACCCAAACAATTTTAAAGGAGAAAAGGTTTATTTGAGGGCTCATGATTTCAGAGGTCTTAGTCCATAGAAGGCTGAATCTACTTCTCAGGACTTGAGATAAGGCTGAATATCATATCATAATGTGTAGCAGAAGGAAGCAACTCACATGATGATCAACAAGCAGAGAGAGGTCTCCACTTTCCAGATAGAAATGTATGTCCCAAAATCATGCCCTAATTTTCACCTTCTCCAGCCACATCCTACCACTTCACTTACCACTCAGTTAATCCCTGTCAGGGGATTAATTCACTGATTGGGTTAAATTCTCATAACCAAATTACTTTTCCTCTGAATCTTCTTGCATTGTCTCACACATGAGCTTTAAGGGGGATACCTCATATCCACATCATAATACTTCTATTCCTAGCTTCACCTATTTTGTAACATGAATCTGTGCTGGATTTTATTAAATATATATTTTGCATTTATGTAAATGATTATTAAGGAGACATGTATTAATTTAGGTAAGGTATTTATCTTCTCTATATATGGTAAATTATGCTAATGGTTTCAATAATACACTTATTTCCATATTTCCAAAATTTAATTAAAAATGTAAAAATATTAAAATCATTTTTTAATGAGAGAGAGAGAGAGGAGAGAGAGAGAGAGAGAGAGAGAGAGAGAGAGAGAGAGAGAGAGGGGAGAGAAATTTTTAATATTTATTTTTCAGTTTTTGGTGGAGACATCTTTATTTTATTTTTATGTGGTGCCGAAGATCGAACCCAGCACCCCACGCATGCCAAGCGAGCATGTTACTGCTTGAGCCACATCCCCAGCCCTTAAAATAATTTTGATTTGATTGATAATAACATTTTTAAAAATATTTACAATATTGCAGGAATAGAAAGACAATAAAGTAAGTGATAACAATTTTCATATCTCACAAAAGTACAATTAAACAGCTATCCACAATAAAAAATAGTAATATAAAGACTCAGTAGTCTCATTTAGAACCTATACCAGTGAAATGGAGAATAACTGCATAGAAATTGTGTCTGGTGAGATCAACATCCTTGGGATATTTGAAGACAGCCAGAAACAATGAACAGGAAGACTATCAGTACCAATCAACAATATGTGCTACCATAGTCCTAATTAACCTGCTATGCAGAGGAAACTGTCAGCTTTTTCTGTTGAGGACTAGAACATCCAAATTGTGGCCATGCACTCTCTGTAGCTTCTACAGTAGAGGAACTTTTAGTGTTTGTTGGCACATAAACCATGACTCACTCTTCAGGAGACCCAGCATCTTTTGTCAGTGAGGGCTATTTAATCCTCACTGCCACAAGTACCTTCCAGGAAAAAAAGAACTGTTGAATCCCCCACCAAGAAGGAGGTACTGTTGCTGTGCCCTAGGATCAGGGCTACCACCTCTTCTACACCCATGTACTTCTGAGACCCTTGAAATATATGTGATTTATACATGTCTGAACCTCATATCCTAGTTCCAAGTTCACCTATGATTCACATCTTAAAATTATTTCCACTGAGGGCTTTACCTTGGATATCACAATCACTAACTCTTTACATGCTTGAACTCCAGATCTAGCCCAAACTCTGCCTACTCCATAAGTTCTCAATCCTTTTGTATGAATATCAATCCTGCAGCTGAGTTCCTCTGCCCTGGGTTATGGCGAAACACTTCCACAAATCCTGGGTTTACAGTGTATTCCAGCATGCCTAATTGCTATGACTTTGTCCATGACTTATACATGGATGATATACATCAGACTTCAGTATCACCAACATAATCAACATGTCTTTAAGTAGGATTGAGCATCAAGGGGCATCCTTTTGGCCAAAAAAAGGGATCAAAAATTCTAATGTTATTTGCCACTGAAGATTCCAGAAATATTGTCATCATTGTAGACACATACCACCTTGGCTATGGAAGACCCTTGAAATCTTTAATGATATCAACTTCAGTTTATAGTTCTCTATGGAAACAATGCACCTGAACAACCACTGGGGCTCAAAATACCACAGCTTAATGGGGGCAATTGCCAGTGTCTTATTTGGGGTTCTTCTTCCTTCCAAGGAGGGTGTAAGCCATCTGAAAAGTTAAAGTCTAAAATAATTATTGAAGAACAAAATACAAAGTTTCAGAAATATATTTTCAAAAACAGAGTCCCTGATACTTCCAATCCACACAAGAGCTGGAACTAGATAAAGGAAACATGGCTCTGGTGGTTTATTTAAAAGTGTTCACCAAAGGCAGTTGTTTCAAGGGTGTAGTCTTGCTTCCTCACCTCTTGTAGTCAGCAGGTTGATTGGCATCTTGGCAGGTCACACCCACCCCAGGTGCTGTGTGGGATATGGAAGAGTGGGACAGAAATTCACAATGTCCCCTGGGCAATTGACCAGAGAAGATGTCCACTGGTCATTTCCAGACATCAGATGTTTCTATCTACTAAGCTTCAATGTGTGGCGACCCACATGCAACCTATGGATGGTTAGTAAAATCTCCCTGATTTTAAATTTATAAATGTAGATGAGGGTTAATTACTTTGAGTCAATCAATCCTTGATCTGAAGTCATCATAATCTATTATTATGATATAAAAAGAAATAGCAAAAATGTCATTTCAATAACATACCATGTAGAATGATCTAATATGTTTTCAGGATGGGAGTCAATCAATTTATCAAGTATTCAACCAGATAGACATGCAGGGTACCTGAAAGTGGTTCTGCTTTTTAAAATATCCTTGGTGCTTTGATGTATACTCATGAATTTTAAGCCATTATTATTGTTAGGCCACACATCCATCAGATAATATCTAATTTTTTCCCAAAATTTTATTGGGAAGCATAAAATTTGGCTGCAGCAATACAGGCATGCTTATATTTAGCATGGCACTTAAGCCTTTGTTTGAATTAAAGAATAGAAATCTTATTATTGATATCTAAACCAATAGCTTTTAGAATATTTAATTTAGTTGTAAACTCTTACCAATACTTACTTGATCGCATAGAACTTTAGAAATATTTTGAGCCAAATTATTAATATTATAGGTAAGCTTAGTTAGATTATATTTCTATATAAGATATCTATAATTCATTTCTTTTTATTTTTATTCCTCCAATAATTAAAACATTAAAGAATTTAAACATAGTCTTGCTGATTATAGCAGGAACTCTCTTTGAGGATCCTGCTTATAAAGTTAGATATGGAGCCATTTTTAAGATGGAGACAATGAGGCAACAATTAAATGCTAGAGATATTTTTGAATATTATTCTCCCTGAAAGTAAAATGTCACCAATGAAATTTTCAGGGGTTATAGCATCAAGAGAGAATGAATTATGTCCATGATAGTGAAAATAGAAACAATATAAGCCTGAAAGGATACATTGAGATATATAGGACTCAAGTTATCCACAAAAATTCAAGTGTGAATTGATTTGACCTTTATTATATGGCTGTAAATAGTACCCAAAAAATAGGGAGTAATCTAAATCATATGGATTTTTAAAGAGTCAAAATGATAGTATATATCTAATTTTAATTTTGTATTCATAAAACAGTTTTGGATAACTCAATTATACCTCTAGCTTTTTATGTCTTTTATTTAGGAATCCAAATTAAAGCAGATTTATTTGCGAATTTCTTTTAAGAAGTAGAAATAAAACACATTTAATGATATTACTTCCATGTTAAGCGTTTTTGGCTTTAGACTTTGTGTAGAAAGTGGCATCTTGACATGATTTCCTTTTTACCAATTTTTGAAGATCAATCCAAAACTTATTCAACCTTACTAGAGATTTTATGTTGCATTGGCAAAGCATATGTACACTTTATTCATTTAGAAAAGATGACAAATTCTATTGCAAAATGGTTAGGTCAGTAAAATATTGGTGGACATTCTGTGGAAATAACTGGCTTGTTATGGAAAAATTCCATTTCAATAATCATCCCATTTTAATAACTGTCTGGATATAATCTTAAGTTCTAAAGAACAGTATGATTGGCTGGTCTAAGTTCTTCTAAGTGTTCCTTTCCTCAAAAGTTACCTTTAAATAGCCAGTATGTTCATTATGGGATCAACATATAGTTAAGTTCCTACTATAGCCATTATGCTTAAATCTAGTCACATGGATGGGTGTATTATAAGTATTTGTAAGACCATCATAATATAAGTATCATTAGTAAATACTGGTATGTGTCCTTCAATCTACATTTTAAGTATATTAAAGATGGACTTGGGTAATGGCCCATTGAAGTCTCTCCATAGATTTTACTCACTTGACAGCTCATAAGGCCTGCATGGTTATAAACACTGTGGTTGGAGATTTACATTCCTGTGCCAGGTATTTCACCTGTTTCCATGATGACCTGTTTAGATTCTATCCTTTGAAATCCAGTTTATCTTATTGTTCCATGTGTTGCTCAGCAGCAGTGAGACTTTTAGTATCACAATTAATTTTTTTTTAATTTTATGAGATTTAGCATTGATATGGAGGATTCTGTTTTTCCTCATTTTTGTTTATTAAATGAAGAAAAATTTGATGTCAGAGTATTGTTAACCTTAAATTGTAGATAAAGACATAGTATAGTCCTATAATAAGGAGAGATTTAATATCTTTAGTTGGCCAAGAAACTTAGGAACAGTTACTTATGAGGCATGTCAGTCAATGTTATTGAGCTGGAAAGGCATTACAAGAAATGAAAGTTTAGTTTTAAACAAATGTATAATTTGATTTTCTCTCTAGTATTAGGCTGTGCAACAAACTATATAATGAATCAGTACTTTAAATATTGATGGGTAAAAGTGAATCAGTAGTATTGTTTAAAACAGTGATTTAATAAATTATTTAGAAAAATTTAGAATTTTATATGCATTTACAACGACATCTCAAGGTATTTATGTCAAAACAATCTTTATATATAATGATATAGCTGGATGAACACCTTTAATAATATTGATTGTAAGATAGTAAAATTAATTCAACTGTTTTGGATAAAGAGATCATATGATAAAAAATTTGGCATCAAAAATAACATTGTAAAAGAGCATTAACTATGTATAATTTAAAATGATTTTATAAGTTTTGAAAATATTAATTATATTATATTCATATAAATATATATATATCCATATGTATACAAACAATTAGAAGGCTATATATTAGATATTAACTGTAGTTATCTATGACAGTAGAATTTATGAGTTTTTTAAATATGTGATTATTTTTACTTGTAGTTGGACACAATATTTCATTTTATTTATTTAATATTATGTAGTGCTAAGAATCAAACCAAGCACTTTACACATGCTAGGAAAGTACTCTACCACTGAGCCATAACCCTGGCCTGAGTTTTATAAGATTTTTATGCATGCATCTTAATTTTTGTAATAATGAAGCTCTTGGCAAAAGTTAGAAAAGGTGTTTTAATCTTGAAATTTATCTCAGTTTCTCATTTGAATATTAGTCTATAAACAATGTTATGTAATACTTTGGGTCAATATAGACTAGTTGACACATTTCAATGTTATATCTAGAAAATGAAGTGGACAATTTAAGAGCAACATTAATATTTTCTTGAGAGAAGATCTTAGAGTATTTTTATATCTTATAATGTTACCCTTTAAATAAGTTAGTATCTTATTTATTTTTTAAATTATTTTTAAAAAAATATAGCTAATTTTACTTCCCAATGTAAAGAGTAACATATAAGCCCTATAACATATTTATATAATTATAGAAAATTATATAATTATATTTTAAATTCTTTTTTATTATTGTATGAGTTGTTAAGAAATCATATAAAAAGTTAGTTTGAGAGCATTAGTTTAATAAAATGTTCTCTTACACCTTATACTTTAAAGATTTATGTATTTAGGAAACAGAGTTAGAATTGATATATAAGAATTTGTAATAATTATCAAATTACATTGATGTTTTAGCATCAATCAAAATAGCTTCTAAAGAGAGGTTTGAAATTTGAAACTCAATGAAGTATTTGAAAACAATCATCATTTAATAAACAAAGTATGAATTCTAATTTCTATAAAATTGGCCATATTTTAAATAATAAAATTTATCAGGCATAAGAAATTAATTTATATTTTGATTTAAATTAACATAGTAACATTTGATCTTGGGGAAAACTTAAATAACTTTAATTGATGGTATCATTTATTTATAACCAAGTTAGTTACACAAAAATTTGTTTCTTACTTATTTGAATACTTTATATCACCTATTTAGACATTTTTGTTTACAGCCTCTTTATCTTTCTATAATTAAAGCCTTTAATTTTTTCCCATAATATTTTATTTCTTCCTCCATTTTTTTCCTTTTCTCTCTGTAGAAATATTTCTTTTTCTCCATCTAGAATTCTTCTTTTTGGTTACATTTGGGAACAATTCATATAAAACTTTAAATTTATATAAATTATTGTATTTTAGTAAAAAGAAATATTTCAGTGGTGATATAGCCAAAGCTTTTGGACACCTTTGTACATATAATTATATCTGTTTACCATTTTTTAAACCATAAACAATAATTTGGTGTTAATATTACTTGAAGTTAGCATCTTAACTTTATAAGTCAATAAGTATCTCTTGAAATAAGTAGTTTTACAATGAATTACATTTACCCTGAATTTAAATATTTATCTTTGACTGTAGAAGGCAGAGCATCACATAAATGTACATAATAATATGATTATGTATTTTCTGTTGAAGAATAATTGTTAGAAGTAAATAGACACATATGTTAATTATCCTGTAAATTAAAAATTATATAGATTATTTAAACAACTGGAAATATATGTATTAAGAATAAAAATATAGTTTATTTTTATTTAATTACCCCATTTGAAATGAACCTTATTAAATCACAAGATTTAAAAGTATTTGGATCCATTTTTAGTTTACTTTAATATTATGAGTGCACTCTTTTTTCTAGGTAAATTTCGACATTGTGGAATGTAGTTAAAATAGAATTTTTGTGCATTCATTAATAAATCAAGAAATTTAAAAATCTGTCAATTATCAAAACATTGTGATATAAGATATTTCAGATATTAAAGATGCTGTCATTTTGTTTTTATGATTGTTGGACTTTTTCCTAATAACATTCTTTAAAGATTGTGTTTTCCTTTGGTTTTTATCCCTGCTCCCTCATCTATTCTGATAACTCTTAAATTTAGTCTTTTCCTGTTATCCCATAATTCTTGCATGTTCTGTTCATGGTTTCTTACCATACTCTCTGCATCATCAACTCTACTTTCAAGATGAAATATTTTGTCTTCATTGTCTGATATTCTGTCTTCCAATTCGTCTAGTCTGTTAATGATGCTTTCTATTGAATTTATAATTTGTTTTACTGATTCCTTCATTTTGAGAATTTCTGCTTTTTTCACCCAAATCTCTAGCTCTTTATTAAAATGGTCTTTCATTTTCTATATTTTTTGATATCACTTCTTTTTTTTTCTTTTTTTTTTTTTATTGATTGTTCAAAACATTACAGAGCTCAAGACATATCATCTTTCATACATTCGACTCAATTGGGTTTTGAACTCCCCAAATACATAATACAGACTCACTTCTGTTACATACTCACATTTTTACATAATGGTATATTAGTGACTGTTGTATTCTGCTATCTTTCCTATCCCCTACTATCCCCCCTCCCCTCCCCTCCCCTCCCCTCCCATCTTCCCTCTCTACCTCCTCTGCTGTTGTTCAATTCTCTCCCCTTTTCCCCCCCACCCCCTTGCCCCTCATAACCTCTTATAATTTTGTGTATCACTGAAGGTCTCCTACCATTTCCATATGTTTTCCCTTCTCTCTTCCTTTTTCTCCCCCCATTCGTCTTAGTTTACTGTTAGTCTTTTCCTCATGCTCTTCCTTCCTGTTCTATTCTTAGTGGCTCTCTTTATATCAAAGAAGACATTTGACATTTGTTTTTTAGGGCTTGGCTAGCTTCACTTAGCATAATCTGCTCTAATGCCATCCATTTCCCTGCAAATTCTATGATTTTGTCATTTCTTAGTGCTGCATAATACTCCATTGTGTATAGCTGCCACAATTTTTTTATCCACTCATCTATTGAAGGGCATCTAGGTTGGTTCCACAGTCTAGCTATTGTGAATTGTGCTGCTATAATCATTGATGTGGCCGTATCCGTATAGTGTGCTCTTCTAAGGTCCTCAGGGAATAGTCCAAGAAGGGCAATAGCTGGGTCAAATGGTGGATCCATTCCCAGCTTTCCCAGGAATCTCCATACTGCTTTCCAAATTGGCCTCACCATTTTGCAGTCCCACCAGCAGTGAACAAGTGTGCCCTTTTCCCCACATCCTCGCCAACACTTATTGTTGTTTGACTTCATAATGGCTGCCAATCTTACAGGAGTGAAATGGTATCTTAGGGTGGTTTTGATTTGCATTTCTCTGATTGCTAGAGATGGTGAGCATTTTCTCATGTGCTTGTGGATTGATTGTATGTCCTCCTCTGAGAAGTGTCTGTTCAGGTCCTTGGCCCATTTGTTGATTGGATTATTTGTCATCTTATTGTTTAATTTTTTGAGTTCTTTGTACATTCTGGATATTAGGGCTCTATCTGAGGTGTGAGGGGTAAAAATTTGTTCCCAGGATGTAGGCTCTCTATTTACCTCTTTTACTGTTTCTCTTGCTGAGAAAAAACTTTTTAGTTTAAGTAGGTCCCATTTGTTTATTCTTGTTATTAACTCTTGGGCTACGGGCGTTCTATTAAGGAATTTGGAGCCCGACCCCACAATATGTAGATCGTAGCCAACTTTTCCTTCTATCAGACGCAGTGTCTCTGTTTTTATATCTAGCTCCTTGATCCGTTTTGAGTTAACTTTTGTGGCAGGCGAGAGAAAGGGATTCAATTTCATTTTGTTGCATATGGATTTCCAATTTTCTCAGCACCATTTGTTGAAGATGCTATCCTTCCTCCATTGTATGTTTTTAGCCCCTTTATCAAATATAAGATAGTTGTAACTTTGTGGATTGGTCTCTGTGTCCTCTATTCTGTACCATTGGTCCACCTGCCTGTTTTGGTACCAGTACCATGCTGTTTTTGTTACTATTGCTTTGTAGTACAGTTTGAGCTCTGGTATCGCTATACCTCCAGATTCACACTTCCTGCTTAGAATTGCTTTTGCTATTCTGGGTCTTTTGTTTTTCCATATGAATTTCATGATTGCTTTATCTATTTCTACAAGAAATGTCTTTGGGATTCTGATTGGCATCGCATTAAACCTGTAGAGAACTTTGGGTAATATCGCCATTTTGATGATGTTAGTTCTGCCTATCCATGAACAGGGTACATTTTTCCATCTTCTGAGATCTTCTTCTATCTCTCTCTTTAGGGTTCTGTAGTTTTCATTGTATAAATCTTTCACCTCTTTTGTTAGGTTGATTCCCAAGTATCTTATTTTCTTTGAGGATATTGTGAATGGAGTGGTTTTCCTTATTTCCATTTCAGAGGTTTTGTTGCTGATATACAGGAATGCCTTTGATTTGTGCGTGTTGATTTTATATCCTGCCACTTTGCTGAATTCATTTATTAACTCTAGCAGCTTCTTTGTAGATCCTTTTGGGTCTGTTAAGTAAATTATCATGTCATCTGCAAATAGCGATAATTTAATTTCTTTTTTTCCTATTTTTATGCCTTTAATTTCTTTTGTCTGTCTAATTGCTCTGGCTAGTACTTCGAGAACTAAATTGAATAGACGTGGTGATAGAGGACATCCCTGTCTTGTTGCAGATTTTAGAGGGAATGCCTTCAGTTTTTCTCCGTTTAGGATGATGCTAGCCTGAGGTTTAGCATATATAGCTTTTACAATGTTGAGGTAAGTTCCTGATATCCCTAGTTTTTCTAATGTTTTGAACATAAAGGGATGTTGTATTTTGTCAAATGCTTTTTCTGCATCTATCGAGATGATCATATGGTTCTTGTCTTTAAGCCTATTGATGTGGTGAATAGCATGTATTGATTTCCATATATTGAACCAGCCTTGCATCCCAGGGATGAATCCTACTTGATCATGGTGCACAAGTTTTCTGATATGTTTTTGTATTCGATTCGCCATAATTTTATTGAGAATTTTTGCATCCAAGTTCATTAGAGATATTGGTCTGTAGTTTTCTTTCTTTGAAGTGTCTTTGTCTGGTTTTGGGATCAGGGTGATGTTGGCCTCATAGAATGAATTTGGAAGAGCTCCTTCTTTTTCTATTTCTTGAAATAGTTTGAAAAGTATTGGTGTTAGTTCTTCTTTGAAGGTTTTGTAGAACTCCGCTGTAAACCCATCAGGTCCAGGGCTTTTCTTGGTTGGTAGTCTTTTGATGGCTTCTTCTATTTCTTCCTTTGTTATTGGTCTGTTTAAATTGTGTGTGTCTTCCTGTCTCAATCTGGGCAAATCATATGCCTTCAGAAATTTATCGATATCTTCGCTATATTCTATTTTATTAGAATATAGGGTTTCAAAATACTTTCTAATTATCTTCTGTATTTCTGTAGTGTCTGTTGTGATATTGCCTTTTTCATCCCGTATATTAGTAATTTGAGTTCTCTCTCTTCTTCTTTTTGTTAGCATAGCTAAGGGCTTGTCTATCTTATTTATTTTTTCAAAGAACCAACTTTTAGTTTTATCAATTTTTTCAATGGTTTTTTTTTGTTTCAATTTCATTTATTTCTGCTCTAATTTTAATTATTTCTTGTCTTCTACTACAATTGCTGTTGTTTTGTTCTTCCTTTTCTAGGTTTTTGAGGTGTAGTGTGAGTTCATTTATTTGTTGGTTTTTTCTTTTTTTGATGAAAGAACTCCAGGATATGAATTTCCCTCTTAAAACTGCTTTCATTGTGTCCCATAGATTCCGGTATGTTGTGTCTGTATTATCATTTGACTCTAAGAAGTTTTTTATCTCTTCCTTTATGTCCTCTGTAACCCATTGATCATTCAATAACATATTGTTCATTTTCCATGTGGTGTAAGATTTTTCCTTCCTTTTTTTATCATTGATTTCCAATTTCATTCCATTATGGTCAGATATGGTGCATGGTATTATCTCCACACTTTTATATTTACTAAGATTTGCCTTATGGCATAATATATGGTCTATTTTTGAGTAGGATCCATGTGCTGCTGAGAAGAACGTGTATCCACTTGATGATGGTTGGTATATTCTATATATGTCAGTTAGGTCTAGGTTATTGATTGTGCTGTTGAGTTCTATAATTTCTTTATTCAGTTTTTGTCTAGAGGATCTGTCTAATGGCGAGAGCGGTGTGTTGAAGTCACCCATAATTATTGTGTTATGGTCTATTTGACTCTTGAACTTGAGCAGCGTTTGTTTTATGTAGATTGCAGCTCCATTGTTTGGTGCATACAAATTGATAATTGTTATGTCTTGTTGGTGGATGGTCCCTTTTAACAGTATATAGTGTCCTTCTTTATCCTTCTTAATTAACTTAGGTTTGAAGTTGATTTTATTTGATATGAGTATGGCCACTCCTGCTTGCTTCCGAGGGCCATGTGAGTGGTATGATTTTTCCCAACCTTTTACCTTCAGCCTGTGTATGTCTTTTCCTATCATATGAGTCTCCTGAAGGCAGCATATTGTTGGATTTGTTTTTTTGATCCAGGTTGCTAGCCTATGTCTCTTGATTGGTGAGTTTAGGCCATTAACATTTAAAGTTACAATTGAGATATGATTTGTACTTCCAGTCATGCTTCTTTATTTATTTATTTTAGTTTGGCTAGTTTTACTTTTTTGGTTATTTTCCTCCTCCTTTACTGAGATACCTCTTGTTGTTAGTTTTGGGCACTATTTTTCAGTTCCTCTTCTTGTAGTATATTGCTCAGAATGCTTTGCAGTGCTGGTTTTCTTGCTGCAAATTCTTTTAGCTTTTGTTTATCGTGAAAGATTTTAATTTCGTTGTCAAATCTGAAGCTCAATTTTGCTGGATACAGTATTCTTGGTTGAAATCCATTATTTTTCAGCGTTTGAAATACATTGTTCCAGGATCTTCTCGCTTTCAAAGTCTGTGCTGAGAAATCAGTCATTAACCTAATTGGTTTACCCCTGAATGTAATCTGTCTCTTTTCTCTGGTAGCTTTTAATATTCTCTCCTTGTCCTGTATGTTGGCTATCTTCATAATTATGTGTCTTGGAGTTGGTCTATTATAGTTTTGAATGTTTGGGGTCCTGTAGGCTTCCAGGATTTGGCAATCCATTCCATCTTTCATCTCTGGGAAGTTTTCTACAATTATTTCATTTAATATGCTGTCCATTCCTTTGGTTTGAATCTCTGTGCCTTCTTCTATCCCGATGACTCTCAAATTTGTTTTTTTAATGACATCCCATATCTCTTGAATAGATTGCTCATGGGATTTAAGCATCTTTTCTGTGTTGACTATACTCTTTTCAAGTTGATAAACCTTGTCTTCATTATTTGATGTTCTGACTTCTACTTGATCAAGTCTCTTTGTAATATTCTCGTTTGAGTTTTTAATTTGGTTTATAGTTTCCTGCATTTCTAGGATTATAGTTTGATTCTTTTTTAAGATCTCTATCTCCTGGTAGAGCTCGTTCTTTGCTATTTGAATTTGTTTGTTTAATTCAGTTTCAAAATATATTTTTATTGCTTGGACTTGCTGTCTCATGTCTTCTCTAATATTCCTTTCCATTTGAGTTAGGTATGCCTTGAGTTCTTTCCCTATCCCTGCTTCTGATGTTTCTATGTCCTCTTGTAGAATTCAGTTGTCTTGCATTGTTTGTACTCCTTTTTTCCCTTGTTTTCTCATGTTGTCCCCGTTGCTTTCCAGCTCTATTTGATTGTCGTGTTTCTGCTCTCTTTTATAGATTTGTTTTGGTTCTGTATTACTCTGATGCCTCTCCTTAGTGTTGTTAAACTATGCCTGCTGACGTGGATTCCACTGTGAAGGAAGATCCGACGTCCGAGCTCCAGTGACGACACTACTTTGCTATGACCGGCCCCAGTTCCTTGCCGGGGTGTCCTGATGAGGTGGTGTGACTGGACTGTCTCTGTTTGATTTCAGCTCCCAGTCGCGGCAGGCAGGCGGTATCCAGCCGCCCAGTATCACAGGCCGCGGGCGGGTGATCGGTCACCTTCGGCCGGGTGTTCTCCTACGGCCAAGCTATGCGGGCAGTTGGTGAACTGTCTCCGGCGGGCCTGCAATTTCCAGCTGCCCAGTCTCGAGGGCCTTGCCTCTAGCCTCCTGGTTTCTCCTGCTAGCCTTCTGTAGCCGCAGGGCAGGCCGCACGAATCAGTGGGCCTGGATCTCCGGGGTCCCACAGTTGGCAATTGGGATCCCAGGCACTCTGTCCTTTGGATTTTTCCTGCTTGCCCCTCCCCCAGCTCTAGCTAGACAGGTTTCCTTTTGGCTGCAGATGGGTAGGGGGGGTTGCAGGTCAGGTGCCTCTAGTTCCCCCCTAGTCTTTATGCAGGCTCACTCTGATTCTCCCTCCCCCGGCAAGCCTAGGAGAGATTTTATGCAAGTTCCCGATGTATGGGGGATGGGCTGAGTGCCACACACCTGTTTTGTTGTTGAGATCTGTCGGAGAATGGCGGTGGGTATTTCAGCTGTTCAAGATGCTGACTGCTGATTGCCTTGGCGGAGTGTCCGCTGTGGGGGATGGGACTGTACCGCTTCCTTCCCCGTCTAAACTCCCGTACTCAGCCCGGGGGTCAGTGCGGGCTTGGCTGGTGGGATTCCAGCTGATCGCAGCCGAGCCTCTCCCTGCTTGCTGATTAATGGCTTCCCTGGGGCACCACGCCTTGTGTAGCTGCAGGGCAGGCCGCACGAATCAGTGGGCCTGGATCTCCGGGGTCCCACAGTTGGCCGATATCACTTCTTATACTATTCTTTACTTCACATATTAATTTAACTATGTACAATCTGAACTTCTTATTAGACATTTCTTCTACTGTGTTATCAGTGGCTTTTGTTGTTGAAGCATCTTTGTTTGTTTGGGGCATTTTATTCCGTTGTTTTTTTCCATGTTACTAGTGAATTTTCTCATCTCAAAGTATGTGTCTAAGGCAATTTAAATTTTACCTTGTACACCTATAGTGTCCCTAAGTTTTCCAGCAATCCTCCTTTACTTGTAAGACCAATCTCAATAGCACCCAGTGTGCACAATATATAGTCTTAAACCTAGTAGCTCCCACTAAGGCATCTACTGCTTTCTTGCATTAAACAAAAATGATTTCAATTACTATCTGTAGTACAAACAGAATATTTGTTAAAATTATTTACATTTCAAATGGTAGATGAGAGAACAGAGGTATTGTTGTAGGCAATATTTGCAGAGGAAGGAGAGAGAAGTTATAAGTTCACAGGAAGAGTGGAAGAGAAGTCAACAAAAGTTTGGCTGTTGGTGGGAGAAAAGTTGGAAAGAAAATCCAATAAAATAGACAAGAGAGTAAGAATACAAAGAAAGAGAAAAAATTAAAGACACAAAAATACAACAAAAATGCAAAAAACATTCTTATATCACTGTCCTCCATACACTGATGCATAAAAACACCCTGTTCCAAAATGGTAGAGATATTAGTGAATCACAAAATAAAATAAAAATAAAATAAATCTTGCTGGAAAGTCAAACTGTCTCTGTCAGTTTCAACAGTTTCTCAGCCATCTCTGAAATCTCTTGGGATCACCAAATCCAGATCATCCCTTGCAAACCCAGTCTTTATCCCACCAATATGGGGTTCTGGTACCTAAGGTTGGCCATGCTACCGTCCCAAGATCTCAATGCTACTCCTAATGCAGAGAGACCACCAGGGATATACTCATGCAAAGGAGCAACCATGAGATTCAGCAGCAAGATAAGGGCCACCATCACTCTCAGCAGGAAGATGCTAGGCTCCTCTAAACCTACATCACCTCTACAATGAACCTGCAGGTGCCAGATGGAGTCCCCAGACAGAGACTCTGGTGGTGGTAAACCTGCTGACATTCAGGACCTGCTGGTGTTCCAACATGGATGCAGCCACTTGCACCCAAACCTAAAGTCTCCCCTGAAGCAGTTCCCTAGGATGTAGTAGAAGCAGTAGTGGTGATGGTTTTTGGCATCAGAAAGTGGGTCAGCAGCAGTGGTTGCAGCTGTGGGGCAAGTGTCACCAGGTGATCTCCTTTCTGGAGGTCAGGAGCAGTGTTCGCTTCAGTTGCATCAAGGGCAGGTTTCTTTTATGTCAGTAGCACCCAGAAAGAAACCTCCAAGCAAACTCAGGCTGCCAGCAGTGGTATCAGACCAGCAATGGCGGGAGGCAATGGATTGACAGTAGACTTCTTATATTCTTGATAATTGCCATTCTGATTGGAGTGAGATAAAATATCAGAGAACTCTTTATTTTTTCATATATTTGCTTATTGATTGTATTTATTCTCTGTAAAATGTCTTTTCAGTTCCTTAGCTCACTTATTGATTGGGTTATTTGTTTTCATGGTGTTGAGTTTTTTGTATGCCTGGGATTAACACTATATCTGAGATGCATGTGGTAAAGATGTGGTAAAGATTTTCTTCCATTCTGTAGGCTCTCTCTTCACATTTTGATTGTTTCCCTTGCTGAGATGAAGCTTTTTAGTTAGAATCTATCCCATTTATTGATCATTTTTTTATTATTAGTTGTTCAAAACATTACATAGACCTTGACATATCTATTTCATACATTTGATTCAAGTGGGTTATGAACTCCCATTTTTACCTCATATACAGATTGCAGAATCACATCAGTTACACATCCACGTTTATACCTACTGCCATACTAGTGTCTGTTGTATTTTGTTGCCTTTCCTATTCTCTACTATCCCTGCTCCCCTCCCCTCCCATCTTCTCTCTCTACCCCATCTACTGTAATTCATTTCTCTCCCTTGTTTTTTTCCCCTTTCCCCTCACTTCCTCTTATATGTAATTTTGTATAACAATGAGGGTCTCCTTCTGAAAGGTTAATTAAATAGGTACTTGTCACTCTGTTTTTCTATATGCTTAACAAAATACTGTTGAATTCTTGTTCCCAGGATGTGCTGTCCCCAACTGTGAACTGTTTGCTAATCTTGTTCCCAGAATGTGCTGTCCCCAACTGCCAAACTGCAGGATGCACTCCCTCACTTGGTTGCAGGCAAACTGCCCACTCGCCCTGACCCGTCAATGAACTTCCCTCCCTGCCCTCTCCAAGGAAAGTATATAAGCTCTGCTTAAGCTGTTCTCAGGGCTCTATCTCTCTTTGCTATAGAGAGTTCTGGGCCCTAGCATGCTGGTCTCCAAATAAACCCTCCCTTCTGCTGTTGCATAAGACACTCTTGTGGTCTCTTCCTCCGACGTTTCGCTGGTCCCTTACATTTGGTGCATTGGCCGGGAACTGCACATCGCTGGACAGGGAGACCTCAACAAGACTCCTTTAGGGGGGATAAGTAAGGCGCCTTTTCTTCTTCTTCTTCTTCTTCTTCTTCTTCTCCTCCTCCTTCTTCTCCTTGTTTTTCCTTTGCGATCGCTCAGAGTCTGGTTTTTGGCTCAGCAGAGAGCGTAAGCTCTCAGAGCCTTCTGGTTTTTGGCTCAGTGAAGAGCGTGAGCTCTCAGAGCCTTCTGGTTTTTCGGTTTGGGTTGGCAGAATGTGGTTGCTAGCGGAGAGCGTCAGCTCTCCCTGGCGGTGGTGGACAGACGTGTACAGAAGCTACAGACCACGTCTTTCAAGGGATGCTTTGAAAGACTCTGGGGGGGGGGACGGAGGTACCCCCATCTGGGAGGGACGGAAGTGCCCTCATCTGGTATATTCTGCTGCCAACTCGTCTGGTCTTGCCGGCAATTCTTTCTCTCAGGTTGAATTCACTGTCTGTTTTTAATCTTTGCCTCTAAACTTGTGTTACACGTTTACTGTGTGTGTCCATGTTTGTGTTACGTTTGTATTGTCCCTGTCTTTGTTCAAGTAACTTTCATTATGGGACAGAGCCATTCCATGCCTCTGTCCCTGACCCTTGATCACTGGACTGAAGTCCGCATAAGGGCTCAGAATCTTTCTTTTTCAGTACAGCGCTGGACCTGGCAGACTCTCTGTGCCTCAGAATGGCCCACCTTTGGAGTCGGATGGCCTTCCCACTAATTTAAAAAGTCAGAGATATTGTCTTTGTCTTTCAGCTGGGACCACATAGCCATCCAGATCAACAGCCATATATCTTAACTTGTCAGGACCTCTGCAAATCTCCTTCTCCATGGGTGAAGTCTTTCCTTGTCCCTGCCCCCATTCCTACTCCTCCCCCCACGATTCTATCTCTCAAACCCTCTGCTTCTCCTCCACCTTTTGTTCTCCATGAGTTCAAGATTTGACTCTGCTGGATTCTCCTCCATTTCCTTATCCCCTACCTTCGTTCCCCAACCCCCAGCACTCTCTAAGTGATTCTCCTGCTGCTGACTCAGCTTCTCCACCTTTGGAGGAGGTTAAGCCGGCCCAACACCCTCCAGATGACTTCCCCGAGGCACACACAGCCCCTCCTCCCCTGGAGAAAACTGGCCCAGCTAAAAAAAAAAAAAAAAAAAAACTCAAAGAACTTGCCGACATTTTCACACCAGCCTACTTGGGATGACTGCCAACAACTCTTAGGCACTCTCTTCATGACAGAGGAATGAGAGATAATCCTCCTGGAAGCTAAAAAAAAAATCCTCGGACCAGATGGGCGACCGACACAACTTCCCCTTGAACCGACCCAACTAGGACCCCAACACCTTTGAAGGAAGGGAGCATCTTTCCACTTATCGCCAGGCTCTAATAGCGGGTCTCCAAGCAGCCGCTAGACAGCCAACTAATTTGGCCAAGGTAAGAGAGATTATTCAAGGGCCTAATGAAACTCCCTCTATGTTTCTGGAGAGAATTATGGAGGCATATAGGAGATATACTCCTTTTGATCCTCAGGCAGAGGATCAAAAGGCATCTGTTACGATGGCCTTTATTGGGCAAGCTGCCCTGTATATTAAAAGAAAATTACAACGCTTAGATGGATTACAAGATGACTTTGAGAGATTTGGTCAGAAAAGCTGAGAAGGTATACTATAAGAGACAAACTAAGGAAGAGAAGGAACAAAGGAGGGAGAAAGAAAGGGAGCAAAGGGAGGATAAAAAAAACAGACTAAGGCATTGACTAAGGTCCTGGTCACAACAACAAATAGGCCAGAAATTAAGAGACAGGGAGACAGAAAGGATACCTGGGCCTACACCAGAAGCCACCTCTGGCCTCAGATCAATGTGCCTACTGTAGAGAAAAAAAAGGGACACTGGGCCAAAGAGTGCCCTATAAAGAAACAGCCACGCCAGCCAGCCATTCTGACTCTGGAGGATGACTAAAAAGTAGGGGCTCAGGGTAACTTTTGAAGTGGAGGGAACCCCAGTAAACTTTGAAGTGGATACAGGGGCAGTATACTCAGCCCTTAAGGCCCCATTGGGCCCTCTATCAAATAAAAAGTCTCTAGTTCAAGGGGCTAATGGCAGTAAATATCAGGCTTGGACAACTAAGAGGACCATGGACCTGGGGAAAGGAAAAGTCCATCACTCCTTCCTAGTGATCCCAGAATGCCCAGCCCCTTTGATGGGCAGATATCTGCTCACCAAACTCCGGGCCAGAATAACTTTTAACCCTGAAGGCCCCCCAAATGGAATTTCTAAATCATTCAGTAAAAACTCCTATAGTCATGGTTTTAACTATGTCAGTAAAAGATAAACATCAACTCTTCACACCCCCCAAGACTGATCAAACAGGCAAGCTGTCCCAGAAATGGATAACAGATTACCCAGATGCCTGGGCAGAAACTGATAAGTTAGGCCTAGCTGTAAAACAACCTCCAATAACAGTGGAGTTAAAAACCTCAGCCTCCCCAATTAATATTAAACAATATCCTCTGAGCAAAGAAGCTAAAGATGGGATAAGGTCCCATATACAGAAATATATGGCCTTAGGGGTCCTAAGGCTCTGTTAGTCAGCCTGGAACATTCCCCTGCTACCAGTAAAAAAAGCCAAAAACTGGGGACTATTGCCCCGCTCAAGACCTAAGAGAGACCAACAACAGAGTGCAGAACATTCACCCCACAGTACCTAATCTCTACAATCTGCTTAGCACCCTGAACCCTGAGCAAAAATGGTATACTGTCCTGGACTTAAAAGATGCTTTCTTTTGCTTGCCTCTGCATAAAGATAGCCAGTTGCTGTTTGCTTTCGAGTGGGTAGACCCAGAAACCAGAACGTCTGGTCAACTAACTTGGACCAGACTCCCACAGGGGTTCAAAAACTCCCCCACTCTCTTTGATGAAGCCCTCCACAGAGATCTCAACAACTTCAGAACTACTCACCCTGAAGTCACCCTGCTTAAATATGTGGATGACCTGCTACTGGTAGCCAATACCAAAGAAAACTGTGAGTCTGGGACCCAAGCACTATTATCCGAGCTTGCTCAACTCGGGTATAGAGCTTCTGCCAAAAAGGCCCAAATTTGCCAGGAGGAAGTAATCTTCCTGGACTATTCCCTTAGGGGTGGTAAACAATGGCTCACTGAGCCCAGAAAACAAACCGTTGTGCAGATACCACCCCCATCTAACAAGAAGACAAATGAAGAGGCTAAATTGGCAGCCCTAAACGGATTAACCATGTTAACACTTTCCACACCGGGGGAACATAAGGACACTGACACTGAACTCCTCGACTTTACTGAGCCCAGCCTGCAATTTCAGAAAGCCCTACACTACATTAAAAATGTACATCAACTCACTCACCTTGGTTCAAAGAAATTGCAGGCATTCCTGAAGGATCAAGAACAGAGTTTTCCACTAACCGGCTCACAGCAAAAGGAAATAGCTGAACGGGTAAAAAAAGACTGTTGGGTCTATCAATTGGTTAATGTTTACTCCTCCAAGCTTCCTGTAGGAAGGCGCCTTTGAGGAACCAGACCAGGACAATTTTGAGAAATGGGCTTCACTGAAATTAAGCCAGCAAGGTATGGACTAAAATATCTCCTAATCTTTGTAGATGCATTTTCAGGATGGATTGAAGCTTTCCCCCTCCCCTCCAAAAAAGAAATGGTGCAAATGGTGGTCAAGAAGATCCTGAAAGATGTTTTTCCAAGATACAGCCTGCCTAAGGTAATAGGGTCTGATAATGGCCCAGGTAAGTCAGGGGTTAACCAGGACCCTGGGGATTAATTGGAGGTTACATTGTGCTTATAGACCCCAGAGCTCAGGACAGGTAAAAAAAATAGAACCATTAAAGAGACCTTGTCAAAATTAAGCTTGGAGACCAGCATAAAAGATTGGACTACGCTCCTGCCTTATGCACTGTTTCATACAAGAAATACTCCCTCTGTTTCTTTGTGTAACCTCACCCCCTATGAAATTCTCTATGGTGCCCCTCCTCCAATAAGGGACCTGACCCCAATTCTAAGACCTAACGATTCCTTTTACACCCCCTTACTTGACAGACTTAAAGCTCTTAAAAGAACCCAGCGATACCTGTGGAAACAACTGGCCACTGCCTACCAACCTGGGGATGAAGGAACTCCACACCAATATCAAGTGGGAAACTTCATCTATGTAAGATGACATCAGATGTCATCCCTAGAACCCCGCTGGAAAGGACCATACCAGGTGCTACTTATAACATTTACAGTGGTAAAGGTAGATGGAATCACTTCCTGGATCCATGCCTCTTGTCTCAAGCCTGCGCCTTGTCCAGACTATGGCTGGAAATTGGAAAAGACTGGTAACCCTCTCAAATTGCGTATTTGCTGTGTGGATAGGGCTATAGATTCTCCCCCTGACCACCAGTAGTCCTAACCATCATCAGCCCATTCAGCAGCGATGGTTGATCATAAACCCTACTGGACAGAAAGTATAATCTATCTCACATACAGCCCCCTTAGGGACCTGATGGCCATCTCTCCACCCAGATATTTGTCAGTTGGCTATAGGTCTTTCCTATTGGGTATCCCTGATAAAGAGGATCCAACTAAAATTACATTAAATCCCTTCCATACCATAAATAATAGAAACAAACATTATGGATGTAGGGACAGGCGAGTCAGATGTAGGTTGGCTAACCTAGATTACTATGTTTGCCCGGCGGACTATCAAAGCCACAAACAGTCATGGCTGTGTGGGGGAAAAACCGACTTCTTCTGTAAGTCATAAGGATGTAAACATACAGGGGCTACCTAATGGAACCCAAACCTCCACCAGTTCCCAGACCATTGCCCCCTTGCTGAAGTAACAGGTACTGAGGCATCTCTCCACCCATTCACTCCTCTCTTCTCCTGTCAATGCCCACACCGGGTCCCACCAGGTCCACTTACCAGCTAACCCAAAACTCAAACCAGCTGAGGAAAGCCCTCAGACCCCTATCCAAATGTAATGAAAATGGCCTTTAAAGTTGCTTTGTCATCACTAAAAACAGGTTACTAAAAAAGTTAAAGTCCCTCACAGGCTTTTTGGGATACTCATTCCAGTTTTCCCCTCTGCTCTACCTGTTCTACTACTCAAGTTTTTGTTGCTGGGAAAATCCCAAACCCCTTTCCCATTATACTTTTACATCTCTCCTTCATTCTCAGATCCAAGGAGCTGCTCTAAACACTGCCTTCCCCGTCCTCCCCCTCTGTACCAGGCCCACAGAAAAGTCTTAACTGACCTTCTCCAGAAGTCTTCACCATGGCTGACTTTAGGACTTTCAACAAAAGAGTCCCTATAAAAGAGTTCAGCATAGATAAACTTCCTCTTTTCATATTGCCCTGTTCTACTTGGCCACTGGCTAAAAAAATAAGCACTCCTAAGCTAGACACCCCCTTATTAGTTTTTCACAAAATATGTGAACAGGGCCTCTGGCCTTGAGCTGGGGCTTCACAGAGATGGCTACATTTCTAAGATAAAAAGTTATCAACTGGTCTCCATGGTAACAGCTGGCAAGGAAAAAAAAAGAAAAAAGAAAAAATTCTCCCCCTCCCAGGTGTCCTTGAAAAGTTAACTTGCCCAGAACAGAGGAAAAAACAGAAACAAAAACTGCTTTTTGTGAACTGCTGCAGACTGTGAACTTCTGAGCCCCTTCCCTTATATGTTGAGTACAAAATTCTGAAACTACCTAAACTTGGGGTTCAGGGGATTAATTGATTACAACAGAAGCAATGTCCTCTAAATCTGGTTGCAACCAAATAGGACTGTTTCCCTGTCTTCAGTGCTATCTTAGGTGCCTTGCCTTGTCCGTCCCTACAACAGTATAATTCTATATACTTAAACATTATTCATGTTTTCATAAAATGGTCAACAGATGTAATTAATTGTATAATGGTGCAGATGTTTCCCAGAGTGCTCTATCATGATGCAGGTTCATTTAAAGATCAAATTGGGGGGGCATACAACCCGGTTTCGCCGGGAACCTGTATCCCTCACTTTAGCCATCTTATTAGGAATGGGAATTGCTGCAGGGGTGGGCACAAGAACCACTTCCCTGGTCCAAGGGACACAACAAATGACCCAATTAGAAACAGCAATGGACCAAAACTTAAAGATATTAAAAACCTTCATCACAGCTTTGCAAGAATCTTTAACCTCTCTCTCTAAAGTTGTTTTACAGAACAGGCGAGGGTTGGACCTCCTCTTCATGAGAGAAGAGGGCCTTTGTGCTGCATTAAGGAAAAAATGTTGTTTTTATGCCAACCATACTAGAGTTATAAAAAAAAAATCTATGAGTAAATTAAAAAAGACGCCTTAAAGAGCGTCAATGAGAGAAAGAGGCCCAAAAAGGATGATATGAATCTTGGTTCACACAGTCCCACTGGTTAACTACGCTTTTATCAGCCCTGGCAGGTCCTTTAATAATTCTTACATTGTTGCTAACTCTAGGACCCTGTTTGCTCAACCGTGTAGTTTCCTTTCTCCAAGCCCAAATTGGACAAGTCAAACTTATGGTAATTAGACAACAATATACCCCACTAACAGACATAAAATATTACACCCCCCAATGATCCCTTTTATGATTAAAAGTAGCCAGAAGAAGAAGTGGGGAATGAATAATAAAATAGGTACTTGTCACTCCGTTTTTCTATATGCTTAACAAAACACTGTAGAATTCTTGTTCCCAGGATGTGCTGTCCCCAACTGTGAACTATTTGCTAATCTTGTTCCCAGAATGTGCTGTCCCCAACTGCCAAACTGCAGGATGCACTCCCTCACTTGGTTGCAGGCAAACTGCCCACTCGCCCTGACCCGTCAATGAACTTCCCTCCCTGCCCTCTCCAAGGAAAGTATATAAGCTCTGCTTAAGCTGTTCTCAGGGCTCTATCTCTCTTTGCTATAGAGAGTTCTGGGCCCTAGCATGCTGGTCTCCAAATAAACCCTCCCTTCTGCTGTTGCATAAGACAGTCTCTTGTGGTCTCTTCCTCCATTTCCATGCAATTTTTCTTCTCTTTCCCTTTCCCTCCCACCTCTCATTCCTGTTTAATGTTAATCTGCTTCTCATGCTCTTCCTCCCTGCTCTGTTCTTAGTTGCTCTCCTTATATCAAAGAAGATATTTGGCATTTGTTTTTAGGGATTGTCTAGCTTCATTTAGCATAATCTGCTCTAATGCCATCCATTTCCCTGAAAATGCCATGATTTTGTCATTTTTTAGTGCTGAATAATACTCCATTGTGTATAAATGCCAAATTTTTAATCCATTCATCTATTGAAGGGCATCTAGGTTTGTTCCACAGTCTAGATATTGTGAATTGTGCTGCTATGAACATTGAAGTAGCAGTATCCCTATAGTATGCTCTTTTAAGGTCTTTAGGGAATAGTCTGAGAAGGGGAATAGCTGGGTCAAATGGTGGTTCCACTCCCAGCTTTCCCAGGAATCTCCATACTGCTTTCCAAATTGTCCTCACCAATTTTCAGTCCCACCAGCAATGTACAAGTGTACCCTTTTCCCCACGTCCTTGCCAGGACTTGTTGTTTGACTTCATAATGGCAGCCAATCTTACTGGAGTGAGATGGTATCTTAGGGTACTTGATTTGCATTTCTCTGACTGCTAGAGATGGTGAGCATTTTTTATGTACTTGTCGATTGATTGTATGACCTCCTCTGAGAAGTGTCTGTTCAGGTCCTTGGCCCATTTATTGATTGGGTTATTTGTTTTCTTATTTTTCGATTTTTTGAGTTCTTTGTATACTCTGGATATTAGGGCTCTATCTGAAGTGTGAGGAGTAAAAATTTGTTCCCAGGATGTAGGCTCCTTATTTACCTCTCTTATCGTTTCTCTTGCTGAGAAAAAAACTTTTTAGTTTGAGTAAGTCCCATTTGTTGATTCTTGTGTGTAACTCTTGTGCTATGGGTGTCCTATTAAGGAATTTGGAGCCCGACCCCACAGTATGTAGATTGGAGCCAACTTTTTCTTCTATCAGATGCAGAGTCTCTGTTTTGATATCAAGCTCCTTGATCCATTTTGAGTTAACTTTTGTGCATGGCAAGAGAAAGGGATTCAGATTCATTTTGTTGCATATGGATTTCCAGTTCTCCCAGCACCATTTGTTGAAGATGCTACCCTTTCTCCATTGCATGCTTTTGGCACCTTTGTCTAATATGAGGTAGTTGTAATTTTGTGGATTGGTCTCTGTGTCCTCTATTCTGTACCATTGGTCTACCTGCCTGTTTTGGTAACAGTACCATGCTGGTTTTGCTACTAGTGCTCTATAGTATAGTTTAAAATCTGGTATTGCTATACCACCCAGTTTCACTCTTCCTGTTTAGAATTGCTTTTGCTATTCTGGGTCTTTTATTTTTTCAGATGAATTTCATGATTGCTTTTTCTATTTCTGTGAGGAATGCTGTTGGGATTTTGATTGACATTGTATTAAACCTATAGAGTGCTTTTGGTAATATGGCCATTTTAATGATATTAATTCTGCCTATCCATGAAAAAGGTATATCTTTCCACCTTCTAAGGTCTTCTTCTCTTTCTCTCTTTAAGGTTCTGTAGTTTTTGTTGTATAGTTCTTTCACATATTTTGTTAGGTTGATTCCCAAGTATTTTTTTTTAGGATCTTGTGAATGGGGTGGTTGTTCTCATTACAATGTCAGAGGATTTGTCACTCAAATACAGGAATGCCTTTGATTTATGCATGTTGATTTTATATCCTGCCACTTTGCTGAATTCATTTACTAGCTCTAAAAGTTTCTTGGTAGAACCTTTTGGGTCTGCTAGGTATAGGATCATGCCAGCCACAAATAGTGATAATTTAAGTTCTTCTTTTCCTATCTTTATGCCTTTAATTTCTTTTGTCTAATTGCTCTGGCCAGTGTTTAGAAAACTATGTTGAACAGAATTGGTGAGATAGGTCATCCCTGTCTTGTTCCAGATTTTAGAGGAAATGCCTTCAATTTTTCTCCATTCAGAATGATGCTAGCCTGAGGCTTAGCATAGGTAGCTTTTATAATATTGAGGTATGTTCCTGTTATCCCTAGTTTTTTTTTTAGTGTTTTGAACATAAAGGGATGCTGTACTTTGTTGAATGCTTTTTCTGCATCTATCGAGATAAGCATATGGTTCTTATCTTTAAGTCTATTGATGTGGTGAATAACATTTATTGATTTTTGTATATTGAAACAGCCTTACATATCAGGGATGAATCCTACTTGATCATGATGAATGATCTTTTAGATATGTTTCTGTATCCGATTTGCCAGAATTTTATTGAGAATTTTTGCATCTATGTTCCATTAGAGATATTTGTCTTTAGTTTTCTTTCTTTGAAGTGTTTTTGTCTGGTTTAGGAATCAGGGTGATGTTGGCCTCATAGAATGAATTTGGAAGTTCTCCCTCTTTTTCTATTTCCTAAAATAGCTTGAAAAGTATTGGTATTAGTTCTTTTTTAAAGGTCTTGTAAAACTCTGTTGTATACCCATCCAGTCCTTGGCTTTTCTTAGTTGGTAGTCTTTTGAGGGCTTCTTCTATTTCCTCAATTGATATTGCTCTGTTTCGGTTGTGTATATCCTCCTGACTCAATGTCGGCAGATCATTTGACTTAAGAAATTTATCGATGCCTTCACTGTCTTCTATTTTATTGGAGTATAAGGATTCAAAATAATTTCTAATTATCTTCTGTATTTCTGTAATGTCTGTTGTGATATTTCCTTTTTCATCCCATATGCCAGTAGTTTGAGTTCTCTCTCTTCTTCTCTTCATTAGCATGGCTAAGGGTCTGTCCATCTTATTTGTTTTTTCAAAGAAACAACTTTTAGTTTTCTCATTTTTTTCAATTGTTTCTTTTCTTTCAATTTCATTGATTTCAGCTCTGATTTTAATTATTTCTTGCCTTCTACTACTTTTGCTGTTATTTAGCTCTTCTTTTTCTAGTATTTTGAGATGAAGTGGGAGATCATTTATTTGTTTTTTTTTATTTTTTTAAGGAATGAACTCCAAGCAATGAATTTCTTAGAACTGCTTTCATTGTGTTCCATAGATTCCAATATGTTGTGTCTGTGTTTTCATTTATCTCTAAGAATTTTTTAATTTCCTCCTTGATGTCTTTTGTAACCCATCGATCATTCAGTAACATATTGTTTATTCTCCAAGTGATATAGAATTTTACCTTCCTTCTTTCATCATTAATTTCCAGTTTCATTTTATTATGATCAGATAGGATGCATGGTATTATCTCTACTTCTTTTTAATTTCTAAGAGTTGCCCTGTGACATAATATATGGTCTAGTTTTGAGAAGTATCCATGTGCTGCTGAGAAAAAAGTGTAACTGCTTGATGTTGGGTGGTATATTCCATATATGTCAATTAAGTCTAGGTTATTAATTGTATTATTGAGTTCTATAGTTTCTTTATTCAACTTTTGTTTGGAAGATCTGTCCAATGGTGAGAGAGGTCTGTTGAAGTCTCCCACAATTATTGTATTGTGGTCTATTTGACTCTTGAACTTGAGAAGAGTTTGTTTGATGAACATAGCTGCACCATTGTTTGGGGCATATATATTTATGATTGTTATGTCTTGTTGGTGTATGGTTCCCTTGAGTAGTATGTAGTGTTCTTCTTTATACCTTTTGATTAACTTTAACTTGAAGTCTATTTTATATGAGTATGAACACTCCTGCTTGCTTCTGAGGTCCATATGAATAATATGATTTTTCCCAACCTTTCACTTTCAGTCTATGTATGTCTTTTCCTATCAAATATGTCTCCTGTAGGCAGCATATTGTTGGATCTTTCTTTTGGATCCATTCTATTAGCCTGTGTCTCTTTATTGGTGAGTTTAAGCCATTAACATTTAGGGTTACTATTGAGATATAGTTTGTACTTCCAGTCATATTTGTTTATTTATGTTACTTAACATGATTTGTTTTTTCTCTTTGATTATTTTTTCCTTTACTGTACTACCTCCTACTGTTGGTTTTCATAGTTATTTTTCATTTCCTCTTCCTGCAATGTTTTGCCAAGGATGTTTTGAAGAGCGGGGTTTCTAGCTGCAAATTCTTTTGTTTGTCGTGGAAGGTTTTAATTTCATCTTCCATCCTGAAGCTTAATTTCACTAGATACATGATTCTTGGTAGGACCCATTTTCTTTCAGTGTTTAAAATATGTTGTTCCAGGATCTTCTAGCTTTCAGAGTCTGTGTTGAACGATCAGCTGTTATCCTGATTGGTTTACCCCTAAGTGTAATCTGCTTCCTTCCTCTTGTAGCTTTTAAAATTCTCTCTTTATTCTGTATGTTGGGAATCTTCATTATAATGTGTCTTGATGTGAATCTCTTATGATTTTGCACATTTGGCAT
Source organism: Ictidomys tridecemlineatus (assembly GCF_052094955.1). Lineage (NCBI taxonomy): Eukaryota > Metazoa > Chordata > Mammalia > Rodentia > Sciuridae > Ictidomys > Ictidomys tridecemlineatus. Next base: position 827,478 of record NC_135481.1, on the reverse strand, counting down.
CCTGTAGGCTTCCAGGATTTGGAATTCTGTTTCATTCTTCAAGTATGGGAAGTTTTCTCATATTATTTCATTGAACAGATTGCTCATTCCTTTAGTTTGGACCTTTATACCTTCCTGTATCCCAATAACCAATAACTCTTAAGTTTGGTCTCTTTATGTTATCCCATATTTCTTGGATGTTCTGCTCATGGTTTCTTTTTTTTTAAAGAGAGAGAGAGAGAGAGAGAGAGAGAGAGAGAGAGAGAGAGAGAGAGAATTTTAATATATATTTATTTTTTTAGTTCTCGGCAGACACAACATCTTTGTTGGTATGTAGTGCTGAGGATTGAACCCGGGCTGCACGCATGCCAGGCGAGCACGCTACTGCTTGAGCCACATCCCCAGACCCCTGCTCATGGTTTCTTAACAGTCTGACTGAGCTGTCTATGTTCTTTTCTAGTTGAAATACTTTGTCTTCATTGTCTAATGTTCTATCTTCTAAGTCTTCTTCTGTGTTGGTAATACTATCATTTGAGTTTTTAATTTGGTTTATTGCTTCCTGCATTTCCAGGATTTTTTTAAATAACCTCTATCTCCCTGTATAGTTGATCTTTTGCTTCTTGGATTTGTTTATGTAATTCATTGTAAAAGTGATCTTTCATTGTCTGATTTTGCTGTCTAATGTCTTCCTTGAGACTCCAGATCATCTGATGCATGTATATCCTGAATTCTTTTTCTGACATTCCATCTGCTGCAGATATTACTTCTTCTAAAGTTGAGTTGATCTGCATTGCTCATGGTCTTTTCTTTCCTTGTCTTTTCATACTGCTCACGTTTCTTTCTGCTTTGTGAAACTGTTGTGTTATTGATTTCCCCCCCTATATATTTTATTGCTCTTGTATAGTTCCAAAGTCTCCCTTTTGTGGAGTAAGACAATGTTAACAGTTCCCAGTATCAATAGTACATCATCTAAGCATACGTTTTCCTTATTACTACATTTATAGCTAGATTCTATGTCTACAAATGTTGGTTTTGATTATCATTTACAAATATAGTCATTAGTTTCATTAAAGGCATATTGTTTCTGGTAGCATGAAGAAAACTGAATTTCAGGTGTAGGATGTTATGTTTAGGGTGAAAGGAGTGAGGGTATGGGGTTAATCTAACTTAGTAACTTTGGAGAGCTCTAATCAATAGATGGGTAATTTATGGAAGAATGTATAGATTTATTCTCCTATCTGTATTTATAAGATTGCCCTATTCATAAATAGTAAAATTTAGGGGGTTGCAAGTGAGATAGAGGGAATAAGAAGGAGAAAAACAAATAACAAGAAAAGAAAGAGAAAAAAGAGAGTGGGAAAAAGAATATAAGAGAAAAAAGAGAAAAAAGAAAAGAAACAAAAGGCAGGAGGGAGTTGGGGCATATGCAATTCCTCTATACTGCATTATTCTGGTGATTCAGTTGCTAAAGACCTTTTCCATGCCCAATTCTTGGTTTCAAATATGTTGAGGTTGTGAGGACCAGAGGGGGAAGGGTAGTGGAGACTGGATGAATGGATGAAGAGAGAGAAGAGAAAAAAGAAAAAAAAGAAAAAAATGTCACTCAGAACTCTGTTTTCTATTCTTCAGTAGGTGGCATTGTCTATTCCTAGCTTGAGTCTCTGCATTCAGGGTGGTGTTGGTAGTTAGTGTGAGAGGACTTCAGCTTCCACCTGTAGCCTCTCTACTCTTATTCTCTGAGATGTAAACCAGGTGCCTGATCTGCTGCAGAACTGAGCTGGTAGCCACACCAACCAGTTGATGGTTTTAAGGTTTGGTGGGATTTTCCAAGATGAGTTCCATCAGTTTTTCTCATAATGTGTTTGATGAGGAGGGGGGGTGTTGTGGAGACCTTATGTTTGTCCAAAGCTCAGTCCAGTGACCACATGGGTGGGAGTCTGGGCCCCTCCTCCAGTTGGGGTGGTCTGTCTACCCAGCAGGTTGGTGGCTGGGTCCCTACATCAGTTGGTGTGGTCAGTCTACAGCTCAGGCGGGCAGCTGTGCCCCCTCTCCGGGCCATGTGGTCTGCTACCATGCAAGCGGGAGGCTGGGCTCCTCCTCCAGTTGGGATGGTCTGTCTACCCCACAGGCGGGCTGCTCTGCCCCCTTGCCAGGCTGCGTGATCTGCCTCTATTGATTCTTGATTATACTTCTTGTGCTGTAGGGTTCTTGTTAAGGAAGTCAGTTCCTAATCCTGAACAATAAAGATTTGGGATTACTTTTTCTTCTGTTAGGTGCAGGATCTCTCTTCTAATGCCTAAGTCTCTCATACAATTTGAGTTGAGTTTTGTACAGAGTAATAGGGTTTAATTTTATTCTGTTGCATAAAGATTTTCAGTTTTCCTGGCACCATTTGTTGAAGAGGCTATCTTTTTCCAATGAATGTTTTTGGTGTCTTTCTCTGGTATTGGATAACTGTATTCATGTGGGTTTGTCTCTGTGTCTTATACCATCAGTCTACATTTCTGTTTTGATGCAAATACCATGTCACTTTTGTTACTATTTCTCTGCAGTGAAATTTAAGGTATGGTATTGTGATGCACAACTAATTCCACCAGAAAACTTCTAGAACTAAAAAATGAATTCAGCAAAGTAGTTGGATGTAAAATCAACATCCATAAATCAAACACATTTCTTTTTTTAAAAAAAATTTAAATTTGTTTTAATTAGTTATACATAAAAGTAAATTGTATTCATGCATTTTGATATACATAGATGGAATATAATTCCATATTTTTGAGGGTACATATTTTTCATACAGTTACATATATACATAAAATAATATTGACTGTTTTATTGTACTATCTTTTCTATCCCCACAAACCTCCCCTTACCTTTCTTCACTTCCCTCTACTTAATCTAAGGTAATGTTATTATTCTCTAGTGCTCCCCATCTTATTGTGCATAAGCATCTACATATTAGAGAAAATATTTGGCCTTTGGTTTTTGAAGATTAGATTATTTCCCTTAGCATGATATTTTCCAACTCCATATATTTACTGGAAAATGCCATAATTTCATGTTTTTAAAGCTAAGTAATATTCCATTGAAAAAATTATATATATATATATATATCAATTTCTTTTTTTCTTTTAAAGAGAGAGAGAGAGAGAGAGAGAGAGAGAGAGAGAGAGAGAGAGAGAGAGAGAATTTTTAATATTTATTTATTAGTTCTTAGCGGACACAACATCTTTGTTGGTATGTGGTGCTGAGGATCGAATCTGGGCCGCACGCATGCCAGGCGAGCATGCTACCACTTGAGCCACATCCCCAGCCCCAATATATATCACAATTTCTTTATCCATTAGTCTATCAAAAGACATTTAGGTTGGTTCAATAGTTTATCCATTGTGAATTGAGCAGCTATAAATATTGACATGGATGCATTACTGTAGAATGATGATTTTACGTCCTTTGGGTATGAACGAAGGAGTGGGATAGCTGGGTCAAATAGGGTTCCAATCCAAGTTTTCTCAGGAATCTCCATACTGCTTTCCATAGTAGTTACACCAATTTGCAGTCCCACCAGCCATGTATGAGTTTATCTTTTTCATCACATTCTCGCCAACATTTATTGTTGCCTGTATTCTTGGTGATTGCCACTCTGACTGGAGTGGGATGAAATCTTGGTGTAGTTTGATTTGCATTTCTCTAATTGTTAGAGATATTGAACACTTTTTTATATATTTGTTAATTGATTATATTTCTTTTTCTGTGAAGTGTCTGTTCAGTTCCTTAGCCCATTTATTGATTCATTTGTTTCTTGGGTGTTAAGTTTTTGAATTCTTTATGTATCCTAAAGCTTAATGCTTTATCAGAGGTACATGTGGTAAAGATTTTTATCCCCATTTGTAGGTTCTCCCCTCACAATATTGATTATTTTCTTTGCCAAGAGGAAGCTTTTTAATTTGAATCCATCCCATTTATTGATTCTTGATTTTCTTTGTTGAGCTTTAGCAGTCTTGTTAAGGAAGTCAGATCCTAGGCCGATGTCGTGAAGATTTGGGCCTATTTTTTCTTCTATTAGCCACAGATTGATTCTCTATTCTATTTAGTGTCTAAGTCTTTGATCCACTTTGAGTTGATTTTTTGTGCAGGGTGAGAGATAGAGGTTTAATTTCATTTTGCTACATAAGTATTTCCAGTTTTGCCAGCACCATTTGTTGAATAGGCTATCTTTTATCCAGTGAACATTTTTGGCACCTTTGTCTACTATGACATAACCATATTTATATGAGTTCATCTTATGTCCTCTATTCTGTATCATTGGTATACAAGTCTATTTTTGTACCAATACCATGCCATTTTTGTTACTATAGTTTTGTAGTAAAGTTTAAGGTCTGGCATTATTGATGCCTCTTGCTCTACTTTTCTTGCTAAGGGTTGCTTTAGTTCTTCTGTATCTCTTATTTTTCCAAATAAATTTTATGATTGCTTTCTCTATTTCTATGAAGAATGTCTTCGAGATTTTAATAGGAATTGCATTAATCTGTATAACACTTTTGGTAGTATGGCCATTTTGACAACACTAATTCTGTCTATCTAGGATCATGGGAGATATCTCCATCTTCTGAAGTTTTCTTCAAATACTTTCTTTAGTATTCTGTAGTTTTCATTGTAGAGATCTTTCACATCTTTTGTTAGATTGACTCCCAGATATTTTTTCTTCTTTTGAGGCTATTTTTATTGGGGTAGTTTTCCTAACTTCCTTTTTATTGTATTCATTGCTGATGTATAGGAACATTTGATTTACATCTTGCTTCTTTGCTGAATTTATTCATTAGTTCTAAAATTTTCTTGTGGAGATTTTTGCATCCTCTTATATAGAATCATGTAACAAGGAAATAATAATATTTTGAGTTCTTTACCTTTTTGTATCCTTTAGTTTCTTTCTTTTGTCTAATTTCTCTTGCCAGAGTTTCAAGGATGATGTTGAATAGAAGTGATGAAAGAGGACATTCTTATCTTGTTCCACAGTTTAGAAAAAAATTGTTCTTGATTTTTCTCTATTTAGAATGATTCTGGCCTTGGGTTTAACATATATACCTTTTACAATGTTGATTTATATTCCTACTATTCCTAATTTTTCTGGTGTTTTGAACATGAATTTGATAAAATACTAGGATCATGGGAGATCTCTCCATCTTCTGAAGTTTTCTTTAAATACTTTCTTTTTTTATCAAATGCTTTTTCTTCACCTATTTATATGATCATATGACTCTTGATTTTAGGTCTATTAACACAATAGATTATGGTTATTGGTTTCTGTATGTTGAAACAACCTTGCATTCCTGTGATAAGCCCCACTTTATCATGGTGCAACAATTTTTTTTTCAGAAGAGAAGGGATGGGGAGAGAGAGGGAGGAAGAGAGGGAGGGGAGAGAGAGAGAGAGAGAGAGAGAGAGAGAGAGAGAGAGAGAGGAGTGGGTGAAGAGACAGGAGAGAGGGAAGAGAGAGAGAGGAGAGGGAGAGAGTGAGAAAAGCAGACCAACTTCTTAATATGTTTTTGTATGATTTGCTAGAATCCTATTGAGAATTTTTGCATCTATATACATAAGAAATATTGGTCTGAAGTTTTCTTTCCTTGATGATCTTTGTCTGGTTTTGTTATCAGTGTGACATTGGCCTCATAGAATGAGTTATGAAGGGCTCCCTCCTTTTCTATTTCATGGAATACTTTGAGGAATATTGGTGTTAATTCTTCTTTAAAAGTCTTGTAGAACTCAGCCAAGAATCTATCTCTTTCTGGGCTTTTCTGGTTGGTATAATTTTGATGGCATTTTCTATTTTATTACTTAAAACTGATCTGCTTAAATCATGTATGAACTCTTCATTCAGTTTGGACAGGTCATATGTCTCTAGAAATTTGTTGTCATCTTCAATATTTTTAATTTTGTTAAAATATAAATTTTTAAAATAGTTTCTAGTTATCTTCTCTATTTTAGACGTCTCTTGTGATATTTCCTTCTTCATCTTGTATTTTAGCAGAAATAGTAGAAATGTTTCAAAACCTAAAGAATGCAATGGAAAATCAAATAGAAGAGGCTTTCAGGACTCCTTTTTCTTTTCACTAGCATGGGCAGTGGGGTATCTATTTTATTTATTTTTTCAAATAATGAACTTTTTGTTTTGTCAATTGTTTTCAATTGTTTATTTTTATTTTATTTTATTGATTTCATCTATTATTTTCATTATTTCCTGTCTTCTACTAATTCTTATATTGATTTGCTCTTCTTTTTCTATGGCTTTGAGATACAGTTGTATGTCATTTATTTGTTGACTTTTTCTTCTTTTAATGAATATGCTCAATGCAATAAATTTTTCTCTTAGTACTGCCTTTCTATTGTCCCAGAGATTTTGATGTGTTGTATCAGTGTTCTCATTTACCTCTATTTTTTATTTCATCCTTGTTTTCTTCTACTATTCATTCCTCACTCAATACTGTATTATTTATTCTCCAGTTGTTATAGTAGCTTGTATTTTTTATTTTATCATTGTTCTAATTTCATTCCTTTGTGGTCTCATAGAATGCAGACTATTATCTCTGCTTTTTTTTTGTATTTACTAAGAGTGGCTTTGTGGCATAAGATATGACCTATTTTAGAGAAAAGCCATGTGCTGCTGAGAAGAAAGTACATTTGCTTGTTGATAGATGAAATATTATATATGTCTATTAAGTCTAAATTATTGATTGTATTGTTTAGTTATATAGTTTTCTTGTTTTTTTTTTTGAAAGATATGTTTAGTAGTGAGAGAGGTGTGCAAATGTTACCCAGTATTATTGTATTGTGGTCTATTTGACTCCTAAATTGAGAAGTGTTTGTTCAATGTACATAGGTGCTACATTGTTTGGGGCATAAATACTTATAACAGTTATGTTCACTTATATATACTTCCCTTAGGAAGTGTGAGTGTTCTTCTTATTAATTTGGTTTGAATTCTACTTTATCTGAGATGAAAATGGAAACCAATGCTTGTTTGTCAAACCATATGAGTGATAAAATTTTTCCCATCCTTTCATCTTCAGTCTGTGGATGTCTTTGCAAATGAGGTGAGTCTCTTGAAGACAGCATATTTTTGGATCATGCTTTTTACTCAAATCTGCTAATGTATATATTTTGATTGATGAATTTAAGCCATTGATGGTCAAGGTTATATTTAGATATGATTTGTATTCTCTGTCATTTTTATTTATTTCTAGTTTTTTATTTGTCCTAGTTTCTTATTTGGTTGAATATACTTTTAGTGTAGACCCTCCCTTTGCTGGTTTTCACTTTTTTTCCACATCTTCCTTATGGGATATTTTGTTGAGAATGTTCTGTGTAGGCTGTCCAGTTGTGAATTCTTTTAATTTTTGTTTATCATGGAAGGTGTTAACTTCATTTTCAAATGTGAAACTTAAATTTGCTGGATATAAAATTCTTGGTTGGCATCCATTTTATTTCAGAGCTTGAAAAATATTATTGCAGGTCCTCCTAGATTTGAGGGTCTGGGTTGAGAAATCAGTTGAGATATAAATTGTTTTCCTTCATAGGTAATTTGATATTTTTCTCTCACAGCATTGAAGATTTTATCTTTATTTCATGTGTTAGTGATTCTCATTATAATGTGTCTTGGTGTGGGTATGCTGTAGTTTTGAGGTCCTTAAAGCCACCTTTCTTTGATTTCCTTTGCATTCTGCAGGCTTTGAAACATTTATGCTATTATATCATTGAAAAAATTGTGCATTCCTTTAGTTTGTATCTCTGCTCCTTCATTTTCCCCAATAACTCTTAAATTTGATCTCTTAATATTATTTCATAATTTGTGGATGTTCTGTTTATAATTTCTTACCATACTCTCTGCATTCTCAGCTCTATTTTCAAGATGATATATTTTGTCTTTATTGACTGAGGTTCTGACTTCCAATTGGTCTATTCTGTTGATGATGCTTTCTATTAAATTCATAATTTTGTTTACTGATTTCTTTTTTAAGAGAGAAAGAGAGAGAGAGAGAGAGAGAGAGAGAGAGAGAGAGAGAGAGAGAATTTTTAATATTTAATTTTTAGTTCTCGGTGGACACAACATCTTTGTTGGTATGTGCTGCTGAGGATCGAACCTGGGCCGCACGCATGCCAGGCGAGTGCAATACCGCTTGAGCTACATCCCCAGCCTCCTACTGATTTCTTTGTTTCAAGAACTTGTGCTTATTTTCCCACACAATTTCTAACTCTATTGAAGTTATCTTTCACTTCCTGTATTTTTTCTTTGATTTTACTCCTTGTCCTATCCTTTATTTCACAGATCAATTTAAGTATGTACAATTGAACTCCTTCTTGGACATTTCTTCTACTGTGTTATTAGTGGCTTCTGTTGTTGAAGCATCTTGTTTATTTAGGATGGTTTATTCTCTAGTTTTTTTCATGTTGTTTGTGTGTTTTCTCATCTAGAAGTATAGATCTGAGGCAGCGCATATTTTTTTCTGTAGAGCTATAGTGTCCCTGAAGGTTCAAGCGCCTCGCATTTAATGATTAGAACAATATTAACAGCACTCAATGTAAAAATATGTAACCTTAAATTTAATAGATACCCCTAAAGTCTCTAATGCTTTCTTGAATTAAACCCAAATAATGAGTTCAAAAACTATCTACAGTATAAACAGAAAATTTGTTAAAAAGATTTAGAATTTCAAATGGTGGATGAGAGAACAGAGATAGTGTAGTATGCAATGTTCTTGGGTGAGGAAAAGAGAACCTAGAAGTAAAACGTCACAGGAAGAGTTAAAGAGGAGCCTATAGATATTGTCTTTTTAAAAAAATTAACCCCATTTATTAATTCTTGATTGCACTTCTGGTTCCTTAAGAGTCTGGTAAGGATCTGACATGATGAAGATTTGGACTATTTTTTTCTCTTAGGTGCAGAGTCTGTGGTCTAATTCCGAGGTTCTTGAATATACACTTTGAGTGGAGCTTTGTGCACAGTGAGAGATAGTGGCTTAATTTCATTTTCCTGAATATAGATTTCTAGTTTTCCCAGCACTATTTGTTGAAAAGGCTATCTTTTTGCTATCGTATATTTTGGCACCTTTGTTTAATATGAGATAAATATATTTATGTGTATTTGTCTCCATGTCTTCTATTCAGTACCATTGCTCTACATGTCTATTTTGGTACTAATACCATGTCACTTTAATACAATTGTTCTTCAGTACAGTTAAAGGTCAGGTATTGTGATGACTCCTGCTTCACTCTTCTTAATAAATATTGCTTTGGCTATTCTGTGTCTCTTATTTTTACAAATGAATTTCCAAATAAATTTCATGATTGCTTTTTTTCTATTTTTGTGAGAAAATTTGTTGGGATCTTAATTTGAATTGCATTAAATCTGTATAACACTTTTGGTAGTATGGCCATTTTGACAATATTAATTCAGTGTATCCAAGTACATGGGAGATCTTTCCATCTAAGGTCTCCTTCAATGTCTTTCTTTAGAGTTCTGTAGTTTTCATTGTAGAGGTTCTTCACTCCTTTTGTTAGATTGATTCCCAAGTATTTTGTTTTTTGAGGCTATTGTGACCGGGGTAGTTTTCCTATTTTCTCTTTCAGTGGATTTATCACTGATGTATAGGAACACATTTGATTGGTGGGTATTTGTAGGAATAAGTTTCAATCTCAGTTAGCAGCTACTAGCAGCTTGGAAGTGCCTGAAATATCCACCTTCCTTCAGGCCTGACAGGAGCGTCTGCAGGATGGAGTGAAACCACATCCTCAGCACTTGTGGTTAGCATTGCTAAACTGCCCAGCCAAGAACCTGAGAGTCGGGAGCTTCAGGGCATGAAACCCTTGACTCAGTAAGAATAAAGACCCTTCCAGATTGTTTTCTGCCAGGACAGCGGTATTTAGAGTTTCCTCACAGTGTGGTTACATTAGGCAGAAGATGATTGTTTTATGGATATTGTCTTGCTTATGTATGATTGACAGGCATGCCCCACTCAAACCCTATAACCGTGTGTGCATTCCAAAAATAAAATGAGCTACTGGACCACAATCTGAGGCGGGTCTCCAGCCAGTTCTTTCACCAGCTCCTGGTGTCTGTGTGTTGATTCTGCATCTCTACTCCCCACGACAAGGTAGCCGAGTAACCATCGATCATGAAGGGACTAAGAACACATTCAGGTATTGATTTTATATCCTGCTATTTTTTTCTGAATTTATTTATTAATTCTAGAAGTTTTCTGGCGGAGTTATTTTGAATTCTCTAAGTATAGAATCATGTTGTTGGCAAATAATGATAGTTTAAGTTTTTCTTTTTCTATTCCTATGCCTTTAATATTTTTTATCTAATTTCTCTAGCTAGAGTCTCAAGGACTATGTTAAATAGGCATGGTGTTAGAGGCCATCCCTATCTTGTTCCAGTTCTTAGAGGGAATACCTTCAATTTTTTTTTCATTTAGAATAATTTTGGCCTTGGAAGTAGCTTTTACAATGTTGAAGTATGTTCCTACTATACCTAGTTTTTTTTTTTTTTTTACTGTTCCAAACACAAAAGCGTATTTATAAAATGCCTTTTCTTTATCTATTGATATAATCACATGGTTCTTATCTTTAAGTCTACTAATGTGATAAATTACATGTATTGATTTTTCATATATTGAACCAACCTTTCATCCCTGAATGAACCTCACTTGATAATGGTGCACTATCAATTTGCCAGAATTTTATTGATAATTTTTGCATCTATGTTCATCAAGAAATCTGAAGTTTTCTTTCCTTTATGTGTCTTTTTCTGGTTATCAGTGTGATACTAGCCTCATAGAATGAGTTTGGTAGGGTTCTCTCCATTTTTATTTCATGGAGTAATTTAAGAGTATTGGTATTAATTTTTCTCAGTAGATATTGTAGAACTCAGCAGAAAATCCTTCTTGTTTGGGGCTTTTCTTGGTTTTTAGGCTTATGATGGCATCTTCTATTTCATTGTTCAAGATTGATTTGTTAAATTGTGTATATCCTCCAGGTTCAGTTTGGGAAGTTCATATTTCTCTAGAAATTTTTGGATGTCTTTGATATTTTATATTGTATTAGGGTATAAGTTTTCAAAAGAGTTTCTAATTATCTTTTATATTTCAGTGGTGTCTGTCATGATACTTTTTCATCACATAATTTTAGTAATTTGATTTTCTCTATTATTCTTTTCACCAGGATGATTAAGTGTTTACCAATTTTATTTCTTTTTTTTTCAAAGAACCAGCTTTTTGCTTTGTAAATTTTTTCAATTTTTTTGTTTCTCAATTTTATTGATTTTAGCCCTACTTTTAATTATTTTCTTTCTTTTACTACTTTTTTTTGGTATTAATTGGTTTTTCTTTTTCCTAGAGCTGTGAGATATAATATCTTGTGATATATTTGTTGACTTTTTCTTTTTTTAATGAATGAGTCCAATACAATGAACTTTTCTCTTTTGAACTTGCATTCATATTGTCTCAGAGCTTTTGATATGTTTTATCAAAATTCTCATTTACCTCCAACATTTTTTTATCTCCTCCCTGATGTCTTCTACTATTACTGCATTATTCAATAGCATATTATTTATTCTTCACTTGTTGGAGTAGCTTCTATTTTCACATTTTTTATTGATTTCTGATTTTACATTTTTTTTCCTAGTCTGACAGAATGCAAGGGACTATATCAATTTTTTTGTATTTGTGAAAAGTTGGTTTGTGGCATAACATGTGGTCTATTTTAGGGAAGTATCCATGTGCTGCTGAGAAAGTCTATTTGCTCAATGAGGGATAAAATATTCTACATATGTTTGTTGAGTTTAAATTATTGATTGTATTATAGAGTTCTATAATTTCTTTGGTTAGTTTTTGTTTGGAAGATCTATCTAGTGGTGAGAGAAATGTTTAAGAGTCACCCATTTTTATTGTATTTTGGTCTATTTGATTCTTGAAGTTGGGAAGGTTTTTTTTTTTATCTACATAGGTGCTCCATTGTTTGGAGAATACATGTTTAAAATTGTTATGTCTTGTTGATGTATGATTCCTTTAAGAAGTATGAAATATCATTTTTTACCCCTTCTGACTAACTTTGGTTCAACATCCACTTTATCTGATATGAAGATGGAAACTCCTGCTTGTTTAAATGGTCCATGTGAGTGATATATTTTCCCCATCCTTTCACCTTACGTCTGTGGATGCTGTTTCCAATAATATGAGTCTCTTGAAGGCAGCATATTTTTGAGTTGTTTTTAAAAATACAACCTGCAAGTCTTTGTCTTTTAATTGATGAATTTGGGTCATTAACATTCAGGGTAATTATTGAAATATACTTTGTATTCCAAGTCACTTAGGTCTGTTTTAGATTTTTTTTTACTTGAGTTGGTTTCTCCTTTGATTGATTTTTCCTTTAGTGTAGTTTCTCCACTTGGTGAAATTTATCATTGTTTTTTACTTCTCCTCACAGAATATTTTTCTAAGTATTTTCTGTAGAGAAGGCTTAACTGGGAATTCTTTTAACTTTATCATGGAAAGTTTTCATTTCATCATCAAATCTGAAGCTCAATTTGCTGGTTATAAAATTCTTTTTTAATTTTTTTTTGTTTTAGATGGACACAATATCTTTACTTTATTTTTATGTGGTGCTGAGAATCGAACCCAGTGCCTCACTCATGCTAGGCAAGCACGCTACCACTTGAGCCTCATCCCAAGTCCCATGGTTATAAAATTCTTAATTGGTATTCATTTTCTTTCAGAGCTTGGTATATGTTATTTTAGGATCTCTTGTCTTTCAGGGTCTGAGTTGAGAAATCTGCTGAGATAAGAATTCATTTTCACCTATGTGTAATCTGAAACTTTTCTTTTGCAGCTTTTATAATTATGTCCTTATTCTGTATTCTAGGCATTTGCATTATATTTGTGCTTTTGTGTAGAACTTGTAATCTTGTACATTTGGTGTCCTGTAAGCCTCTTATATTTGATTTTAAATTAATTGTTGGTGTTTGGAAAATTTTCTGATATTGATTGGTGAATTTGTGCATTTGATTTGTTTCTCTGTGCCTTCCTCTATCCAAATAAATCTTAGACTTGGTCTTTTGATGTTATTCCATAATTCTGTGAAATTCTGTTCATGGCTTCTTACCATCTTCACTGTGGTCAATTTAATTTTCAAGGGTGTATATTTTGTCTTCATTGTCTGAGGTTCTGTCTTCTAAGTGATCTAGTCTATAGGTGAAGTTTTCTGTTGAGTTTTTAAATTTTTGTTTATAGTTTCCTTCATTTAATAGATTTCTGTATGGATTTTCTCATAATTTCTATCTCTTTCTTGAAGTATTTTTTTGTCACTTGTGTTTCCTCTCTTATTTCTTTGTTGGAGTGATCACTTTATCACTGTGTTTGCTGTCTCATGTCATTATGTAACCTTCAGATCATTTTAATTATGTACATTCTAAACTCCTTCTACTGTGCTCTCAATGAAGTCTATTATTGTATTATCTTGGTCTGGGGGAGCACTTTTTTCCTTGTCTTTTCATGCTCTCCATGTGTCTTCCCTTCTAGCAGCGTGAAACATAGGAATTACAGTTTTTACCACATAATCTTATAGTGTCCTTGTAGGTGATCAGTTTTGCACCTTTAAGGGGGGAAACAATATTAACAGCAACAAATGCAAACTTTATACACCCTTAAATCAAATTGTTACTATTTAGACAATTAAAGATTTGTCACAATAATCAGGAATGATGTGTTCAATTATCTGCAGTACAGACTCTAGGTTTGCAAAGTGGTGTACAGATTCTAATAGTGGACAAACAGAGAAATGAGGGCGTGTATGGTATAATGTCTATGAGGTAGGAGTTAAGAATATAGAGGTGTTAGATCATAAGAAGTGCAAAAATAAGTCAAAAGAAGCTGGCTGTTAACAGTAGAAAAAAAGAGAAAGAGGTGACCCAGTGAAAGGCTTTCTCCTGCCTCTAGAATATGATGGTGGCTATTAGCATACATAGAAGAAATGCCTCTTGTGTAACCAAGACTGCAGGAACCTTGGTGAGGGTCTTCTGAATTCTGGATGTTGTACTTAATGGAAGTAGCCACATTTGTAGTTGGTTTCTAGATAGCATCAAATCTGTAAGTACTTTGGTGTTGGGCTTTCAGCCACAGGTGAGTGTCCCAAGTAGGAGCTGCTGAAACTAAAGATGGTGGTGGCAGCAGCAAGGGTAACCTGAGATGGATTTGAAGGTGACCCAAGTTGATGGTGACCAATATGGCTTTTGAGAGCCTGTTTGGAGATAAAGCACTGTGGTGTTCAGGTGTTATCCTCAACAAAGTGGGCAGTTCATTTTATTGGCCTGTCTGTGCTCCACAGGGGTTGATGAGACTGTCCTGGGACTTCCTGGTATCTACAAGGTTGGGGGTCTATACTGGAAATGTCTTGTCTCTGAGGGGTCAGCAAGACTGTCCTGGGCCTGTTTGGGCTCCACATGGATCTGTGGGGGCTGTCTTGGGCCTGCCTTGTCTCCATGGGAGTTTACAGTGGAAATATCAGAAACTATATAGAGTGCTCTCTGGTCCTGCAGCTGACTTATTAAATTTTCTTCTAATGTCAGGAGCTGGCTGTGTTATGTATTTTTCCTTTAATATAAGTTGACCTGCTGAGAAATCTGGGAACATGATATATTTTAAATTAATGCTTCCCTGAGTCTTTTTGAAAAGGTTGAGAGAGTTTCTTCATCCTCCTCTATTACCAGAGAGAGTTTGAAACAACTTAGAGGTTTAGTATGGGTTCTCCTAATCCCTCCAGCACACAGGTCTGAAATACTTATCATTCCATTCTCTCATGTGGCAATCTGAAATCCATTTTGTATTCTCCCAGGAACTGCCTGTCACACTCTTGAGTGTTCTTTCCCTGAATCCACTTCATTTAGAATTAGTAAGTTCCTTGGGATTTGTACTACATATAGTTCATCTTTATAGATTTTATCTGCCTGTAAAGAAGCATATTTTTCAGTGCTTGAAAGCATTTGGTTTAGAAGCTACATTATATCTTCCACATTAGGTCAGAAGTTTAGACTGGGCCCACAAATACCTCTTTATATTTATCAGGGTCATCTGAGAACCTTCCTCAGTCAGTCTTTATTTATGTTAAGTCACAGAGAAATACATACCTATAGCTAGTGGCTCCTTTTAGACACCTTCCTATTACTTTGGAATTAAGCAGGGAGGCTGGAGTATATTCCTCTGGGATTTAAGTTCACCTAGGATTTTGAGACTGCTGTAAAACCCTGAATAAGGAGGGCATAAGGATATGAGAAAGGGCCTTACTCTAATTTATTCTTCTCTAAGAAGAACTGCTTTCCATGGACTCGTTACTACTGCAAAGAGAGTAGAATTTAGTTTAAATGGATTGCATAATTTGGGGTTATCCCTTCAAGTTAAAAAAAACTTGTATATAGGGTACTTCTAGCCTTTTTTTCCTATTTTTTAAAATAATTCAAACTATAAAATTGTATTATAGTTTATACTTCTCTGGAACACCATGAAAGTAGTTCTAAGAGAAAAGTTTGTTGCATGGAGTCCATTCCTTAAAAGAAGAAAAAGTCAACAAGTAAATGACTTGGCACTACATCTCAAAGTCCTAGAAAAAGAAGAAAAAAATCAACACCCGAAACAGTAGAAGACAGGAAATAATTAAAATCAAGCTGAAATCAATGAAATTGAAACAAAACAAACAATTGAAAAAATTGACAGGACAAAAAATTGGTTACTTGAAAAAATAAATAAAATTGACAGACACTTTGCCATGCTAATGAAAAGAATGAGAAAACTCAAATCACTAACATACATGATGAAAAAGGAATATCATAAAAATATTACAGAAATACAGAAGATAATTAGGAATTATTTTAAAAAATTGTACTACAATAAAACATAAAATATTGAAGACATTGACAAATTTCTAGAGTTCTATGATTTACCCAAATTTAATCAGGACAATATGCACATTTTAAACAGATCAATTTCAAGTGATGAAATAACAGATGCCATTAAAAGTCTACCAAACAAGCCCAGGATTGGATGGATACACAGTTGAGTTCTACAAGATCTTTAAAAAAAAAAACTAATACCAATACTCTAAAATTTGTTTCATAAAATAGAAAAAGAGGCAGCACTTTCAAACTCATTCTATGAGGCCAATATTACTGTGATTCCAAAACCAGGCAAAGACAAAAAAGAAAAACACACTTCCGACCAATATCTCTAAGGAACATAGATGCAAAAATTCTCAATAAAATTCTGGCAAGTCAAATACACAAACATATCAAAAAGATTGTGCACCACAATCAATGGGACTCATCCCAGAGATGCAAGGTTGGTTCAACATACAGAAATCAATAAATGTAATTCATCACATCAATAGACTTAAAGATAAAAATTATATGATTATCTCAAGAGATGCAGAAAAAACATTTGACAAAATACAGCACCCCTTTATGTTAAAAACACTAAAAAAACTTGGGATAACAGGAAAATATCTCAACATCATAAAGGCTATCTATGCTAAGCCCTAAGCTAACATCAATTGAAATGGAGAAAAGTTGAAGGCATTCCCTCTAATAACTGGAATAAGACAGGGATGCCCTCTTTCACCACTTCCATTCAACATACTTCTTGAAACACTGGACTGAGCAATTAGATGAAAAAATTAAAGGGATACACATAGGAAAAGAAGAACTCAAATTGGGATTATTTTCTGATGACATAATTCTATACCTGGAACACCCTAAAAATTCCACTAGAAAACTCCTAGAACTAGTAAATAAATTCAGAAAAGTAGCAGGATATAAAATCAATACCCATAAATCAAAGGCATTTCTGTATATCAGTGACAAATCCTCAAAAAGGGAAATGAGGAAAACTACCCCATTTTCAATAGCCTGAAATACAATAAAATACTTGGAAATGAACTTAACAAAAGAGATGAAAGATCTATATAACAAAAATTACAGAACCCTAAAGAAAGAAATAAAAAAAACCTTAGAAGATTGAAAGATTTATCTTGCTCTTGGATAGGCAGAAGTAATTTTGTCAAAATGACCATACTTACATTATACAGAATTTAATATAATTCTGACCAAAATTCCAATGACATTCCTCATAGAAATAGGAAAAGCAGTCATGAAATTCATCTGGAAAAATAAGGGACCCAGAACAGCTAAAGCACTCCTTAGCTGGAAGAGTGAAGCAGGTGGCATCCCTATATCAGACCTTAAACTATACTATAGAGCAATAATAACAAAAAACCATGGCATTGGCACCAAAACAGATTGGTAGACCAATGATACAGAATAGAAGACACAGAGACTAACCCATAAAATTACAATTATCTTATATTAGACAAAGGTGTCCAGAGCATGCATTTTAGAAAAAATAGCCTCTTCAACAAATGGTGCTGGGAAAACTGGAAATCCATATGCAACAAAATGAAATACAACCCTATCTCTCACCATGCACAAAACTCAACTCAACATGGATCAAGGACCTAGAAATACAACCAGAGACCCTGCATCAAATAGAAAAAAGTAGGCCCTAATCTCGATCATGTGGGATTAGGACCCAACTTCCTTAATAAGACTCCTATGGCACAAGAATTAAAATCAAGAATCAATAAGTGAGATGAACTCAAACTAAAAAGTTTCTTCTCAGCAAAAGAAACAATTTATGATGTGAATAGAGAACCTACATCTTGGGAGCAAATCTTTACCCCTCACACATTAGAGAGATCACTAATCTCCAGGGTATATAAAGAACTCCAAAAGCTGAACACCCAAAAATGCAAGGAACCCAATCAATAAATGGGCCAAGGATCTGAACAGACACTTCTCATAAAAAGATGTATGATTAATCAACTAATACATGAAAAAATGTTCATCATCACTAGCAATAAGAGAAATGCAAATCAAAACCACTCTTAAGATTTCATCTCACTGCAGTCAGAATGGCAGCTATTATGCATACAAACAGCGATAAGTGTTGGCAAGGATGTGGGAAAAAAGGTACACTCATACACTGCTGGTGGGACTGCAAATTTTTGCAGCCAATATGTAAAGCAGTATGGATATTCCTTGAGAATTTGGGAATGGAACCACCATTTGACCTAGCTATCCCTCTCCTTGGTTTATACCCAAAGGACTTAAAAACAGAAACACAGCCACATCAATGTTTATATCAGCACAATTCACAACAGCTAAACTCTGGAGCCAAACTAGATGCCCTTCAGTTGATGAATGGATAAAAAAATGTGGTATATATACACAATGAAATTTTCCTCAGCAATAAAAGAGAAGAAAATCATGGCATTAACAGGTAAATGGATGAAGTTAGAGAATATAATGTTAAGTGATGTTAGCTGATCGCCAAAACACAAATGCTAAATGTTTTCTTTGATATAAGGAGGCTGATTCATAGTGGGATTGGGAGCTGAAGAACAGGAGGAATAGCCGAACTCTGGATATGGCACAAGGGTTGGAGGGGAAGGGAGAGTGCATGGGGTAATTAACAATGGTGAAATGTGATGATCATTACTATCCAAACTACATGTATGAAGACATGAATTAGTGTGAATATACTATGTATACAACCAGAGATATGAAGAATTGTTCTCTACATATGTAATAAGATTTGTAATGCATTCTTTTGTCATATATAAATAAAATAAATAAATAAGAAAAAAGTCTAACTGTAAAATTGTATTAGAGTTTATACTTCCCTCAGGTGGACATTTCCCCCAATCTTTCAGTTGCTACTCAGGCCAAGATTGTGTACAGAAAAATATTGGTCTCCTCTTCCTCAAGAAGTATAGATTCAAAAAGTTTCAATGATTCAATATGCATCTTAAAGGAGAACTTGTGCCATATGGAGTATTACCAATCTGGATGGCAAAGGGGTAAGAAGGTGTCACTGCCATTACTTCATTTTCTCAACCAGATGGATGCAGCCTTCAATTCCTTGTTGGTATCAAAGCAATTGATGAATATGGCTTGAGGCCTGATGATTGAATTATTTGTTTTAACTGATGCAAAATATGTAATTTCCTGTGATTCTCAAAATGCAATAAGCTGAGTTTTGAGATCTGTCAGTTGGAATAGTTGCTCTTACCAACATGAAATATTTCTTGTAATCCTCAAATCATGAGTGACAGTATTGAGGCCTGGCTCAATATTGAGTAGAGCTGATTGGATAATTCCTCTTCCAAATGCAAGACACAAGTTTCTTTTCCCTGTGTTTTTTCTCTCTTAAAAGTGGAAACCTTGGTTTGTCTGTACTGCATCTACCCCTGTTTGGGTTATAATGTTTTTCATTTGATGGTTTTACCATCATCCAAAGGAAAACACATAGGGTTTGTTTGGATACTTAGTGAATGGAAACTTTTTTTTTGTGGGTGGTGCTCACCAGAGACAATGTAGAGTTTGGGTCATGAAAGGTGCTCCAGGATGTGAAAATTCTGCTTAAATTTATTAATGGGTCCTTTTGAATCAGGTCAGGTTCGGAGAGGTGTAAGAAGACAGGACTTACATGTTCTTTTTTTTGTCATCCTTGTGAGAAAGAGAATAGAGAAAAATGGATTATTTGCCTCAGTTGGTTGCTTCTTTCCCCAAGATCTCAAAATCAGACTAAGACTTTGTCTCAGGTACACTCATATATTAGGTGTGGATGCCTTCCTCCTTTGGGGCAAGTCAGTCTGAAAGTGCATGAAAGAAGCAGTCACTTTAATTAAACTGTGAATGTCTTTTGAGCTTCATACGGAGAAGCTGAAGCATAGCTTGGCCAACCTTTCTCTGTCAAGGATGAAGGGGTTTGAGCATTCCTCCTTCAGTAAGCTGTCACCCATGCCTTTAGACTGGCTGTTGCACTCTTCACTTTTTTCTATTTCTTTCCTTTCCTTTCCTTTCCTTTCCTTTCCTTTCCTTTCCTTTCCTTTCCTTTCCTTTCCTTTCCTTTCCTTTCCTTTCCTTCCCTTTCCCTTTCCCTTTCCCTTTCCCTTTCCCTTTCCCTTCTTTCTTTCTTTCTTTCTTTCTTTCTTTCTTTCTTTCTTTCTTTCTTTCTTTCTTTCTTTCTTTCTTTCTTTCTTTCTTTCTTTCTTTCTTTCTTTCTTTTCTTTCTTTCTGTCCCAGGGATTGAATCCAGGAGCACGTAATCACTAAGTCACATCCCCAGCCTTTTTTCTGTATTATATTTAGAGTCAGGGTCCTGCTCATTTGCTTGGGGCCTCACCAAATCACTGAGGCTAGTTTTGAACTTGCAATGCCCCTGTCCTGACCTCCTGAGCAGCTTGGATTAAAGACATGCGCCCGCATGCCTAGCTTACATTTTCCATTTTTTACTGGCCAAAAGGTGCCCAGCAATTTTGATAGAGATGTTTTTAAAGAAATAAAAAAATCACAAAAGCAATAATTTTATTGGTCCAATTCACTTACCCTTCGAAAGTGGCCCCATGTTGAGTGGTCAAAGTTGAAGCCAGAGTTTTGAGATGAAATTTTAGTCTGCTTCTGCTTGCAAGTGAAGCTAGAGTTTCTCTCCTTCTGCATGAAGGTGAGGTCTGCATAAGATACAGGCCTCTTCATCTGAGAAACATTACAACACTCTATGGTGGGCTGTGCCTTGCAATGTTTTATCTAATTATTAAGCAAGGAGAAGGTAGTTCCCAAAATATCTAATGTATTGGTATCTAAATCTGGGAGCTGGGATTTAGGCAGCACTAAGGGATAATATGTGAGCTCAGGGATTTGTGGTTTCAAAAGTTTGATTATCTGAAGATGCTTGACAGCATCAGTGGGTCCTCCACCATCAGAGACCCCTGTAGGGGCCTTAATGGGCCAGCAGGAGGGTTTACCAACAGTGCCTTGGCATCCAGCTGACTGTAACTTGGTGTATATGCCTTCTCCTCCCTGGTCAAAGAGAATGGGAGTATAATGAATAGTGGTCCCCCTTGCTGCATGAGTTTTGGTTAGGGTGGCTTCAAAAAATTGTTCTCCCTTCTTGTTAACACAAATTGAGGCTGATGCATAACAAGAGATATGCATTGCCTAGGTATGTGTACAAGTTGCAGAACAATTTTGGAGAGCTTTACTTGTACTGGGGGGAATAATCTTTGGCTTGTTAACACATACCCATTCAGGCTTATGAAATCCTCCAAGTTTATGGTCAACCTCAGCACGGAGGTAAGCCACCTTAGTCAAGCAGTCAGCAGTCTGGATCCAACTAGTGGGAGCCTGAGTCCAAAATCCTCCCCTGCATTCGCAGGGGGGGCCAAAAAGGTACTTCCTGGTGTTGGAAGGTGGAGGGCCAAGGCCTCCGTGTACAAACCTGTTCAACAGAAGTGCCTTAAGCAGGATCCTCACACAGATTATTGGCTGCATCTGAAAAAGAGGAAAATTTGTCCTCAGGGGGAAGGTCTCCGTCCCTGGGTGGAGGTAAGTCATGAACCTGTTTAACCAGGCGTTCTGGTAACCATCTTGGGGCTGCTTGCTCTTGGTCCAAAACACAAGCTGAGCCTCGTCCCCAGATGAGGACAGGATCTGGGCCTTTCCATTTATTTGTAAGGGGATCACGCCACATAACAAGTGGGCGAACAGAACTGGACGAAGTATGCCAGTGTCTGTCTGCGGCCGAATGGCCTTCACTGTTTAGGGTAAGAAAATTAAGGGCAAATAATGCATGGTTAAGGCGATCCCTGGGAGTGATAAATACAAGGGCAGAAGCCTTAAGGCGGGTTAGCCAAGTCTTTAAGGTAAGGTGGGCACATTCCACAATGCCTTGGCCCTGAGGGTTGTATGGAATTCCAGTAGTATGACAAATTTGCAAGGTGGCACAAAACTGTTTAAACTTGGCACTGGTATATGCAGGACCATTATCTGTTTTAATATGTATTGGTTTACCCATTATGGAAAAGGCTGAAACAAGATGGGAAAGGACATCTTTGGTAGTCTCTCCGGAATGTGGTGATGCGAAAATAAAGCCACTGAAGGTATCTATAGAAACGTGTATATATTTGGTTTTTCCAAATTCAGGAAAATGAGTGACATCCATTTGCCAAACCTGATTGGGCAGCAATCCTTGGGGATTAACTCCCAAGTGTTGAATGGGGAGGGAGACAGTGCAAGCAGGACATGCTTTTACTATTTCTCGTGCCTGCTGCCTGGTAATTTTACAAAGTAATTGAAGGCTCTGGGAATTTAGATGGTGAAGATTGTGTAACTCCGTGGCCTTTTGAACGGAGCCAACAAAAATTGGAAAGATGGAATGAGTTGCTGCATCAGCCTGGGCATTGCCTTGTGTTAGAGGGCCGGGAAGATCAGAGTGTGCCCTGATGTGTCCTAAGAAAAATGGGTGTTGTCTGGCCTGAATTAGCTGCTGAAGCTGGTGAAACAGAAAGGCTGCATTGGAGGAAGCCTTAATGGCAGGTGAAATCTCCAGCAGGGGCACAGAGTAAGCAATGTAGGCAATGTCTATATAAATATTAACAGGCTTATCGAAATATGTTATAAAAACTTGTGTTATGGCAAACAATTCCATAAGCTTTGCTGACTGATAGACAGTATCAAAGATGGTGGGCTGGTTATTGACAACAAAGACTGCATGGCCATTACTGGAGCTGTCTGTAAAGACAGTAAGGGCTTGGGGAATGGGAGCTTTTTGAGTAATTTTGGGAAAAATAAATGGATGTAATTGGGCAAAATGTAAAAGGGGGTCATTGGGGAGGTGGTTATCAATTGTTCCCAAAAAGCCTGATAGGGCAATACCCCATTCATCCCCTGTCTGTAGTAAAAATTGGGTTTGGTCCTTAGTATATGGAATTAAAATATTATCAGGGTCTTTGCCAAAATGTTGTCAAGAAAGCAAACGACCTTAGTTAATAATAGAAGCTACCTGAGCAGGATAAACAGTAATAACCTTGGAAGATGTGGTGGGTAAATGGACCCAAAGCAAGGGGCAGCCTTTATTTTTAAAATGTGGATCCCACTGCCAAAATATTCCTGTGGGTGTATGAGGAGTGTGTAAAATAAGCAGAACCAGAGGAAGGTTATAGGAAATTTGTGTAACAAACTGTTGGGCAATGGCTTCTGTGACTTGGTTTAATGCCTGTCGTGTCTCGGGAGTAAGCTTTTGAGGGGAGGAGGGGTTGGAATGACCTCTCAAAATATCATTAAGGGGCAGAAGTATACAAGTGGGTAATTTTAAATGTGGTCTTAGCCATTGAATATCCCCCAGTAATTTTTGAAAATCATTAAGGGTGTGAAGTTGGTCCACAGGTAGTTGTATTTTAGGAATTTGGATCTGATTATCTTGAAGTTTAAGGCCCAAATAGGTATAATGGTCTTGTGTTTGAACCTTATCAGGAGCTATCTGTAGTCCCAAGGTAGTGAGGGCTTTGTAAAGGTCCAAGTAACAATTATTAAGGTCATGGTTATTAGGTGCAGCAATTAACAAATCATCCATATAATGTAAAATATAAGTTTGTGGCCATCGCTCTCTCATAGGGTCTACTGCTTGAGCCACGTATTTTTGGCAAAAACTAGGGCTGTTAGCCATACCTTGGGGAAGAACCTTCCATTGAAAACTCTGCATAGGGCCCTGAAAATTAATGCAAGGGAGACTAAAGGCAAAATAGGGTCTATCCTCAGGATGTAAAGAAATGGTAAAAAAGCAATCTTTTAAGTCAATAACCATTTTACAATAGTTTTTGGGAATAGCCACTGGTGTGGGAATGCCTTGCTGTAGTGCTCCCATCGGGTGCATAACTTTATTAACGGCACGTAAATCTTGTAAAAGGCGCCACTTGCCTGATTTTTTCTTGATAACAAAAATAGGAGTATTCCATGGTGAGGTTGAGGGCTCTACATGGCCGGCTGCCAGCTGTTCCTGCACTAACATGGAGGCAGCCTCCAATTTTTCTTGGGTAAGGGGCCACTGATCCACCCACACAGGAGTCTGAGTCTCCCAAATAATCTTATCTGCATGGGGTACAGGAGGGTCAGGGACCGACACTAAAAATCCGAATACCCAAGTCCATATGTATCTGTTTTTTGTATGGGTTGTATGGGCTCAACCAGTCCTTGTCTCAGTCTCCCAATGCCTGTACCAGGAACAAAATTCATACGAAGCATTTGATGAGTCACTATGGAATTGGGACTGGCAAGAATAACTTCCATTTGACTCAAAATATCTCTGCCCCATAGGTTAACGGGGAGGTCAGGAACGACAAAAGGAGTGACAGTTCCCTTATTACCCTCTTTATCAGTCCATCTAAGAGCCCTAGAGCTGACCAGAGGATTTTTTGACTGTCCTATCCCTTTAAGGTCAGTCAAGGATGGGGTGAGGGGCCAGCCTGATGGCCAGTATTTTTGAGAGATAATTGTGGCATCAGCCCCAGCATCTAGAATTCCTTGGAAGTCCTTTACTTCAATAAGTAGGGTAAGGGTGGGTCTATTGTGAGAAATGGGCTGAACCCAATACGCATCAGAGGAGCCCAGGGAGGCAGTCCCCCGAGGTAGGGTTTGGGCGGTGGAAGTGCCTCCTGAATCTAAGGGAAGGAGTATTAATTGTGCGAGTCTTGTTCCTGTTGGGATGGCCGCAACTCCATTAATAGCTGTGGCCAGTATTTTTATTTCTCCAGTGAAATCATTATCAATAATGCCAGGGAAGACCTGAACACCTTGTAAAGTAGTAGAGGCCCTTCCAAGAATAAGGGCACACGTATGAGATGGAGGGGGACCCATAATTCCAGTGGGTATTATCTGGGGCCCTTGCATGGAGTCTAATATTTTATCAGTGGTGGCACAGAGGTCCAATCCTGCGCTGCCTGGGGTGGCTTGATGGAGGGAGGCAATCGTGGAGAAGGATTTTGAGGTAGGTTGGGAGTTTGGGAGGGAACAAACCTTATTGCCCCTGGGTTTGTCCTGGGGGAGGTCGGGGCCAGGGGCTGGCCCCGCAGGGAGTTTCCCGGGAAGCGGGAAGAAGTAGGCTGTCCAAGGGCATTTGTCTTAGATCTACACTCACTAGCCCAGTGATGAGCTCTACCACATCTAGGGCAAAGAGTGGCTGGGGGCGGTTTAGCCCCGGTTTGAGGAGACACCATCCCTAGGCTTTGCTTGCCTGTCGGACACTCGCGTGCAAAATGACCAGGCTGTTTACAAGTAAAGCAAGTACGTGAGTCAGGATTGCAAAAGGCCTTGGTAAAGGCAGCACCTATGGCCAGACCCATGGCATGGGCTGCACCCACCCCGGCACAGAGTCTAATAAAGTCAGAAAGTTCCCCTTTGTCCTTATGTGGTCGAAGAACATCCTGACATTCGGGGTTGGCGTTTTCAAAGGCAAGATGTTTTACAAAGGGGCTTTCGCTTTCGCTTGGTCCAAGAAGGTGCTCCACGGCTAGGTTAAGCCGGGCAACAAAGTCGCTATAAGGCTCGTCAGGCCCTTGTCGGATTTTTGCCAGGGAAGTGGTAGCCGAGCCCTTTTGAGGGAGGCGTCTCCAAGCCTGTAAGCCAGCCATCTGAATCTGCGCCAAAAGTCCAGTAGGGAAACGCGCCTGTTTAGGGTTAGTGTCAAAGGGCGCATTGCCCACTAGCTTAAGTCCAGGATTTAGAGGAGGCCTTAGTTAAATTTTTTTGAGCAGTTTCCCGACAGTGCTCTTTGAAATCTGCATTCCATAACAGGAAGTCTCCGGCACTGAGGGTAGCTCGGGCTAAAAATTTCCAGTCATTAGGAGTAAGCCATTGTGTGCTGTGACTCTCTAGTAAAGCCAATGTGTAAGGCACAGTGGGACCATAGTGAGCACAAGCCTTTTTAAGTTTTTCAAGAAAGCGCAGGCTTAATTTTTTGTAAGCACTCTGGGTTCCTTCCTGCCTAGGGGTGAACTCCTCATCCTCTGAGTCCTGATCTTCCTCTTGCCCCCCCCTTCATCCCCTTGATCCATTTCCTCCCCTAGATCTGTTTCCTCCGCTTTCACCTCTTTGTCCTCAGCCTGGGCGGGCTTATCTGTCTGACTGCGGGTGACTGGGAAGGCGAGAACAGGCCGATGGTGCAGCTTAGCCTTTGTATCAGATCGCCTTGGGCCAGCTCGGGTTGACTCCGTGCCTAAGGCTAATGAGCTGAGCTCAGAATCAAGGGATCTTAATTCTTTTAAAAGTTGGATCTGTTCTCGTCTATGTTGGAGAGACTCTCGCAAGGGAGCCAGGTCAGGCAGGGGAAGTGGAGAAAAAATGTCTGAGGGGGCAGTTGGCCCCTGAAAAGCCGGAGCACAAAAGGCAGGAGGGATATAAGAGGGAGGGGGATGTGTAAGTCCTATAGGCTGTGGCAGGGTCCTGAGAGGTGGCCGGTCTTCTGAATGGTAGCGAGCTGCTTCCTTCTCCAAGGTAGCCTCCTCCCCAGGGGTCAATGTGTCTCCAGGATTTAAAACTGGATAAAGGCGGTTGGTAACCATTGGAGCCTTATTTATTAGGGCGAGGTTTTGAGCGGGACCAGGAAGGTTCCCAGAGTCCTGGGGAGACTGAGAAGGGTCTGTGTCTATACTAACTAAAGGGCATGCCGAGGGGGGACGAGAGGTCTCTTCCCCAATCCTGACAAGTTTTAAGGTGCCATTGTCAAAGGGTGAACTTTTAAGAAGTTCATTAATTAAGTTCCAGTAAGAAAAGGTGGGAATAGGCACCTTTTCTGGGCCAAAGGATTTATAATAATCTTTTAAACAGTCTCCTACTCTAAGCCATCTTTTACCATCAATGGTTCCTTCAAGGGGAAACCATGGACACAATTCTCCTACGTATGAAAAGAATAATTTTAAGTCTTTTTTCTTAACATGCGCCACCCCCCCCCCCGTGTCTTGAGGGCCTCCTTGAGGCCTGACAAAAACAACTCATGCGACGAAACTGCTTGTCCCATGCTGTGTCACTCACCTTGCATCGTCCTCGCTCTCCTCCCGGATCTGTCTCTCGGTCGTGTCTCCGAGGCGATCGCAGGCTCCCGCTTGGCCAAGTCTTCCCGGAGGACGGCGTTCCCCCTCAGTCAAAGGCTTGAGCCCCACACTGGGCGCCAAATGCCCCGACCAGCAGGACACATCAATGTGGGCAGCGAACCTAGATGGGGAGGAATGAAGGGACAAGAGACACGAAGGGTGACAGCAAGACAAAAGTTCTGATCAAGCTGCAAACTTTTATTGTTCACACAGGGGTATTTATGGGCTGGGGATGGGGGGGCTCTCTTCTCGGCAGTTGCTAGAAGTCTTCACAAGGTGAGATAGTGCAGGATGTCTCAGGGAGACAGATGGCCACAGGATGTCTCAGGGAGATGGATGGCTGCAGGGTGTCTCCCAGGCGAGATGTCTCCTAGGGGGCTGTTTCTTGTAACTGTCAGGCTATTCTTTGAAGGAGAACTCCCTTTTGGTCCCTGGCACTAGTGTTACATTTAGGGGAAGATTTAGGGTTAGTTTTGGGTCTAGGTTTAGTGTAAGTGTTAGGCTTAGAGTAAGGCTCAGGTTTAGACCTAGGTGTATTTTTAGGGTCAGGACCATGTTTAAGGTTTGTTTTAGGTTAAGGTTTAGGGATAGGGCTCAAATGAGCTTTAGGGTTAGGGTTAGGGTAATTGAGAGGTTAGGTTTAGGGTTCAGGGTAGCTTTAGGGTAATGGAGAGGTTTCACGATAGCAAAAAGGTTAGGGTTAGGCCTAGAGTTAACATTAGGATTAGAAAAGGGTAATATAGAGGGTTAGAGCTAGGACTAGGGCTAAATTTATGGTTAAGATTAGGGATAGATTTAGGGTTAGGGTTTGTGTTAAGGCTAGTAACCATAGCTTAGGGTAGGGCTAGGGTTAGGTTTAGAGTAAGGGTTAGGTTTTGAGCTAGGATTAGTCCTAGGTTGAGGGTTAGTTTTAGTGTTAGGTCTAGGTTTGGGGTTCTGGTTATGGTCAGGGTTAGGTTTAGGGTTAGGGCTAGGGTATTATTTAGGTTTAGAATTAGGTTTAGAGTAATAGATTGGGTTAGATGTAAGGTTAGCTTTAGGGTTAAGTTTAGATTTAGGGTTAAGTTTATTTTGGGGGCTGGGTTTACTTTTGGATTTAGGGTATGGGTTAGAGTTTGAGTTAGGTTTAGGGCTAAAGCAAGGGTGAGGTTTAGGTTTATGTCTAGGGTTAGGTTTATGTTTTTTGTTAGGGTTTCAGTTAGGTTATGTCTAGGGTTATCATTAGGATTAGAATTAGAATTAGAATAGTTGCTAGGGTTAGAGCTAGGATTAGAGCTAGGATTAAGGTTAGGATTAGAGCTAGGGTTAGGGTCATGGATAAGTGTAGGGCTAGGTTTATGTTTAGGCTAAGTGTTAGGCTTTGAGCTAGGGTAAGTACTAAGTTGAGGGTTAGGGTTAGGGTTAGGTTTAAAGCTAGGGTTATTCTTATGGTTATGCTTAGGGTAGGTTTAGGCCTTGGATTAGTGCTAGGTTTTGTGTTAGGTTTAGGCCTAGGGATAGTGCTAGGGGTAATGTGAGATCTAGGGTTCTAATTACAGCTAGATGTAGGGTAAGGGTTATGGCTAGGTTTAGTGTTAAGTTTAGATTTTGGTTTATTGTCAGGTTTAAGCTAGGTTTAGTATTAGTATCAGGGTCAATGTTCAGGTTAGAGTTAGAATTAGGGTGAAAGCCAGAATTATAACAAGGTTAGGTATAGGGGTACGGTTAGTGTTTGGATTAGGTTAATGATTTTTGTTAGGGATAGGACTAAGCTTTTGTTTAGGTCTAGGGCTAGAATTATGGCTTTATTTAGGATTAGGTTTAGGGTTAGGGCTAGTGATAGGGTTAGGTTTAGGTATAAGTTTTCTGGTAAGGCTAGTTTCAGGGTTCAGTTTAGGGTTAGGGTCTGGTTTAGACCTATAATTAGTGTTAGAGTCAGAATAAGGGTGAAGTTTAGAGTTAGGTTTTGGGTTATGGTTAGAGCTATAATGAGGCCTAGGGTTAGGATTAGTAAAAGTTTTAGTGTTTGTTTTAGGCTAAGGATTAGGATTAGGACTAGGGTTAGCATTATGGATAGGATTTCGCTCAGGTTAAGGGATAGGGTTAGAGCTAGGGTTAGGGTTATGTTTAGGGTTATGTTTTGGGCTAGGATTAGGGTTAGTGTTAGGGTTAAATCTAGTGTTAGGGCATGGATAAGTGCTATTTTTGTGTTAGGGTTAGGGCTAGGGTTAGGGCTATGGCTAGGGTTAGGGCTATGGCCAGTGTAAGAACTAGTGTCATGATAAGGGTTAGTTTTAGGGTTAGGGTTTGGGCTAGAAATGGTGTTAGCATTAGCTTAGCGTTAGGATGTTATTTAGAGGTAGGGTTAGTGTTTGGATAAGAGTCAGGTACAGGGTTAGTTTTAGGCCTAGGACTTGAATTAGAGCTAGGGTTATGGCTAGTTATATGGGTAAGGTGTGGTATAGGGTAAGGTTTAGGGTTAGAGTAATGGCTCAGTTTTGTTTTAGGGCTATGGCTAAGGTTAGGGCTAGTTTTAGGATTAGCATTAGTTTTAGGGCTAGTCGTATGGTGAGTTTTAGGCTTAAGTTTAGATTTAGATTTAGAGTTACTGTTAGATCTAAGGTTATGGTTATGGCTAGGTTTACACTTAAGGTTAGGGCTAGTGTGACGGTTATGGTAATGGATAGGGTTAGAAATAGAAATAGGGATAGGGTGAGAGTTAGTCTTAGGGCTAGGGTTAGGGGTAGGGTTAGGGTTTGGGCTAAATTGGGGCTAGGATTAGCATTTGGGTCAGTGTTAGGGTTAGGTATATGGTTAGAACTAGGGTTAAGGTTAGTTTTAGTGTTAGGTTTAGAGTTAGTTTTAGGGGAAGTGATATGGTTATATCTAGGTTTATGGCTAGGACAACTTTCAAAATTCAGCATAGGGCTAGGATAAGGGTGAGGGTTAGGATTAAGGCTTGGTTTAGTGCTAGGATAAGGGCTAGGATTTGTGTTAGGGTTAGGGCTAGGATTAGGGCTAGGGCTAATGTCAGGTATAGGGTTATGGTTAGGGACAGCGTTAGGATTAAGTTTATGGCCAAGTCTAGTGTAAGCATAAGGTTTAGTGTAGGGGTAAGGTTTAGAGCTAGGTATATTATTGAGTTCAGAGTTGGGTTAGGATTTGGTTTGGGTTAAGTTTTAGGTTTAGGGTTTCAATTAGTGTTTAGGGTTAAGAACTGGCTTTATAATTAGGGCTAGTTTTATGGTTAGGGTTAGAGTGAGGTTTAGGGTTAGTGTA
Source organism: Ictidomys tridecemlineatus (assembly GCF_052094955.1). Classification (NCBI taxonomy): domain Eukaryota; kingdom Metazoa; phylum Chordata; class Mammalia; order Rodentia; family Sciuridae; genus Ictidomys; species Ictidomys tridecemlineatus. The sequence continues at coordinate 797,223 of NC_135481.1, read as the reverse complement.
ATGGATATGGTTAGGTTTAGGATTCAGGTTAGGTTTAGAGTAATGTATAGGATTAGTGTTAGGGGTAGGGTTAGGGTTTGGCCTAAGGTTAGCATTTGGGTTAGTCTTATGTTTAGGACAGTGGATAGAGAGTTAGTGCTGTGTTAGGGATTGGGTTAAGTTTAGGATTAAGTCTAGATTTAGGGTTAGGCATAGGGTTAGTGTTAGGGCTAGGGTTAGGGTTAGGGTAAGTGTTAGGGTTTGAGCTAGGGTTAAGGCTAAGGCGAGGGTTAGTGTTAAAGTCAGGGCTACGGTTAGGGCTAGGACTAGCATTAGGTTCAGGGTTATGTTTAAGGTAATGGATAAAGTTACATCTAAGATTCGGACTACGGTTACAATTAGGATTAGGGCTAGATTTAGTGTTAGGTTTAGGGCTAGGGTTATGTTTAGGGTAAGAGAGTTTGAGCTAGTGTTCGGGCTAGGGCAAATGTTAGCATTAGGGTTTGGGTTAGATTTTTGGTTAGGGATATTCTCAGGGCTAGGGTTAGGGCTAGGTATTTTGTGAGATTTGTGGCTAGCATTAGGGCTATGGGTAATGAAAGAGCCTGGTTTATGGTTATGGCTAGTTTTAGAGTTAGGGTTATGGATCATTCTAAAGTTAGGGTTAGGTTTTGGGTTAGCATAAGGTTGAGAGCTATGCTTTGTGTTAGGATAAGGGTCAGTTTTCGAGTTAGCATTGGTTTTAGGGTTAGGATCAGAATTAGAACTAGGGTTAGGTCTTGGGATAGGATTAAACTTTGTGTTAGGTTAATGGTTATTGTTAGGGCTAGGGCTAGGATTTTTTAGGGCTAGGGCAAGAGGTGTGGCTATATTTAGGTCTAGTGCCAGTATTATGGTTAGGTTAGATGTAGGTTTATCAGTAGGGGTAGTGTTAGGGTTTGGTTTAGAGTTAGGGTCAGGCTTAGACCTAGGGTTAGTGTCAGAGTCAGAATAAGGGTCAGGGTTAGGCTTAGGCTTTGGGACAGGGTTAGAGAGAGAATAAGGGCTAGGGTTAGGACTAGTAATAAAGTTAGGTTTTGAGGTAGGCTAAGGATTAGGGTTAGAACTAGGGTAGCATTAGGGGGAGGGTTTGGCTTAGGGTAAGGGATAGGGTTAGAGCTAGGTTTAGGGTTAGGGCTAGAGTTAAATTTAGGGTTTGGGTTAAAGATAGGGTTAGGCCTCAGATTAGGTTTAGATTTTGTGTTAGGTTTCGGGCTATGGCTAATGTAAGAAATGGCTTTAAAATTCAGGCTAGTTTTATGGTTAGGTTAGGGCTAGGTCTAGTGTTTGGGTTATGTTTAGGGTTAAGTTGATGTTCAGAGCTAGGGTGAGTTTTGGGGTCAGAGTCAGGGTCAGTATTTGCTGTAGGAATAGGGTTAGGTCTAGGTGTAGCATTAGGATTTGGTTTAGGTTAAGAGTTAGGATTAGGGCTATATCTCACTTTTGTTTGAGGGCTGTGGCTAGGGTTAGGGCTCATTTTCAAATTAGCATTAGGATTAGGGCTAGTGTTTAGACGAGGTTTAAGTTTAGGGTTAGGGTTAGATTTAGAGTTAGGGTTAGATCTAGGTTTAGGGCTAAGACTAAGTTTAGGGATAGGTTTGGGATAGGATTAGGGCAAGGCTTTGGCTTATGGTAAGGGAAAAGGTTAGAACTAGTGATAGGCTATCGCGAGAGTTAGAGTTAGTCTTAGGGCTAACCTAATATGATTAGGTTTAGGGTTAGGGCTAAATTAGGGCTGGGATTAGAGTTAGGGTTAGCATTGGGGCTAGGACTTGGTTTAGGGCTAGGGTTAGGATTAGGGTTTGGGTATGGTATGATGTTATAACTAGGTTTAGGCCTAGGATGTGGGGTAAATTTAGGGTTAGGGCTAATTTAGAATTAGTTTTAGGATTAAGGCTAGGTTTATGGCCAGGATTAGGGCTATGGTTTTTTCTAGGGATAGGGCTAGCATTAAGGCTAGGGCTAATGTCAGGTCTAGGGTTATGGTTTGGGATAGTTTTAGGGTTAGGTTTATGGCTAGGTCTAGTGTCAGAGTTAGATTGAGGGTTAGGGTCAGTTTTAGAGCTATGGGTATTACTAGGTTCAGAGCCAGGGTCTGGGTTTGTTTAGGTTGAGGTTCAGGGTTAGGGCTCACATTAGTTTTAGGGTTAGGGTAATGGTTATGGTTAGGTATAGGGTTCAGTTTAGGTTTAAGATAATGGATAGGGTTAAGGTTATCCTAGGGTAAGCATTAGGGATATAGTTAGGGTTAAGCTAATGGATAGGATTGGAACTAGAGTTAGGGTTAGGGTTATGGTTTAGAGTTAAGGCTAGGGTTATGATTAGATTTAGGGTTAAGGTTAGGGTTAGGGTTAGGGTTAGGGTTAGATTTAATGCTAGGGTTAGGGCTAGGATTAGGGTTAAGTTTTAGATTAGCTTAGGGCTAGGGTTAGGGCCATGGCTAATGTAAGAACTAGGGTTATGATTAGATCTAGTTTTATGAATAGGGTTAGGGCTAGGTCTAGTATTAGTGTTAGGTTAAGCTTTAAGGTAATTATTTGAGATGGAGTTATTGTAAGGATCAGAGTCAGGGTCAGTGTTAGTTTTAGCATTAGGAATAACTCTCAAATTAGAGATAGGATTAAGGCTAGATGTATGGTTAGGTTTTGTGTTAAGGTTAGGGCAAGAATTAGGACTAGGGCTAATATCAGGTATAGGGTTACAGTTAGGTTAGGATTAGTGTTAGAGCTATGGCTGGGTTTTATTTTAGGTCTAGGGCTTTGGTTAGGGCTAGTTTTAGGATTAGTGATAGTGTTTGGTCTAGTGGGTATGGTGAGTTTTAGGCTTAGTGTTAGGGTTAGATTTAGAATTATGGTTAGATCTAGGGTTAGGGCTTGGGTTAGGGATAAGGTCAGGACTAGTGTTAGGATTATGGTAACAGATAAGGTTAGTACTAGACATAGGTCTAAGGTGAGAGTTAGAGTTAATCTTAGGACTAGGTTTAAAGTTAGGGTTACATTTAGTGATAAATTAGGGCTAGGATTAGAGCTAGGGTTAGTGTTAGGGTTAGACCTAGGGTTAGGGATTGGTTTAAGGTTAGTGATAGTGTTAGGGTTAGGGTTAGGTTTAGGGTTAGGTAAAGGGATGTGGATATACCTAGGTTCAGAACTAAGGTGAGGGTTGAAATTAGGGATTGGCCTAGGGTTAGAATTAAGTTTAAAATTAAGGCTAGGTTTAGGGCTAGGGTGAGGGCTAGGGTTTGTGTTAAGTTTAGGAAAGAATAAGGTAGAGTGATAATGTTGGGTCTATGGTTAGGTTAGAAATACTGATAGGGTTAGTTTTATGGCTAGGTCTAGTGTAAGGGTTAGGTTTAGGGTTAGGGTCATGTTTAGAGCTAGATGTATTATTAGAGTCATTGTCTTGTTTAGAGTTTGGTTTAGGTTATGGTTTAGGCTTAGGGCTGAAATTAGCATTATGGTGAGGGTTAGAGTTAGAGTAATTGATAGGTTTAGCTTTAGTTTTCAGGTTAGGTTTAGGTAATGGATAGAGTTTGTGTTAGCAATAGGTTTAGAGTTAGGCCTAGGGTTAGCATTTAGGTTAGGCTTATGTTTAGGTTAATGGATAGGTTTTGGGCTAGGTTTATGGTCAGAATTATGAGAGTGGTTAGGGTTCAGTTTAGGCCTAGGTTTAGTGTTAGGGTTAGGCTTAGGGTACGTGTTAGAGTTTGAGCTATGGTTTGGGCTAGGGCAAGTGTTAGGGTTAGTGTCAGGTATAGATTTAGGATTAGTGTTAAGTTTAAGGCCTAGGGTTAGCATTATGGTTAGGGTTATGTTTAGGGTAATGGATAGAGTTAGAGGTAGGGTTTTGCCTTGGTTATGGTTAGGATTAGGGCTAAGATTAGGGTTAGGGTTAGGGTTAGGTCTAGGGTTATGTTTATCGTAAGGCTTAGTTTTTTAGCTAGGGTTAGGGCTAAGGTGAGAGTTAGGGTTAGGGTTAGGTCTAGTGTTAGGGTTAGGGTTACACTTAGGGCTAGGGTCAGGGGTAGAAATAGGGCTAAATTTTGGGTGAGGTTTAGGGCTAGCATTAAGGCTATGGGTAATGTAAGATTTAGGGTTAGGGTTATTGTTAGGTCTATTGTTAGGGTTATGTCTAGGTTTTGGGTTAGCATAAATATTAGAGCTAGGGTTTTGTTAGGAGAAGGGTGGTTGTTTGTGTTAGGGTTAGGTTTATTGTTGGGACCACAATTAGTATTAGTGTAGTGTTAGTGTTTGGGTCAGGTTAAGGGTTATTGTTAGGGCTGGGGCTAGGTTTCTATTTGGGCCTAGTGCTAGAGATATAGCTAGATTTAGGATTAGGCTTTTGTATAGGTCAAGTGTTAAGGTTAGGTTTAGGTATAGGGTTACCTATACCTAAACCTAACCATAACACTAGCCCTGTAGGGATAGTGTTATGGTTAGGTTTAGGATTAGTGTCATTTTTAAACCTAGGATTAGAGTTAGGATCAGAATAAGGGTCAGGGTTAGGGTTAGGGTTTGGGTTAGGGTTAGAGATATAATGAGGGCTAGGGTTAGGATTAGTATTAGAGTTATGGATTGGGGTAGGCTAAGGATTAGGGTTAGAACATGGTAGCATTAGGTTGAGGAATTGGTTTAGGGTAAGGGATAAATTTAGAGCTAGGATTAGGGCTAGTGTTAGGGTTAGGGACAGGGTTAGGCTTAAGGTTAGGGTTAGGTTTAATGCTAGGTATAGGTCTCAGATTAGGGCTAGATTTTCTGTTATTACAGGACCATGGATAATTTAAGAACTGGCATTACACCTAGAGCTAGTTTTAGGGTTAGAGTTAGGGCTGGGTGTAGTGTTCGGTTTAGGTTTAGGGTTAGGGTGATGTTTAGAGCTAGGGTTAGTGATAGGGTGTGATTCAGAGTCAGGGTAAGTTCTAGAGTTAGGGTTAAAACTCGAATTAGGGCTAGGTTAGGGCTAGATATAAGCTTAGGGTTTGGTTTAGGTTAAGGCTTAGGGTTAAGACTATGACTCGGTTTTGTTTGAATGCTAGGGTTAGGGTTAGTGCTAGTTTTTCAATTATCATTAGGGTTAGGGCTAGTGTTAGGGTGAGGTTTAGGCTTAGGTTTAGGGTTTGCTTTAGAGTTAGGGTTAGGTCTAGGTTTAGAGCTAGGTTGAATTTGGGCTAGTGTTGGGGCTAGGTTTAGGGCTAGGATTTGGGTTATGGTAAAAAAATAGGTTTAGAACTAGGGTTAGTGCTATGGTGAGAGTTAGGGGTAGGGTTAGGGTGAGGGTTAAATTAGTCCCAGGATTAGTGCTAGGATTAGTGTTAGTGCTAGGCCTAGGTTTATGGCTAGGTTTAGTGTTAGGATTAGTCTAAGGTATGATGTTATATCTAGGTTTGGGGTGAGGATCAAAATAGGGTTAGGGCTAGGGTTAGGGTTAGTATGAGGATTAAGCCTAGGTTTAGGACTAGGATTAGGGCTAGGTTTAGGCTAGGATTATGGATAGGTTTGGTGTTAGACTTAGGGCTATGATTAGGGATTGGGGTAATTTCAGATGTAGGTTTATGATTAGGGTTAGTTTTGGTTTAGGTTTATGGCTAGTTCTAGTGTAACGGTTAGGTTGAGGTTTAGGGTCAGATTTAGAGATAGGGTTATTATTAGGGTCACAGTCAGGTTAAGGTTTGGGTTAGGTTAAGGCTTAGGGTCAGGGTTCTCATTAGCTTTAGGGTTAGGGTTAAGGTTAGGGTAATGTTAGGTTTAGGGTTCATATTAGTTTTAGGCTAATGAATAAAGTTAGAATTAGAGATTGGTTTAGGGTTATCCTAGGGTTAGCTTTAGGGTTAGGGTAATGTATAGGGATAGAGCTAGGGTTAGGGCTACAGTTATGGTTAGGATTAATGCTAGGGTTAAGTTTAGGGTTAGGGAAAATTTTAGGGTTGGTGTTAGGTTTAGGGTAATTGTTAGAGCTATGGTTAAGATTAGGGTTAAAACGAGATGTAGGGCTTGTATTAAGGATAGGTTTTATGTTAGGTTAGGGCTAGAATTAGGGCTACGGCTAATGTAAGGACTAGAGTTATGATTAGGGCTACTTTTAGGGTTATGGCTAGGTCTAGTTTTAGGGATAGGTATACTTTTAGGGTGATGTTAGAGCTAGAGTTATTGTTAGGGTCAGAATCAGGGTCAAGTTTAGTTTTACGCATAGGGCAGGACTGGAATTAGGGCTAAAATTAGGTTTTGGTTTAGGTTAAGGTTTAGAGTTAGAGCTATGGCTCGTTTTTTTTTTTTTTTTTAGGTCTAGGCTTAGGTTAGGGCTAGTTTTAGGATTAGCATTAGTGTTAGGGTTAGTGTTAGTTTGACGTTTAGGCTTACAGTTAGGGTTAGATTTAGAGTATGGTTTGATCTAGGTTTAGGGCTAGATCTAGTGTTAGGTCTAAGGTTAGAGCAAGTGTTAGGGTTATGGTAAAGGATAGGGTTATATCTAAGAATAGGGCTCGGGTGACAGTTAGATTTAGTCTTAGTGCTAGTGTTAGGGTTAGGGTTAGGGCTAGATTAGGGCTAGGATCAGGTCTTGGATTAGGGTAAGGATTAAGTCTAGGGTTAGAGTTAGGGTTAGATTTTGGGGAAGGGAGGGGGTAATAGCAAGGTTCAGGTGAGGGATAAAATTAGGTATAGGGTTAGATTTAGGGTTCAGGTTAGGATCAGGCTAGGTTTAGGGTAGGATGAGGGCTTGCATTTGTGTTAGGGTTATGGCAATAATTAGGGCTACAGCTAATATCAGGTCTAGTGTTACAGTTAGAGATAGTTTTAGGGTAAGGTTTATGGCTAGGTATAGTGCCAGAGTTAGGTTTATGGAAAGGTTCAAGTTTAGGTATTATAATAGTCAGCATCAGGTTTCGGGTTTGGGTTAGGTTGAGGTTTAGGTTTAGGGCTAAATTAGCATTAGGTTTAGAGTTAGGTTTAGGGTAATAAATAGGGTTAGGTTTAAGCTTCAGGTTAGTTTTAGGGTTCAGGTTAGGTTTAGGTTAATGAATAGGTTTAGTGTTAGGCCTAGGATTTGCATTAGGTTTATGGTTATCGTTAGTTTAATGGATAGAGTGTAGTCTAGGGTTAATGCTAAGGCTTGGGTTAGGTATAGGATTAGGTCTAGAATTAGGGTTAGTATTAGGGTTAGGGCTAGGGTTATCATTAGAGTAAGGGTAGTAGACAGGGTTAGATGTCAGGTTAGGGTTAGGTTTAGGTTTAGGTTTAGGACCAGGGTTACTGTTAGGTTTAGCATAACTGTTAGGGTTTGAGCTAGGGTTAGGACTATGGTAAGGGTTAGGTTTGTGGTTAGGTTTAGATTTAGGTATTTGGTTAGGGTTAGATTAGGTTTAGGGTTATGGCTATAGTTATAATGAGGATTATGGTTAGGGTTAAGGTAATGGGTGGGGTTAGAGCTAGGGGTAAGGCTAGGGTTAAGTTTAGGATTAGGGTTAGGGTTCAGTTTTGATCTAGGATTAGGTTAAGGGTAAGGGTCAAGGATTGAGTAAATGTTAGGGCTAGGTTGAGGCTTCAGGTGAGAATCAGGTCTAAGGATACAGTTAGGGTTAGGGTTATGGCTAGGTTTAGTATTAGGTTTAGGATTATGGTTAGGGTAATGGACAGAGTTTGAGCTAGGGTTTGTGCTATGGTTATGGTTAGGATTAGGGCTAGGATTAGGGTTAGGGTTCGGCTTAGTGTTATATTTAGGTTAAGGTTTAGATTTTGAGCTAGAGTTAGGGCTAATGCTAGGTCAAGGGTTCAGTGGTATGTCTAGTGATAGGACTATGGTAGGTTTAGGGTTAGGGTTCTGGTTAGGGCTAGGATTATCATTAGAGTTAGGATAAGGGTTAGGGTAATAGATATGGTTAGATGTAGGTTTAGGTTTAAGGTTAGATTTAGTTTTAGGGTTAGAGTGAAGGCTATGGTTATGTTTAGGTTTATTTTACAGGATTCAGTTTGAGCTAGGGTTAGGGCTATGGCAAGTGTTAGGTTTAGGGTTAGGTCTAGGGTTAGTTTTCCAGTTAGGTTTATGGTTAGGGTTAGGGTTATGGCTAGGGTTATCAATAGGGTTAGGTTTAGATTTAGAGTAATGTGTAGGTTTAGAGCTAGTTTTAGGGCTAGGGTTAAGTTTAGGTTTAGGTTTAGGTTTAGGGTTAGGGTTAGAGTTAGGATAGATCTAAGTTTATATTTAATGTAAAAGTTTGGCTTTGAGTAAGGTTTAGGACTAAGACTAGGGTTAGGGTTAGTATTAAGGCTAGGGTTAGGGTTAAGGTTACACTTAGGGTTAGGGTTAGGCCTAGTATTCATACTAGGTGTTATGTTAGGTTAAGGCATAGGGTTAGGGTTATTTAAGAGCTAGGATTATGATTAGGGCTAGCTGTAAGTTTAGGGTTATGGATAGGTCTAGTGTTAGGTTTAGGTTTTCAGTTAGAGTCAGGTTTAGAGATAGCTTAGTGTTAAATGCAAGGTCAGTGTTCAGGTTAGAGTTAAAGTTTAGGTTAAAACCAGAATTAGGACTAGGTTTATGTCTAGGCTTAGTGTTAATCTTTGTGTTAGGTTAAGAGTTATTTTTACGGCTAGCGCTAGGATTTTGTTTAGGTCTAGGGCTGGTGTTAAGGCTAGATTTAGGATTACGTTTAGGTATAGGGCTAGTGGTAGGGCCAGGTTTAGGTATAAGGTTACTGGTGTTAAGTTTTGGTCTTGGGTTAGAGTCAAGTTTAGACCTAGGTTTAGTGTTATGGTCAGAATAAGGGTAAAGGCTAGGGTAGGATTTGAGATAGGGTTAGAGCTAGAATGAGGGCTAGGGTTAGCACTATTTATAGAGTTAGGGTTTTGATTAGCCTAAGAATTAGGAATAGGTCTAGGGTTACCATTAGGATTAGGGTTTTGCTTATAGTTAGGGATAGGGTTAGAGCTACGGTTAGGGGTAGGAGGGTTAGGGTTAGAGTAAGGTATGATATTACAGCTAGGTTTAGGGTTATGGTGAGGGCAAAATTTGGGTTAGGGAGAGGGTTAAGTGTATGGTTCTCATTAAAGCTAGTGTTAGGCCTAGGATTAGGGCTAGGGATTGTGTGAGGGTTAGGTTAGCTTTAGGTCTAGGGCTAATGTCAGGTATAGGGTTATGGTTAAAAATAGTTTTTGGGATAGTTTTATGGATAGGTATAGTATAAGGGATAGGATGAGGGTTAAGGGTCATGTTTAGAGCTAGATGTATTATTAGAGTCAGTGTCTTATTTAGTGTTTGGTTTAGGTTATGGTTTAGGTTTAGGGATCAAATAAGCATTAGGGTTAGGGTTAGGGTTAGAGTAATTGATAGTTTGAATTTTAGTGTTCAAGTTAGGTTTAGGTAAAGGTTAGGGTTAGTGTTAGCAATAGCTTTAGGGTTAGACCTAGGGTTAGCATTTGGGTTAGGCTTATATTTAGGGTAACAGATAGGTGTAGGGCTACATTTATGGTTAGGATTATAGGAAGGGTTAGGTTTAGGTTTAGGGCTAGGGTTTGGGTTATGGTAAGGGATAGGTTTAAAACTAGGGTTAGTGCTAGGGTGATAGTGAGGGGTAGGATTAGAGTTAGGGATAAATTAGTTCTAGGATTAATGCTATGGTTAGTGTTATGGCTAGGCCTAGGTTTAGGGATAGGTGTAGGATTAGGATTAGTGTAAGATATGATGTTATAGCTAGATTTAGGGCAAGGTCCAAATATAGTTGGGGCTAGAGTTAGGGTTAGGATGAGGATTAAACCTGTGTTTAGGGCTAGTATTAGGGCGAGGTTTAAGGCTAGGATTAGGGCTGGGTTTTGTATTAGGGTTCGGGATATGATTAGGGCTAGGGGTAATTTCAGGTCTAGGTTTATAGTTAGAGTTAATTTTGGTTTAGGTTTATGGCTGGTTCTAATGTAAATGTTAGGTTGAAGGTTAGGGTCAGGTTTAGAGATAAGGTTATTATTAGGGTCGAAGTCATGGTTAAGATTTGGGTTAGGTTACGGTTTAGGGTCAGGGCTCTCATTAGCATTAGCATTAGGGTTAAAGTTAGGGTAATGTTTATGGTTAGGTTTAGGGTTCAGGTTAGGTTTGGGGTAATGGATAAAGTTAGGGTTAGAGATAGGGTTAGGGTTATCCTAGGGTTAGCATTAGGGTTAGGGTTATGGTTAGGGTAATGGATAGTATTAGAGCTAGGGTTAGGGCTAGGATTATGGTTAGGATTAAGGCTAGGGTTAGGTTTAGGATTAGGGAAAGTTTTAGGGTTAGGGTTAGGTTTATGGTAATGGTTAGAACTATGGTTAGGGTTAGGATTAAAAAGAGGTGTAGGGCTTGGATTGGGGCTAGGTTTTGGGGTAAGTTATAGCTAGGATTAGGGCTAAAGTTAATGTAAGAACTAGAGTTATGATTAGGGCCACTTTTAGGGTTTCATTTAGGGCTAGGTCTAATTTTAGGGTTAGGTATATTTTAGGGTGATGACAGAGATAGGGTTAGTGTTAGTGTCAGAGTTAGGGTTAAAGTTAGTTTTAGGGTAAGGGTAGGTCTGAAATTAGGGCTAAAATTAGGCTAGGTGTAGGGTTAGGTTTTAGAATAGGTTAAGGGTTAGGGTTAGGGCTATGGCTCGGTTTTTTTGTTAGGGCTAGGACTAGGTTATGGCTAGTTTTAAGATTAGTGTTAGTGTTAGGGATAGAGTTAGTGTGAGGTTTAGGCTTAGATTTAGGGTTAGATTTAGAGTTATGGTTAGATGTAGGGTTAGGGCTAGGGCTAGTGTTAGGGATAAGGTTAGGTAAGTCTTAGGGTTATGGTAAGGGATAGGGTTAGATCCAGGAATAGGGCTAGGGCAAGAGTTAGAGTTAGTCTTAGTGCTAGTGTTAGGGTTAGGGCTAAATTAGGGCTAGGATCAGGTATTTCTAGGATTAGTATAAGGATTAAGTCTAGGGTTAACATTAGGGTTAGATTTAGGGGAAGGAATGGGGTAATAGTAAGGTTCAGAACTAGGGTGAGGGATAAAATTAGGGATAGGGATAGAGTTAGGGTTTGGGTTACGATCAAGGCTAGGTTTAGGGTAGGATGAGGGCTTGCATTTGTGTTAGGGTTATGGCAAAAATTAGGGCTAGGGCTAATATCAGGTCTAGGGTTATGGTTAGGGATAATTTTAGGGTAAGGTTTATGGCTAGGTCTAGTGTCAGAGTTAGGTTTAGGATAAGGTGCAGGTTTAGAGCTAGGGATATTATAATGGTCAGGGTTAGGTTTTGGGTTTGTGTTAGTTTGAGGTTTAGGGTTAGGGCTCAAATTAGCATTAGATTTAGATTTAGGGTTAGGGTAATAAATAGGGTTAGTTTTAGGCTTCAGGTTAGTTTTAGAGTTCAGTTTAGGTTTAGGGTAATGGATAGGTTTAGTGTTAGGCCTAGGGTTAGCATTGGGTTTATGGTTATCATTAGAGTAATGGATAGATTTAGAGCTAGGATTATGTTCAGGATTAGGGCTAGAGTTAGGGTTAGTGTTAGGGTTTAGGCTAGGGTTAGGTTTAGGGTATGCGTTAGGATTGGAGCTAGGGTTAGTACAAAGACTAGGGTTAGGTTTAGGATTAGGTCTAGGATTAGGGTTAATATTAGGGTTAGGGCTAGGGTTATCATTAGGGTAAGAGTAGTGGACAGAGTTAGATGTCAAGTTAGGGTTAGGCTTATGTTTCTGACTAAGGTTACTGTTAGGTTTAGCATAGCTGATAGGGTTTGAGGTAGGTTTAGGACTATGGTAAGGGTTAGGTTTATGGTTAGGTCTAGAGTTAGGTATTTGGTTAGGGTTAGAGTAGGTTTAGGGTTAGGGCTAGGGTTAACATGAGGTTTATGGGTAGGGTTAGGGTAATGAGTGGGGTTAGAGCTAGGGTTTAGGCTAGGGATAAGTTTAGGATTAGGGCTAGGTTCAGGGTTTGGTTTAGGGTTCTGTTTTAAGCTAGGATTAGGTCAAGGGTAAGTGCCAGGGATTCAGTAAGTGTTAGAGCTTGGTTGAGGCTTCGGGTGAGAATCAGGGCTAGGGAAAGAGTTAGGGTAAGTTTTATGGCTAGATGTAGTATTAGGTTTAGGGTTGTGGTAAGGGAAATGGATAGAGTTTGAGCCAGGGTTTGGGCTATGGTTACAGTTAGGATTAGGGCTAGGATGAGGGTTAGGGTTTGGCCTAGTGTTATATTTAGGTTAAGGGTTAGGGATTGATCTAGAGTTAGGGCTAATACTAGGTCAAGGGTTAGGTTCAGCATTAGGTTTAGTGATAAAATGATGGTAGATTTAGGGTTTGTGTTATGGTTAGGGCTAGGCTTATCATTAGGGTTAGGATAAGCTTTAGGATAATGGAAATGTTTAGATGTAGGTTTAGGTTTAGGGTCAGGGTTAGATTTAGTTTTTGGGTTAGTGTGAAGGCTATGGTTATGTTTAGGTTTATTTTATGTGTTATGGTTTGAGCTAGGGTTAGGGCTATGCTGAGTGGTAGGTTTAGGGTTAGTTTTCCAGTTATGGTTAGGGTTAGGGTTAGAGTTACGACTAGGGTTATCAATAGGGTTAGGTTTACAGTAGGGTAATGTGTAGATTTATAGCTAGTTTTAGGGATAGGCTTAAGTTTAGGGTTAGGGCTAGAGTTAGGGGTAGGTCTAAGTTTATATTTAGGGTAAGAGTTAGGCTTTGAGTAAGGTTTAGGACTAAGGCTAGGGTTAGGTTTAGGATCAGGGCTAAGGTTAGAATTAGGGTTATGCTTAGGACTAGGTTTAGGTGTAGGATTTGCTCTAGGTTTTTTGTTAGGTTAAGTCGTAGAGTTAGGGCTATGGGTAATGTATGAGCTGGGATTATGATTAGGGCTACTTGTAGGGCTAGGGTTATGGCTAGGTCTAGTGTTAGGTTTAAGTTTTCAGTTATAATCAGGTTTAGAGATAGCTTAGTGTTAAATGCAGGGTCAGTGTTCAGGTTAGAGTTAGAGTTAAGGTAAAAGCCCGAATTAGGAATAGGTTTATGTCTAAGGGTAGGGTTATTCTTTGTGTTAAGTTAAGGGTTATTGTTAGGGCTAGGGCTAGGTTTTTGTTTACATCTAGGTCTAGATTTAAGGCTAGATTTAGGATTAGGTTTTGGTATAGGGCTAGTGGTAGGGTAAGGTTTTGGTATAAGGTTACTGATAGGGGTAGTGTTAGGGTTTGGTCTTGGTTTAGGGTCAGGTTTAGACCTACGGTTAGTGTTATGGTCAGAATAAGGGTCAGGGTTAGGGTAGGGTTTGGGATAGAATTAGAGGTAGAATGAGGGCTAGTGTTTGGACTATTTATAGTGTTAGGGTTTTGATTATACTAAGAATTAGGAATAGGTCTAGGGTTACCATTAGGGTTAGGGTTTTACTTACAGTTAGAGATAGGGTTAGAGTTAGTATTAGGAGTAGGATCAGGGTAAGGGTAAGGTATGATGTTACAGCTAGGTTTAGGGCTAGGGTGAGGGTTAAAATTAGGATTAGGGATAGGGTTAAGTGTAAGGTTAGGATTAAAGCTAGTGTTAGGCCTAGGATTAGAACTAGGGATTGTATTAGAGTTAGGTTAACATTAGTGCTAGGACTAATGTCAGGTATAGGGTTATGGTTATGTATTGTTTGGAAATAGGTTTTTGGCTAGGTATAATATAAGTGTTAGGAAGAGGCTAGTGTCAGGTTTAGAGGTACAAGTATTATTATGGTCAGAGTCAGAGTAAAGGTTTGGTTTAGGTTAAGGTTTAGGGTTAGGGCTCGAGTTAGCATTAGGATTAAGGTTAAAGTTAGGGTAATGATATGGTTAGGGTTAGGGTTCAGGTCAGAGTTAGGGTTCAGTTTAGGTGTAGGGTAATGGATAGGTTATAGTTAGGGATAGTGCTAGGGTCAGGCTGAGGATTAGCATTAGGGTTAGGGTTAGGTTTAGAGTAATGGATAGGGTTAGAGCTAGGGTTAGGTCTAGGGTTATGCTTAGAGTTAGGGCTAGGTTTAGGGTTAGGTTTAGGTTTAATGCAAGGATTAAAATTAGGGTTAGTTTTAGGGTAAGGTTAGGGTTAGGTTTAGGGTTCGAGTTAGGGTTAAAGCTAGGGTTTTGTCTTGGATTAGGGCTAGGTTTGGGGTTACGTTAGGGATCTTCTTAGGGATATAGTTAATGTAAGAACTAAGGTTACAATTAGGGCTAATTTTAGGGTTACATTTAGGACTCATTCTAGTTTTAGGATTAGGTTTAGGTTTAGGGTGATGTTTTTAACTAGGGTTAGTGTTGCTGTCAGAGTAGGGTCACGGTTCATTTTAGGGTTTGGGATAGCACTCGAATTGGGGTTAGGCTTAGGGCCAGATGTAGGGTTTGATTTGGTTTAGGTTAAGGGTTAGGGTTAGTCCTATGGCTCAGTTTTGTTTTAGGGCTAAGTCAAAAGTTAAGGGTAGTTGTATGATTAGTGTTGGTGTTATTGCTATTGAGAGGGTGAGTTTAGGCTTAGGAGTAGATTAACAGTTATGGTTAATTCTAGGGATAAAGTTATGGCAACTGGTAGAGCTAAGATTAGGGCTAGTGTTTGGGTTACGGTTAGAAATAGGAATAGGGCTATGGCAAGAGTTAGAGTTAATCTTATGGCTAGAGTTAGGATTAGGGTTAGGGATAAATTAGGCCTAGGAATAGGTCTAGGGTTACTGTTAGGCTTAGGCCTAGGATTAGGGCTATGTTTATGGTTAGGTTTAGGGGAAGAGATGCCTGTTTGATTTCCACTTACCCATAGGTGTCAAAATGAAGTGAAAACTTAATATACAAAGTGGTCATGATAGTGAACCATTGAATTGAGAAGAACATACCTTGGGAGCATACTAAGGCTAGATAAAAGATGATTCCTGCCCAGTATCAAAGAATTTTGAACAAAACAACTCTTACCCTAACATTACCTCTAAACCTAGACCTAGCCATAACCCTAAACCTAAAATTAACCCTAACCTGAATAGAGAACCATTGATCCTAGAATTCCCACACTAGGGGAGCCTTGTGGGGTAAGCTAAGTGATGAATCCTACAAAGCATCAAACAAATCTGACCAAATAATAATGGGAGATATTTCAGTACATTCATATTTTTCTGTTGTCTCCTAAAACACTCATTGATTAAGTTGTTTTTGCATGCTTAAGCATAGGCGTACTTTTACAAGGAACATACCGGAGTCCCCACAGAGAACTGATGAAATGTGTGAAGCTTCAAGCAGCTAGCACAAACACGTTTGATTTTAAACTCCATTAACTTTCCTGTATAGGTCAAAATGAAGTGAAATCTTAAAATACAAACTGTTCCTGACAGCAAACCTGTGAACAGAGAAGACCTGAACCTGGGGAACAGAATAAATCTAGCTAAAAGATAAATCCTGCCAAGAATCAAAGAATTTTGAATAAAACTAACTCTAACCCTAACTCAAGCTCTAACCCCATATCTTCCCCTAACCCTAACATTTTAATGAAACATTTGACCATAGAATTTTTGAACTTGGGCAGCTTAGTGAGACAAGCTAAGGGATGAATCCTGTGCAGTATCAAATAAATCTGATCAAAAAGTTGATGGAGTATATCAGTACATGCGTATTTCCCTGTTATCTCCTAAAGGACTTTTGGATAAAGTTGTTTTTACCTTCTTCAAATTAGGCATACTGTCACAATAACAAACCAGAGATTGCTCACAGAGAATTGATGGAGTGTGAAGTTTCCAGCAGTTAGCACCAATGATGTTTGCTTTACAGCTCCATTTCCATTTACCTGTATAGGAAAGAATAAATTGAAACTTTAAAATACAAACTGTTCCTTACAGTGAACCATTAAACCTAGGAGGCCCAAACATGTGGAATATATTAAGTATAGGAGAAAAATGAATCCTGCTCAGTATCAAATAAATTTGAACAAAACTAACTCTAACCCTAATACTAGCTCTAACACTAGCCCTAACATTAACATTAACCTTAACACAAACCCTAACTTGTTTGATAAACTATTGATTCTAGAAGTCCCAAACTTATGAGTGGGCTAAGCTATCAGATGAATTCTATGCAGTATCAAAAAATATAATCAAATAATTGGGGTGGTATTTCAGTTCATGCATATTTCTCTTTCTGCTAAAGGGCTCTTGGATAAATTTGTTTTTGCCATCTTCTTCTTAGGGCTACTTTCACAAGGAACAAATCAGGGAGTTCCATCAGAGAACTGATTCAGTGTTTGAAGTTTCAAGCAGCTAGCACCAACTCGGTTTGATTTTGACCTCCATTTTTATTTACCTATATAGATCAATATGAAGTGAAACCTTAAAATACAGAGTTTCTCTGATAGCAAACCATTGAAATGGTTCCATTGAATGGGAGTATGTTAAGGCTAGGAAAAAGATGACTTTTTCCAAGTATCAAAGAAATTTTAACAAAACTAACTCCCATACTAACATTACATTTAACCCTATCCCTAACCCTAAACCTAACACTAACCATAACCAGATTAGAGAACCATTGATCCTAGAAGTCCCACACTTGGAGAGCTTTGTGGGGCAATCTAAATGATGAATCCTATGCAATATCAAACAAATATGACCAAATAATTGTGGGAGGAATTTCAGTGCATGCATATTCCCTGCTTTCTCCTAAGGAGCTCTCAGATAAAGTTGTTTTTGCATGCTTCAGCTTATGCGTACACTCACAAGGAACATACCAGAATGTCCCCACAAAGAATTGAAGGTGTGTATACAGTTTCAAGCAGCTAACATAAACCCTATTTGATTTACAGGTCTATTTCCATTTACTTGTATAGGTCAAAATGAAGTAAAATGAAAATACTAACTCTTTCTGACACCAAACATTTGAACCAAAATTACACTACACTAAATTACATTAAACCTAACCTGAACCCAAAACCTAACCCTATCTTTACCCCAACACTAACTTTAAATTTAATTCGAGCCATGAACCAAAACTCAAACATAAACCAATCCCTAACACTGACCTTGACCGTGATAATTCCCCTAGCTCTAAACCTGACTCTTACCCTATACTAACCATTACAATAGAACTAGCCATAAACCTTACCTAAAACTATCCCTAACTGTAACCTTAGACCTGATATTATCCCTAGCCATAATTCTAGCCCTAACAATAAACTCAAACCTAAACTAAAGCCCAACTATGACCCTGACACCAATAATTCCCCTAGCTCTAAACCTGACTGTTACCCTATACCTAAACCTTACACTAGACCTAGCCATAAAACTAACCCCAAAACTATCCCTAACCATAACCCTAGACCTGATTTTAGTCATAGTCATAATCCTAGCCCTAACCCTAGCACAAACTCTAGCCCTTATCCCAACCCTAAATATAGCCTTAAATATAAACCTAACCCTAACCCTAGGCCTAAACCTAACACTAACCCTAGCCATAATCTTAGCCCTAATTTAGCCCTATCCCTAACCCTAAACCTATCCCTAGCCCAAAGATGAACTCTAACTCTTACCCTAGTCCTAACCCTAGTTCTAAATTTATACTTTACTGGAAGCCTAATCCTAGCCCAAACCGTAGGTCTAAGCTTAGCCCTATTCATATCCCTGTGTGTAACCCTAGATATAACCCTAACTCTAAATTTAACCCTAACAATAAGCCTAAACATTAACCTAAACCTAGCCCTAATCCTAAGGATAATCCTAAAACTAGCACTAACCCTAGTCCTAGCTCTAAAACAAAACCGAGCCATAGACCTAACACTAATTTTTAACATAAACCAAGCCCTAACCCTACACCTATCCCTAACCCTAGCCATAATTCGAGTTTTAAGCCAAACCATAAAACTAACCCTGACCCTAACTCTGATATTAACACTAACCCTAGCTCTAAATATCACCCTAACCCTAAACCTAAGCCTAACACTAGAGCTAATCCTAAACCTAAACCTAAAACTAGCTCTAATCATAACCCTAGTACTTACATTAGCCGTAACCCTAACCCTAGCCCTAACTTAACCCAAAACCTAGCCCTATTTTGAGACCTAATGCTAGCTTTAACCCTAAATGTAACCCTAACCCTATCACTAATATTAACCATAATCCCTGCCATAACCCTAGGTCTAACCCTATCCATTACCCTAACCATAACCCCAACCCTAATGCTAACCCTAGGCCTAAACCTATCCCTATCCATAATCTTCACCCTATCCATTTACCTAAATCTATCCTGAAACCTAAACCTAACTCTATCATTACCCTGTTTCTAACCCTAATGCTAATTTGAGAACTAATTTTAAACCTTAACCTATCTAAAACACTAATCCCAACAGTGACACTAATAATACTCTTATCTAATCCTGACCCTAACCCTAAACATAATGCTTACACAAGATGTAGCCATAAACCAAACCCTAAAATTATCTTTAACCATAACCCTAGACCTGAAATTAGCCCTAGCCACAATCCGAGCCCTAAACCTAGCCTTAATCTTAATCTGAAGCATAACCTGAGCCCTAAACCTAATTATAACCCTCACCCTAGCCCTAAACCTAACTATAAGCCTCACCCTATCCCTTGGCCTAACACTAACACTAAGCCAATTACTAATCCTAGCCCTAATTTAATCCTATCCTAACACTAACCCTAGCCCTAAGACTAACTCTAACTCTTGCCCAAGCCCTAGCCCTAGTTCTATCCTTACCCCTAGTCCTTACTCTAGATGTAAAATTAACTCTAAATCTAAACCTAACTCTAAATTTAACAATAACCATAATCCTAAACCAAACCCTAACAGTCCCTCCAACCATAATGCTAATTCTAAAACTTGCCCTACCCCTGGCCCTAGCCATAAAACAAAACCAAGCCATATCCCTAACCCTAACCCTTAAACTAAACCAAACCCTAAACTTACACCTAGCCCTAACCTGAACTCTAAAAGTAACCCTGACTCTGACACTGACCCTAACACTAATCCTAGATCTAATCATTATCCTAACCTTAACTAGACCTAGCCTTAACTGTAACCCTAAAACTAGCTTTAATAATAACCCTAGTGCATACATTAGTCATTGTCCTAACCATAGCATTAACCCTCACACAAATCCTACTTCAGATCTGATCCCTAAACCTACTTTAACCCTATACTTAACCCCAACCCTAGCCCTAAACCTAACCCTAAATCTAGCCCTAACCCTAGCTCTAAACCTATCCCGTACCCTAAGCCAAACCTTCACACAAATGCTAACCCTAGTCCTAACCCTAATCCTTAGATTAATTTAAACTCTAACCATATTACTAGTCTTAACCCTAGCCTTAATTCTAGCTCTAACCCTAACCCTCATCTGACCCAACAGTAATCCTAGGTATAAACCTGACCCTAAACCTAAACCAAACCCTAACACTAGATCTACCAGTAACCTATACCTATACCTAAGCCTAATACTAGACCTAGGACCAAAGCTAATACTAAATATAGCTATAACTCTAGCCCTAGACCTAAACAAAAACCTAGCACTAGCCCTAACAATACCCATAACCCTAACCCTAGTCCTAGCCCCAAGTTAACCTAACCCTAACCCTAACCCTATCCCTAGTCCTAATTCTGGATCTAACCCTAACCCTAACCCTAACCTGAACACTGAACCTGACCCTAATAATAAATCTGGCTCTAAATCTGACTCAAACCCAAAACCTAGACCTAAAACTAGACCTATCCATAACCCTAAACCTAAAACTAGCCCTAACATAACCCTAGCTTTTACATTACCCATAGTCCTAACCCTAGCTCTAAACATAACACAAAAGCTAGCCCTAACCCTAGGCCTAAACTTAGCTTTAAGCATAAAGCTCACTTGACCCTAACCCAAATCTGAACCCTAACATTAGTCCTACCGGTAATCCTATACCTAAACCTAAACCTAACACTAGTCCTAGACCTAAACCTAATCCTAAATCTAGCCATAACTCTAGCTCTAGACATGAAGAACAACCTTGTCCTAGCCCTAGCAATCAGCCTTAACATAACCCTAACACTAACACTACTTCTAGACCTAAACCTAGTCCTAATTCTGGCACTAAACCCAATGCTAACTCTAACCTGATCACTGAACCTGACCCTAACATAAGCCTAGCTCCAAAGCTCACTCTAACTCAAAACCTAATCCTAACACTACACTTAACCATAAACTTAACCCTAAAACTAGCCCTAATCTTAACACTACCTCTTAACCACACATGGCCCTAACCCTAGGCCTTAAATAACACAAATCCTAGCCCTAATCCTAGGCCTAATCCTAGCCCTAAGTGTAACCCTAAACCTAACCCTAGCCCTAACCCTAACTCTAACACTCCCCTTAGACTTAACCCTAGTTCAAAGCCTAAACTTTACCCTAAACATCACCCTATCCCTAGCCCAAACCCTAACCTAACCATAGCCCTAATCCTAATCTTAACCACAGCCCTAACCATAGCTCTAATTCTGTTTACTATCTTAACCATAGCCCTAATCCTAACCATAACCCAAGCCCTAAAACTAGCTCTAATCCTATCCATTACTCTAACCATAATCCTAAACCTAATGCGAACCCTAGGCTTAACCCTAACCCTATCACAATCCCTAAACCTATCCATTACCCTAAAACTAAACTGAACCTTAATTCTTAGCTGATTTATTACCCTAACCTTAACTCTAACCCTAATGCTAATTCGAGCCCTAAACCTAAACCTTAACCCAAACCAAACCCTAAGCCATACCCTGACCCTAATAATACACCTAGCTCTAAACTTGACCCTTATCCTAAATCTAACCCTTACATTAGATCTAACCATAAACATATCCCTAAATCTATCCCTAACCATAACCCTAGACTTAACCGTCGACCGGTACCCTAACACAAACCCTTGCTCTAAAACTTGTACTAACCCAAAAACTAATCCTAACACTAGACAAACCCTAAATCTACCCATAACCATAACCCTACCTTTTACATTACCCATACACCTAACACCAGCCCTAAACCTCACACAAAACCTAGCCCTAATCCTAACCCTAAACCTAGACCTAAGTGTAACACTAACCCTATCTCTAGCACTAACCTTAACCCTAACACTGGCTCTGACCCTAACCCTACTAAAATTCTAACGTTTACCCTAAATATAACCCTAGCCTTAACCCTAAATCTAACCATAAACCTAGCCCCAATCCTAACTATAACCATAGCACAAATCCTAGCACAAACAATATCCATTACCTTAAACATAACCCTAACCCTAATGGTATCCCAAGCCAAAACCCTAACCCTAACCCTAATTGTAGCCCTGACTCTAACCCTAACCCTCACCCTAGCCCTAACCCTAGCTCAAGCCCTAACACTTATGCTAAACCTAACACTAACACTAACCTTAGGCCTATCTCTAAACCTAGCCAAAATCCTAACATTAACACTAGCCCTAACACTAGCAGTAACCATATCCTTTACCCCAAACTTAAGCCTAATACAAATGCTAACTCTAGGCCTAACCCTAATTCTATTGCTAACAATAACCATATCCATTACTCTAAACCTAACCTGAACCCTAAACCTAATATTATCCATTACTTTAACCTTAATCCTAATGCTAATTTGAGACCTAACACTAAACCATATCCTAAACCAAATCCTAAACAGGACTCTGACCATAGTACTACACCTAGTTCTAAACCTGACCTTTACCATAAACCTAACTTTCCACTACACCTAGTCATAAAACTAACCTTAACACTATCACTAACCATAACCCTAGACCTGACATTAGCCCTATCCCTAGTCCTAGCTCTAAATCTAACAAACCCTAGCCCTCATCCTAGCCATAAACCTAACCTTAATTCTAACCTGAACACTCACCCTCTTCCTATCCCTAATTTTAACCTTCGCCTTAGCCCTGAGTCTAGCTAGAACCTCATCCCTTCCCCTAAAATTAATCATAACCCTAACACTAACACTAACCCTAATTCTAGCCCTAACAATAGGTATAACACTAACACTAAACCTAGCACTAATCTAGCCCTAATTTAGCCCTAACCCTAAGCAAACCCCTAACTCTAGCCCTAAGACTAACTCTAACTCTCACCCTAGCCCTATTTCTATTTCTAAACCTGTCCATTACCGTAACTCTAACACTAGTCTTTATCTTAGCCCTAACATTAGATCTAATCTTAACTCTAAATCTAACCCTAACCTTAAGCTTAAACCTCACACTACCACTAGCTGAACACTATTGCTAATCCTAAAACTAAACCTAACCCTAGCCCTAGCCATTACCCTAATTCTAAACATAACGTAAACCAAACCCTAATCCTACAACTAGCCATAACCCTAGCTCAAATTCAACTCCTAAGACTAAAACTAACCCTTACCCTGACTCATATACAAACCCTAATCCTAGCTCTATATATCATCTTAACCATAAAGCAAATGCTAACACCATTCCTAGCCCAAACTCTAACCCTAAAATCACACCTAATAATAACCCTAGTTCTTACTTTAGCCATAATTCTAACCCTAGCCCTAACCCTAACACTAAAATAGCTCAAATCTGAGCCCTAAAACTGGATTTATCCCTAACCCTAATCCTAACACTAGCCCTAAACTTAACCTTCACACTATCCCTAACCCTAGCTCTAACCCTATCCCTTACCCCAAGTCAAACCCTATCCATAATGCTAACCCTAGTCCTAATCGTAATCCTTAGCCTAAATCAAACACTAATCCTATTACTAGTCCTATCCCTACCCCTCACTCTAGCTCTAACCCTAACCCGAACCTTCACCCTTATTCTGATTATAACAGTAATTAGAGGTCTAAACATGACTCTAACCCTAAACTGAACCCTGAAACTATCCCTACCAGTAAACTTTTACCTAAACCTAATCCTAACATTATCGTTAGATATAAACCTAATCCTAAATCTAGCAATAACTCTAGCCTTAGACCTAAACAAAAACTTAGTCCTAGCCCTAACAATAACCCTTAACCTAAACCAAACGATAGCATTACCCCTAGACCTAACCCCACTCCTAATTCTGGCTTTCACCTTAACTCTAAGCTGAACATTGATCTTGACACTGACACTAAACCTAGCTCTAAAACTGACCCTAAACCAAAACTTAAAACTTACACTACACCTAGCCATAACCCTAACCCTAAATCTAGCCCTAATTAGAACCCTAGATCTTACATTATCCATAGCACTAACCTTTGACCTAAACCTAACACAAAACCTAGCCCTAATCCAAGGCCTAAACCTACTGTAAGCATAACCCTAACCTGAGCCCTACCCCTAACCCTAAGCCTAAGGCTCACCTTAGACCTAAGCATAGCTCAAAGCCTAATCTTTGACCTAAACATAACCCTAGACTTATTTCTAACAATAACCCTAACCCTAGCTCTAATCCTAACTTTAATCCTAGTCCTAACCCTAGCCATTACCCTCACTCTAATCCTAAATCTAATGATAACCCTAGCCCTAACACTAACCGAAACTGTAACACAAACCATAAACCTAATTCTAGACCTAACACTAAACCTAACCCTTGTCATAATTCTAACCCTAACTCAAACCCTAACCCTTAACCTAAATCCAATAGAAAACCTAGCCCTAAAACTAAACTTAAACCTAAAGCTAACCTTACATCTAACCCAATCTATTACCCTAAACCAAAACCTACCTCTAATGAAAACCCTAGCCCTTACCCTAAACCTAAACCTGACCATAACTATAACCCTAACCATAGATCTAAAACTGACCCTAACCCTCTCCCCAGAACTAAACTTGGTTAAAACCTTACATTTACCCTAAACCTAATGATAACCCTACCCTCACCTAGGGTTACTAGCTCTAATCCAAATCCTAACCTAAACTCTAGCCTTAATCCTAACCATAACCCTAGCCCTAACCCTAGCTCTAACCCTATACATTACCCTTATGATAACCCTATTCCTAATGCTAACCCTAGGCCTAACCCTAACCCTATCACAAACCCTAAATCTTTCCATTACCTTAAACCTACCCTGAACTCTAAACCTAACCCTATCCATTACCCTAAACATAACTGTAACCCTTATGCTCATTTGAGCCCTATCCCTAAACTTTAACATAAAACAAACCCTAAACCTGACCCTGAACCAAAAAATACCCCTAGCTCTAAAACTGACCCTTGCCCTAAACCTAACACTTACACTAGACCAAGAAATAGACCCAATCCTAAATCTACTCCTAATGTAACACTAGACCTGACATTATCCCTAGCCCTAATTATAGATCTAACCCTACAACAAACCCTAGCCCTCATCCTAGCCCTAAACCTAGCCTTAATTATAACCCTAAACTAACCCTAGTCCTAATCCTAATTCTAAGCCTCACTCTACTTCTAAACCTCGCTATAACACATCCCTTACCCTAAACTTAACCCTAATGCTAGGCCTAAGCTGAACACTAACCCTAGTTCTAATCCTTGCCCTGATTTATCCCTATCCCTAAAACTAACCATAACTCTAGCCCTAAGACTAACTCTAACTCTTGCCCTAACCTTATCCCTAGTTCTATCCCTATCCCTTAACATAACCCCAAACCTAGCCCTAATTCTTGCCCTACCCTTAGACCTAACCCTAACCCTAGATCTAACCCTAATTCCAAATCTTAACCTAACCCTAAGCCTAACAAAAACACTAGCTCGAACCCTAACACTAATCATATAACTAGCCCTAACCCTAAACCTATGACTAAAACAAAACTGAGAAATAGGGGCTGGAGATGTGGCTCAAGCTGTAGCACGTTCACCTGGCATGCACGGGATCCTGGGTTTGATCCCCAGCACCAAATAGAAATTAAATTGGAAAAAAAAGATGTTGTGTCCACCAAAAACTAAAAAATAATAAAACACATTTAAAAATTCTTTCATTTTCTCTCTCTCTCTCAAAAAAAACCTGAGCAATAATCCTAAACCATAACTTAAACCAAACCCTAAACCCTAACACTACACTTAGACCTAACTCTAACCTTAACCTTAAACTAAACCTAACCCTGAAACATATCCTAACATTCAACCTAGCTCTGAACACCACTCTAAACTTAAACTGAACCCTAACATTAACCCTAGTCAAAACTAACCCTGATGCTGGCTCATATCCTAACATTCACCCTAGCTCTAAACACCACCCTCAACTTAAACTGAACCCTAACAGTAATCCTAGCCCTTATTTGAGTCCTATTCCTAACCCTAAAACTAACACAGTGTCTGAATCATAAACCCTAGCTATAAATATCACACTAACCTTATACCTAACCATAACACTAGACCTACCCCAACATAAACCTAATTGTAACCCTAGTTTTTACATTAGCCATTGCCAGAATATTAGCCCTAACTCTAAAACAAAAACTAGCCCTAATCCGAGCTCTAAACCTAGATTTAACCCTAACCCTAAACCTAAATCTAGCCCTAACCCTATCTCTAAGGCTATCCCTTACCCAAAGCGAAACCCTAACCCTAAAGGTAACCCTAGACCTAACCCTAATCCTTAAGCTAACCAAAACCCTAAACCTATTAATAGTCATAACCCTACCCTCACTCTAGCTCTAACCCTATCCCAAACCGTAATGCTAACCCTGACCATTATTTTGACCCTAACACTAACTCTAGGTCTAACCTGACCCTAACCCTGGACTAAACCCTAACACTAGCCCTAGACCTAAACCTAATCTTAAATCTAGCCTTAACTATAGCCCTAGACCTAAAAGAATCCTAGCTCTAGCTCTTAAAGTAATCTTTAACATAACACAAACACTAACCCTACTACTAGACCAAAACCTAGTTCTCATTCTGGCTGTAACCCTAACTATAACTCTAACCCAAACACTAACCCAGCATTTAAGAGTAAACCTACCTCTAAACCTGATCCTACCCAAAAATCTAAACCTAAAACTAAAACTAGCCCTAATCATAGCCCTAGCTCTTACATTACCCACAGCCCTAACCCTAGGCCTAAACCTAAAATAAAACCCAGAACTAATCCTAGGCCTAAACCTAGCCCTAAGCGTAACTCTAACTCTAACCCTAACCTAACAATCAATTAGCCCTAACCCTCACTCAAAACCTAATCTTACCCTAAACATAAACCTACACCTATCCCTAAATATACCCCTAACACTAGCTCTAATCCTAAACTTAACTCTAGCCCTAAACTTAGCTTTAAATCTACCCATTACCCTAAACCTAATCCTAACACTTTTGATAACCCTAGGCCTAACCATAAAAATAAACCTAACCATAAAACTAACCCTAGACCTAACCCTAAACCCCACATTTGCCATAGACCTAACCCTAGATCAAACCTTAACCCTTACTATAAACCTAAACATAACCATACCCCTAAGCCTAAATCTAAACTTCAATATAACACTAACCATAAACCTATGCCTACATCTAACCATATCCATTACTCTAACCCTAACCCTACACCTAATGATGATGCTAGCCCTAATCCAACCCTAACCCTAACCGTACTTTAATTTTATCCCTAGACATAATTCTAAACCTAACCATGCCCCAGCCCTAACCCTAGCTCAAAACCCAACCCTTATGCTAAACATAAACTTAACCCTAACCCTAGTTCTAACCCTAACTCTAAACCTAATTCAAGACCTATTCCTAACCATAACCCTAGCCTTAACCTTAGCTCTAACCCTATCCATTATCCCAACAATTACCCTTACCCTAATGCTGATCCTAGGCCTAACACTAAACCTATTGTTAAACCTAACACTATCAATTACCATAAACCTAACCTGTACCTTAATCAAAAACCAATCATTACCCTAACCCTGACCCTAATGCTTATTTGAGCCCTAACCCTAAACCCTAACCTCAACCAAAGTCTAATCTGACCCTGAAGCTTATAACTCCCCTAGCCATAAACCTAATCCTAAAAATATCCTCTCCTCAACTTTATCCCCACACCTGACATTAGCCCTAGTCCTAATCCTAGCCCTAACCCTAATAAAAATACCAGCCCTTATCCTAGCCCTAAACCTAGATTAATCCTAACCATTACTAATCCTAACCCTAATCCTAACCTAGATTAATCCTAACCATTAATCCTAACCCTAGCTCTAACCCCGATACTAACCCTAGCCCTAATTTTAGCCCTAATTTCACCCTATCCTTAAACCTAATCCTAACCCTACACCTAAGAATAAATCTAAATCTCACACTAGCCCTATCACTAGGACTAACCCTATCCCTTACTGTAAACCTACCCTAGTCCTAAACTTAGTCCTAACACTTGCCCTATCCATAGCCCTATCACTAACCTTAGATAAAAATCTGACTCTAAAACTAACCTAACCCGAAGCCTAAGCCTATCCCTAACACTAGCTCTAACCCTAACACTAATCCTAAAACTAGCCCTAATTCTAGACCTAGCCCTTAAACAAAAACAAAACCAAAACCAAAAAAAAAATGAGCCATGAGCTCTATCCCTAACCCTTACACTAAACCAAATCCTAACCATACAACTACCCATAACCCTAGACCTAATTCAAGTTTTAAGCTGAACCCTAAATATAACCCTGACCCTGACTCTGATACTAACACTAATCCTAGCTCTAATCATCACCCTAATCCTAACACTAACCCTAACACTAAACCTAGCCCTAATCTTAATCCTAAAATTAGTCCTGATCATAACCCTTGTACTTACATAAGCCGTAATCCTAACCCTAGCTTAACACAAAATTCAGCCCTAATATGAGCCCTAACCCAATCTTTAACCCTAACCCTAGCCTTAGCCCTAATCATAACCATAACCCTAGCTCTAACCTTATCCATTACCATAACCATTAACCTAATGCTAACCCTAGACCTAAACCTAACCATACCTCTACTTTCATCCATATCCATTTCCCTAAACCTAACATGAACCCTAATTCTAAGCCTATCATTACCCTAACCCTTACAAATATACTAATTAGATCCCTAACTTTATGCCTTAACCTATCCCAAACCCTAACCTAGACCTTCACCTTAACAATACAACTAGCCCTAAACCTGACCCTAACCCTAAACCCAAACCTTACACTAGACATAGCCATAATCCTAGCCCTAAAAGTATCTTTAAAAATAATTCTAGACTTGAAATTAGCCATACTACTAATCCCAGCCCTAAACCTAAAACAAACCCTAGCCCTCATCCTAGCACTAAACCTAACCTTAATCATAACCCTAATCCTAACCCTTATTCTAAACATCACCCTACCTTTAAACCTAGCTATAACACCATCCTTTACCCTAAACTTAATCCTAAATCTAACCCTAACTCGATGCTTAAGCTGAACACTAACCATAGACCTAATCCTAGTCCTAATTTTGCACTATCCCTAATCCTAACAATAACTTTACTTTTAAGACTAGCAATAATTCACACACTAGCCCTATTGCTAGTTCTAATCCTATTCCTTACCATAATCCTAACCGTAGCCAGAACCCTTGCCCAATCTTTAGTCCTAGCTCTAACTCTAAGCCTACGCCTCACACTAACAGTAAATCTTATCCTAACGCTAATCATAAAACTAGCCCTAACCCTAACACTAGCAGTAAAACAAAACCGAGCAATAGCCCTAACCCTAAACCTTAACTTAAACCAAACCCTAACTCTACACCTAGAACTATCCATACCTTTAATTTGAGTCCTAACCCTAACCTTAAAACTATACATGACACTGACTAATATGCTAAACTCACCCTTGCTCAAAACACCATCCTAAACTCAAACCAAAACTTAACAGTAATCCTAGCTCTTATTTGAGTCCTAACCCTAACACTGACCCTAACTCATATCCTAAAACTAAACCTAGCTCTAACCCTAACCCTGACCCTGACTCATATCCTAAAACTAAACCTAGCTCTAACCCTAACCCTGACCCTGACTCATAATCCTAGCCCTAACCCTAATAAAAATACCAGCCCTTATCCTAGCCCTAAACCTAGATTAATCCTAACCATTACTAATCCTAACCCTAATCCTAACCTAGATTAATCTTAACCATTAATCCTAACCCTAGCTCTAACCCTAGCTCTACATTTAGAGCTAGGTTTAGTTTTAGGATGAGTCAGGGTCACAGTTAGGGTTAGGGTTAACCTTAAATGTAACCCTAACACTAAAACTACCACTAACCCTACCCCTAACCCTAAAATTAACCCTAATTTCAACCCTAGTTCTTATATTAGGGATTGCCCTAACCCTAGTCCTAACCCTAAAACAAAAACTAGCCCTAAACCTAGCTTTAACCCTAACCCTACCCTAAGTCTAGCACTAAACCTAGCACTAACCTTATCCCTTAGCCTGAGTGAAACCCTAACCCTAATGGTAAACCTAGACTTATCTCTAATCTAGCCCTAATCTGACCTTAGCCTTCATTCTAGCTCTAATCCTATCTTGAAGCCTAACACTAACCCTGACCCTTATTGTGACCCTAAAATAACCCTAGATATAAAACTGACCCTAAACCTAGAGCAAACCCTAACACTGGCCATACCACTAACTTATACCTAAACCTAACCCTAACCCTAGCCCTAAGACTAGCTCTAATTCTCATGCTAGCCCTAACCTTAGTTCTAAGCTTATCCATTACCATAACTCTAACCCTAGCCATAACACTTTCCTATCCTTAGTCCTAGCCCTAACCCTAGATCTAACCCTAAATTTAAATCTAACCCTAAACCTGAGCCTAAGCCTAACACTAAAAGTAGCCCTAAACCTAATGCTAATCATAAAACTCTCCCTAACCCTAACCCCAGCAGTAAAACAAAACCGAACAATAGCCTTAACCCTAAACCTCAACTTAAAACAAACCCTAACACTACACCTAGACCTAACTATGGTCTTAATTCGAGTCCTAACCCTAACCTTAAAACTATACCTGACACTGACTCATATGCTAAACTCACCCTAGCTCAAAACACCATCCTAAACTTAAACCAAACTTAACAGTAACTCTAGCCCTTATTTGAATCCTAACCCTAACCCTGACCCTGATTCATATCCTAAAACTAATCCAAGCTTTAAATATCACACTAACCTTAAACTTAACCCTAACACTAAAACTATTCCTAACCCTAACCCTAAAACTAACCTTAATTGTAACCCTAGTTCTTATATTAGCAATTGCTCTAATCCAAGTCCTAAACCTAATACAGAACTATCCTTAATCTGAGCCCTAAACCTAGCTTTAACCCTAACCCTACCCTAACTCTATTCCTAACCCTAGCTCTAAACCTATCCTTGACCCTAAGTGAAACCCTAACCCTAATGGTAAACCTAGACGTATCCCTAATCTTTAGACTAACCTAAGTCTTAACCTTATTAATAGTCCTGACCTTAGCCTTCATTCTAGCTCTAATCCTATCCCAAACCCTAATGCTAACCCTGACACTTATTCTGACCCTAAAACAAACCCTATATCTAAAACTGACCCTAAACCTAGAGCAAACCCAAACACTGGCCATACCGCTAACTTATACCTAAACCTAACCCTAATCCTAGCCCTAAGACTAACTCTAATTCTAACACTAGCCCTATCCTTAGTTCTAAGCTTATCCATTACCATACTCTAACCCTAGCCCTAACCCTTTCCATATCCTTAGTCCTAGCCCTAACCCTAGATCCAACACTAACTCTGAAATTAACCATAAACTTAGCCCTAACCCTAACACAAAATCTAGCCCTAATCTGAGTCGTATACCTAGATTTAACCCTAACCCTAACCCTAACCCTAATTTTAGCTTTAACCCTAGCTCTAAGGCTATCCCTTACCCTATGTGAAACCCTAACCCTACTGGTAAATCTAGACCTATCCCTAATCCTTAGGCTAACCAAAATCCTAAACTTATTAATAGTCCTGACCATAGCCCTCATTCTAGTTCTAATCCTATCCAAAACCAGAACACTAACTCTGACCCTTATGCTGACCCTAACACAAACCCTAGTTCTAAACCAGACCCTAACACTAGACAAAAACCTAACACTAGCCCTAGACTTAAACCTAATCCTAAATCTAGCCCTAGCCCTAAACAAAAACCTGGTACTAGGCCTAACAATAACCCTTATTCTTACACAAATACTAACTCTATTCCTATACCTAAACCTAGTCCAAATTTTGGCTGTAACCCTAACTTGAACTCTAACCAAAACATTGACTCTGCCTTTAACAGTAAAACTATTTTTAAACCAGACACTAACTGAAAAGCTAAACCTAACACTAGACCTAGCCATAACCCTAAGTCTAAAACTAGCCCTAATCACAACCCTAGCTCTTACATTACCCACAACCTTAACCCTAGGCCTAAATCTAACACAAAACCTAGTGCTAATCCGAGGCCTTAACCTAGTCCTAAGCATAACCCTAAACCTAACCCAAGCCCTAACCCAAACCTAACACTCACCTTAGTCCTAACCCTAGCTCAAACCCTAACCCTTACCATAAACACAACCCTAGAACTATCCCTAAATCTAACCCAAAATCTAGTCCTAATCCTAATTTTAACATTATCCCTAACCCTAGCTCTAAACCTTCCCATTACCCTAACCCCAACCCAACCCTAATTGTAAACCTAGCCTTAACCCTAATCATAATCCTAACACTAAACAGAAAAGTAACACTAGACCTAACCCTAAACCAATACTCGCTATAGTCCTAACCAGAGCTCAAACCCTAGCACTTACCATAAATCTATACATAACCATAGACCTAACTGTAACCCTAAACCCAAATCTAACACTATTCCTAACCCTAAGACTACATCTAACTGTATTAAATCCCCTAACCCTAACCCTAACCCTAATTATAACCATTCCCCCAATCCTAACCCTAACCCTAAATCTACAGTAATCCTATCCCTAGATATGACCCTGAACCTATCCCTTGCTCTACCCTTAGCTTAGAACCTAACCCCTTATGTTAAACATAACCCTAACCTTAATCCTAGTTCTAACTTATACTCTAAAACTAACTCAAGACCTAATCCCAACCATAAGTCTAGCTCTAACTGTATCCATTACCCTAAACCTAACCCATACCTTAATGCTAACTCTAGGCTTAACCCTATCTCAAGACCTAATTCTAACTATAAATCTAGCCCTAACAGTAACTAACTGTATCTATTACCCTAAATATAACCCTTTCCCTAATGCTAACCCTAGGCCTAACCCTAATCCTATTGCTAATCCCAACCCTATCAATTACCCTAAACCTAACCTAAACCCTAAATATAACCCTATCATTACCCTAACCATTACCTTAATGCTAATTTGAGCACTATCCTAAACTGAAACATGAAACAAACCCTAATTCTGACCCTGACCCTAATAATTCTCTTGGCTCTAAACCTGACCCTTACCCTAAACCTAACTCTTACATTAGAGCTAGCCAATATCTAACCCTAAAACTATCCATAACCATAACCCTAGACCTGACATTAGCCCTAGATATAATCCTAGCCCTAACCCCGAAACAAACCATAGCCCATATTAGCCATAAACATAGCCTTGATCATAACACTAAACTTAAACCTAGGCCTAATTTAAAACCAACCCTATCCCTAATCTTAGTCGTAATTTAGCTCTATCCCTAACCCTAACCCTAACCCTGTCCGTAAGACTAATTCTAACTCTCTCCCTAGCCCTAAAACTATTTCTAATTCTATCCCTTACTGGAACCCTAAAATTAGCCTTAACCCTCAGCCTAAGCCTAGCCATTTTCTTAGCCCTAGACCTAACCTGAGATCTAACTCTAACTCTAAATCTAACTGTAATGTAAAGCCTAAGCCTAAACCTAACACTATCCCTACCCTAACCCCAATGCTACTCCAAAAACTAGCCCTAACTCTAGCCCTAGCCCTAGTACAAAACCGAGCCATAGCCTTAACCCTAGCCCTTAACCTAAACCAATCCTTGACCCTACACGTAGCCCTAACCCTAGCCCTAATTCGAGTTTTAAGGATAACCCTAAAACTAACCCTGATCCTGATTCTGATGCTAACACCAACCCTAGCTTTAAACATCACCCTAAACATAACCCTAAACATAACACTAGACCTAGTCCTAAGCCTAACCCTAAAATTAGCCCTAATTGTAACCCTAGTATGTATATTAGCCATAACCGAACTCTAGTCCTAATTGAACCCAAAACCTAGCCCTAATCTGAGCTCTAACCCGAGCTTTAACCCTAACCCTAACGTTAACCCTAAAACTAGCACTAATAATAATCTTAACTTTAGCCCTACTCTAGCTCTAAAACTATCCATTACCCTAACCATAATCCTAACCCTAATGCTAACTGTAGGAGTAAATCTTACCATATCCCTAATCCTAACCCTATCCATTACCCTAAACCTAACTTGAAACCTAAACCTAGCTATATCATTATCTTAATTGTAACCCTATGCTAATATGAGCCCTAAATTTTAACCTTAACCTATCTCAAATACTAATTGCAACCCTGAACCTAACAATACCCTTAGCTCTAAACCTGACCCTAACACTAAACCTAACCTTACTCTAGAGGTAGCCATAAACCTAACCCTAAAACTATCTTTAACTGTAAACTGAATCTGAAATTTGACCTAGCCCTAATCCTAGCCCTAATCCTAGCCTTAATCCTAACCCAAACCTTAGCCCAAGATTTAACTCTAATTATAACCCTTACCTTAGCCTTAAACCTAGCTGTAACCCCATCCCTTACCATAAACCTAACCATAACCCTAAACCTAAGCATAATCTTAAACCTAACCATAATCCTTGCTCTAATCCTAGGCCTAATACTAACTCTAAGCCTAGTGCTAACCCTAATTTAGTCCTATACTAACCCTAAACCTAGCCTTAAGACTAACTCTAACTCTTTCTCTAGCCCTACCCCTAGTTCTATCCTTAGCCCTAGCTCTAACCCTAGATCTAAACCTAACTCT
Organism: Ictidomys tridecemlineatus; assembly: GCF_052094955.1. Lineage (NCBI taxonomy): Eukaryota > Metazoa > Chordata > Mammalia > Rodentia > Sciuridae > Ictidomys > Ictidomys tridecemlineatus. The sequence goes on along the minus strand of NC_135481.1, from coordinate 763,253 downwards.
AAATTTAACCATAACCATAATCCTAAACCAAATTCTAACACTAGCCCAAACAATAATGCTAATCCTAAAACATGCCTTACCCCTAGACCTAGCCATAAAACAAAACAAGCCATATCCCGAACCCTAACCCTTAATCTAAACTATACCATAAACCTACACCTAGCCCTAACCCTAACTCTAAAAATAACTCTAAAAATCCTAGCTCTAAACATCACCCTAACCCTAAATTAACCCTAACACTAGACGTAGCCTTAACTTAACCCTAAAACTAGCCCTAATTATAACCCTATTTCATACATTAGTAATTTTCATAACTCTAGCCCTAACCCAAATACAAATCCTACACATAATTCTAGCCCTAATCCTAGCTTTAACACTAATCTTAACTCCAAAACTAGCCCTAACCCTAACCCTAACCCTAGACCTAACCCTAGCTATAAACCTATCCCTTACCCTAAGCCAACCCCTAAACCAAATGCTAACCCTAGTCCTAACCCTAATCCTTAGCCTAACTTAAACACTAGCTCTAACCCTACCCTTAAGTCTAGTTCTAACCCTAACCCTGACCCTTATTCTGATCCTAATAGTAACCCTAGGTCTAAACCTGTCTCTAACGCTAAACCAAACCCTAACACTAGTCCTACTGGTAACCCTATACCTATACCTAACCTTAAAACTAGATCTAGACTCAAAACTAATCCTAAATATAGCTATAATTGTAGCCCTAGACCTAAACAAAATCCTAGCTCTAGCCCTAACAATAACCCTTAACGTAAACTAAACACTTACCCTACCCCTAGACCTAACACTGTTCCTAATTCTGGCTCTAACTCTAACCCTGACCCTATCATGAAAATTGACACTGACCCTAACATTAACCTAACTCTAAACCTGACCCTAACTCAGACCCTAGTCCTAACACTAGACCTAGCCATAACCCTAAATGTAATACTAGCCCTAAACATAACTCTAGACCTAACTCAAGCTTTAATCCTAATCTTAACCCTAATATGAGCCCTAACCCTAACCATAGTCCTAACCCTAGCCCTAAACCTAACTCAAAACCTAGCCATAATCCTAGGCTTAAATTTAGCCCTAAGAATAACCCTAACCCTTACCCTAGCCCTAACACTAACTCTCAAAATAACGCTTGCCTTAGACCTAACCCTAGCTCAAAGGAAAACCCTTACCCTAAACATTACCCTAGCCCTTTCCTAAACCATAACCCTAATCCTAGCTCTAATCCTAACCTTAATCCTATCTTTAACTTTAGTTCTACTTGGTAAATTACCCTAACCCCAATTATAACAATATCCCTAACACTAACCCTAACCCTAACCATAAAACTAACCCAAGACCTAACCATAAACCTAAACCTCACTATAGCCCTAACCCTAGCTGAAGCATAAAGCCTTACACTAAACCTAATCCTAAGACTAGCCCTAATCCATACTCTAAACCTAAGACTAACCATAACACTAAATCTAACATTATCCATTACCCTAAACCTAACCCTATCTCTAATAAAAACTTTAGCCATAACCCTAACCCTAAACCACACCCTAACCATAAACATAACCCTAGACTAAACGTAAACCCTAGACTAAACACCCCATCCCTAACCCTAGCTCACACACTAGATCTTACCCTAACCTAACCATAACCCTAGCCATAAACCTAACACTTACCCTAAACCAAACCCTATCCCTATTCCTAAACCTAATCCTAACCCAAGACTTAATCCAAACAATAAACTAGCCCTAACCCTAGCTCTAAATCTACACATTATACTAAACATAAACCTAACACTAATGCTACCCTTAACCCTATTGCTAAACCTAACCCATCCATTACACTAAACCTTAACTGAAACCTAAACCCAATCCTGTCCATTACCTTAACCCTAAGCTTAAACCTAAGACTAATTCAACCCCTACCCTAAACTTTGACCTAAACCAAATGCTAACCCTTACCATAACCCTAATATTATCCCTAACTCTAAACCTGACCCTTACCCTCAACATAGCTCTGACAATAGAACTAACCATAACCTAACCCTAAAACGATCCCTAACCATAAACCTTTATCTGAGATTAGCCCCAGCCCTATTTCTAGCCCTGAATCTAAGAGAAACTCTAGCCCTAAATCTAGCCTTAATCCTAACCCAAACACTAACCATAGCCCTAATCCTAATTATAACCCTCACCCTAGCCTTAAAGCCAGGTATAACCACATCCATTCTCCTAAACTTAATACTAACCCCAATGCTAAACCTAAACCTAGCCCTACCTCTAGGCCTAAATTTAACACTACCCTAGCCCTAATCCTAGCCCTATTTTAGCCAAAACCCTAAACCTAACCCTAGGCCTAGGCCTAGTCCAAAATCTAAATCTAACCCTCGTTTTAGCTGTTTCCCTAGTTCTAGCCTTATTCCTTAACATAACACTAACCCTAGCTCTAATCCTAGCCCTGGATCTAACCCTAACTCTAAATCTAACACTAACACTAAGCCTAAACCTCACACTAACACTAGCCCTAACCCTAACAATAATTCAAAATCTAGCCCTAACCCTAGCCTTATCCCTAAAACAAAACCAAGCCATAGGACTAACCCTAAACCTAAGCCATAGAAGTCAAGATGAAGTGAAACCTTAAAACACAAACTGTTCCTGACAGCAAACCTTTAACCGAGAAGACCCAAGCCTGGGGAAAATTGTAATGCTAGGTAAAAGATGAATCCTGACTGGTATCAAAGAAATTTGAACAAAACTAACTCTAACCCAAACATTAGTTCTAAACCTAGCCCTAACCCTAATCCTAAAACTAAGCTTTTCCTGTTTATAGAGCTTGAAAAGAAAAGTCCCAAACTTTGGGTGCCTAGTAGGAAAAAGTAACAGATGAATCCTGCCCAGTATCAAAAATATCTGACCAAATAATTGGTGGAGGTGTTTCAGAACATGCTTATTTCCCCTGTTTTCTCCGAAAGTGCTCTTGGATAAATTGTTTTTTCACATTTCAGCTTAAGGTATTTTCACAAGGAACAAACCAGTGCATGTCCACAGTGAAGTGATTGAGTGTGTGAAATTTCACGGAGCTAGCAACTAACATGCTTGATTTCTAGCTCCATTTCCATTCACACCTATAGGCCATAATGAAGTGAAACCTGAAAATTCAAACTGTTCCTGACACTGAACCATTGAACATTGAAGGCCCAAATATGGGGATTCTACTAAGGCTAGGTAAAGGATAAATTTTGTACAGGATCAAAGTAATCTGACCAAAAAATTTCAAAGCTATTTCAGTACATGTGTATTCTGCTTGCTCCTAAAGCACTCAGAGATAAAGTTGTTTATTTCCACTTCAGCTTAGGGATACTTCACACGGAAGAAACCAGAGAATGCTCATTGAGAACCGATTGAGTGTGTGAAGTTTCAAGCATCTAGCACAAACCCTGTTTGATTTCCGACCTCATTTCAATTCACCCCTATAGGGCAAAAAGAAGAGAAAAATGAAAATTGAAACTGTTCCTGAGAGAAAACCCTTTACATAAGAGGCCCAAACATTTGGAGTATAGTCAAAATAGGAAAAAGGTAAATCCTGCCCAATATCATAGAAATTTTTTTAAAAAAACTAACCCTAAACCTAACACTAGGTATAAACCTAGTCCTAACACTAAATCTAACCCTAAACCTAATCTGATTAGAGAACCTATGATCATAGAAGTTTCAAAATTGGAGAGTCTAGTAGGGCAAGCTTACAGATGAATCATGGGCAGTTTCCAAGAAATCTGACAAAATAATTGGGGGAGATATTTCAGTACATGAATATTTCCCTGTTTTCTCCTAAAGTGTTCTCAGATAAATTTTTATTGCAAGCTTCAACTAATTATTAATTTCACAAGGAACAAAGCAGAGAGTGCCCACAGAGAACTGATTGAGTGTGTGAAGCTTCAAGCAGTTAGCACCAACCTTGTTTGATTTCCAGCTCCATGTCCATTTACCCATGTAGGTCAAAATGAAGTGAATCTTTAAAATACAAATTGTTCCTGTCAGCAAAGAATTGAGCCTAGAAGGCTGAAACCTGGAGAACATGGTAAGGATAAGTAAAAATATTTCCTGCCCAGTATCAAAGAAATTTGAACAAGACAAACTCTAATCCTAACATTAGACCTAACTCTAACCATAAGCCTAAACTTAACCTGTTTAGAGAACCTTTGATCATAGAAGTCTCAAAGTTGTGGAGCCCAGTGGGCCAAGCTAACAGATGAATCCTGCCCAGTATCAAAGAAATCTGACCAAATGATTAGGGAAGGTAGTTTAGTACATGTATATTTTCCTGTTGTCTCCCAAAATTTTCTCGCATAGTGTTGTTTTGCATGCTTCATTTTTTGGATACTTTCACAAGGAAGAAAACCAGAGAGTCCTCATAGAGAACTGATTGAGTGTGTGAAGTTTCCAGCAGCTTGTAGCAAACCCTGTTTGATTTCTCGCTCCATTTCCATTTACCCATATAAGTCAAAATGAAGTGAAACCTTAAAATACAAACTGAAATACTGACAGCAAACCAGTGAACTTAGAAGGCCCAATCATGGGGAACATAATTAGTCTAGGTAAAAGATAAATTTTGCATAGTATCAGAGAAATTTGAATAAAACTACTGTAAACCTAACACTACCTCTTAATCTATCCTTAATCCTAACCCTACAGCTAACCCTAGCCTGTTTAGAGAACTTTTGATCATTGAAGTCCCAAACTAAGGGAGCCTTGTGGGGAAAGTTAACAGATAAATCCTGCAAGTATCAAAGAAATCCGAGCAAATAACTGGGGAAATTTTTCAGAACATACATATTTCCTTGATTTTTCCAAAAGTGCTCTGGGTGCTTTGTGTGTTTCAGCTGAGGGCAACATTCACAAGGAACAAACCAGAGAGTGCCCACAGATAACTGATTGAGTGTGTGCAGTATCAAGCAGCTAGCACCAACCCTGTTTAATTTCATGCTCCATTTTTCTTCACCAAAATAGTTCAAAATAAAGTGAGACCTTTACAAACTGTTCCTGACAGCGAAACATTGAACTAAGAAGGCCAAAACCAGGGAATATTGTGAGGCCAGGTAAAAGATGAATCCTGCCCAGTATCAAAGATACATGACTCTAACCGTAACACTAGGTTTAAACCTAACCCTTACCCTAACCATAAACCTAACCCTAATCTGTATAGAGAACCTTTTATCATAGAAGTCCCAAATTAGAGGAGCCTAGTGGGGCAAGCTAACAGATGAATCTTGTGCAGTAACAAGAAATATGACCAAATAATTTGGGGAGGTGGTTCAGTACATGTATATTTCCCTGTTTTCTCCTACAGTACTCTCAGATAAAGTTGTTTTTGCATGCTTCAGCTTTGGGACATTTTCACAAGGAAGAAACCAGAGAGTGCCTACATAGAACTGATTGAGTGTGTGCAGTTTCAATCATCGAGCACCAACCTTGTTTGATTTTGAGCTCTATTTCCATTTAACCATATAGGTCAAAATGAAGAAAACCTTAAAATATAAAGTGTTCCTGTCTCAGTGAACCATTGAACGGAGAAGGCCCAAACCTGGGGAAAATAATAAGGCTAGGTAAAAGAGGAATTATGCCAAGTATCATATGAATTTGACAAAACTCATTTTAACACTAGATCTAACCCAACCCTAAACTAATTCTAACCTATTTAGAGTACCTATGATCATAGAAGTCCCAAACTTGGGGAGCATTGTGATGCAACTTAACAGATGAATCTTGTGCAGTATCAAAGAAATTTGATGAAAAATTGGGGAAGGTATATCAATACATTTATATTTCCCTGTTTTTTCTTAAGGGCTCTTGGATAAATTGTTTTTTCATGCTTCAGCTTAAGGTACTTTCACAAAGAAAAACCAAAGAGTGCCCACAGAGAGCTGATTGCGTGTCTGAAGGTTCATGCAGCTACCACCAACCCTGTTTTATTTCCAGCTCCATTGTCATTTACACCTATAGGACATAATGAAGTGAAACCTAAAAATTAAAACTGTTCCTGACACTGAACCATTGAACCTTGAAGTTCCAAACTTGAGGAGCCTAGTAAGGCTAGGTCAAGGATGAGTGCTGTACAGTATCAAAGTAATCCAAAAATACTTGAAGCTCTTTCAGTACATGGGTATTCTGCTGGCTCCTAAAGCACTCAGAGATAAAACTATTTCTTTCTATTTCATTTTAGGTCTACTTCCACAGGAAACACCTGATTATGCTCACTGAAAATTGATGGAGTGTGTGAAGTTTCAAGCAGCTAACCCAAACTCTGTTCGATTATCAGTTTCATTTCCATTAACCCCTATAAGGCAAAATGAAGAGAAACATGAAAATTGAAACTGTTACTGAAAGCAACCCCTTTATGTAGTAGGCCAAAATATTTGGAGCATAGTCAAAATTGGAAAAAGTTGAATCCTGCATAGTATCATAGAAATTTGAAAACTAAACTAACTCTAACCCTAACACTAGGTCTAATACTAGTAGAAATTTGAAAACAAAACTATCTCTAACCCTAACACTAGGTCTAATACTAGTCCTAACACTAACCCTAGCAATAATCTTAGCCTGTTTAGAGTTCTTTGATCTTAGAAGTCCCACACTTGGGGAACCAAGTGGGGCAGGCTAGCAGATGAATCTTTCACCATGTCAAAGAAATTCTGACCAAACAATTGGGGGGGGTAGTTTAGTATATGCATATTTCTCTATTTACTCCTAAAATGCTCTCACATAAAGTTGCTTTGCATGTTTCAGCTTAGGGATATTTTTACAAGGAATAAACCAGAGAATGCCCATAGAAAACTGATTGAGTGTGTGAGGTTTGACGTAGCTAGTACTAACCCTGTTGGATTTCCAGCTCCATTTACATTTATCCACATAGGCCAAAATGAAATAAAAACTTAAAATACAAACTGTTAAGGAGGGCAAATGCTTGACCCAAGAGGCCCAAACCAGATAATATAGTAAGGCTAGGTAAAAGTTGAATCCTGCCCAGTATCAAAGAAATTTACACAAAACTAAATCTAAAAAAACACTAACTGTAACCCTAGCCCTAACCTAATACTAAACCTAACCTAACCTGTTTAGAGAACCATTGATCATAGTAGTTCCCAAATAAAGGAGCCTAGTGGGGCAAGCTAACAGATAAATCCTGTGCAGTATCAAAGAAAGCTGACCAAACAATTGGGGGAGGTATTTCAGTACGAACATATTTCCCTGTTTTCTCTTAATGTGTTCTTAGATAAATTATTTTTCATGTTTCAGTTTAAGGTTTTTTTCACAAAGAAAACCAGAGAGTGCCCAAAGAGAGCTGAGTGAGTGTGTGAAGTTTCAAGCAGCTAATACTAACTCTGTTTGATTTCCAGCTTCATTGTCATTCATATCTATAGGCTATAATAAAGTGAAACCTAAAAATTCAAACTCTTCCTGACAGTGAACTGGCAAACCTTGAAAACCCAAACTTGGGGTTACTACTAAGACTAGGAAAAGGATAAATCCTGTAGAACATCAAAGAAATCCAATCAAAAAAATGAAGCTTGCTCCTAAAGTGCTTACAAAAAGCTGTTTCTTTCTAATTCAGCTTTGGGCTACTTCCACAAGAAACAAATGAAATAATCTGCACTGAGAACTGATTGAGTGGGTGAAGATTCAAGCAGCTGGCACAAACCTTATTTGAGTCCAGCTCCATTTCTATTGACCCATAAAGGGAAAATGAAGTGAAACATGAAAATTAAAACTGCTCCTAAGAGCAAACCATTTTACCTAGGAGGCCGAAACATGGGGAGTATACTTAGAATAGAAAAAAGATAAATCCTGCCCAGTATCAAAAAAGTTGAAAAAAAAAAACTAACTCTAACCCTAACACTAGTTCTTTTTTTTTCTAATTTGTTATCCTGACTTTCCTGATAATAAGAATTTCTCATTGCATTTATTTTATTAAAAATAATTTATTATAATACTAATGTGCTAGAGTACTAAGGACTATTTTAAGCAGTTTAAAATATTAAGTAGTTTAATCCTCATGTAGTAAGTACACACATTACCCTTGCTATTTTTTGCAGTTTAAATAATTGTGCCAGAGAGATGTTAAGCAAACTGCTAAGGGGCACACATCTAATAAGTGCCAATGCCAAGATTCAAACAGAGGCCGCCTGGCTCCAAACCCTGTGCTTGTTATCATTAAATCCCAACATTCCAAATATTTAATTAATTGAGTTGCTTATTCTTTGTTACTTATCCTCACAGAAACTCTAAGAGGCAGAATAGTTACCATCCCCTCTCTGATAGACGGAGACCATAAAGAAGAGAGTTTGTGCATGTGACCCAATCTCTCATTACTTTAAAAAACAAGCCTGAGATTTGAATCCAGATCCTCTCTACTCCCAAAGCTCTTACTCTGCACACTGATTAATTCTTCATATTTCAAGGGAGTATGTAGCATTCAAAAGAATCATTGCCTTGATTCATTTCTTTGCCCATAGTTTTGCATATATCAACCCAATAGTCACTGACTAAAGTTTTCTTTCTCACCTGCTTAACCATTTTTTGTCCATAAGAATTGTTCTATTAAACTAGTTAATTAAGGTTCTTTTTTATTGGTTGTTCAAAACATTACAAAGCTCATGACATATCATCTTTCATACATTTGATTCAAGTGAGTTATGAACTCCCATTTTTACCCCCAAAACAAATTGCAGAATCACACCAGTTACACATTCACAATTTTTACATAATGCCATATTAGTGACTGTTGTATTCTGCTGCCATTCCTATCCCCTACTATCCCCCCTCCCCTCCCCTCCCATCTTCCCTCTCTATCTCATCTGCTGTTGTTCAATTCTCTCCCTTGTCCCCCCCTGTTTCCCCTCACAACCTCTTATATGTAATTTTGTGTAACATTGAGGGTCTCCTACCATTTCCATATGCTTTTCCTTCTCTCTCCCTTTCTCTGTTTAATGTTAATCTTTTCCTCATGATATTCCTCCCTGTTTTTTCCTTAGTTGCTCACTTTATATCAAATAAGACATTTAATTTTTGTTTTTTAAGGATTGGCTAGCTTCGCTTAGCATAATCTGTTCTAATGCCATCCATGTCCTTGCAAATTTTATGATTTTGTCATTTTTTAGTGCTGCGTAATACTCCATTGTGTATAGATGCCACATTTTTTTTATCCATTCATCAATTGAAGGGCATCTATGTTGGTTCCACAGTCAAGCTATTGTAAATTGTGCTGCTATAATCATTGATGTGGCAGTATCCCTACAGTACGCTCTTTTAAGATCCTCAGGGGATAGTCCGAGAAGGGCGATAACTGGGTCAAATGGTGGATCCATTTCCAGCTTTCCCAGGAATCTACATACTGCTTTCCAAATTGGCCTCACCAATTTGCAGTCCCACCCACCAGCAGTGTACAAGTGTACCCTTTTCCCCACATCCTCACCAACACTTATTGTTGTTTGACTTCATAATGGCTGCCAATCTTACTGGAGTGAGATGGTATCTTTGGGTGGTTTTGATTTGCACTTCTCTTACTGCTAGAGATGATGAGCATTTTTTCATGTACTTGTTGATTGATTGTATGTCCTCCTCTGTGAGGTGTCTGTTCAGGTCCTTGGCCCATTTGTTGATTGGGTTATTTGTTATCTTACTGTTTAATTTTTTGAGTTCTTTGTATATTCTGGATATTAGGGCTCTATCTGAAGTGTGAGGGGTTGCCATAACTCTAACTATAACTCTAAGCCTAACATGTTAAGAGAAGCTTTGATCATAAAAGTTTCAAACTTGGGGAGACTAATTGGGCAAGCTTATAGATAAAAAAATCTGACCGAATAATTGGGGGAGGCATTTCACTACATGAATTTGCCCTGTTTTCTCCTTAGATAAATTTGTTTTTCATACTTCAGTTTATGGCTA